>NC_046286.1:31900992-32514492 GCF_004115265.2 Rhinolophus ferrumequinum
TTGTTGTTATTATTATTTTTCACTGGAGATCAAAGCACTGACTCATCATCTTCTATAGACAATGTCAATTCAGTTGTAAAGTTTTCTGCCATGCTCTTTGTGTCTGCCACACGTATGAACCACTCAAATGTTAGTCTGGGATGTGGGTGGTGGTTTATCTCATAATTTAGTTGTCAAAGATTTTGCTATTCTTTCAGCTGTGTCTTATGCATACTCAGTTTGGAAGTGAGCCTGCAACTTGTGTCATTTTCACTCTCTTCTCTGGAATTTGTCTCATATTCTCTGGCTTCCAGAGATCCCTGCTTCCTCTAGCCAAAAAGTTTGGATTCACTCAGAGTTTTAGTATCCCACGTTGTTGTACAACAGTGTGTGAAGTTTCAAGAGAATAGGGAGAGAAAAAAATAATTGGGATTTTCACCATCTATTCTTCACACAGCAAGTGCGTTTTTTGCCCTTCTAGTTTCTCTATTCATATTCTAAGGGTTTTAGGTATTTGCCACAGACATATCACTTCATAGTGATATGAAGTTCTTCATTATCATACATTCCACAGAAATGGCAATTCACTTCTTCAAGTAGTGCTGGTCTCAGGAGGGCTGGAGAAAAATAAAAAAGAGAATGAGAGAGAGAGAAGGAGAAAAAAGGGAGAGCGAGAAAGAAAAAAAAAAAGCAAGAAAGAAAACCAGGAAACTCAACTTCACTATACTAACCATTCTTCAAATCTTGACTTTGTTCTCCAGTCTGCTATTATTCACTTTTCAGAGTCCCCATGTAGTTCTTTGTCCAAAGTTTCTCGTTTTAATCAGTGAGAGAGATAAGCATAGGGGGCTACTCCATCTTGGCTAGCGCTGGAGGATCTGAAAGTGTCCCTCCCACAATACGCTGCAGAACTGCCATACCCCCAAGGATGCTGTAGAACACTACAACCATCAGCTATTTGGAGCTGATGGAGGTATATAGATTTAAGGAATCCCCAAGAGCCAGAGCCTTGACTGATGAGAGATAAAACTGAATGGTCCGAAGAGGCTTATTTCCTGCCTGTTTGGTGGCTGATCAGACAGCAGTTTTTGCAGGTCAGAGTTAATGCAACTGAAGGACATGCTGATACCAGCCACTGGGTTTTGGAAGTACCCTTCTCTAACAAGGCCATTGCTTAAACAGGTGCATCCACTGTTACACGGTCCTATAGGTGTTCCCTGAGTATCTAGCCTATAAATGTGTGACATTTTGATGAGGAAAGTCTTGTCTGGACTGGAAGGCATGGTGCATACACACTATGCCTGGAGTAAGCATGGAATGATTATTTCCCAGTGGTTTGTGTGCTCTACACTATTTCTTCATCCATAAAATTTCTCCTAATAACCCTTATTTTATATCTGTACAAATGGCACAGGAGGTGTGTGTTTGTGTCCCCTTTGCATAAACCAAACTGAAAAGATAGCAATCTTTTCATCTTCTATGATGAGCCTACATACTTCCTTTTTCAAATATTATTTCTAAGACTATAAATTAGACTCCATAGTGCTATCCAGTTCCTCCTGATATCTAACCAACATTCTTCCTGGTGCCGTTTATTTAATTAATTCTTTCTTGAATTACTCCAGTGGAAATCTTTACTCATTCTCAGAGAATATACCTGCATATATCTGCAAATACCCAGAATAGTCAAATCTCTTGACAGCCTCCTAATCTGCAGGCTAAATTTCAGGCACATTTCTTAAAATACTTAAATATAAATCATAATCTCTTTTGGCAGATATGCATTTCAGAACTCAATATAATTAACTTATATGTATTGACTTATTTCAAATAATGTTGACACTTGCATAACACAGCTTGAACTACACAGGTCCACTTAGGTGCGGATTTTTAAAACTAAATACCTGTACTGTTTTTGATCTGTGGTTGGGATGAGTCCACAGATGCAGACGGCCGACTATATGCATTGATATGCTATTTTGGACAGGGGACTTCTGCAGGGAGTCCTGGAACCAATCTCCCATACATTCCGAGGGACAACTTAAGTTTTTTTGGGGTCAAACGTTATATGCGAATTTTCCACTGTGCGGGATGGGTGCCCCTAACCTGTCCCACCCACTGTCGTTCAAGGGTCAACTGTAAAGTTTTTCTTTGATAACATTGCATTGCAGTTGATTTGTTATGCATATTATGGAAGCACTAGTATCATAAACACATTGAACTACTTATCAAAACGCTTCTAAAGGCAACGTAAAAATGTCACTTCTTCTAATGGAATATTGATTTCCATATCTCACATTTCACTTTTTTTTATTATTGCAACAATAAATGCCATCAACACTGTAGTATTTAATTAAAAAACACTTAATACTTTAATTTTTTAGAAGGAATCTCATATTAATTCTTAGTATAAATCAAGTGCTTATGCCTAACTTATTATAGTCAAGACAGGAAAACCCAGGATGTAACAGCATAGTAAAAGTTTAAATATCTGTTTACCTCTGTTAAGTCAATTCAATGAATCAGTTATTTATTGAATACCACTTGTGTGGCAAGCATGTTGCAAAACAGTGCAGGGCATAGATCGGAACACTAATCTATATATAGTTTGTATTCCTAAGGTCCTTATAGTATAAAGGTGAAAACACAAAGTATAAAAATAACATTAGGCAGATTGTGATAAACATCAAAAGAGACATAAAAATAATAATTAACAATTTAGAAGGTAAACATCACTTTAGTGATCATTTAGTTCAAAATAATCTTTTTGATGTTGAAGAAATTGTGACTCAGAGAAGTTGAGGAACTTGCCAAGAAAGAGTCATTTACTTATTGGGACACCTACAGTGAGACTGCCCTGTGATATACGTGTTTCTCAAACAATGGGTTGGATTTAAATAGGTAGAGGTTGGAAGGAAGAGGGCATTCCAGAAAGAGGGAGGAGCATGAAGAAATGAAAAGAGGCAATAATGCATAGCACATATTTGACGACCAGCAAATAGTCAATTTAGTCTGAATGTTGGACAATGATCCTAAAAGTTCAGAGTGTATAAGAAGGTTTTTAAACCTGAAAATGTCAAACCTACTCTCCTAGAGATTTTGCTTCGGTAGGAATACGAGGCCCCAGAAATATAAATTTTAACAAATGCCCAGGGATTTGGGAGTAGTGATCCAGAGACACCCCTACTCATCTCTGGTGTGAATGACGGAAGATAAAGTCAAAAGATGGAGTACGGGGGTGCTGTCAAGACATCAGACAAGGATTTTATATTCAAGTAGATACACTATTGGAAGCCATTCAGATTATAAGCAGAAAGTAACATGATTAGCCCTAAACTTTAAGCAGAGAAGCAAGATTTCTTTTCTTTTTTTTTAATTTCTGAGAATTGAGAGTATGAGAGTAAATAATTTCTAGAAATGTTAGGTTGGATGTTCTGTCAACCTCCCCAGCCAAATTAAACTGTACATTTGGAGATTAGAAAAGAAATCAGGGCTAAAAATAGGAGTTTGGACTCATTCTCATAGAGGAGATGGTAGGAGACATGAGATTAGATAAAATCATCAAAACAGAAGATTGGTCAGTAGGAATAAAGGAGACCAAAAGACAGCTCCTTGGGGGCAGGCCCACCTTTCACAAAATTGGAAAGCAAAAGTAACAAATAAATAAGTACAAAAATAGTCACATAGAGCAAATAGAAAACTGGAAACCTAAGAAAAGAGCTGCACATTTAAAGTTGCATCCATCCTGGGAGCCCAGAGTTGCAAAAATACAAATCAACATGACTCACAGAGACTTGTTAAACTTTATGACCTCATGATTCCCCCCAGCAGGCGCAAGCCTAGGACCTAAACCTAAAATTAGCTAAATCTCTGTCACACAATATCTTCTCCAGCTCCATTCCAATTTGGGCTCCCATCCAAAATTTCCTGATAAACAGGTAGGTTCTTATCTACTATAAACACAAGGGCAACTTTTGGAGTCCCATTCAATATTTGTGACTTTTACTTGTCTGCACAAACTATCATTAACCGGTTCAAGTTTCAAAATGCCCCATGAACCAAAGATTCTGCATTGCAAGTGCACTACTCAAGATGAATGTCCACACCTCGAAGCAAGAGGAGCAACTGGGTCACAAAAACCATCCACAGAAATAGAAACAGTGTCATTAAAGTTCATTCTTATCAGAATGATAAAAAGAGAAAGCATATGTCCTCCAGGTGGTCCCGTTTTCAGAGGAGAAATTTCAGGATGATGGAAAAAGTGTTATCTATTATAACACATTTAACAAAGAGAATACAGGGTGCCATGAAATGCAGGCCAAGGCAAGATAAAAATCTCAATTCTGTCTGATTCTCTCCCATCAAAACCTACTTAACAGAAATAACTGTGATGAAGATGTGAAAATTGTGGGAAAATATGAGTCATTTGAGGATTCGATCTATCTATCTATCTATCTATCTATCTATCTATCTATCTATCTATCTATCTGTTTATCATCTATCTATCTACTTTTAAATTCATTGCATTAACTTCTTTGATCTCCTGGACTAAGTTATATTTCTAGAAAAAAAATAACATCTTTAATATTTGAGGACCTTTGTAGTCAGGAAAAAAAAGATTTCAACTTCATATACAATGTGTAACATCTTTCCAAACAACTTACACTGTTAATATTTACACTATTACTCAATTAATATTTCATTATATTTGCTATGGTACTATCATGAAAGGTTTGAATCAAATGTTTTGACTCAATTCAAGATACACTTTTTGGTTTTTACTTCATCTATCACCACTCTAGAAATCCAATTATTTTAAAAAGAAAATATTATCTTGGTATATCTTACCTAAGGGGCTCATTAATTCATCTAGTATTTACTATATTATTTTCCCAAAGTTAACAATTCCTCTATTTACTGATCCAAATGGACTTTTTTTCCCCAGGAAGCAAAGTCTACCTCTATTTTTCTTCAAGATTTACTTTTTAAAAACTTTTTATTAGACTTCTTTTTGGAGCAGTTTTAGGTTCACAGAGATTCCCCATATACTTCCTGTCCCCACCCAAACATAGCTTATCCCATGATCAACTTTCCCCTAACAGAGGGATGTATTTGTTGTATTTGATGAACTTATATTGACACATCATTGTCATCCAAAATCCATAGTTTACGGTAGAGTTCACTCTTGGTGTTGTATGTTCTATGGGTTTAAACAAATGTATAATGCCATGGACCCATCATTATGGTACCATATAGACTATTTCTACAGTTCTCTGTGCCCCATTTATTTATCCCTCTGCTCACCCCCAGCTCCTGATCTTTTGACCGTTTCTATAGTTTGGTCTTTTGCAGAATGTCACATAGTTAGGATCACACAATATGTAGCCTTTTCAGATTGGCTTCTTTCACCTAGCAGTAAACATTTAAGGTGCGTCCATGTCTTTTCATGTTTGATAGCTCATTTCGTTTTTAGGGCTGGATGATATTCCATTGTCTGGATGTACCACAGTTTATCCATTTACCTTCTGAAGCACATCTTGGTTGCTTCCAAGTTTTGACAATTATGAATAAAGCAGATTTCTTTGTGGACAAAAGTTTTCAGCTCTTGTGGGTAAATATCAAGGAGCAAAATTCCTGGAAAATACGGTAGGAGTATATTTAGTTTTATAAAAATCTGCCAGACTGTCTTCCAAAGTGGCTGTGCCATTGGTATTCCCACCAGCAATGAATGAGAGTCCCTGTTGCCCATATCTTTGTCAGCATTTAGTGTTGTCAGTGTTTTGGATTTTAGCCATTCTAATAAGTGTGCTGTAGTATCTCATAGTTGTTTTAATTTGCATTTCCCTGATGACATATGATGGAAAGTGTGTTTTCATGTTTATTTGCTATCTGCATATCTTCTTTGGTGAGGTGTTGTTAAGGACTTTGGCCCGTTTTTTAAATTAGGTTGTTTTCTTTTTGATGAGTTTTAAGAGTTCTTTGCATATTTTGAATACCAGCCCTTTATCAGATCTGTCCTTTGCAAATATTTTCTCCCAATCTGTGGCTTCTCTTTTCATTCTCTTGATATCTCTATTTTTTAATCTACATTTTAATTTTTTAATAATTTACTTATTTTTCTTTTTTGAAAAGCAAGGCTATATTCACTCATATTTGTTCTTCTGCAGCATTTCCATTTTCTCTAATCTCTAAAATATTATGACAAAATCTTCAAGATTTATCTCTGAGGTGGCTTTTCAATTTTTGTCTTGTCATTTGATGCCACATAATTTTTAAAATTAATATCAATCAGTATCAGTGAGAGGTAGTTTTCATAGTTGAGGCAAGGAATTTTGTTATCTGGGGCTTTAGAAATAGCCTTGTTTCCTGTATTAAGAATCAGATTGCTCTGCCCTAACTCCTGTGCTGCTCGGAGACTACCATGCTATCACGTACCTATGGTAATATTAAATCCTATATTTCCTACTTAGCTTCTGTATAGGTCTGGATTATCAGGCTGGGTTCCCACCTTCATATATTAATCTTAGTTATCTTAGTTCTCTTGTCACCTTAACTAACGCAGGCTCTTGAGACATCAACTTAATCCCAAGCCCCCTTCAAGTGGTTGAGGCTTCTCTGAATAGGCTAACTTACTGTAAGTTCTCCTTCCTGAGGAACTGTCAAAAGGTGGGGATTCTGCTAACTTCTTAATTGGACAACTAATTAGATTCCCTTGCTACTTACCCTGCATTTGAAATTAAATTGTCTGGTGTGAATGCTTGCTTGTGTCTTGCTTGAGCTTTCTTTCACCACTTGCTCCTCTCATTGGGGCTAAGCTTTGCAGTCAGGCTGGTTTCCTTCAGTCTTCAAACCCTGTATGCTTGTATTCACCTTTCTACTCCCTCATGGTTCCTAACTTCTCTACCCGACCCCACATTTTTAAGGACTGATCCCTGCCTTAATACCTTAACCTGCCTAACTAATCATGTAATCATGTAATGCTCTTATCTGGACCTGGATATTTAAACACTCTTAAGGTTTAGATGTTTTCCTATTTCCTCACCTACATTGGATTTCATTATCATTTAATGGTATCTGTTTGATTCTTTCCAATGTAAAGGGAAATAATGCAAAATTCAAGTTGAACATTTTGTAAAGAGTTGACTTCAGTCAATATTAGTGCTCCATCAGGCACCACATCACACTGTGAATTTCCTTGAGGAAAATATATATTCAGGGAACACAATCAGGCAAATGCATAAAATTGTTCCAGAAGTGCAGAGCAGAACTATCTTTGGCCATCTGTTTGACCTTGTCATTCTCTTTTGCACAAACTTTATGGTGCTGTTAGAAATAACCATCCCTCCCCATAGTCCTTTAATTCTTCATGCCCTTCATATTGCTCCAGGGGATTGGCTACATAATCCCCAAAGCCTTGTCTTCAATGTAACCTAGTAAATAATTTGATGCTGTGAGATCCTGAAGTTCTATCAGTTAATGTAAGTTGGCTTTTCACTGTTCTCAATTCCAACAAGGCCCTCCTTTCCCATAATGAATTATGGTCTGCAAGCATGCCTCTCCATTTACTCTGTCATTCAGCAAATGAAACTAATTCTGTTTGATTTAAGCAGAAAATGATTTTATTGAACAAACACTGGGAAACTCACCCAACTTCTTCAAGGCTATACAATAAACAATAGTGACTAAATCACACCACAGAAATAGTCTGGTGAAAACATTACTGCTACCTGCTTTATGCACTTAGCTGGGAAAGAGAGTATCTCAATTTTCTTTTACAGTGGGAGAAGGGTTTAGCCTCATGTGGTGAGAATTCCCCAAACATGGAAAAGGAATTCATGTGTTGGAAAGCGAAAGAAAATAAAAATGTCCACTACACTATCTTCAGCTTATACTACTACGGCAGACAAAAATACTGTAATACGTGTTCTACATTCTTTAATGGTGTATATTAGTGCATATGAGTATATTAATTCAAATGATTTATATCTTATCCAATAATTGACAGAAAACTCCATCTGTTGTATAAATTTATAATAGAACAAAATGAGAAAATGTGCATGCTAATTATCCTTAAAATGATGGAGGAATGGATTGAAAATATCATAAAGATGATATGGAAAATTGACCAATCTTTTTTGTCGCAGTAGGTAAGACTAAATTCTGGAACCTTTGAACATTCCAATAGATACAAGGGAAATATATACTAAAGAAGAATCAAATTTCACTTGATAGATTTGACTTTTTCCATTAACTGCACTATTTTGGGTTTAATCTCCACGTTCCATGAAATTTATTTTCATGGCAAATATAAACATAATAGACAAAATGTTTGATCAAACACTACAGCTCAGTGTTGTGTTACAAATTCTAGGTGATGGGAAGAAATGGAAACTAAGGGGAAACTGATACAACAACAGTGGGACTGTCGTATTTCTCTAGAGATGTGAGATGATCTGTTTCATCCCGCTATGCCCGCATTCTACCCATTCTGTCAGCCATGTTTTGCTACTCACATTGGCCTCTGCATCTTATAGCTCTGTACTTTAGCCAGTTTTTCCTTCCTGTTTTCATCTCTTCTTTTCACTGCCTGGTGACCTTCTGATAGCAAATCAACACTAAATGACAAGATTCCATATCATTCAAAACTTGGTTATGTCATTGTAAAACTCACACAATTATCATGAAACACCTTGAATTTCAAGATATCATTAGCAACTAATTGACACTTTTACCAATAGAAATGAAAGTTGCTGTCCCAGGAGAAATTTAAGATTAGAGAAAAACTCCTTCCAGCAATAACCAGGAATATGATCCAACTTGCAAAATACAAAGCAAAAGGAAGAAGTTCTCAGAACATACTACTTGTTTTAGGAATGTTTCTGGTCAGATGTTGTAAACTTATTCATCATGATCCCAAGAGAATCAATTTTAGATAACTGATCAAAGTGCCATGTGCTTGTGCATTTCTCTCTCTCGATGCAGCAGCACCTTATTGCTAACTGCTGAAGTTGTTCCATAGAGATTAGATTTTTTTCTTTCTAAATATCTTATAGAATACTTTTTTCTTTAATTGTTGTATTTCTACTGATTCTAAGAAACATACTCTTGGAACATTCATTACAGAGTTGTACTATAGTTCATGTATGATTTTTTTTATTTACTATGTGCAGAAATAAAAATTTAAAATAATGATCTTTAGGCAATTATATATTCAAAGATAGTTCCTGATTGTAGAAAAACTTGATAAAAGCAATTCTATTTCTGAGAAAAGAATATTTACAAATTAAATTATATTTTCAAACATATTATATTGGAAAATTCTTTGCCAATGAAGATATATGTGTATATTCATAAATTGTTCAACAAGTAGTCATTGACATTTCAAATATTTGCTTGAGTACCAAAACTAATTTGAAAATAACTATATTGGCCAATGTTATTCTAATTTAATTTTGACAAATTTGATCATTCCACATTTTGTCCCCACCAAAATTGAGAGCTTTGTCTTATCAGAAATCCAGTAATTTGGCTATTTTCCTCTTACTTACACCCTTGAATTTGCTTCCTGATTGTCTGATATGTGTACTTTTTTTTTAATCAAAAACTGACTTAATAATACTAGTTTGAATTAGAACCCTAGCAATACTATGGAGAAGATTGGAAATATGATTTCTAAGGAAACGAACAATGTGATATGACCTTGAAGGGTTGGCACCCGAATAAAGGTGATTGTTTAAGAATAACTGATGAACATGTTGAATCCTTTTCAGAGCAGTGTGTGGTTGGGTCAGAAAGTCATGAGAGTGTGGTAGAAGTGACCACACTGAAGGGTGGTTTATTTTGCCTCTATCAGGATCAATTTTACCTGATTATGTTTCAGCTTCTGAGAAGCTTCAAAACTGCCTAACTTGAACACTAAGACTTTACTTCTCCCAATATCCACTGAACCCTGGCATCAGGCAGTTAAATATTTTTCTGGAGTAACAAACACATTTTTAACTACAGTAACAAAAAATGATATCCCACAAGTTTAAATCACACGTAGAATAACTGAAGAATAGAAACAATAGAGGTTAAAGTGGTCTTGCACATAAAGCATATTGTTCTGTCAGAGAAATTATCCTTTCTTTTTAAATGAGTGACTTATTAGAGTTTTGAGATACCAGAATGCTACATAAATTCAAAGTATTATGATTTTGAAGCATTTATGACTTGTCATATTTTTTCTTTCTATATGAACCTTTTGAAAGATTTTTGTCAGATTACAGGTGATTATCCTCATTGTAGCTAATGGATATTTTAAAAGCTTATGTAGATATAGCATGAAAGTCATGGTGAGTTGCCAAGCACAAAAGGTATCTTTTTAATAAATGGACTGCATATTAACTAAATCAATCTGTATTCTTATTCTTTAAAAAATCTTTCTTGTAAAAATTTTATTCCATTTCTTTTAATTTTTTCTAACTAGTTACAATAAACCCAACTGGAGAAGTTTTTAAGTTAACCTAAAAAGGTAGTATATATGATTAGCTGAAATGTATAAAATAATCTCTAAGGGAAGGAAAAGTAAAGACACCAAGAACAGTCTGTTTTAAAATATTTTCAGAGACAATAACTTAATTTTTAGTTCAAGATTAAAATATACTTTTAAAACTAAAATTGTAAGGTTAAGAGAAATCTAGTTCTTTTTATAAAGTACTGATTTTATTATAAATTTATTTCGAAAATACATATGAGTTCATTATACACCAAGATGCCAAGATGACACTTATTGTAAATTTATGCAACTGATCCATAAGCCCTGGAAAAAAATGAAGTTTATAATGGAAGTGCTTACATTGACTTAAATATACATAAATCTTTCATATTATGATCTGTTTTATATTCATATTTACCTATGGGTCATTTATTTTTCATAAGAAACTCTAATATGTCAAATGAACATCAGCTTTTGAAAAGCATGCTTATTTTTCTGAGGGAATAGGGATTCAATTTCTGTAAGTTACCATTTTAATAATTAAAAATTTTTAAACATTAAGAAGTGTGTTTTCAATGTCTATCTTCACCCCTCAGAGAATTTATTATACACCTTAGGGAATCAATAAACTCAGTTGCAGTTCTAGAGGCTAAAACTAGATGGTGCTCTATAGTTGTCAGTGCATCAAGTCAATTTCCAGAGGTTTAGTGTAGTTGGAACTAGGGCTTAACTGTGTTTTCCCAAAAAATAAGACCTAACCGGACAATCAGCTCTAATGCATCTTTTGGAGCAAAAATCAATATAAGACCCGGTATTATATTATATTATATTAATTATATTATATTATATTTTACTTATTTTATAGTAAAATAAGACCAGGACTTACATTAAGTTTTGCTCCAAAAGACACATTAGAACTGATTGTCCAGCTAGGTCTTATTTTCAGGGAAACACAGAATTAAGGATGGATTTTATGATTTAATTAAGGATGGGTTTCAGATTTGACCCCTCTCCTTTTCTTCTTCCATGGACATTATTAGGCAGAAGAAGGCATGCATTCCCCTCTGTTTCTGGCCTTAGTTATTCCTTGTCTGACTTCTTAGCCCTTATTTAACACCTGTAAAATGATCAGACTTAGTGCTAGATAAGGAAATTAAATCCTAGAGTAATAGTTAAGGGAAATATTCAGTGTTACACAGCTAGTCAAACTTTTGACTGGAAATAGCACCCTGGTTTTTGCCCTATCAAGACTAGCCACCTCACCTATCAAGAGAAAAAGAGTATAGATAAGAAGACTTAAATTCACTTTTGGGAAGGAGTTAGAAGAGCCAGGAATGAAACGTGGTTGTTGCTGTTCCTTCCATCATCATGGTAGTTTTGGCTCTCTTCCCTGAATAGCATAATTATCCTCTGTCCTCTACTCTGAGGATCTGTTGATAGAAGAGTAGAAGGAAGAATAGGAAGGGAGAGGACTAGAAAAATTCACAGATAAGCGTATTCCACGTACCCAGCCCTGATGTAAGCACTTGACGTGTTTTCTTTTTTTTTTAATGAAGTAATCAAAGGAGGTCTGAATGAATTCTCTCTCTTTTACATATGAGGAATCTGGCACTCAGGTGAACAACTCCCCAAGGTCAGTAAGTGGCAGATTAAGGATTTGGCCACAACTCTGTCTAATTCCATAATCAGTGGGGTTTCCTACAACTGTCTTTAAGGTGTCCAGGAAAACTGGTCATTGTCTCTTTCCCAGTGTCTGTCTACAGTGAGAGCTCCATACATCCAGGTTAATACTGTACAATGTACAACCCTATGTATTTTCTCATTTAATGTAAAAGCCAACTATATTGTACTATGTATAGAAAATGAAATTTCCAAGAGCAAATTGCCAGTCAGTGGCAATGCCACATAAGAATATAAGTGTCTATTTTAAGATAAAACTTAAACACAGGAAAATGGTCAACTCATATATTTTTGCTGTTTGCTTTATTTCTTATAAGCGTTACAAACTATGTTGTTTCACAATTTTGCTAGTCAATGTGCGATCAATAATATGTTATGATGACAAAGTAATTTCTCAAGAATACAAATAAAACTCTTCCAATTAAATTTTAACAATTGTCTACAATTATGTTTATTATGCATACACACCATAAAGAATATTTAAAAAGTGAAAAAATTGACTTTTTCCTTAATAAGTTACTGGGTAAGACATGTATAAAGATTTATTCATTACCAATTTATTTACTGATCACTATATACAAATAAGCCTGGGCACTACAAGGGATCAAAGGATGACTGAGTCAGAGCACCTAACCAAAAGGACTGTGGAACAAAGACCTGCCTACAGACTGCCACACCCAATCATGGATGTGTTTATCTGGACCAATCCTGAGGAAATCACTTACCACGTGGAAGAAATGCCATTGGCCTTGGGCTAAGACTTTCATTTCCTGCTTGCTTTGTAAGAAAACCATATCTACATAGAAACACATAAAATTGCCCCTTACCAGATGTGAGGCTGTGTTCCTTTCCTCCTCAACTTTTCACCCACTTCTGTCTAGCTTGTCACTATTGTTACGTATTTAGAGACTTGAAAGTGTTTATGTCAAAGCATAATCCATTGTTGGTTATGTTGCCTGGCTGAAAGTCTTTAGTTTCTCCACTGATTTTTGAATACTATTCACTCTCTGATTCAAGAAAATTCAGAACCTCAGTAGTTGACCTCTATGTGACCTCAGTTATGCTCAGTGAGACATTTTCTGATAGCTAATTGTTAGGATGGCCTTACTCCCAACCAACCTCCCTTTTCTACTTCTTGAATTTGTCCCACTAAAATTAATTTTACAGTTGACATTTTGTAGCGTTTCATTAGTTTTCCTCAACATTTGATTACAGTATTATCACATAAGTGGGAATGAGGCTTATACTGAAACGAAAAGCTATTGTCAATGTGGAACTTCTGTCAGAGGTATAATTTTTAACACTTTCGTTTTTCATGGTAGGGGCAGCTTTGTTAGCCTGATAGGTTAGGATCAGTTTTACACTCACTTATTACCAGACCAGTCTGGAATGTACTCCCAGAGTCAGAGTCAGTGAGTACAGTGTGTAGGCAGGTTAGTATGATATATGTACATTTAATTTATGACACCAAAACTTCTCAACCACCTTGGTCAATCTTTAGTCCTTAGATTACAAAGAGCCATCACATATTTTATCCCATTAAATCTTCACAACACCTCTGTGATATTTCTTTTTTCATTTTTCTTTTAATCTCCAAATTACTCATGAGAAAACCAGGGATTGGATAAGGGAAGGGATTTTTCCCAGGGCACACAGCTAGTAAGTCCCATGGAACTGGGATCCAAAATTAGGTCTAACTCCAAATTGAGTACAAATAGCTCATATTTATTTAGCATCTATTATGTACCAGGCACAGCTCTAAGTGCTTTACATATATTAATGAATTTAAACCTCACAACAATGATTTAAGGGAGGTACTAATTTTGTCACTATTTTACATATGAGTAAACGGAGGCACAAATAGGGTAAGTGACTTCTCAAACTCCCACAGTCATCAAGTGGCAGAACCTGCCTGTTAACTTGGGCTAAGCTCTGCTCTGCTGACTCTCTGTGTGGGACATGATAGGCCAAATAACCACTTTGGCATCTCACAGAGGTGTTCAGATTTAATACGATATAATGTATCTTGGCGCTTTGTAATCTTTAAAGAATCAAAGGTGACCAGAATGGCTGAGAAGTTTGAGGTCAGAAATGAAGTGTGCATATATTACATTGGTGAGGCACATTCCAGCCAGGTAAATGTGTAAATATAAGATGGTGGAATTATCAGATAGAATATGTGCTGATAGCAGATTTCCCTTCATTTACCATCTTCCTCTTTGAAATTTCCTTTAGGTGGTTAAGAAATCAAGATCAGAAATTTAAGGGCAGAAATACAAATAATTACAGGTCATTGGTATATTCCATATTACTATTACTTTACTCTAATTCTGCTCCTATCTTTGTTTTTAGATTATCACCTTCTCATTAAGACTGGCTTTACATTTTGCCTACATGGAAATTCAAGAGGTTTATAGTGAGACATTTTAAAAAACGTATTTTCTATTCAGATTCCAAATATCTTAAAATTTCACAAGAGACTCATTTTTCTCTTTATGTTAGAAGATTTTGGTATCATTTCCAGTCATGGTTCACTGCAACTGTGACAATACTTTTATATCAAGATTTTTTTTAGGACTTTTCGTTCTGATCAACTCCTAGGTTGTTTTCACAGTGGACAACTCATTTATTTTTGTCCCAGGTAAATAGCTTATATCCATTTATAACTCAAAGCTGCCTGTGGAATTGGGTGATTAGCCATTGAATTTGATCAATATGAACAACCAAAATAGATAATAAAAGGTAAAATAATTTGTAGAAACAAAAATTTTAACCCATCTGTCTAGATCATTGTCTCTCTTCAGCACTTATTTTGTTCATGGATGGAGACTAAGGTCTCTTAATAGCTGACCTCAAAGAAAATATCCCTTTTTATCATCGTGTTCTTGGAATACTGTGAGACTTTGTGTGTATATAACCTGCCTACACAGAGGTTACTTGGCTATGGTGTTTTATGAACGCGGTGCCTCTCAGCAGAACCCACCAGTCTCACCAGGCTGATGAAATACCTCACCAACCCGCATTCACAGATGACTGCATTTTCTTTCACTTTCTGTGGCTATTTGCTCTGAAATACTTAGAGTTTGGATTCAAATTTTTTTCAGAAGCCGTATTTTGATAGTATGTATTAATAAGGAATATTTGTTACTGAGACACTGAACATAGATCATGTCAGATGGTGTATTTCCACTATAGAATGTACCCTCCAAATACCACAGTGGCGTTGGGCAAAGCAGGTGTAAGGAATGAGAAGAAAAGAAAGACCCTTAGATATCTCAGAATGATTAAAAGTATAAATCACAAGTAAATTTATTCCTAATTTCAGAAATATAATTTTTTTTTATCTTAAAGGACAAAAATTTATAGTCCTTGTAATTTTATCTTGGGTACTGCTAGATCTATTTTTAGTGATATAAATGTGTTAACCATATTTTCACTCTCACAAAACTGTTTGCTTCAGTATCTCCTAGCCAGAGAATTCCACTTGTGTTTCAAGTTTTAAGAGGCAAAAGAGATTTTTAAAGTTAGTTGCTTTTGCTGACTTTAGGATTTTTTTTCATCATAGTCATTTAATGTTTATTTTTGTTTTTCTTTATGAATTTATTTTACATTAAAATTTTCTAGAACTTTGATTATTTCTTTTGCTGTGTAGAAGTTTTCAGTTTATGTCTGTGGTGTCATATACAAATAAGCATTGCCAAATGTCAAGGCAATGTCAAGGAGCTTCTTTCCTATGTTTTCTTCTAGGAGTTTTATGGCATCAGGTCTTATGTTTAAGTCTTTAATCCATTTTAAGTTAATTTTTGTGAGTAGAATAAGATAAGGGTCCAATTTCATTTTCCGCATACGCTTATCCAGTTTTCCCAGAACCATTTGTTGAAGAGACTATCCTTTCCCCATTGAGTTTCCTTGGCTCCCTAGTCAAATATTAGTTGACCGTATATGCAAGGATTTATTTCTCGGTTCCTTATTCTGTTTCATCCGTCTATGTGTCTATTTTTATGCCAGTACCAGATTGTTTTAATCACTATACCTTTGTAATATAATTTAAAATAAAAAAGGGTGATGTTTTTGAGATGAATAGTTAGATCAGATTACATATGTTGTGAAAAATTTTGTAGTTGCAGTCAGTTACCAAAAGAATAAAGCATGGCATTTCTTGTAAGGCTTGACCTCTAACAACTTTCCAGAATCATCTGCACCACTCCCTATGCTTGGTTTGACATCAGCCTGCACAGTAGCCCCTGAAACAACTGTGCACTTTGTTATTTCTCAGCCTTTGTTTATGCCATACTTTAAGTCAGTGTAGAACACTTCTCTTCTGCTCCCCAAAAGGAAAAACTAATTGTTTCTCCATGCAAGACTCAGAGTGTACTAGTTAACATTCATATCTTTCTATTCTGAACCAGAAAGCTCTTGTCACATTTGTCTATTCCTTTAGAATCTAAGCTATCTGAGGACAAATTCAGACCTCATTCATCACTGTGGCTGGCCCCTTTCTCATCTCTCCCACACCTATTTGTGCCTGGCTCAGAACTGAGTAAATGCAATCTGAAATGTATGTCACTGAATGATGGTAGACAGCAAATAGCTTGCCTGTGGTCGCTCAGTTATTTTGGTGTTGAGCTGAGACTCTCAGAACCAGGTCCTGTAAATTCCCGTCAGACCTAAGATCTTTCCACGAGATCATTTTGGTGACTCTTGTGCTCTAAAATTATCATTGTGTTGCCACCTGTGTTTACTAGGATAAATTATTTCTCATTTCTTCTCTGTGTTTGTATCTATTGTGATGATATAAGCAGGCTGCCACATCCAATCTGTTGTTAATACATTGGGGTCTTCCACATATTCTCTCTCTTACCTTTTCTAGCACCAACCAGGCTCTGAATCACTTATACTTTAGCCTGCTATTCACAGAAGTACCTCCTCTCCAATCTCAGTTTTTTAATATGTCCAGACATTATTGTTCTTTTACAACCCTGACTTTGTGGTCATGTGCTTTAAACTTCTCCATATACCCTGAAAGTTTATGTTTCTCTTAAACTTCTATCTCATTCTTTTCTGTTGGTAGTTCCATGAATGGCACATCCTAATATATTTTTTTCCATCTATTTAAGCACCAATGTTTAAAGGCATTACCAAATCGTTGTTTACTAATTACTCCAAAACATTTTCACTTTCTGTTATTGCCTTGTTACGTGAAAAGAAATATGAGGAAAAATTGGGCTAAGATAGCGATTTCCAATAGATGTATTTGCCTAGATTTTTAGGGTTGGACCTGAGAAATGTTTTTTTTTTTTCATATTCTTTCTCACAGAGCCATTTTTTTCCTGTAATATCATTTTCTTTCCACTATATGTGTGTTTTATGCCTTTCAGTCTTAAAAGAAAATTGCCAGTGTTGTCTTAATTCTCTTGCTTGAATTTCTCCTCAGATTGTTTTTTTAAATTTCCTTACACTTATTTTTAATAATTTTCTATAATTTCTTCTGTGACTAGCAGATGTATGTAGGCTCAGTTATGCTAAAGCAAGAATTAAGCATCAAAATATAATTATTCACCCTACGTTTGTATGCTTGATTTAGGAAAGTAGATGATGATTATTTGCAAGGCTCATGAGTCAATAATTATCTGCATTTAAACTTTAAATTTTTATATTAAATAGAGATGGATTCAGCATGTAGGAGCCCTGTATATTCGGAACTGACAATATAAATTGAAAAAATAAAATGTAAAGAAGTTAAAACATTATAAAATAGGTTAAGAAAAAAGGTTAAAGATGAGCATTCTTTAACCACTTACTTAATAACAGTTAGTGAATCCATATTATCTACAATCATAACAGAGATATGAACGATATAGAAACCTGAATGGAATCTGCCTTGCCAGAGCTCACAAACATATTAAATTCATTTATTACTGACAACACATAGAAAAAAATATATATTATAGAGGATATTACTGGATTTTAAACAGGGTAGAAAAGAGATGTTAAATTCAGGGAGTTTTATTTTCATAGAGTTATGAAACATTAGAATAGGGTCTATGTTTTAGGATTATTTGCCCCAAAACTGTCTGTTTGGCTGTAGCCCTCTCAGGGACTTTAGGTCTGGGAAAGCTTAAATATTATTTAATCCAACTCTATCACTTTACAGTTTAGGAAACTGAGACCCAGAGAACTTAGATGGTTTATCCAATGTTGGTGACATATAAGTGACAGAGCCAAGAGCGTAAACCTGAGCTCTTGATTTTTGTTCACCTTTCTGTGAACCTTTTCATTCCTTTAATAAATATTCAAATAGACCTGGGAATATAAAATATTAGGAATGCAAAATAAATAAATTGTTCAATCTGAAGTTGGTTTTTGTACAACAAACTAAAAAGGATGAGATAACATTACAAAAGAGATTAAACAGAAAGAGGTAGTTATGTTGGTGTGGCGTGGATTCCCAGACCTGTGCTCCTTATGCATTGTTAGGTAGCTTCCTATAAGTCAAAGAGGCTTGGGTCACATCAGAAAAATTTCAGTGGACTAAAAAATATGCTGTCAACAACATTTAAGACAAGCAGATAAAGATTTTCACTTTTCATTTATGCTAGAAGTGTGGGCAAAGAAACAAATTTTACTTGAAATGTTTTGTTTTATTTAACATTTTGACTTGCATGAAAACCAGTCGAGTGGATTTATTTTTATTAAAAGTTTCAGGATAGTGTTTAACCCCCACACACAAAACCCATAACAATAAGAATGCTTTATTCTATTATATTTTCTAAATTTTTTTTTCTTTTAAAGAAATCTTACAATTTGAAGTAGTATTAGTTTTGCTGCTCCAATGGAATATAACTTGTAAGTCACGAAAGGTTGTTTATATCAATTATTCACAAAAGGAAAGTCCCAATTCTGGTAGTCACTTTTTATTAAAGAAAGACATGAGGCTATTTTTTATCATACACTGCCAACTGAATTACATGGAGCAAAAAGAAAGCAGTGTGTTGTTTTCTTAATGAATACAGACACTCAGTGTTTACTCCAAATATATATAATATATAATATTATTTCAAGTAATATATATTTTACTTGAAACAATAAAAGGCTGTGTTTCAAACTTAGTTTATTCTTATAATACTAGCTAGCTTTCTCATAATTTTTCTTAGTATATGTGCTGCCGAAGCGAGCACTCTCATATTAAAATTTCTGATGACACCATATTTAGTCTCCATTTTATTAAAAGTTTGATTTCTTTTGCTATCTTTCAAAAATATAAATAGCAAAAAGGACCTATGAAATTGGAAAGTTTAATAAGAACTTTTGATATCATAAGTTATTTAATTGTATGTTGGGTTACAGTTTTGAAAAAACAAATTTAACAAGTATAAAAAAAAACCAAAACAAAACCTTTTCATTTTTTGTTCCTAATGAGACTATTCAGAATGGTTATACACAAAGCAGATTTTGAAACAGGTTTACTATATCTAACTACCAAAAGAGATTATATAGTTTGATACATAATGTACATGTTACAATTACATAATGGATTGCATTGAGCATGATCAAAAAATTTTTGCTAGTGATGTAACTAGACTATGCACCTACCCCCTCCCAAAAAAAAAACACAAACAATTCCAAAGGTAGAAAGCATGACATAGTTTTAACATAAATATAATTGTTTCTGAGATACTCCAATACTCTAACATTTTGCTGATAGTTATGTCTATGATCTGGACGCACCACGTCTTTATGGTGGTGTCATTGAAAATGAAATCTTCACTTTTGCAGAATTTATAAAAACTCTATCTAAACAAAGGCAATTTTTGTAATGGTTAAAGGCTGGAGCTGATGATAAAAGTTAGTAAGTTGACCCATAATCTTCTAGCAATATATAAAAATGTTCTAGAATAAAAATTTCAAATCATTTGTAAGCAAATATTACTAAAGGCTTTCAAGTCATCTATCAACTTGCCATCATATATTTTAAATGTAATTTACATTTTTACCACCATATTTAAAATATCATAGTTGATTATTCTTGTTAATGTTGGAATTTCAATCCCTAGGCTTGCATTTATATTTGAAGAAGCAAAAAAATTATTGCCTCTTGGCACTTGGAATGAGATGACTGGCAGACGTTAATATGTAATTTCTTATCAAATTGTTACTGCTTGCTTTTTTGTTGGTTGGTTTGTGTGTGTTTTTAATTGTTGTATATGCACAATATGCAAGGCACTATTCTTTACCCAATTACAATCATATCTCTTGAGAAAGCAGAAACAGAAACACCATCTCTTTTACACGGATCACTGGCATATAAAATATTTCCTTATAAATCTGAATTTAGTCTTCTGGAAAGACTTTAAACTATAAAAGAGGCAGATACATTCTAGACAATGGTGTGGTATAAAGTAGAAACACTACAGTCTGTATTATTCAGCAGTTTTTTTTGTTTACAAGTAATAGAAATTTAAATTCAAGCTGACTGAAACAAAAAAAGGAATTCACTGACTAACATCATGGAAAACTCACAGGTTAGGTCCGGCTTCAGGGATCGCTAAACTGAGATGCTTAGGAGATTTCTCTTTCATTTCCCAGCTCTAATTTGCTTTGTGTTCCTTATACTCTTCAAAAAATCATCTACCTAAGGTGGCCTCCAGAGACTCTAGGTTTACTCCTAGCTATTCCAGTGGAGAGGGTGTTCTCGTCTCAATAGTTCACTAGGTATCATTGGATGCCTTGGATCATGAGCACATCCTGGAAGCAAAGGAAGTGGAATATACTCATGCTGCAAGGCTAGGTCACATGCCCACTCCAGGATCAGAGAGCTACTGTCAGCTCCAGTCAACCTGAATAGACTGAAAGTGGGGAAGTGATGGTTCCTGAAAGGAAAAACATATATTACAAGAAGAAAAATGTTGAATAGGAAAAAAAGCAATGTTTACCTTACTCTCAAATGTAGGTTATTGTAGTCTTCTTACTACTAGATAACTTCTACTGACTCATTAGCTGTTCCCCATATAATATTTGATTTGAGTTTTAAATGACTGGCATTAAGAATGCAGGCTCATCTCGTTGTTTTATGGTATCAGAATGACAGAGTCTTTGGAAGCAAACTTACAAGGATTTATCTTTTGCTTCAGATCAACATAAAAGAAACATGGATTTTAAGTACCTTCATTCATTATTTTAAAGCATACTTTTCTATTATTCCACAATTTCTGCAACACCCCTTTTCTTATTTTGCCATTGATGCAAGTATAATACATTTTTTAAATGAATTCTTGTTTTTCTTTTGTCCCTTATTAGTAAGCTGGTTTTCTCCCCCAAAATGAAATTCACCATTATAGATCCAGTCAAAGAGAGAGAGGAGGGAAGATGCTTTCTATGGCAGGAAAAGTTCTGATGGGGTGGGAAGCCTGCCTGCTTTGTCCAAAGGTTTGTGCAGGGAGGCAAAGGCAGGAGAGGGATCTTCAGTACCAGATTAGAGAGACGGAGCCAGCTGGAAGAAGCCAATGGATCCTGACCAAGCTGAGATGGGATAGACAAGGGATTTATTAGCATCAGATATTAGCAGCAGGTGCACAACTGCCATTCATCCAGCATGCATAATATAACAATACTGGTTGTTAATAGCCAGTGTCTGTATTCGTAGATGACCTTGTAGCACTGGTTTTTAGAAAGTTTTTACTATCACAACCAATAAATGATAATCAAACTTTAGTGATTGGCCAATTAATGTACACATACCAAGGACAAACTGGAGGCCAGCGTTCCCCTCTCTTCCCCAATGCCATGAGGTGATTTATACTTTTCTCCCACACATCAAGTACCGTCCTGAAGAGAAATAGAGGAAGGAGAATGAGACATTGTTGCAGAATTACTTTAGGATTATGCTAATAGTCTGTCTAGATAATTGGATGGATTAATATTTGAGTCAGATTGGGCTAAATTTAGTATTTCAACACTACTTCCTAGTGAGTGAGGGGGTGAGGTCTTGAAAATTAGATCAGTTATAGAGAAATAAAAAAGTCACATTATATGCACATCCAGCTTGTGGTATATGTAAGTGTTCAGTCCTGATGCACATATAAATGAATTAGCTTTGAATATAAATTCATGTTGTTGCCACTAGCAAGTGCCAGTTAATTTACCCAAAGACATTTGCCTGGGACCTGTGTGTGATGTTAAAACACAAAAAATAAAAACATAAAAGATCATAATATAAAAAAATAATATAACACAACAAAAGTGAACACGTATCTCATAAACCATGTTATGATAGAACGTTATCTTCACAAGGAAAAGAAACACTCAAAAACACCTTTATCAGATAAATCTGGGTATCTGCCCCCAAAACTTGAAAACAATTATCTATAAAGATGTACGTACACCTATGTTCATTGCAGCAAATATTTACAGTGACCAAGAGATGGAAACAACCCAAGGGTCCTTCCATAGAGGATGGAGTAATACACAGTGGAATATTATTCAGCCATGATATGAAATACTGCCATTTGTGACAACATGGATGGATCTTGAAAATATCATGCTAAGCAAAGTAAGTCAGATGGGAAAAGTTGAGAACCATATGATTTCACTCGTATGTGGGATATAAAACTGAAAGCAACAAACAAACAAGACAAACAAACAAACGACAACTCATAGACGCAAAAAACAGTTTCGCAGTTACCAGAGGGAAAGCGGGGAGAGGGAGGTAGAAAAGGGTAAAGGGGGTCAAATATATGGTGACAGAAGGAGATCTGACTTTGGATGGTGGACACACAATGCAATACTCATATACAGATGATATATTATAGAATTGTACACTTGAAACCTATATAACTTTATTAACCAATGTCACCTCAATAAATTCAATAAAAAATAAAAATTAAAAATTAAAAAAATAAATAATAAAAACCTTTAAAGCATTGTCTAAAATAAGAAAAAGATGGAAAATCTCCTAGTCATAAGAGTAATTAATTGCCTTGTCTTGTAGGTAGATTTAGTAAAATAATTTTTTATAACCAGATTACCTTGTAATGGAAATAGTAGTACAAGCTAAAGAAGAAAGTAGGAAAAAATATTAGCAAATATAACATATACACAATTAATATCCTTCTTGATATTAATTGATAGGTAATACATAGGGCTAAAAATCCACTAAAATATATATTTACATAGGAAAAAGATATGAGCAGAAAATTTACAAAGGAGGAAAAAGAAAAAGAAACATGGAAATGTTTATTTTATTTCCAGTAATTAAAGATAAATCCCATAAGTGATTTGTATAAATAAAAAAGAATGTTTTCTCACAATTGAAATAGCATGTCTTATACTGCTAGTGCTATTGCAAATTGTTTGAATTTAGCAGTATGCACCAAGAGTCACAAGAAAGTAGAACTATGGGGGACCATCACTTAAAGAAGTAAACTCAAATGTGGAAAACTCTAGATTCACAAATATGTTCATCATGACTTTTTACAGTAAAAAAAGAGAAAACCCCCTAAACATTTGAAAGCAGGGGAGAGATTACCTACACCTAATTGTAGGCATATCATTCAAGGAATTGTAAACACAGTTTTTTAGAACCAAAACAAAATATTTGTTTCTATGCTTAAAGGAAAAATGCTATTTTAAGATTTTATTTGTTATTATTTCTAATAACAAATGTATATTAAAACTTAGTTTATGTCAGAATGGTGGAAATATCAGGCACTATTATTCTATTTTCCAAATAGCCACAATGTAGTTAAGAATTTTATTAGTGGATAAAATGTATTAAAAAAAGAAAAAGGGAGAGAGAGAACATCTGCTGGGACACCCTCCTCAAGCCCCTAAGGATCAGGGTATGGATGGGGGTGGAATTCAACGGGAGACGATCAAGCCGTCTCACAGAAGCGAAAAGAAAAAAATTACGTAAAAAGAAAAAGCACTGTTCTGGATGTGAAAAACCCTGGCTTCTCTCTTGGCCATGACATCGACCATGTTAGTGATAGTGGGGAAAGAACTGAACATCTTTGGACTCTAGTTTTCTTTACCACCAACGTCTTTCAATGCAATCTGTTCTTTCAAGTCTTTCAAACCCTAAAATTCTGTTATCTATGGTTTATAAATAATGAGCATAAGAGGAATTTAGTTTGAGATTTCTTTCAAAATACGAGGTCGAACAATTAAGTTTGTGAAGTCATCCTAGAAAAAGTGCTACATACCTCATTGCTGAATATCACTACAGTCACCTTTGAAGTACTCCCCTTGGGAAGCTATGCACCGATGCCAGCACCTAGTGCACCCTTCAAAGCAATTTTGGAACTTTTTTTCTGGAATGGCCATCAGAGCTGTCATCATATTACCCTTGATGTCCTGAATGTCATCAAAATTTCTTCCTTTCAATATTTTCAGGTAAAGAAAGAAGTCATTGGGGGCCAGGTCAGGTGAGTAGGGAGGGTGTCCCAATACAGTTATTTTTTTTTACTGGCTGAACCACCTTCCCCTCCCCCTCCCAGAGAGTGCCGTGTGAGCTGGTGCATTGTCCTGATGCTAGGGCCATGAATTGTTGCCCAAAAGTTCAGGTCGTTTTCATTTAACTTTTTTACGCAGCCTTTTCAGCACTTCCAAATAGTAGACTTGATTAACTGTTTGTTCAGTTGGTACAAATTCATAATGAATAATCCCTCTAATATCAAAAAAATTTAGCAACAGTGTTGCAACAAGTTCGCGAACTTAATTGTCAGACCTCCAATTGGTGCAAATATTGTATGGAAATGGAGCATTACTACCTGATAGGTGAGTTTATAAACAAGAATATAAATAAAGCATTTAAAAAGTTTGTTACATACTTAAAAATATTTCATGAATTATGGAAAAGTTATCAAAAAAAGAAAAGGTCATTAAACAAAAGCAAAAGATTAAATAACACTCAACAGGTTTTTAATAATATACACCTTGTGCAAAGCACTGTGTAGTAAAAAATATAGAGAATCTAATTAGAAAGATTAAAATTTAAAGCTGAAAAGTTACATTAAATATAAAGCAAAATTCACTCATTTTTAAATTAGTATATTTTTTATATTCTATTTAAAATGTTTGCTTATCATTAGGTAATGAGTATATTTTGCTATATTGTCTTCTAAAAGTTTTATGTTTATGTTAAGATCTTAATCCATTTGGAAATGAATTAAAAAAAAAATGGTGTCCTGTAAGAGTCACTTTCTCCCCATTTACTGAAAACATGTTTTGGTATTCTCCTTTCTCCACTACACTGCATGCCACTTTTGACATAAATCATATAATTATGACTTTGTCTCTAGAATCTCTTCTAGTCTAATCTCTTCTAGTCAATCTTTGCACCCATACTTCACAATCTTAATTATTGTAGTTTTACAATAAAACGATATTTGGCAGCATAAGTCCAACTTTCATCATCTTCAAGATTACTTTGTTTTTTTGCACTTCTGTGTACATTTTGGAATCTGCTTGTTGATTAATAAACACTTAAAAAATAACTGCTGAGATTTTGATTGGGACAACATTGAAATAGATTAATTTGTGGGAAACTGGAATCTTTACAGTAGCAAATTTCGCATACATAGTATATGCTACCAAAATCATACATGTATATTCTACAATTTATTTAGGTATTTAAGATGACCTTTATATGTTTTATAATTTTCTGTAAGCTCTACAAAATTATTAAAATGATTCATTTATAATTTATGTTTTTATTGCTACTGTATATGGTTTTTAAAGAAGAAAATTTATTTTATAATTATATGTTGCCAGTATAGAAATAAAAATAAAGTTTATATACTGATCATAACATTGCTGAATTCACTTAATTCTAGTTGTACATAAAAATTCTTTTGAATTTTCTACTATTCATTATGTTATCGATGAAAAATGAGAGTACTATTTCTTTCTTTCTTTCTTTTTTTAAGATTTTTTATTGGGGAAGGGAAACAGGACTTTATTGAGGAACAGTGTGTAACTCTAGAACTTTTTTTTTCCGAGTCAAGTTGTTGTCCTTTCAATCTTAATTATGGAGGGTGCCATTCAGCTTCAAGTTGTTGTCCTTTCAGTCTTAGTTGTGGAGGGCGTAGCTCAGCTCCAGGTCCAGTTGCCCTTGCTAGTTGCAGGGGGCGCAGCTCACCATCCCTTGTGGGAGTCGAGGAATCGAACTGGCAACCTTGTGGTTGAGAGCCCACTGGCCCATGTGGGAATCGAACCAGCAGCCTTCGGAGTTAGGAGTACAGAGCTCCAATCGCCTGAGCCACCGGGCCGGCCCCTATTTACTTATTTCTTTCTAATCCTTATATTACTTATTATTTTTTTTGTCTTCTTTAGATTAATAATATATTTCTAAATTCTATTTCCCCTTTGTTATTCCATTTATTGCATATTCTTTTGTCATTCTTTTGTGGCCCATCCTAGTAATTACAATATGAATACTTAACTTTTAGGGTCATATAAAATTTAATCCTTTTCCACCTCTCAAACAATTCAATGAATTTCGAACACTTTATTTACCTCCTTGCTCCATATGTGTGTGTGTGTGTGTGTGTGTGTGTGTGTGTGTATACACACATATATATATATATATAACTAAAAATACATTATATTTGATTTTGTCAATTAAAATCTATTTACTTTTATCTACTTGTTTATCTTTTCCATTGGTTTCCTTCTTTCTTGAATTTTGGTGTTACCATCTAGGATAATTTTACTTTTGTCTGAAAAACTTTTATTAATATTTTCTGTTGGGATGTGTTGATGATGAAATACCTCACTTTTGTTATTTGGATATGCCTTTATTTTCTCTTTGGTTTAAAACATAATTTGGGAGTGTGGATTTTTCTTTCTTTCTTTAATAGAAATCTTTTAAAGATTTCTATTAAAAAATATAACTAATATATTAGTTTCAAGGGTATACCATAGTTATTCAACATTTATATACCTAAAAAAGTGATCGCTATGATAAATCCAGCAACCATTTGATACTGTACTATGCTATCACAATATTTCCCATGACTATATTTCCCATGCTATACATTATATTATCATGACTTATTTGTTTTATACCTGGAAATTTCGACCTCTTATTCACCTTCCTCCCCCATGCTTTTTAAAATTTATCAATTATAGTTGACATTCAATATTATTTTATATTAATTTCAGGTGTACAGCATAGTGGTAAGATATTTATATAATTTAAGATGTGATCTCCCTGACTAGTCTAGTACCCACTTAGCACTATACATAGATATTACCATATCATTAACTATATCCCCTGTGTTTTACTTTACATCCCCATGATTATTTTGTAACTACTAATGTGTACTTTTTAATCCCTTCACCTTTTTCACCCTGCTCCAACCCCCTCCTATCTATCACCCCAACAAATCTCGTAGCCATCTGACACCATACATAGTTATCAAAATACTATTGACTATATTCCTTAGGCTATACCCTACATCTCAATAACTACTTTGTAACAACAAATTTGCACTTAATCCCTTCCTCTTCTTTCACTTACACCCCAACCCCCTCCCACCTGGCAACTATCAAAATGTTTTCTGTATCTATGAGTTTGTTTCTGTTTTGTTTGTTAATCTTGTTCTTAGATTTCACATATAAGCAAAATCATATTACATCTGTCTTTCTCTGTCTGACATACACAATAGTGGATGAGACTGACCCTAAGGCTGATTGGCTGTGGGGTTTGGCCACATACACAGCTTATGGGCTGCTGACTAGGGGGCTTACCACACAGAACAGGATTCACTCCAGCGGGCTCTGGTGCCTGTTGAGACCACCCTTTGTGTATGCCATTTGTGGGGGTAATTGGGCAGTGCTCTGCTGTGGTCTGATGCCGACCTCTAAGTATGTTGGACTGGGGCCTCTTGGGAGGGGCTCTGGTAGAGGCCCAGGTCACCCACTTCCTGTGATCATCTGGGGACTACATGGTAGGATCTATAGAGTGATCCATGTTTTTTTGCTGACTTTACTAACCCTGGAGGGGTGTGGGAGAGGCTTCGCTGTGAACTGAGGTCAGCTGTCACCAATACCAGGCCTGGGGTAACTCAGCAAAAAGCCAGGACACTTGGAGGCCTGCTGCCAGCTGCGGGCTCCCTTAAGGTTCAGCCTCAGATAAAGCCTCATGTGGTACACAAGTTGAGTGGGACAGGGTCTCAGGGAGTCACTAGAATGGGAAGAGTTATGGTTACCAGGTTAATGTAGATTGTGGTTTGGTGCCAGTGCTGAGCCTGGAGTGACTCAGCAAAGTCTCAGAGCACACAGAGGCCAGTAGCCTGGGACCTGCTGGACTCTGATAGTTTTCCAAGCAAAAGTGCAATGTGGGTGGGCCTGGCTGCTTTTGAGAAAGTGCCTCCAGCGTTGGGGAATTTGGGTAGGGCAGGATTCTAGCTGAGTCAGTAGGGTGGAGCAGCGGAGCTCACCAAGCCAATCAGATTCAGATTTGACCTGTGGAGGGCAGGCTCTACACAGGCAAGATGGTCTCTACGTGTTGGCTGCACAGAAGAAAGATCCGTCACAGGGAAAATACTGACAGTCCTCCAGTCCTCTCCTCGAAGCCACACACCTCAGTCTGCTCCCCCATAGTCACAGAGGCCCCCAAGTCACCATCCCTCTGCTGGAGCCCAAGGTGAGTGTCTGTGAGCGAGTGAGTCTGTTTGCGGGCCGTTTCAGAGGATGTCTGGGTTTCCCCACAGCCTTCCATCCCACCCAAACGGTCAGAATCCCGACTGTTTTTGACTGTTTTTCACAACCAGATGTTGTGGGGGCTCCTCTTCCCAGCACCAACACTCTGAGTTGGGGAGCCTAACAGGGAGGGCTGGGGTCCCTTACTCCTCTGGGGAGAACCTCCGTGGCTGAGATATCCCTTCTGATTTTCAACCACCACAGGGAAGTTTGGGGCCCTCCATGTCTCTGCCTCTCCTACCAGTCTCGATGTGGCTTCTTCATATTTTCAGTTATGGAACTTCTGTTCAGCTAGACTTCAGCTGGTTCTCCAGGTTGATTGTTCTGTAATTTAGTTGTAACTTGAATGTGTTCATGGAAGGACAGAGGCATAGTGTTTATCTACTCTGCCATCTTGGATCTCTGGGGTTTGGAATTTTAGATTAGCAATTATTTATTTTAAATATTAAAAGTAGTAAGGTTTTATTCTATTGCCTCTGTCTTGTGTTATTTCTTTTGAGAAGTAAGCTGTAAATCTTATATTGCTTTTTTGAAATTGTCTTTTTTTCCCCAAAATTCTTTTAGTTTTCTGCAGCTTTAGTACGATGTTCATAAATATGGTTTTCTTTGCATTTATTCTATTTGGTTTTATAGCACTTCTTAAATCTTTATTTTGTCATTAGTCTTGGAAAAATATTGGCCAAGATCTCTTCAAATATACTGTTGATATATTCTCTCTGTCCTCTCCTTCAGGGACTCTAATTACACATATGCTAGATAATTCATTTTGTCTAGACAACTTTCCCTGTATTTTCTATTCATTGGTATTCATACTCTGTATTTCTACTGACTTTTCTTCCAGTTTCACCAATCTTCTCTTGTACTGTGTCTAATTTACTGTTATACTCATTTATCGAGTTGAATTCAATTATTGTGGGGTTTATTATTATTATTATTATTTTACTTTTAAAATTTCACTTGATTATTTTCCATACAATTAAGTTTCTTTTAAAAATTTCCCATTTGTTTCATCTAATGTTTTGGACATGTTATTCATAGTTGTTTTAATGTTCATGTCTATCCAATATCTTCCAGTCCCACCTCTGACTCTAATGACCTTTCTAGCACTGGACAATAGAAAGTCCTTATGTCACTGTTTCTCATCTACCAAATAAAGAGATCTGTTATTTTGATAAACAAAACTACTTTGTTCATGCTACTTGAAGCATCACCTTACAATATTTAGCTATGCTTAGCCACAAACTTTTATTTAAAAATCAGAGGTTTATATAGGCTTATCTCAAGGTTCTTCCTAATTCTACAAGACTAACTCTATGGCTATTTTGGAATGTCCTCAATGTTTGACACTATGCTAGACACTGAGAACATATTTTATCTAAATTTAGTGTTCAAGACAGTACTATTTAGACTGAATGCTTCTCGGCAATTCTCTACCTTTTTTACTGCTTTCTGTCTCCTAGTAGAATGCTTGGTATAAGGCATGTGCTCAATAAATATTGCTGAATAAATAAGTGAGTGATTTAGTTAATTGTATTAGAAATGCAGATAAAGTGATCAAACTCCTAGCCTTTGTTAAAGGATTAATAAGAAATGGTGATTGTCTGAACATCGGAACTGAAAGAATAGGGAGGAGTTAAGAAATGATAATTCCTAGGAGCTATTGAGCATTTACTATATATTAGATATTGTTCTGAATGTTCCATTTATATTATATCAGATAATACAGTTTCTCTGTGAGGTCGACATTGAGGGTAAGGTTAGGTTTCCTACCTAAAAGTGGAAATCCAAACTCAGGTGGAATCCAAACTCAGGTCTGCCTGACCCCAAAGCTTTTAACTGTTATTATACTTTACGTTGCCTAAATTTTTAATCACAGGGGCAGGGAAAATGTCTTTTCATGGGCAGTTAAAAATTTATAAAACTAGATATGTAAATATAAATAGCAGATTCAGATATAGATTTATGTATATACATGAAATGTTCTTTGCTTCAGGAGGTGTTACTATTTTTTTTTTTCTCTTTGGTGCTTTTTCTTAACCTTGTAAGAAAATACCCAATATCTTCTTCCACCAATCCAAAACCACCTGCCAATGAGTAGAGGATTTTTGAATATTTTATACCATTTCACAGAGTTTTCTTCACATGCTAGAAATGGATTTTTAAAAAATACAAGTATACACGTTACATATACATAATTGAACACATATACAGGAGAAAAAGAGAATGTGTTTTTTCTTCACATAGCAGATCAGCTGAAAAATCAAGTCTTTCACTTGTCTTAGTAAATTAACATGTAATGGTTTCCAGAATTGGAATAAATGTTCTTGCTTTATTTTTCACAAATTCTCCTTTGAATGACACTTCAGTGAGGGAATGTGATACCGTTTGCCAAAAAACAAATTTTAAAAACATGTCAGGAAAGTGAAATTCTTTTAGAGATCTTATTTTGCACACATAGCCTGAAGATGACACATTTTTATCACAAGGATGAGAAATAAAAGCCTAGAAAGAATTTAATAGGATAAATAGAGTAGAGCAGTTTCTTCTAAATATCCGATATGTATTCTTCAGATGAACAGCTCTTTCTGTTGCCAGCATATCTTCAATAGTAGACTACTATGCAGCAACTAGAGGCAAACCCAGTCTCTCAGACCTCATCTCTTACTTCTCTCCCCTGGTTTGCTCTACTTCAGTATCACTGGCATTTGTGGTGTTCTTTGGAATATATTAAGCACATTCCTAACTCAGGACTTTTACACTAAGTTTTCCTTCTGCTTGAAATATTCTTCCCCGCGGGTGTCTCCAGTATTTTCTCCCTTACTTCTTTCAGGTTTCTGCTGAAATGTTACCGTTCCAGTGAGGCCTCTGATCACTCTTTATAAAAGAGTAAGCCATGCCCTTCCTTACCCACAGAATCCACCCACCACTATCCTCTTCATTGCTTTATTTTCTTCTAGCACATGCTTCATCCTTTGACTATGTAATTATTGCTATTTCTGCAGTTATTATCCATCTCTTCCCTTAGGATATAAATTTTATGAGGGAAGAAAATTTACTTTGTTCACTTTTGTGTCTCAATGACTACAGTAGTGTCGGGCACATGGTAGCACTCAATAAATATTTGTTGAATAAATGAATGTTGAATGCATAACAAGGAAATATTTTTTTAGGAGGTTTTTAACTCTTCTAAGCCTTTAGGAGATAATTATTCACAGAAATTAAATTCAGTCTTCCAGTTAGAACATATCATTGGCACATTAAAAAAATTGCTATGCATTCTCTCCTAGAAGAACCCTCATACATATCTGTAATTGGTTAAATCAGAAGTATTGATGGAAATATTTGTAGCTATGTTCATCTCAACTAACTTTCTAACACAATTCATGTAGGAAACATGGAATCTTATCTGTTCTGTTAGTGGTTGCTTCTCTTGCATCTCCAAATAAAACACAAAGCCAAATGCTCCAACCTTGTAAATTACCAAGGTATTAACCAAAGTCAGCTGCAACTTATAAATGCCCCCTTTTTTATAAGAAGTCAGTTTGGGCATGTGTCCTCCTTAGTATTACATAGCATTTGATCTCTCTTGTTCATGCCATCCAATTTTTTTTTTATAGTACACAATCTATCTTTATGAGGATTCCTTAAGCCCAACAATCCGTTCAACATTCTCTGAAGAAAACACACACACACACACACACACACACACACTCACACACGCACACACATTTCAAAAGTTTATTATTTTTACACAGCATGTGATGACATAATTTAGAATTGAGGTTTTTACTTTCTTTATAAAAATACACCTGTAATATTCATTAAGTCACTTATATGTGTGCCAATATAAACCATAAAGAAATCAACAGTATTAGGAACTATAATATTTCCTTAAATATGCAGCAAACAGATGTTAGAACGGGGGACTCAGTTTTGCTTAGCATAAGTCACCCTCTGGTAAAAGGCACTTAGACAGGCATGTTGACTCTCGCCAATATCCAGAGAGTTATTTTTGTAAGATACACAGCACAGTAGCACAGGCACTGAGGGAATCTTAGGCCCTGGAGAGAGGGCGTCAAAATAACGATACTCATACAAAAGCTCACAATACTGGAGCAGTGATTCATACCTGGTTCCTGAAAATAAACCCTCAATATAAAGGTAACAACACTAGGCCCTTTCCCTTTGTCGACATGTTGTTGGTTTGTTGTATACTTTAAATCTGGGGTCATCACACAGGCATTTCTTCTGTTGTCCTATTATAATATTCATAGAGCCTCCTTTCACCTTTGAAAGTGTGGATGTTTGTGTATAAATTATTGGGTCACCCTATTTATTTTTTTACTCCCCTCTGTATACAATCAAGTGAAAAGTTTCTTTGTCTCAAGGCAGAAGCTATCCTAGAGCTTTTCCTGTGCAGACCACACCCTTGGGAAGACTCATTAAGGTGAACGACACAAGAAAGGCCTAAGAATTGATTTCCTTTTGATCATTTAAAGAATACATCGTGCTCTTCGTAAATATTTTCAAAATTATGTGCATGTGTATGATTTTAAAGCCCGAATAAGCCTTACTTTAAATTCAGTCTTGTTCATGTGAACACTAGTGGGACTGAGTATTTAAAAAATTACACAAATAGAAGCTTTTTATAACAGGGTTGTATCTTCTTCTCTTTTCACAGAATAAACCCACAGCATCCAAAATATTGAAAGATTAATTAAAAAAGGAAAAAAAAATATTAGGAAATCGAGTCTTACTTGTTTCCCCCCCCACTAATTGCAATGTAACATCACAGAGGTCCCTGTCTTTTAGACAGAGCCAAACCCTTTGGTGCTGAAGATGCTGTATTAAGTACAGCCCAGGCCTGAGACACTCACTTAAATAACATCCCTGTTTTATCAGGGAATTATGTGTGTGTATATGTGGTCTTTATATAACTTTAAAAAAAAAACAGTCAAGATTTGTATCTCTGGATTATTAAAAATAGCATTTTGCAAAGTCTTATGCAAGGAGCTTAAGTCTAAAAGAAACCTAAACATTATATCAACACAGAATTTTTAGGTTTGATTTATTTCACTAAGTCCATAAAACACTCTGAAATGTAGTGTTTAATTTTCCGTTTTCTTTCTGTATATCTATAAGTGTCTCTGTGTTCATAATTATAATTATGATTCATGAAAAGCAAAGAAGTCCCTTACTTAAGTTCCCTCTCTGGAATCCCCTTCTCCTGTCCTCACTGTCTCCTTTTCTCCTTTCCGCAGTTTATCCAAGGTGGTTGGACAGGAGTCAGACAGGGCTACGGCAACTTCGGTTCAGGTTCAAGGACCAAAAAAGAGCTAATATTGTATCTTCTGTGAATAAACCTGGTTTCATTTGCAGAATTTGCTGTGTCAGTCTGTTTAATCTTGGAAAAGGTCATGTGATTTTCGGTCACTCTACCCCTCCCCCCAAGTGATAGGGAATCACTTAGGAGGGCTTAGACTCCTCCTTGGCACTCTAAACCAAATGGCAACACATGGGTGTGTCAATCATTTATGTAGGAAGTTCTCCCTTTCCCCTTTGCCCTAAAGGATGAGCATTTGAACACAAAGCAACTTTCTATTTAATTTTCATTGATTAAAATAAGCGTAAAAACATGATTGGTTCAAAGGCTTTTTAAGGTCTCTCGTGTACCTGAAATATAGGCTTGTTCTGTATTCCTCTGCTTCCCTAGGCCCCTACCTCCAGCCCTTAGTAAGTATTGTCAAGTATACCTTTAAAATGTGCCTTGAAGTTGTTTACTTCTTTCCTTGTACAACTACCACTCTCTTTGCAGCCACCACCTTGAGATTTCTTGCCTGTGTACAGCAGCCCCAGAAACTGGTCTCTTTATTTCTCCTCTTGCCTTACTACAATCCCATTCTCCACTAAAACAATAATCAGTTCATATTCTGCCACTCAAACCCTCCAATAATTTCCTACTTTTATAGCATAAAACACAATCGTTTTACTGGGGCCTAAAGGCCCTGCAAGATCTGGCCCTGGACTACATCATCTCTTACCATGTCCTCGTTTGCTCACCCCTTTCCAGGCATGAAGGCCTTCCTATGTTCATTGAATAGGCCTAGCTCTGCCAGCACAGAGCTTCTGCACTGGCTGCTCCCTTCCTCTGATATCTGCAGAACTGACTCCTTCCTGGCATTCAGGTCTCAGCTCTAGTATCACCACCTTAGAGAGTCCTTCTATAGTTATTCCATCTAAAGTTGTTCCTTATTCCCTCCCCTAATAACTGCTTATCACATTATCTACACATTGTTGTATAGAGAGCAAATAGTTTAAAAAAAAAAAAAAAAAAAAAAAGATGCTTAATTCCCAAAGGCCATGTGCAAAAGGAGAAAGGTTCTGGTACCTCAGCTTCCCAGGCCTCTTACAGTTGAAGAAGGCTCGCCTGGCTTGATAATCTTTGTCACCAGCAAAGGAATGAGAGCTACAAAAGAAAGAGAGGTTCTTTTGGAAGAGAGAGGATTGAAGGACTGTCAGAGTCCTTCTTCACCCTGTTAGGGTGCTGGATCTAGCTCCCCTGAGGTGTGGTGAGATGGAAGGCTGAAGACGGATGACAAGACTCACTTCTTCCCTTGAGATTTCTGAAGGCAGGAAGCTTGTTGGATTCCCCTGCACTAGCAGAACATATAAAACTACAGTCTAGGGTTTCTAAGAAGTGGGGGAAGGACAGGCATGTGCACATCCCAGTTCTCTACACCCCTAGGGAGAGTGAAGTGAGGGATCCTTCAGTTCCCATGATCCCAAGTGAGAGAGGCTGGACGTAACTGAGGGATAGAACTTGTAGAGCTGCACTGGCAGTTGCTTAGTGGCAATCCAAGAGGCAATATGTATCCAGAAGAGGATATGGGGCATATCACAGTTGGGGACTGAATGAAGACACCCATTGCGCATCTTCCTAACCATGGAAAATTACTGTTGGCCTCCGTTATTGACCCTCTTATATCTGTGCTCTTTGCAATGTCTTTGAAGCTACTCATCACAGGCTGGAACTATGACTCTGATGTGGCCTCGTAACATTCTTTGGCGAATAGAATGTGGTAGAAGACTCTGTGCCAGTTCTGAGCCTAAGCTCAAGAGGCCTTGTGGGCTTCCACTCTGTCTTCAACCCCTGTGATCTCTTGGTTCAGAATAATCTGTTGGAGGATGAGAAATCATGTGGAGGGGAGATGACTTCTCCCAGTTGGGCCACCTTATTACGAGCCAAACTTCTTCTGACCTGCCAGCTGAAGCAAACACATGAGAGACCTCAGCTGAGATCAGCCCAACCCAGACTAGACCCAATGAACTTCAATCAGTAGACTCATGAACAATAATAAATGGTTATTGTTTTCAGCTACTGAGTTTTGGGATAGGATATTATGCAGCAAAAATTAATGACACATGGAGTAAGGAAGCTGAACACGGCCTGAGACTACCATTTCTGTCACCTACTATGAGACTGTCATTCTAACAGACACCACCAACGTTCAACTGACCTTGATGAAGAAAACAGATCTTCCCTCTACTCCAGGTGGCATCAGGATCCTGATGTAGCCAGCATCCCCTGGGCTGGGGCCGAGACTGAGTGATGGTGCCACAGCAGAACCAGTTGAGCAGTGGTCATGGCTAGGGATGGGATTAGCATGAGAGTATGTGTGTGGCAGCCAGTGCACCCAAGTCTTTATATAAATGTTGTGGATTATAATATGGCTATCAAAACACTGAAAGTTGTGAGGTTTTTATTATAAATGAAGGACTGCTCTATATAAGAAAAGAAAAATATTCTGTAGTTTTGGGTTAACAGCTGAAGTGCTTAAAAATAAGTATAGATTTATGAGCTATCATTATTTCCTTCACTAGCTATGTTTTATGACTTCTCATAATTACTTAAAAGGGGTTTTATAAACATAGAAGTTTACATTTAAGATGGGTAAAAATGGGTTTATGGTAAAATAATTTGACAGCAAGAATGTCCTTGACTATCAGAAAATAGGTAAATCTGTCGCCTCTGATAGAGAACAGGATCTGGTCAAATTTATCTTACCTTCTCTTAGTTGAATAGTCAACTAAGCAAAGCACTTTACCTGGGTGTTATCTTGGAATTTTTTCCTTTTAAGTCAATACAGACTAAAACATGTTGCAGCACAGCACCTGAATATATAAAACAATTTTTAGTTCAGCTAATTTAGTTCATGGTTTGCTCTTCATTAAAATTGATTCTTCTCTTAAACAGAGACAGGTTTATTTCATATTTTTCTTTTCCATATAATTCTATCTTGTAAGAGTAATTATGTTTGCTGCCATATAACTTTGAGGCTTCTGCTTTGCCTCGAGCACCCATTTAGCCAGTTTATTTGGTGATGTAGGGTTGCAAACAGGTGCTTGCAGAATGTTTGTTGAAAAAGTGATTGAAGATAAGTTGCCAGAGCGTAATGGATAAGAGCCTGGACTATGCAATGAGACAGACTTGAGAGAAAATCCTGGCTCTGTCAGGATTGGGTTCACAGCCTTAGTCCTAAATTGTAAAAAGAGGGCAATAGAATTGTTGAAAGATTTTAAAAAGATAAAATATGTAAAATACTGTGCCTAGCACATGGTGATTTTAAACAATGATACCATGAGAGTCATAAAATAAGCTAAATAATTTCTAAGTTGAAAATAAATGTTCCAAAAAAAGATTACAGAGGAAAAAAATCACAAATTTATAGACATACACCTGACATAACGTAGTAGCTAATCATTTATAATGTACCGATGTTGTATTTTTAATTTTTTACATAGGATTGGTTATTTAAAAACACTTACGAGTTAGAACAAAGTTTAATTAGAGGCTTTTCTTCATGTTCTAAGAATAATAGATTGAACAGAATTGTGTTCTAATTTTTAATAATGAAAATTTACCTTAGATTTGGAAAAGGAGTAAAAAAGGACCTATGAAGAAGACATTTTCAACTAATAAGAGTTTTGTCTTGACATGTTACTGTCCTCAGAGTCCCTGTTCTGGGAGTCTTATTGGTGAAAACAAGTTATCCTGTGATTGTTTTAGCAGTATAGTAATTTAATTCCTTTAGATATAATACCAAAGTGAACCTACCATGTTTCCATACAAACAATGATACTCAGTCAAGACTTTATCTTTAGAAAATTGTATGCCCTCAGTTACTTAACCTCTGCAGGCCTCATATCAACAAATACTTGAAAATTATATTAAGAAAAAATAATTTATCATATTAGATGCTCAGGGTATTATTAAAAATGGGAAGACATGATTTCAGTCCTCAAGGAGTTTACAATCAAGTCAGAGACAAACAAAGAAATGTCTGTGAAACAAGGTAGAGGAAAGTAGATTGTCCTTAAAGAAAAGTAAATTGTGCTCTGTTGTTCAGAGGCAGGGGAGGGTTTGTTTGGTGGAAGGAGGCCAGGGAAGGAATCCTGTTATAGAATACATCTGAAATAAACCTTGAATGATCACAAGTTTGGCGGAAGCTTAACAGCCACTTCGAGTTTCAAATGGAGGCAGCAACATGAATGGAGTATGGAGAAAGCATGGGACATGTTCATTCTGTGGTTACAAGTAATTAATCTTGTTGTGGCATAATGTACATTTAAGGGAGCTGAAGAGAGTAAATTGAGGGTAGATTGTTTAGGGCCCTGAATTAGGGGGAAATGATTTATCTCAGTAGGAAATTCAAAACAAAATAAAGAAAACCTTCATGTTCCTCATCTGAATGAGGGGAGAACTATGATTGTTCTGTTAATTCTTTCAACAAATATTTATAATAGAAACAGTAAACTCATCATTTCACAAATATTTAGTTACACTGCCGCTTCCAGTATTATGGTTCTATGATGATTTATAAGTATGTTTATGTAGACCGAAAAAAAATGACTGTGTTTTGTTCACTGGCATTTTCTGACCCTGATACTTCCACATATGACATAGTTTCCCTCTCATTTGAACTCTTCCAGTATTTCATGTGTACTTTGTCCATTACATTGTGTATTTTCATTTCATAATATCATTATATATGTATACATCTTCTATTACCAAATGTTAACTTCAGGAGGTGGGACCATCATCAACCTATCTTTGTATACACTATAGTGCTCCACTTAGGCATTCAAAAACGTGTGGAATGAGTGAACAGTTTAATTAATATCTGCTTTCTAGTGATAAGACTAAGTTTATTAGACTAAGTTTAAATGTTTTAAGTTATATACTAATTTTTTATCTGGAAGTGACTCAAAAGAGTACTTGAAAAGCAAATTTCTCAGCTCTTAACACCACTGCCGCATGAATTTGCTGGGGATGTATAAAACACCACACTTGTTCATTTTTGTTATATTTTTTATTACAATAGAGGTACATGTTCACTGTAGAAACTTTATATATTACAGATAAGCAAATGGAAGAAATAAAAATCTCCCATTATCCTGACTCAGAAATAAGTTACCCTTTGAGAGGAGTTTATGAAGCAGACTCTACGTGTTTTTAGAAAACTTTTAATACACATGGCTAATTTAGAAAGACTGATCTGTTTTGTGCTTCTTTAGAGGTATTGAGAACGCTCTTCATTTATGCCAACACTGCATAAAATCACCAATATTAATCTTGGCAAAATGGGTAGGGGAAAAAAATCATTCCTTTATAAATGTGCATTTTTTTGAATGCTAATTAAATTGAATATTTTTTCAAGTATTTATTGATCATTTGTATTTTCCTTGTGAATTGCCTCTTGACATTTTTGCCTATTTTTCTATTGGGATATTTCTCTTTCTCATTTTAAAAATGAGTTTTGAGAACTCGGTGTGTATTAATAAACGTTTTCCCCAGGCAGGCGATTGCCTTTTACCATATTTCCTTTCAGAGTCACCGATCCCTAGGAAGAGGGTCTAATAAACTGAGTGAAAGTCATATCTATGCTCACCTCTTCCTCTTATTTCTAAGCTGAGTCAACGCCATGAGCTAGAATGTCTTCCAGGAATGGAAGTAAACAAAGCAACCAGTGGGATATTATTTTCTCTATGAAGAGAATTATTTTCAGAAACAATGGTAAAAATAACATTTAAAATTTAAAAATACCCTAACTTACTTTTGAAGATGACGAAAAATTGAGAATGAATACGACTACTTTCTTTTTACCCTTAAGAATATCCTGAGTAGTACTGGCTTAAAAAGGAATAGAATGGGAAGTCCTTGCTAGGGACGACAAGTCAGATTTGGTAATTACAGTTAACAGTAATGGCTGTTCATCTACTATTGATGCAGTGAAGTATTTCCGTGGGATATGTAGGAAGTCATGTATGGCTGTGCCCCGTAAATTCAATAAAGAATGAGCACTTTTATGGTTTGGTACTAAAAAATTAGCTGGGGGCAATGCTGAAATTCTTTCTTTTTGAAAAATGGAAACTGTGATAGGGGAGAAAAGGGAAATAAATTACAGAAGGGAAAAAGAAAAGAAACATGGCTGGGAGTACAGAAGTTCAGAAAAAAGAAGAAAAGGAAATGAAATAGCCATAAAATAGAAGAGATTGAGAAGTGAGGCTTAGAAAAAATACATTCTTTATATTTATTATGGGGCACTTATCAAAATCCAGTACAATGTTCATTTTAAATCATTTAAATTATGTCAGTGGGGCATTACAAAGATGGAACAGTTTTTTAAAAGGCATTAACTGGAATTTATCCCTCATTTATTTTACTGGCATAAAAATAGTTGAGCGTGTCTTCCATGGCGTATAAATGTTGAAAGCAGTTTGTTTTTGGAATCTTTAATATTTTTTTTTAAATACACACATGCACACAGCTACACTGGGTGTTAGAAGCCCCACAAACTGTTTGCTGGAAATCAAAGTCCTTCAGATTCCCCTGTTATTTTTCAGATGTTTGTACACAAGTGATAGCTTCAAAAGCAGTGGAAAGACTGATCATTTATAATTTTATTTGGGTTAGACAAATAAAAGGCTCTTGGTTAGGGGCTTTTTCTACCTGAAGTCACTTTAAAATTCAGTAAAAGTATTGGATAAAGGACCAATACCTAGGGATATCACAGTTTGTGATTATAAAACCAGCCCAGATTTAAACCCTTCCCTGAAAGAAAAACACAGGAATATTTATTGATCTGGATATGTTGGTATATCTAGGAACAAAGTAAGTAACAGATAGTAATTTTAAATTTTATTTGTTATTTCTCACTTTCTTCCAAAGTTATGTTTAGTTGACTGTTGTAAGTAGAAAAAGGAGCAACTTAAGATAGAAGCAAAAATATAACAGTGTTTGGCTATTTCATAAACATCTTAGATTATAAAATTATTAAAATGGTTATGAAAATATTACTAAAATGAAGTTGGTTTACTTGTATTAAAATACAAATTAGAGACAAAACTTTGAATTTCCTGCTAAGTAGTTTTAAAGCCTTATTTTAAGTACAATTAAATGTAAATATAGTAAATTTTTTAGTCTAGCAGAGAAATAATGCCTGGATGCTCTTATTTCAATTCACTAACGATTAAAAGGTAAAGTACAATTGCTAAGAGAGAAAAAAAAATTGAAACAGGGTAATACTTTAAAAAATATTAGCGAATGAGCACTAAAAGTCTGATGAAAGTTTGTGGATCATGTTTTCAAATGGCCATTTGAGCAGCGTGACTCATGTGATATCCTTCCTCCTTGGTGTCTTTCCACAGTCAACCAAAAATTAGTGATAAAAATCACATGAGAAGGAAATACATCAGGAGGTTTTAAATCCTGACATATAAACATGGTTTGTATCACTTCGGATGCAAGGCTCCAAAACTGCAGGTATTTTGATTATGATGAAAGGTAGGGTTAAAAACCACTAGTTGACTATTTCACAGTTTCACTTCAATGAAGTGAACATTTTTTCTTAACATTTTAATTTTTTGACAGCCTGATTTTATTTCTCGGTATGCAAGCCCTGATATGTGAAGTGTACTTCTATCATTTAGGGTAACTTTTAAGCTTACAGATTTTCACCATTACGTGTCAATAATATTATTTGTTCTATTTCCTTAACTGTGGCAATGCTGAACTAAAAAACACTATATCAATTTCTAATGATTATTTTGAAACACTATATCTGCTTTCTAATGACTGTGTTACTTTTCCCAATTTTATACACACACTCACACACACACACACACACACTCTATGTATATACATATATGTGTATGCACTTACAAATATACATATACTTACCATATATGTATATATACATATATATATGTGCATATATATATGCGCTACACACACACACACACACACACACACACCCACATCTGCAGAAAAATGTCACCTTCACATGTTCAAAGCGATCCCAAAAAGTTCAAAATCCAGGATTTGTAGCATCAATCCATGGAAAGAGATGTTTAAAATCACAAAATAGTTTTTTGCACTGAGACAAACCAAGCCACACAAACCTGTACATATGAGCATGATTGATTAGAAGGCAGGCAGGCTTTCTTGATGTACTTTATATAAACTCCTGACATAAGTGATAAATGAAACATAAATGATGTCCTTTTTTAGCTCAACTGTTAAAAAAAGCCAATTATTTACCGGTGAATACAGAATACTTTGAAGAGACTTCTAATCAGAAGTGAGAAACTCTGAGCACCTGGCATCCAACCGTCATTCTATCTGTTGAAACTGCTAATAAAACATAAACGTGAAAGGCATTATTCCCAGCTCCAAGGCGACATTGTTGTAATTAAGGAAAACCTGTGCACGAGTTGGCAGAGTCCTGTCTTGCAGAGTCCTCCGTCCTCGCCGAGTGGGAGGGTCACACTGGGAAAGACTAATAAGGGCAGAGATGCGTTCCCCTTCCCCACTCGCAGGGAGCTCTCCCGGGCCACTCCTCGGCGGTGCGGCAGCCCTGTCCGGACTCCACTGCGCCTCTGAGGGGCTCAAACACACATTCAAGGTAAGCTGCGCAGCAATGCGACCGGCCCTTTCACTTCATCTCTTGCACACATGCCGGGTCTCTGTCATCTGTTCATGTTTCTGGTCATTTGCGTGCATCTGCCTTTCAAGAAAATGGAAAAACTGTGCTACACATGTAGATGTGTTTTGGTGGATAAATAATGCACACCTGCAATCACGCATTCCCATAGGTAGGTTCATGATGGGACCAAAAACATTTGGCATGATATGGCCACTTTAATATGCTACATAAGGTGTAGTTCGTATCCTATGGTCACATAATGCAGGCTATACGCTGCATACTTTATTTAGTTCTCGGTGGGTTTTCGGGCTATGTGTGTTTGTAAAGCAGAACTGAGCACTGCTGATGCCGGTGAGAACAGACATCAGATACAGAATAAAAAATATCCTGGGGGTTAAATGCACAAAACAAATTCGATATAAATTCATGCTGTTAGATATATTTTTTGGTCTATGTCTAGAGATGTTACCCCGGGAAGCGAGGAGACAGGTTCCGGTGCCTTGCTCTTCAGTCAGATTACTTATTCCGACCTGCGGGTATTTCTCCCCAGTGTGGCTTCGCGGGGTTGGGGAGGACGAGCGCGGGATCTCTGGACTCCGGCCTCCCGAAACCCTGGCTTGTCCCGGGAGTCGGGCCCTGCTCCTTAATTACTCTGCAGCGCGCTCAGCATGGCCGGACCGAGCACCGCCGCCACCGCGGGGACGTCCCGGTCCAGCGCCCCGGGAACGCGGTCCCGCCTCCGCCGCCTTCCTGCGAGATCCCGCGGCGACACTGTCAATGCGCCGGCGCCAACGCCACCGCGGTGGTGAGAAGGGAGGTGGTGCCTGGCCGCCCGGCTAGGACGCTCGCTGCAGAGTTATGAAGAAGTTTGTTGGCCCAGAACCGAGCGTGCTGCCGCCCCCTGGTACGCTAGCTCCTTTTAAGCAGGCGGGTGTGTAAAGGAAACCTGCACCATATAGGTTATTGAGGGAGAGAGGGAAGGCGGGAGCGAGCATGCGAATCAGTGGGCAGGTGAGCTCGTGGACAGGCCCGGTTACAGGAGCGTCAGAGGCAGAGAGAGGCACCCATTGGTGAGAGGGTGGAGAGGAATAGGGTACCAGAACACATTGCTAGCCTCAGGGGACAGCGGGCTGGGATCAAAAAGAGAACTCAGAACCCTGAAAACGTGTAGAGTTTTGATCGAACCTTCCAAGAATTTCAGCAGTGAGTGACCATAAGCCACAACTTGAGGTTGGGAAACGGAAGGGTAAAGGAAAATGTGCTGCCTCCTTCCGCCCCCAATTCCAAGACTTCTTGATTCCATCTTCTCTTTGGAGAAGTCTGAGAAGAAACAAGATAGGAGGATAGTCAGGGTAAAAGAGGGAAAGGAATAAAACCACTCCAGCAGTACCTCCCCCCAATAAAAAGAGAGAGAGCAGTGGTACTTATTCTGCCTAAATCAAGCATTACTGTCATTCCTTAAGAGTTTTTTTGTGTTTTTTTTTTTTTTGTGTGTGTGTGTGTGTGTGTTTTTTTTTTTTTTAAACCAGCTGCCTACATGTGTGGTCTTTCAGCATCCCCTTGCTGGTGGGATAAAACTGTAGGACCCTCCCTAAGTAGTGATCTTTGATATTAACATGTGCCTGCAGAGGAAGAGCTGAGATGTTCTGGTATTCAGATGGTGCAAACTGCACCTAAAAGCCTCTTCCGGAGGAGGGATGGCAGGATTCTTTGAGTAGGAATATCTGTTCAAAGCGTAAAAGAGGAAAGGTGACCCCCAGGGATGGAAAATTCATTTTCTTCCTAGGGGATAGAAAATGGAGAAAGGAACTGGTGGATGAGGTTTTTGACCAGCCTGATCTCTCAAATTGGTAAGGAATCTAAGTGGAGTTTCCTGGAAAAGGAGAATGAAGGTGGGCACTAGAGCAGGGGAGTGAGCCTGAAACTGGTATGAACAGGTCAGAGAAAGGACAAAAAGGTGAAAGAAAATCAAATGTGATTATTATCACAGTTTGGACATTATCTCTGTATCTGAATCGTCATCCAAGGAAACCATCTAAAACAGATGGGAGCTCTGATATTCTCCAGAAATGGAAAATTTCCATCTACTTTCTGGTCCTCCAGTTTAATCTCTCTTGCTGCAATTTTAGTTCCCCACAGACAGAAATACCCAGTAGGTACATGGAGTGGATGGTTTTAGAGACAGGAGAATATATGAAGGTAGAAACCATGGTTACATTGCTAATTGGTGTCATAAATACAAATTCAAGTGAAGAATGAAAAATAAACAGTAATACAAACTAGCAGGGCTAAAGAGATGCCTGGAGATAATATATAACCTGGAGAGGATGCTGCAAAAATTTGAATGACTAGGACTGGAGTTGGATTATTTAAGGCAGGCCATGTTGAGAACATAAATTTTAAAGAGGCAGAGAATAACGAGGCTTAGCAGAAGAGAGCAAGAGGGAGGGAATTCCAGCCAGAAGGAATGGCATGTGTGAAGTCTTAGAGGTGGGAGTGAGCAGTCATGTGCCTGTTAAGACAGAGAATTCAAGCTGGGGTGAAACCTGAGATGAAGAGAGCAGATAGCACCTGCCAAGGCAAGATTGGACAGAAGAGGCTAAGAGGCAAGGGGCTCTTTAGGGTGTTATTTTGTAAGCCAGTAATGAGATAAGCAGGTGAGGAAATTGCATATTGAATGTGGAAATTGATAGAAAGATGGTGAATGCAAGAGTGCAACAATAGATCTGTTTTATCTGTGAATAGGGTTTATGATCTCTCCCTCTTTGAGAGAAATCAAGGATACTTCATTAGACTGTAAGATTGTTAGATCAGAAAGCTAGTAGAGCCCTTCAAATGGAATGATTAGGACAAGTTAATAAACTAGGAAAAACTATACATATATACTAATTTAAAATTTTAAGTGGCATTGTATCCTTGATATAGATATATCTGTGGAAACAGAGCTAAACAATTGAAATCTGAAAAAAACGTGGGTCACTCATGATGGTTGAAATTGAGAATAGTATCCAAATAGTTGATGGAGACAACAATAGTTCAAGCAAGTCAATAAAACAAACAAGTTGTTGAATATAGAATCTGTTAAGTTCAAGGGGAACCTGAAGTTAGAGACCCTCTGGGAAGTAGGCACTAATTTTGAAATGACAGATGAAATAACATGGAACTTTGAGAAAATGTGATATAGTTGATCAGTTTTAGAGGAGTAGAAACATTAAGAACCACAGAACATGTTTTCTGTGATGGGAGAGAACAACTTTTTGTGTATACATATATATATATATATATATATATATATATATATATATATATATCACAAAATAACTGAAACTATGTTCACTGAGCCTTCTTTTAGTAATTTTTCCTATATTTCTCTATAATTTTTTACTTCATCCATATCTTTCAATGAATATTGTCCGTATCTAGATATACTACTTAACAATTCCAACCCCTTCATTTGTTTTAGTTCAAATGTACTACCTTAAACTATTGATCTTACAAATTGATCACATGAGTACCTACTGAATGCCGAGTTTCAACAAAACGAAAATGATAAGATACTATTAGTTTTCTCCAAGATGTTCAGTATAGAGAGGAGACAGAATACACACCAGTTGTTACAATGCAAGATAAAGCATGCTGAAGCAGAGGTGGGTAGCAAGCTCTTGGATTACAAGGCGGTGAGTAACAAATTCTATGTGTGATGGTTCTTGTAGACATCATGGAGGACATGGCATCTGAACTGCATGTAGAAGTCCGAGTAAATGTTCACCAGATGGAGAGAGAATTTGAAGGACATCCCAGCAGCCAGAACAGCATGTGCAGAAGCCTGGCACGTTTGGGGAATTGTGAATAGTTTAATGGGGTAGAGATCGCTTGGAAGGAGGTAGCAGGGCATGAGACTTGGACAAATGAGTTGAGGCCCCATGTAAAGGAGTGTTGAGTGTCTCTCTGAGGGGTGGGCAGTGAAGAGCTCCCGAGAGACTTTAATAAAGCAGAACACTAAGGGATTAGATCTTTGTTTTAGAAATGGAATTCTTGAGCAGTGGGGAGATGGAATTAAGGGGAACAAGAGAAAAGGAGTCTAGTACACTTTTCAAGATTAGAAATGATAAGGACATGAACTAAGGCAGGTTTTATGAGGATGAGAAAGTTGATAGCGATTCAAAAGTCATTTTAAAAGTAGATTTGATAGACTTTGACAGAAATTTGATAAGTAAAGTAAGGAATGAGTTGATGATTTTGAAATTCTGACGTAGGTTTCTAAGTTAATGATGCCTGTAATTAAAATAGAATGTCCAAGAGGTATCTATAGACTATGAGGAGGGCAGAAATTTTGCCTAAGCTGCAAAAGGCTTCTCAAACTAACCAGTTTCATTACTACAATCAATGAAAAAAAATTGTGAAATGATACCAGATCTAGTCCTAAACCCTGAGGATATTTGTCCTATTATTAGTTCTAACTTCATAGGTATGACTTTGCAGTCAGTTTTCGCCAATAGTTTATAGACGCTAGTATAGCTTCACTAAAGATAGATCCTAAAGATTGGTAAAAGAACAGATGTGTACCACCTGTTGTTTTTGCTTATTTACAAGATACGTCACTTCATAACAGTATGGCCAGATTTTCTCTGTGGAGTTATGTACAGGCATACTGGAGGGTAGTCAAGATGGTTTTATTTTAAAATTGATTCCCTACCCTGCCATACAGCCTTTCTCTTTATAACGAACGCCCTGAAAATATGGGTTCTTTCAGTCATTTAACAAATCGAGCCTACTTGTTTGAAAGTTGAAATGTTGTGTTGCTCGTTTAACAGTCTATGTAACGTGAATCAGTATTCCCTTTCTATTTTCTCCTCCATTTTTCTTCTTTCACTTGTCTTTTTTTTCACGTTATTTTCTATTTTGGTATTAGAACTAATGCTCTTGCCCTTTTTATATAATACCAAATTTCAAAGATGCAGAATTTCAAAATGTTAGGTAGCATAGCAATAAAATTACTCATGTTCCATAGGCAGATTTGGTTTGGTTTACTTTCAGGCGGCTCCTGGCCATTTTATCTGGCAAGCCCAGAATTCCATCATTCTATCTATTTACTCTGCTTCCCATTGCTTCCTGCCGTCTACCTCTCAAAGATAACATATGTGTATCTTTGTAACATACGTGTCTCCCTGACCATAGTGACACCAAGGACTTCCCCTAACTGGCTCACTACTGTATCTCCAATGACTACTGTTATCCACAATGGTGCATAGTTCTACCCTCATCCTATCAACAGAATGAAAGATTAAGGTTACGCACGGTTCCTTTCTGTTCTTTTCCGTGCTCTCTGTACACAAATATAGATTAATAAGTGATTTGAAAAAAAATACATGTTCTAACCAAAATATTCTTAGTTTTGGTAATTGCTTTATAGGGTTTCAGGAGTTAGATTAGGAAGTTTAAAAGATAGTAACGTGTGTTTTTTTTCTTTTGTTTTTTTTTTTTACAGTTTCCTTAACCCAACCAGTATTTGTTCTGGTTGGCAGAGGATGGTGAGACTAACAGGTTAGAGGTAGAGGTCAGAGACAGGCCTGTAGTCAGCTACCGTCTCTTTGTTGACATGGCAATGAAAAATCAGTTACAGGCAGGGCTGTCTGGATGGTGTTAGAGGTTCATAGGCTCTAGCAGTGTTATCTGCTCATGACCGCTCGTGCTGGGCATACTCACAGTTATGACTTTAGTACTTTGTAGTGCTGGGAAGGAACTGGCGGGGGTTTGGCTCGAATCTTGATAGAGACCAGCTGAAACTTTACAAGGAAGTGTATAGGAAAGGCATAGGTCTGTCCCATACGCCGGTACGAAACCTGATGTAACAGCATCAGCTTTTTAGTAAAGCTGACCCGGACTTGAATCCCAGGCTGTGGGATCTTGTCTGTGAACTTTAGTGTTTCTTATCTGTAGAATAGGGACCCGATACCTGTCTTCAGTACCACCCTTAGGTGTGGGCAAGAGGGTCCCTGCTGTGGGCCCTCCATGTTAGGAGGCCTTAATATGCCCTTGTGCTGGATGTACACCTGCTCTCAGGATTAGGAGTCCAGAGAGGTAAGTGGAACTGCCCACACCAAAGCCCGAGCTGTCAAACCAGGCTTTGGGTACCCAAGATTCTGAGGTTCCCCGACCGAACGACCGTCAGTCCTCTTGCAGGATCTGGCAGACCTCTTCCTTGGGTCCATGTTCCCTGGGGCAGACCATACCACTAGTGTGAACACTCCTAGGCTCAAGGGGGCGGTCAGGGAGTGGCTGTTTGCAGGTGCTGTGGACAGAGCTTACTCGTAGACCCGCTGGCATATTCCTGTATATGTGGCTGAGGCATCTCGTGGTGCCGACAGAGCCAAGAATGGGAAAAAATGAGGGGGATGAACTTCAGCCCACGCCAGAGGCCAGTGCATCCCTTGTAGTCCACTCTGTTCAGTTCTAAAATTGACCTTGGCTTTCAGGTCTTTGTGAAGGTATATTTGCCAAGATAAAAGGAGAAAAAATATATTTATCAGTTTTGTTAGCTTTATTTTTAACTTTCAAATATTTAGACACATGCTATATGGATCTTTTGCCATATACCCTGCTAATGTCAGGGACAGGTGTGCTTGCCTCTCAAGTTATTATGAAAGTTAAAATAAAATACCACATATAGAAGAAATTCTACTGCAGAAAATGAGACTATTTGTGACCAGTATTCTCCAAATCCTTAAAATGTATCATAAACCGTCTTTGTACAAATTTGGAAAAAAATGACTTGAGGGCCTTAAGAAATCTTACCATCCAGGTACATTGTCCTGAGGTTCTACATTACTCACTCCACTGGGAAAGCATTAAAGGTCTGTGTTAAAGTTTAAATAGTACCAAAAAAAAAAAAAAAAAAAGTGTAGAAATGAAAGTAGTCATCCCTGAATTTTTAAATAAAACTTATTGACAAAAAACAAAACAAAACAAAAATAAGCTTAAATCTTACCTGGGAAGAACAACACATTAAACTGTGATAACATTGGCTTACATTCATTTATAAAACTCTCTTGATAATCACCTAGCTGGGATCTGAGGGATAGTAGAAAATAGGCAAGTTTTGATGAGGAAAAAGATTGTGGACAAAACCCAGTATTGAGAAATCCAGAGAGGACACCAGAGACGGGTCCCGGGCAGCAAAAGGCAGCAGCCTGAGAACCGTGGTGTCTGGGGACAGTGAGAAGGGTCTGCAGAAAAGGTCCAGAAAGACCCCCAAGGGAAGTTTTGCCCTTGATGATTTTGTTGAGGTGAACCCTGCAACAGTCTGTGGCAGAGATGAAAGATCTGGAAAAGGTATTTGTTTTTGTTTTTTTAATATGTATACAGGATTCAATTTGAGAATTTGCTGAAGTTTTTTTCAAATGTTCTTAACTGAGTGCAGTGCGTCTCTATTTAATCAAGATGGGAACAACAGAAACATTTAAAGCAAACACATTTTACAAACATACAAAGGGAAAGGGTGGTCGTCATAATGACCCTTGAAATATTGTAAGATTCTGAAGTGTCTCAAGAATTATAAAATAGTTATTGTCACCATAAGTTCAAGGATGAGTGTAATTCACTATATCTCAAGATTTGAAAATTGGCAGTTTCTTACTTTTTAAAAATTGAGCTAATATTTATTCAGTCCCTGCTTTTCCAGGTACTATAATGCTCGATGTCCAGGATACAGTGATGGACTAGACAGGTATAGTCCCTCCCCTCAAGGAGCTTAGAGTTGAGTGAGGGCAATAAACATGTCCACAAACAAAATAGTCTGAGCTAGAGAATAATGGGTCCAGGGCACAGTCAGGTAAGTGCTTCTCCACATAGTGACATTTAAATTGAAAGACTAGGATGCACAGGACCCAGCATGTCCCCAGGTGTGGAAATAGCATGCACAACATCCCTGAGGTTGGAAAAAGCCAGGGAATTTGAGGAACAGGACATTAGTGAAGAGAATAGTTCCAAATGAGGCTGGAGAGGTAGACCAGGGCCAGACTATTCAGGGCTCCTAGGCCAAAGATAGGCTTTTGGATTGCATTTGAAATACAGTGGGAAACTATCAAAGAGTTTGAAACAGGGTAATGACGTGATCCAACTTTGGTTTTAAGAAAAGCTCACTAGTGCTTATGTAGAGAGTGAATTTAGTCAGGAGCTGATAATGGAGGAGGGAAATTAGTTAAGGGTGCTGTTGAGGACCTGGATCAGGGCAACCTGCACTAGAATAGTAACAGAGGAATGGCAAGTACCGGATGGATTTGCAAATGTGTTCGGAGTAACACTGGTATGACTTGTTGATGGTTTGGATGTAGGAGATGGTGAGAAGGAAATAGAAGAATCAATGTGATTCATAGGTTTCTGGTTTGAGCATTTTGATGGATACCGATTATTGAGATGGAAGAGAATGAAAGAAACAAGTTGTGGTTGAGAATCAAGTGTTTACTTTGTACTATAGTTATAGATGTCTGTATGACATCTAAGAGTAGGCAGCTGGATACGAAGTCTAAAGTTCAGAGAAGAGGACTGAGCTGGAAATGTAAATTTCAGATTCATCATCTGACAGATACTAGTTAAAGCCAAGAGAATGGTGAGATCACCTAGGGAGACACAAAGAGATTGAAGAAGGCCCACATATCCCAGTGTTAAGAAATCAGGTAGAAAAAAAGATCTGTGAAGGTTTTAGAAGGAAATCCCAGAGAGTGTGAGGGCAGAGGCCAATGAAAATGAGGGTTTCAAGGAAGAGGGAGTGGTCTGCTATCGGAAATGCCACTGACGGTTGAATTAGATGCTAGGGACAGAAAAGGATTCTTCTTTCAAGATCTTGCTAAACTTGGCCAGAGACATTTCAGTAGGGTGGTGGTATGGCAATGCCTTAGTAAGTAGAACATTTAGTCAACTAATCATAACATCTTGTTCTCCATACTTTTGGATAAATGAGGTTGAAGCTAAATACAATTATCCTCTAAGTGGCTCAAGTAAATAGGTAGGAGACCTCAAGATTAAATTCATATGCTTATGGCTGTGTAGTTCTCTGGTTTTTTGCTGCTGAAGCTGGGGCCAAAGCTTCAATGAGCATAAATTTTTAGGAGGCTTTGGCACTTCTTCATTGTCCAAATATCAATATTAATTTTAGGCTGAGTTGGTAAACATAACTAAATTTTTACTAATTATTATTTACAAATATGTAGAGTGAACAGTTATAATAACAAGTACTTTTTTTGAACACTTACTTTGTTCAGGCACTCTACTATACTCTTTCCAGGTATTAAATACTTTATTTGTGGTATTATTCCCAGTTTTCAGGTGAATACATGAAGGTTTAGTGAACACACATGAGTGGCAGATCCCAGACATGAAGCCATGGCTTTAACCACTATAAACACTGCTAATTTATCAACTAATACAAATCACTTTGGTTAAAAATGCAAACAATTAAGGATCTCTCTGAAGTTAGATTGATATTTGTGAGTTTATTTCTTTGAAATAAAATTAATTGCTTTAATATTTACCAACTGACTTGAAATAATAGCTAGGATAAGTATGCAAAGTCATGTGAGGATTAAGACTATATCTAGATGAGCAACTTCAGAAGAAATAAGGCGTAAAACCAGCTGTTTGATATTTAGAACCACACATATGGTTTTAATATTGCAATTGCTGCTTTCAGCTATTCATCCAGAAATATCTATAATCTTGAATTTGCTGATCTTAGGGTGTTTGGCACAAGCAGAATACCAAAGATGGTGGCTTTAGTTTTCTTCTAAACGGTGTCTGTTGACAATATTTAGACATTGGTATGATGGCTTCTTTTACATTTGACTCTTGAGTCAACTTTGAATGGTAGCAAATACATAATATTAATTGCATCTTTAGAACTCTTAGAATAGCTATTCCAATAATACTGCAATTGTCAAATACACTGAGGTAGCCATTATATTTTTACTTGCAGTTTATTTCTATGTTAGTTACTTCACTATAAAAATTAATTTAAACACAAACAAATAAACAAAAACTCATAGACACAGACAATAGTTTAGTGGTTACCAGAGGGTAAGGGGCAAGGAGGATGGTAGATGAGGGTAAACGGGGTCAAACATATGGTGACAGAAAAACTGACTCTGGGTGGTGAACACACAATGTGATATACAACTGATGTATTACAGAATCATACACTTGAAACCTATGTAATTTTACTAACCATTGTCACCCCAATAAATTTTATTAAAAAAATTAATTTAAGTAATGTTTTAGTTTTCCATTACAGGGATTTTCTTTACTAAATCTTTTATTGTAATACCTATAAAGTAGCAGTCTATATCAGAAAGATAAACAATTATGGGAGGTAACACATTGATGTTAAATATGCTAATGGCAGGCTCAGATGAGGCAAGCATTGCATATATATCCATTTTACTCTTTAAATAGAAGTAAAACATACTTTTCATATGTGTAGTAGTTACTCCAGTAGCAATGATTATTCAATCCAATAACAATATATTTTATAGAAAATGTAATAATAACAGTTAAGCCAAAATATGGAAAACTGTTATTCAGAAGAGGAAATTGAATTGTAAACAATAAAATTATATTTAAAAATATAAATAATTATATATGACACAAAAAGAATAAGCAACAAAAGGAAAAATAGATAATATGGCCTATGTAAAAATCAAAACTTGTGCAGCAAAGGACACAATGACAGAGCGAAAAAGCAACTCACAACATGGAATATTTATAAATCAGATATCTGATAAGGGATTAATAACCAGAATATATAAAGAACTTCTACACTCAACAACAACAAAATAACCAGATTAAAAACTAGGCAAGGATTTAAATAAACATTTCTCCAAAGAAAATGGAAAAATGGCTAATAAGCACATGAACGTGCTCAATATCACTAATCCTTAGGCAAATGAAAATCAAAACTACAATGAGATACCATCTCACACCCATTAGGAGGGTTGCTATTAAAAAAACAAAACCAGAAAATAATGCTGATGAGGATGTGGAGAAATTGGAACCATTGTGCATTGTTTGTGGAAATGTAAAATGGTTTGGCCTCTATGAAAAACAGCATGATGGTTCCTCAAAAAATTAAAAATAGAATTATAACGTGATCCAGAAATTCAGTTTCTGGGTATGTATGCAAAAAAATTGAAAGCAGAGACTTGAACAGATATTTATACTTTCACGCTAATAGCAGCATTATTTACAATAGCCAAAAGGTGGGAACATCCCAAGTGTCCATCAAAATATGCTATATACATACAGTGTAATATTATTCAGACTTAAAAAAGAAAGAAATTCTGACATGCTATAACATAGATGAAACTTGAAGACATTATGCCAAGTAAAATAAAGTCACAAAAAGACAAGAACTGTATGATTCCACTTATATGAGGTACCTAGAGTAATCAAATGTTTTGAGACAAAATAGAATGGTGGTTGCCAGGGGAAGGGAAAGGGAGAAATGGGGAGCTATTGTTTTATAGGTACAGAGTTTTAGTTTTGCAAGATGAAAAGTTATGGATAGTGGTGATGATTACACAACCATGTGAAAGTATTTAATGCCACTGAAATACACAATAGTAAATTTTATGTTATGTGTATTTTACCAGGATTTTAAAATATATGTATATACACACCAACCATTGTAAGTGGTGTGGCTTTAAAAAATAATTAAAGCAAGAAAATTTAAGTTATAAGAGGCTGTATCGACATTGATAATTAAGAACTAATCTGAAAATATATTCAGAGTTCTTTCATACACATCAAGTATATATTGATATATATAATTACATATATGATCAATATCCAATTATAGTCAGCCCTCTGTATCCACAGGTTTTATATCTGCAGATTCAACCAACTTTGGATAGAAAATATATGGGGGAAAAAAATCCCAGAAAGTTCCAACAGAGCAAAACTTGAATTCATCACTTGTCAAGCCCCTATGCTGAATCCACATGAAGATATGTATAGGCATACCCTGTTGTAGCCTATATGAAAATACAGAGGGTGCCAAAAAAGTGTATACACATTTTAAGAAAGGAACAAACTGTATTAAAATTGTAATACTCAATATATAACAATACCAAAAGATGAATGCAAGTCATGTATATATATATTTTTTGGCATCCGCAGTATAAATTATATGCAAATACTACACCATTTTACATAAAAGGAGTTGGGCAGGCGAAGATTTTGGTATCGTGGGAGGGTGGGGGAGGCCCCCTACAAATTATATACAGTCACCCCCAAGGGATGACTGTATATAATTATATATAATGTAAAAATATGTTGTGTTCTCTTTGGTTATAAGGATTTTCTGGAGATACTGATGAAAAGAATTATATAATCAGCTCAATTCAGATATTTTGTTTTGTTGCAGATCTGCAGTCACTTCCCATGGTTTCGAGGCACAATGTGGCACACTGGCTCCTGGAAAGTCTGGCTCTGGGTGGCAATGTTCCTGCTTCCTACTTCCACTTCTGTGATGGTCAGGGACAAGCCAGGTATCTAGGCCACCTCTTTTTCCAGCCACCAAATGTTATTTATAGTCTTTAAATTATTTGTAAATATCATGAAAATAAAGTTTGTTAAGGCTGAAGAGACCATAGATTAAATCTAGTATAAAATAAATAATAATTCATTGTTTCCCTCATTGACCATGTTGCACGTTGAGAATTTCTAAAATTACCTTATTTTTTCATATGCATATTCTATTCTATTAGTCTAAATGGGATATATAGAAACTATAGTATATAGTGTTTCCTTTTGCTCACTAATACTTACAAATATAAATATACTTGCGTGCATCTCTCTGTGTATATTTCTTCCTTTCCCCTTTAAATTATTAAAGTTATTTAAATCATAAGTACTGAAACCCATCACCAAGTTGGATTAACTGTGGGTATATCTAAACTTCATTAGGGACAAGAGCAAACATAATAGGAGATATAAAATGACACGTAGTTTAATTATATGTCACTTTTGTAGCATCGCACATGAGGTGAACAAAAGATTAACAGTCATTAGAGCACTTTTTGAACTAAATAGATAATACCTATTTGCAATTTTCAACCTCATAAATATTTCCAAAGGGCTTGAAGGCAATTTGAAACTTTTACTTTCACCTCTGATTTTTATAAATGACTACTATGTGGATAATTTGGAAGACTTTTCTTGAACATTGAGTCGGTATAAGTTACTGACCTAGATGTGCCTCATAATTCAAAGCTGAATTAGATACTGAAGAATTCATTTGCTAAGGAAAGAGAAATTTCCACTCTCTTTCTATGCAAAGGATCACATATGATGTATTCTGGTGACGGTCACATACACGTATGTTGGTGTATTCTGAGTTAATGAGTCCTATTGTGCTTATTTGTTTGAACGTAACTTTAATACTTTTGCTAAACAGGTATAAGTACACTCTAGTAGAGACTTTTGAATTTAAAGCACACATAAAATAAAACCAATCTCTTATAAAGAAATAACAGATCTTGTCTCTCAGAATGTTATGTGTTTATGATTTTTTTTACTAATTTGGCAGGAGTTACATTTCCTTAATTAATCCACATGAAAGTTTGAACATTCTACCACTGTATAAATGAAATGCTGAGAATGTCATACTTTTGGGGGGAAAAAAACCACTTTCTTTCTTCACTGCGAAATAAATCATGACTGACTTATGGCAAAAAGAAGTATGCAGCAGTATAGAGCAGGGGAGTTTATTCTGATAATGTTGCCACTCTTCTAAATTTCTTTATGACTCTTCCTCTTAAGAGACAAAGTAGGTTATTCGATTTGTAACTTAATCAGAGAGGAATAGACCATTTTTCGTTAGAAAGGAAAATGAATCTTTGATTAAGAAGGACACAGTTTTTAGGCACGTGCTGGTGCATAATAAATGTTGATAATAATCATTCGAAGGATCAACATAAGTGGTTTTCCAATTGTAGTGTAAGAATTAGGGCAGGGAGAGGTGGGAGATGAGGGCAAAGGGGATCAAATATATGGTGATGGCAAGAGAACTGACTCTGGGGGGTGAACATACAATGTGATGTATAGATGATGTATTACGAATTGTACACCTGAAACCTATGTAACTTTACTAACCATTGTCACCCCAATAAACTTTAATTAAACACAAGTTCATGGGGGTATTGATTCCCAAACCCCAGTCTCAGAGATTCCCATCATGTAGGACAGGCTGGGGTGGGATTCAACATTTACATCTTTAACAAGCTCCCCAGGTAAATCTAATGCAGCACGTCTGAGGAAAACACTTGGAGAAACACTCACCTTTAGCATAATTCACTGACGTTTCTTTTCTTCTATTTTTTTTTTCTCAGCTGGTTGTCTGGCATTGTATGCTACCACATCCTTTTATTTTATTTTGTGTTATTTTTTTTGCCTTTAGTAACATTTTCTTTTCTTTTTTTAAATTAAAGTTTATTGGGGTGACAATTGTTGTTAAAGTTACATAGGTTGCAGGTGTACAATCCTGTAATACATCACTTATATATCCTTGTGTGTTCACCACTCAGAGTCAGTTCTCTTCCGTCACCATATATTGGATCCCCTTTACCCTTTATTATGGTAAGAAAACTTAACATGCGATCTACCCCCTTAATAAATTCCTAAGGGTATGTAATACAGTACTCTTACCTACAGGCACAGTGTGGCACAGCGGATCTGTGGAACTTAATCATCTCGCATAACTGAAACTTCCCCAGCTTGGGATTCCCCTGATTGTTTTGCTTTTCTGGCTTTGCTATCTCAGGTCTTTAATCAGGTTATAGTGTATGTAGGACTACCAAAATGCATGTGTTCTGGTCCAATTTACTTCACCAAATTAATCTTCCTGAAAAATGTTTCTAACAGTGTGAATTAAATTATGTGTGAATCAAAATTAATGTGAACTTTCACATGATTCATGTAACATAAAGTACTGAGGGAAATTAAGAACCAAATGAAGAGTTGATGCTTATTATGCCATTTGGTAAAAGGTGGTCATGAAGCAACACATACTAAACATACCATGGAAATTGCTTAACTTCAAGTATCATTCACATTAATTAAAATGTCAGCACAGCACTGTCATACGGATTATTGAAGAAGATGACATGCTGGGCACAGCCTGACAGGGGACTCTTCTTGTGTCTTGTGTAGCTGATTCACAGCACAAGGTTTCCTTTTTAGTGTCCTCATGTGCAGACCTGCGCGTGTGGTCACTAACCATTTACCGGAGGGAAGTGATTACATCTAAAAATAAAATATAACCAATCTGAGGGAGAGGGTAGGGTTTCAACTCTGGAGTCCGTGAAGTTGTCAACAGTCTACTGTTAAACCTAAATATATGAAGGTTAATTTGAGTCTTTTAATTGCTTTACTTTATGGTATGTTTAACGATTACTTGGAATATTGTCCCAGTTGGGTTGGGACAGAATTTGACAGTAATATGGAGAGATTCAATAACAACTTGAATTTTAAAATCGTGAAGCTATTAAGAATTCATTTCCTATTCTTTCATCAATTTTCTGGTCAGTTATGAGATAAGGAATACTTATATATGTTCATGCTGCAAAGGACCTATTTGAATGTAGCGGTTTCAGCTCAGTTGTCAAAAGAGGGTGGGGAAGAGAATTGTATTAAAAATTATACATCATGTAGATCATCTCAAAACTAGCTTTAATTAGTTACTTAAAACTTTCTTCTATTATAGAAGCTTATGTATCAAATAATTAAAGGTTCCTCTTTTTCCTTTTCTTTCTTTTCTTTTTCTTTTTAAAGAGTGTGCAGCTCACAGTGGCCCCTGTGGGGATCAAACTGGCAACCTTGGTGCTACCAGCCCTACGCTCTAACCAACTGAGCTAACCGGCCACCCCTTTCCTGTCCTTTTCTTAATCTGTTCTAAGACAAAGTATTGAATTATCAAAAGTAATAAAACACAGAAAACTGGAGTAAGGAAAAACAGCAAACAAATAAGACTAAATAAAGACAGAGATGATAGAATGCCTTTTAAATCATAATATTTCTTTTGCTTATAATAAAACTTTAAGTGTCTAGATTGAATTCATTATAAACTTAGGCCCCAAACTATGCACATAAACCCTTTTAAACTAGTTTTCTATTAATTATAAGGAAGAACCATTATTCTGAAATTTGACTTTTACTAATTGACAAACAATGTACTCTGAAATTCACAGTGAAAAATATGCTGTCATATAGAGAATTTTATTTTGTTTTTTCAAGAATTCCTCATGTTCAGTGTGGTGCTATGGAAGGGTCCCACCGTGGACAAAGGCACGTTGTACCTCCGAAGTAGAGGAAAGCTTTACAGTTGTCCAATAAAGATATGGCTCCTAACGAGGTATTCTCCTTTGGAAAAACAGCTTTGGCTGCAAATGAGCAGTAGAGGTTCTGTGATCTTTTGTGACGTCTCTGTTAAAATATCTGTGCTCCTCCTTCCCTTTTTTAAATTGTTACGTCACTTTTCCGTATTATTTTTCTTATATTCTGGTCCAGTGTGCTTTACCTAGTTTTGCTAACCAATATTTTTCTCCCAACCTGGGATACTCTGTAGTCCTTTATCAGAGGTATTGTCAAAGTATGAAGTGAAGAGGGGGACCAGAGGGCAACTAGTAACAGTAAAACGAAAAGGCCTGTTTCCCCCCTCACTTTAAAAATGCAAAACACCAAAGGCTCTTATTTTGATCAATTTATGAAAGGAAAACAAACCACTTCTATATCTGTGGTAAATTGTTGTTCTTCATCTTCCCTAACTCTAGTCTTGAGGCAAACAAATGCTCTCCTGAGTTTTATCACTAAAGGTAAAGAAACAATTTTCCTTAAGACTGTGAATACTTCCTTAATAACGTTAGGATAAAAGAGTGATAAATAGAACATCTACAAAACTAGACAGATTTTAATTGTAATTTTACAGGTAATAATTGATGTATATTCCTGAAAATATGAAGAAACGGGAAAAACAAAGTTGGAAAAAATGGACAAGAGAAGTGTTGCAATATCTCAAAACATAGCCCTTCCCCTCCCTTCGTCTTACTCCTTCTGGAATCTCATCCATTCCCACGGCTTTGAATATGACCTATATCAATCACTCCCAAATTTATTTCACAACCCAGACCTCTCTTGAGTTCCATACCCATATTTCTAACTGCCTCTTCAGTAACTTCATTTGAATTTTTTAATGGAACCTCTAACTTTTTCTAACTCCTCCTCTCTCTCACCACAGATGAATTTACTCCTAGCCAAATTTTCTTTTCTTCCTCTAGTGGAACTCATCTCAGTAAACTAAACTTTTACCCAGCTAAGCAAGCCAGCTCTTGTTCCTCCCTACGTTTAATCCGTTATCACTTCCTGTTGATTCTTGTATCTCAGTTCCTTCCCATTTCAAACTTCCTTGTCAAGTCCTTAATACAAGCTACTGTCATATCTGGCTTCACAGAGCATGGGCATGCAAGTAGAGTTGCAATATAAAATACAGGACATGCAGTTCAATTTGAAGGTCAGATAAATAATGACTATTTTTTAGCATAAGTATGTTCCAAATATTGCATGGGGTATACATATACTAAAAATATTTTTTTTATTTGTCTGACGTTCAAATTTAATCGGCCATCCTATATATATATATCTTTTTTTTTTTGGCGATCCTACATGATGTGAAGGAGGAGAGGTTGTTTTGTTACATAGAGTGGTCAGGGAAAGCTGCCCTCATGTAGAGATATTTAAGCAGAGACATGAAGATAGTGAGAGAGCGAGGTATGTAAACACCAGCAAAGCAGCAGATGCCAAGGCCCAGAGGCAGGGACATGCTCAGCATGTGGGAGGAAAAACACGAAAAGCCAGGAGACTGGAGTTAAGTGAGTGAGGAGAAGAGGATGAGGCACATGCTACTGGAAATGGATCTGTGCTTTGTGTCAAATACGATTCTTAAGCCTGCAAGTTCAAAGGCTATACCTGGAATTTTGGTAAACTCAGCAAAGTAATAAGTAACTACCCTGTGAAACCTCTTGAGAGATGGTCAATCCTGGCCCTCCAAGACTCTGACCAGATAGTATGTGAATGGGTAGGCTTCTGAATTTATATCTTTCAGTAACAAATCTTTTATAAAGAGCTTTAAACAAGACTTAATTTATAATTAATTTAATATTATAATTCTATATTATTCATAATGCATTGTCTTTTAAGTACAAATGTATGTAAATATGTACTCTAGCAAAGTTGAAATATAAAGTATATCTCCACTAGAGAAATTAATACATTTTCTTTTCCTGCAGTCAGTAAAGTGGTATATAAATAGCTTAAGTAATACCAAGAATCCTCAACAAACTATAAAGAATGTAATAGGACATGTTTACATCTATTTTTCATGATGTCTCTAATTTAATTTTCTCCTTTGTAGTGCACAAGGAATGACCTCACCCCCTGGCTTTTCTTAAGGCCGGAGGCTTCTTTGGCCACAGAGAGTGGTCCATTTTCAGTATGAGCAACAGCAACACTCACAAATCTTTTATTTATTGAATCAATTGAAAAAGTGAAAAATTAAAGAGTGGATTTTAATTGGTCTGGGTTTCTTAGCTTTTTGACACGTGAAAGGAGGATTTCAATACTCGTATGTCTTTACTGAATAGTAAGTGAAAAAGAGGGAAAGAGGGAATTCAACCTGCCTTCAGTGAATACTCTATTAAACTGAATACTCTAGTAAAGTAGTAAACTGAATAGTATTCAGTTTAATAGAGTGGGTATAAAGAATTCTAGAGCAATGATAAGAAAAAATGTGTTTCAAAAGACATGTGATCTAATCTTAATACTAGAATGCTTACTAGAATGCGTACAATAAAAGGCCAAGTCAGCAGGTAAAAACATAGTAGAAAGATTTAGGGATTAAGAGGAAAAGTGATTTTATTTTATTTTATTTTTTAAAAGTTCATGTTTCAAACAGAGTGGGAACAAAATGCATTTCTACTGAAGAATAAGGAACGTTTTCTAGGTACTCTATTATTTTGTTTAGAATATGGCTTTGAGATGCAATGTTCAATACGGTAACAAAAAGTTGGACTATAGGAAACTTGTGGTTTATTTCCTCTTTTCCATTGAGTGGACGGCTATGTGATCTGGGGGAAAATCACACATGTTCTCTTGAATGATTTGTTCTTAGGTCCTCAGAATTCTGATTTTTGGAGGGAGAGAAGGGTAAAAATATTTTCTAAATGTATGTATTTTTTTGTCGGTGATCTAGATAAAGTCTAGGTAATCTACTCAAATCTGACCCAGCTGCCTTCCGTTGTGTTTCCTTTGCCCCCTTTTCAATATCTTTCCAACCCTACAAACTGCCCAGGTCCTTCAAGCCAAGTTAGGAGAAAGGTGGGCCTGACAATCACTAACAACATTTTAGCATAAATTTGTTAAAGACATTTGCATTTTCTTTTCAAAAGGTCTGTTAATTTAAGGATTCCTAAGCAGTGCATCTGTTGTGGTGAAATTTTAGAAGTTATTTTTGAAACATTCCAGAAAGCCTTTGAAATGACACTGCTGCAGTGATTCTCCTGTCTACCTGACAGAATGTCTGGATACTTGGTTCTCAGCAGTGGTTCTTCCAGGTATATGAACATTTACTCAGACAATGTGCTTTATTTTAAAATGCAGGTGTCGATACTTAAAGACATTAACACTTTCAACTTGTGGTAGCCACTTCCACTGCCTTGTCATTTTTATGCAGTGGATCCCTAAAACGTGTGCATTTAGAATATTGTGTCTTGAATCTTACCCCCAAATAATTGACATTTAGTTTTTATTTGTTGTGTTTTGCTTTTCACAATAAAGCCCATAGTCTAAAGATAGGACACCGTATTTGATTTTCATAAAGACTTCAGTGTAGAAATACTTTCATAATGTTGCTGGAAATGTTGAATTCCACTCATTTCAAACTGACAGGTTTATTACTTTGATATCATATATCCATTAAGTCCCTGGAAGAATTTAAATACTGTTTTAAAGTCCCTGGAAGAAATTTATACTGTTTCCTACTTGGCAGTGGACTAGCATACCTTTCCCTCATTACCGAAGTGTCATAGGAGGAAGCCCATTTCCACTGTCTCGAGATTTGTTTTCCCTGTCATCTCTTGGGCCTTCCCTACAAATGTTGCGAAGAATTGAAATTAATCTCATCTTATAGTGATATAGTCATTCATTATGAAAAATTTTTGTTTTGTTTTTAGCTTAAAGTATTTTCTTACAAACATGTTGTTTACCTCATTTTGTTGACATATTACACATACTAAAGTCAACAAATCTTACATGTAGAGTGCAATGAATTTTTACACATCCACATTTATACATCCATGTAACTGTCACTCAGGTCAACATATAGAACAGTTACAAAACCCTAGATTTTCCTGCATTGGCTCCCAGTTGACAACCCACTAAAGGAGCTAGTACTTGGACATAGATTAGTTGTGCAATCTCTTGAACTTCATATAAATGCAGTTATCTAGTATGTGTTCTTTTGGGGATGGTATTTTTTTCCACTTAATATTATATATGTGAGATTCATCCAGGTTGTTGCATGTATCAGTAATTCATTCTTTTTTTTTATTGCTATACAGTTTTTCATTGTATATATCACAATGTATTCATTTATTCTCTTGTCAATGGATATTTGGGTTGTTTCCAGTTTTAGACTATTACGAGTAATGCTGCAATGAATATTCTCTTCTACATGGGCCGTTTACATTAATTTTTTTGTATTAATTTCTCTTGAGTTGATGAAGTTCCAGGTCATAGAGTTCAAGTATATTTAGCTTTAATAAATGCTGCCAAACAGTTTTCTAAAGTGGTTGTACTGATTTCCACTCCCACAGCAATGTAGGGGAGCTCTCTCTCCTCCACATCCTCATCTACCCTTACTGCTGTCAGCTCTTTCAGGTTTAGCCATTTAGTAGCATCTCATTGTCGTTTTACTTTGCATTTCCCTGATTACTGATGATGTTGAGCACCTTTTATGTGCTGGCAGACAATTCGGGTATTTTCTTTTGTGACGTGCCTTATTTTGCGCATTTTCAAAATGGGGTTTACAATCTTTTTCTTACTGATTTGCGTAAGTCCTTTGTATATTCTGAATATGATACTTTATTGGGTATATGTGTTGTAACAGTATGTGGCTTGCCTTTTTGCCCTTTTAATTTATCTTTCAATTAATAAAATTTTAATTTTAATAAAGTCCAATTTATCAAACTTTTATAATTAGTGGTATCCCTTGTGAGAAATCTTTGCTACCCCAAGTTCATGAAGAATTTATGTTTTTCTGTAGTCCTTTATTGTTTTACCTTTCAAATTTAGGTCTAATATCATTTCTAATTAATTTCTATGCATGGTGTGAGGTAAGAGTTAAGGTTCAGTGTTTTTCTCTATGGAGATCCAGTTGCCCCAGAACCATATATTGAAAAGACCATCCTTTTCCCACTGAATATCCATGGCCCTTTTATGGTAAATGAGACCATATATTCACAGCTCTGTTTTTGGACTCTTTACTCTGTTTCTTTGATCTATTTATCTATATATGCACCAACAAGTACCACATTATAAAATTCTTGACATCTGCTTAAGTTTTCCAGCTTGTTCTTCAATTTTGCCTTAGCAATTTTAGTTTTTTTGTAATTCCATATAAATTTGAGAATCATCTTGTCAGTTTACACACACACACACACACACACACACACACGCACTCACACAGTTGGGATTTAAATTGGTATTACACTGAATCTAGAGATAAATTGACAATTGACATCTTAATATTATTGAGTCTTCCAATCTAAGTATTTGATTTATCCCTTCAGTTATTTACGAACTTAATGTCTCTCAGCAATGTTTTCTAGTTTTCAGTGCAGAGATCTTAATGAGATGCTTGTTTTTTATAAAAATGACTATGAATTCAGATTAAAAAAAGGTAATGTTTACAAAATGTCCAATTTTACTATTATTTAAGACCCGCAGTTATGTTAAGATCGCTGAGATAGGAATTTCCAAAGTAGCTCAGTAATCTCTAAAATTATACAGTGCTATAATTTAATTTATATGTATTGTAGCTTTTAAATCTGATTAAGTCATAGCACTGTTTAGAATCTGATTTATTCTTCTGGTTAAATATATTAAGATGCTTCCCTGTCAATACCCCTGAATTCTGTGATATATTTGTTAAAGAAAAGGGCTGAGGAGCTCAGCAGTTAAACTAGAGGGAGAATCAGTATTTTTCACTTTCCATAGAACAGGAGATCAGTTTGATTTAAAGCAGTTCATCCCTCCTCTCTATTAAATATTTTTGGTCATGAAACCCAAACATGAATTTTGGACGTGGAGAATTAAGGTCGTGATTGCATGACGTCAAAATGTTTATTTAATTTGTTTTAAGAAGATCTCTACAATTGTACAGTTACCTGGGCATATTCTCAAGATTGGTAGCAATTTTGTCTGAATTTCTGAATTGACTGTGACATTCACAGAATCTAACCTGAGTTAGATTTAAATATACCCCAAGTAATTAAAAGATGAGTGTATGCAAATACATTACTATGTGAGTACCTTATGTAGTGTTGAATATGTAAATTCACTCAGTGGAGACAAACTTTATCTTTTATTTCTTTGAATGTTATTTTCTTAGCATATCATACCTTTCAATGATTTTATCTCATTTTTTTCATTATAGGCTACTTTTGTATAGCAGAGGCCTTTACTTTTTTGCTTTTTAATTTTCTCTTAATAACTTTTATCTATGTTACTATCTTAGTTCTGGTTGCTCTAACAAGAATATCATAGGCTGGGTGGCTTAAACTTTAAACATTTATTTCACACATTTCAGGAGGCTGGAAAGTCCGAGTTCAGGTACTAGCATGGAGAAGTTCTGGCAAGAGCCCTATCTGGTTTCCTTACATAGCAGAGAGAGAAGCAGCTTCTGTTTCTCTATCCCCTTATCAGGACACCAATCCCATCATGGGGTCTCTACGTATGACCTCATCCAAAATTAGTTACTTCCCAAGGCCCCACCTTCAAATGTGATCACACTGTGGATTAAGGCCTCAACATATGAATTTTGGGGGGCAGGCACAATCAGTCCGTAGCAGTCCCCTTCTATTTTAAAGTTTAATATCACCAGATACCAAAATCTAAATTAAAGTTATGTTAAAATATAATAGTAGTTCACTTGTTTTAATATTGGAATATAATTTGCATATGAAAATTTAATGTTGCTAAAGCTAGTTAATTTCTTAATGTCCAGTATGTAGCAACAATAGCAAAGATTAGAATGTTAGAATAATGATGACAATAGTAATAATAGCTAACACTAACAGGCATTCACTGTCTACCAGGTACTGTTCTGAGCACTCCACATACATAACTATGTAATCTTTACAAACTATTAGGTGAGTAATGTTTGTATCCTCATTTTATAGAAATTCAATAAAATGGTTTTATTTCCATTTTTAAGTTTCTGACTGTATTGTGTGATTCAAATTTATTTGAAAAAAAAGATAGAAAATGTAATGCAAATCCTCAATACTTTTTTTTTTTTAATAGAAAAACAGTGTCCTATCCTGAGAACAGAGGAACGTCAGTTTATACAAGACAACAGAGATAAACTTGAAGTTTCAGGTAAGCGTTATAATCCTTCACAAAGAAGCATTTTGAGTAAAATTATTGCCAAACATGTGATATATTGTAGGCGATTCCTGGACAGTGTAATTTAAGATGGTAACATCAATATAAAGCAAATAAATTGTATGCATTGTAGAAATTTTGAAAAACAATAAAGAAAACTTACGAGAAAGATCTCACTACCCAAATACAGTCATGAGTCCCATTTTGGTATATCATTCCTTTCTTGATCTTTCTTACTTTCATCCTTCATTCATTCTAATTCTCTCTGCTCTCTTACACACACATACACACACACACACACACACACACACACACACACACACACAGAATCATTATATATATATTGTATTTGAAATCCAAGCATTTCCTCCCACACATCAACATATATTCTTCTAAAACGGTAATATTTTTTACTTAAGGACTTTTCTGTCTTTAGCCATCAGAGCTGTTACAATGAACTATTCTGATTATTTACTTAGGATAATTCCCTACGTCAAAGAAAATTACTATTTGAGTCTTTTGAAACATGTTTGATCCTCCTATATCCTAAAAGGAGAAAAACGAGGGTGAGAAATTTTGCTGATCCCAAACAGCAGGATTTCATTTGAAATAAATCACTCTATAGCTAAGGACAACAAAATGTTCTACTTAAAAATCAATATCTCTGTAAATTTACTAAATTTAATAAAACTGCTTGGCTTAGATCATTTGTCGCATTTTACAGGTTTTGACTTAGGGGAGAGCTTTTCTTTGAGACGTGCATTTTGTGAAGGGGATAAAACCTGTTTCAAATTGGGAAGTGCACTTCTTATCAGAGATACCATGTAAGTAAAATCATTTTTCTTTATACTTTAACTATTCAAATTAACTGTTTACATTAACTATTTTCTTGAATGCTGTGGTAAATGTTCTGTTTGTGTACTTGTTGTTTTTAATAATCTTTGCAATCTGATCTTGCTCTATGATGCAAATACCATTTACATGCAAGATAGATGCATAATCTTTAGAGGATAGAAATTAAATTTTGTTTCGAAAAAACGTTATTTTTGTTTAAAGTAGACATGATGAAAATTAGATTTTAAAGTGTAAACTTTAAAACATAACGCACAATGTAGACTTACAGACAAAAGGCTGATATTTATTATTTATATTTCTACATGCTTTATGCATGTAGAAAAGCTTCATGATAAATTAAAAGAACTTAGCCCTTAGGTATTCATATTATATCTTGTATAGAATAAATAGTAGAGAAAAACTGTTTTTTCATTTTTATTGTTGCTCTTGATACTCATTTCATTTCAAAATGGATTTACCAAAGGGTTCCTTTGTTATCTTTACTATTCTTTTTCTACTGATAAACCTGGGATTAAAAAGGAATCACTTGCCATTTAATTATTGACAATTGGTCAGCAACTATACAGATTAATAATAATTCTCCTTATGTGTGGCTATCTATAACTGGAGGATGGGTCAATAGTAATTAAGAAAGCTTGAGTCATCAGGAAGGCAGTTATAGCTTATATAGTCAGGATATTTAGTCTTTGAGTCTTAGATGAGCATTCCAGTGTATGAAAACACTACAATGAAGAAAGCATCACAATTCTGCTTGGTTTAAAATGCAACACAGAATAGTCTGCATCAACCAGAAGCATGCTAGACTCCTGGGTGGCAGCCCTGCCCCACAGCCTGAAGAAGGTTTTTATAGCAGCTGGCAGCCAACGGCAGCCTGGGAAACTTTTGGTGATGGACAGTTTGTCACAACTTTTTCTACAGCCTCTCTTGGGTGGCTCTAGGGACAATGTGGGCCTGAGGTGAGCGGTGGCTGGTCACTGTGTTCTCAGGGTTTTGTGAAGTGATGACAGTTCAGCACTGGTACAAGAACTGAATCTGCATTAACTTTAAAAATCACCAGCCATTTGCGACAATGTGGATGGATCTTGAGATTATAATGCTGAGCGAAAGAAGTCAGACAGAAAAAGTTGAGAACTATATGATTTCATTCATAAGTGGGATATAAAACCGAAAACAACAAAGGAATAAGACAAACAAATAAAGAAACAAAAACTCATAGATACAGACAACAGTTTAGTGGTTAGCAGAGGGTAAGCGGGGAGGGAGGTGGTTGATGAGGGTAAAAGGGGTCAAATATATGGTGATGGAAGGAGAACTGACTCTGGGTGATGAACATACAGTGTGATATATAGCTGATGTGATGTGTTACAGAATTGTACACATGAAACCTATGTAACTTTACTAACCATTGTCGCCCCCAATAAACTTTAATAAAATAAAAAAAAATCAGCAGCCAGACCTGTGACTCCCTGGGACCCCACCCTGCCCAGCTAGTCCTGCATTGCCCAAGACACCTCAACACTGGGTGAACCAGCCCAGCTCGCACACCTAAGGAGGCTTTTGCAATGGCTGAACCTTACAGGTAACTGGCAGGTGGCAACAGGCATAGGGGTCCCTAGGCTTTCTGCTAAGCTGCCCCAGGCCCATTACTGGTGGCAGCCAGCCTCAGTTCACAGTGAGGCCACCCCCACATGCCTAGAGGTCCAGCACAGGCAGCAACCAACCACATATAGCATCGTAGCCCCTACCAGATAGTCCCAAGCTGATCACAGTCAAGGCTGAAATTGGTCTGCACAGGAGCCCCTCCCAAAAGACACCAGAAACAACACACCCAGAGACCGGCTTCAGAACACACCAGAGCACCACAGGTTAGCCCCAAATGTGGCACACCGAAATGGTGGTCTCAACAGGTAAAAGAGCTCTCTGGGGCAAAGACTTCTCTGAGGGGTCAGCCCCCACACAGCAGTTCACACATTGTGGGTATAGCTAGTTCTCACAGCCAGTCAGCCTGGGAGTCAATCCCACCCACCCATGTGCCAAAAGTAATCATGGTTCAACTACAGCAGGCGCATACACACAACACAAACAAGGGATACTCCCGCAATACACGCACAGGTGATCAGGGAGACTGTGCCACTGGACCATACAGAACACATATTACATAAAGTCACCTGGACAACACTGAGAGTCATAGGAGATCTACTTAATACATAGAGGCAAACACAGAGAGGCAGCCAAAATGAGGAAACAAAGAAACATCCCAAATAAAAGAACAGGAGAAGCCTCCAGAAAAGGAACTTAATGAAATGGAGGCAACCAACCTACAAGAGACAGTTTAAAACACTGATTATAAGAATGCTTGAGGAGCTTAGTGAGAATTTCAACAAAGAGATAGTAAACATAAAGAAGGACAGAGAAACCATAAAAAAGAACGAGTCAGAAATAAAGAATACAAAAACTGAAATGAAGAATGCACTAGAAGGAATCAGTAAACGAATAGATGAAGCAGAGAATCGAATCAGCGATTTAGAAAACAAGGTAGCAGAAAACACCCAATAGGAAAAATAAGAAGAATAATTAAAAAACATGAACACAGTTTGGGATAACATCAAGCATAACAACATTTGCATCATAGGAATATCAGAAGAAGAGAGGGAGCAAGGAATCAAGAAACCATTTGAAGAAATAATGACTGAAAACTTCCCTAACCTGGTGAGGAAATAGACATATAAACCCAGGAAGTACAGAGAGTCCCAAACAAGAAGTATCCAAACAGGCCCACACCAAGACACATTATAATTAAAATGGTAAAGGTTAAAGACAAAGAATCCTAAAAGCAGCAAGAGAAAGACAACAAGTTACTTACAAGGGAGCTCCCATACAATTGGCATCAGATTTCTCAACAGAAACTTGCAGGCCAGAAGGGATTGGCAGGAAATATTCAGTGATGAAAAACAAGGGCCTACAACCAAGACTACTTTGCCCAGCAAGGCTTTCATTTAAAATCAAAGGAGAGTTAAAGAGCTTGCCAGACAAGAAAAAGCTAAAGGAGTTCATTACCACCAAGCCAGCATGACAAGAAACATTTAAAGGACTTCTTTAAGAAGAAGGGGAAAACAAAAGAAGATCAAAAATATCAATAATGAAATGGCAATAACTATGTACCCATCAGTAATCAGTTTAAATGTAAATGGATTAAATGCTCCAATCAAAAGACATAGGGTAGCTGAATAGATAAGAAACCAAGACCCGTGCATATGCTGTCTACAAGAGACCCATCTCAGATCGAAAGCACACATAGACTGAAAGTGAAGAGATGGAAAAAGATATTTCACCCAAATGGAAACTAGAAAAAATCTGGAGTAGCAATACTTATATTGGACAAAATAGACTTTAAAGCAAAGACTATTATAAATGACAAAAAAAGGACATTGCATAATGATAAATGAATCAATCCAAGAGGACATATGGTCATTTAATCTATGACAAAAGAAGCAAGAATATACACTGGGGTAACAACAGTCTACTTAATAAATGGTGTTGGGAAAACTGGACAGATACATGCAAAAAATGAAAGTGGACCACCTTCTTACTCCATACGCATGACTTGTAGTCATCTTTTGTTATTGGTATATATTGAGTATTACAATTTTAGTATAGTTTTTTTCCTTTCTTAAAATATGTATGCGTTTTTGTGGGGTTTTTTGGCACCCTCTGTATATTGGTTTAGATGCTTCTATTAGTACATAATTTTAATTAATGAGTTCAAGAAAGGCAAGATATTATCTTCCTAAAATGAAAATACATTTTATCTCCTGCCCTGTTCCTAATGATTTAACCCCCTGTAACTTTGGCCTGGTGGCTAAAGGATTGAAGTGAAAATCTTTTAGAATTCATCAGGCCTGTATGTCAGAAGACTTAACTAATTGTAAGTAGTTGGAAAGCTTGCTGCCACATTTAGGCAATACTATTCCCCTTTGAATAGGTGTGATAATAAATATCAGATACAATTTGAAATTTATGTTCTGACCTTTGGCTCTGAATCACTGGGTGATCAATGTAAGTGAATTCTGTGGCTCCGTGCAGCACAACCTTGGTACCTCCACTATAGGAAACCAGAGGTATCTGGTTAAGCTGACTAGCAAGTGTCAAGTAGCTTGGCTCATATCCACTTAACTTCACTCATTGAGCCAAGTGTGCTAGGATGCTTCTCTCGCATGTTGCCATTTTGATTTTTCAATGAGACAGGAGTAAAGTTGCAGCTATTTATATATTTGTAAATAAGCTGCCTTGCAGAATCAGCATGGGAAAAGGCATATGCTATTCTGTATGGAAAATGGGGATTCTTTCTGTGCCTGAGCTTGTTTATATTGCTCTGACATCTTCCAAGTGAGATTTATGAGGGGAGAGATCGAACGAGTGTGCTGGTCAGATACCTAGTTATGGCACGCACTTGGTGCCTGAAGCATGGCTTAACGTGGGAACCCCAAAGGCGGCTTCCCAAGGGCCCTCCAAACAAACGTTGTTGAGCACGAGTTCAGGGAACATCTGAGGGGCTTTTTATGTTTGGTTTTATTTTAAATTAATGTCCATTTCTTCAGTATTCCTTGGGATAGCAAATGGTAAATAATATTTGGGGGCTTTAGTGTGATTTATGGATGATGTGATACAGAATTGCACACCTGAAATCTATGTAATTTTACTAACAATTGTCACCCCAATAAATTAAAAAAATAAAATTAAAAAAAAAAGAAAGAAAAAAAAAGATTCTGGGTGGCATGCTGACTGGTTTTCTAGAATTATCTTTCAAAAGGAAAGTTCCTTGGCTTTTTCTATCTACAGGTACCCCTTGTTATCTGAAAATAATAATTCATTATTTCCATACATATTGAAAACTATATCCTAGATGATCATACCCTGATTATCTTTAAGTTGTGATTTGGCAATTATGAGGGCAAAATAGTGAAGTTTTGAGAGAAATTATACACAAAACATGTATATACTATGGAGCAACTTATTTTCTTGGTATAATATATTCCTTATATTTCATTAGTTGCTTCTAAAAAACATGTTTTAAATAAAAATGTCTTAGCAGATATATAATATTTTAGAAGAGTTGGCGAATGTTGAATTTCTGCACACTGTTGATTCTGAAAGGGCAACACACCTTTGTTTCAACTGGCCCATGAGGAAAACAATCAATTTAGAATGTACCAAGGAAGTGAATTTCCTGATTTATTATTGAATTCAGGGATGGTAAAGAGCCCTATGTCTCAGGTTCTATGATTGATACCTAGTGGCTCTCAGGATTCTGGGGCCATTTTGGGTTCAGCAGATTAGAGTGCTATGACCCTTTAACAGAAAAAGGGGAGAAGGGGATGCTTATAAGCGTTTCAAGCCTGTAGCTTCTCTGATTTACGATGATTCCTGTGAGCTGCTGGCAACTGAAACATTTCCTAAGAATGGGAGGAAATGAGGCTCTATGTGAAAAAAATAATCATCAATATGGATTAACTTTAATAAGAGCTTGGATAGAGTAGCTAGACACAGTGACATTAACTGACAGATGTGGTCCCCTTAGCTTTTGTTACAGATAAATAATTCTCCAGTGAAGAGGTGTCTTTCATTAAATTGGTGGTTGCTTTCTGGGAGCAAGGGCTATTTGGTTTTACAGCTTTATAGGGGGAAAAAACTGGTAGAAGATATTCTCATTTGCATTTCATGTTTTTATTAACACAATAATCCTCAGCAAATGGAAAACCCCAAATTATATATTTGGAAGATGTGTAGCGTTTTGTTTGTTTGTTTGTTTGTTTGTTTGTTTGTTTTTTTAGGCGGTTTTCAAGTTCTCTGGACCTTACCAGTTCCCTTGGAAACAATCCTGAATATGGGGAAAGCTATTATACATATTGCAAGATGATCTGTATCCTGTCTTTGCTACTATTGAATGATTCATTCCATGGGCTTGTCTCTTCTATACAGACCTTTATTCTACTTCCAGATTTTTGTTATTACAAATAACATCACGCCAGACTAGAAAGTTGTTTTTCTCTGTGTTTCGGATTATTTCCATAAGATTGATTTTTTGAAGTGGAATTCCTAGTTCATTTTTAAAGATCTTGATATATACTTCTAATTATGTTCCATCATTGTTTTATCCAACTGTTCTGCGTATTACCCAATATCTCCAGGACATTATTATTTAAAAATTTTATTTTTTTAAGTAAAAACTCGTAACAATTACAAGCGGAATGTATAACTTACTATGTAAGTATCAGGGGGTGCTGAAATATTTCTCTTCTGAAGAGAAGAAGTAGCATTCAATAAGTCACTGAAATGAATGCAGTGTAGTCTAGAGCTCACCCTTTTATTCAGCAAGGATTTATTGAGCATCACTGTGGGTTGGGCACTTTACTGGGCTCTGGGATTACACTAGAGAAAGAATGCAGGTCTTGTCATGCCTTTCTGGACCCTGCTGGAGAGATACACAGTGCAAGGAAAAGCTATACTTCTCTCTTGCCTTGACTCAAAAGAAACTGAGGTTATTGCCTTCTATCATTCAAGTATGGGCTACAAAACTCAATCCCACTCCTTGTCTCATGAAGACTGAACTTTCCTAAGTATCACACACAGGCTGATTTTTAAATTTCATTCTTTCCCTCTCAAGGGCCTGTTTTTAACCCATATCTCATTTTTATTGCTCTCCTTTGGGACCTCTCCAAGTTCTCAAAACCAGTTACATTCCAAGGCTCACAATTAAGTTCAGAACTCTGATACTGAAGCTTCTAATTGCTGAATGTTTCAGGAGGATTACTTCACGATTCCATTCAACTATAGAGAATGACTAGTTATGTATTCCTTGGTTTTTCATTTGGGGCATTCTATTATTTTTTAGATAGCAAGCTTCCCATATAAGGAAATGTGACTTAGTTAAAAAGTTGTCCCACTGTTTACATGAGATTGACTGTTACACATAACTCTTATGTCATCACTGTATTTCCTTAATCACAGTTTGGCATATCAAAAATGTGAGACAAGTCATTAAGTCATACAATCTCAAGATGAAAAGAAAAGCATAAGTTCACAATTACTGAGTTATTTAAAAGGTACAACTTAGCCAAATTATATATATAAGATAGAACAGAATTTTAAGAGTGTTGTTATACAGATTTTAAAAGTGCATGGAAATATTTTCTTCTACATCAATAGAATTTATTTATCTCTAGAAAATTCACAAATGTTAATATGTTTTAATAACAAATTGCTTTATATGGAAATGACTACCTGTTGGCTCTCAATATTGGGAGTTCCCCTTGTGAAGTCTGAAACTGGCCCCCATACAGAGAGGGCAAGGTGAGATCCAAGAAAGCCAAACCACCCCAGATTGGTAGGTAGAAGGTTTAATAAGCAAGGGAACTTACATACGAGACTTGTCTTGAGGTTCCATAAGACAAACAGGTTTCTGTAACTGTCAGTTGGACTCTTAAAAGTTTATACAGTAAGTCTTCACTTAACATTATTAATAGGTTCTTGGAAACTGTGACTTTAAGCTAAACAATGTATAAAAAAAAATCAATTTTACCATAGGCTAATTGATACAGAGTTACATCACTATGGCATATTTCTGGTCGCAAAAACATCACTAAATTTCTAAATAAAGACTCAAAACCATTATAATACTAAACATTGAAATAAATATGAGCTATACATACATTTAAGAAAGATTAATAAAAAGAAGATAATTATTTTCCAACCTGCTTATTCTAGTTTAAGGTTGTAGGTGGCCAGAACCTATCCTGGCAGCTCAGGGTACAAGGCAGGATCCACTCTGGACAGGACGCCCTTCTTTCTCAGGGCACACAAAAACATCCACAACTCATTCAGACTGGGACAATATAGACAGGCCCACACACGTAACGTGAACATCTTTGGGATGTGAGAGGAAACAAGTAGCCGGAGGAAACCCATGCAGACACGGGGAGAAATGCAAATTCCCACAGACGGTGGCCCTGGCCAGAAATCGATTTTTTTTTCTCATCAATGTTACAATGAAACAATGTTGAATGAAATGATGTTATTCGAGGTGCTGCTGTATAGAGGCCTTGATGGGTTTAGTCATGTACATAGTCCAGATGGTCTCAACAACACATTACTCCATTACTCTCTCAAGGCTGTGTGTTTGAAATGGCTCCTGGTGTGAGAACGGTGGCAGAAGGCACATCCCAAGGAAGGGAGGAGGTGAGGACCCTCTGACTGCCCAGGTCCAGCTTGCGGTCAACCTGAATTCACATCCTCTTGATGACCTTCTCTAATATTACTAAAATATCATATAATATAATAGGAATTTTATCAGTTCAGTATTTCCATTTACCAGTTTTTGGAAACATTTCATTATTATCATCACATCAAATTGAAAGTTGTGATTTTCCTTGAAATTTGAAATTCCTTCAAATCTCCTACAATTAAATATTGCTTGGGGCAAAGTAAAAACTGTCAGTAATTGATCATATGGATACAACGTTCTACAACATTCATATCAATTTTATTTTGTTTTTGTTTTGTTTTATTTTAGAAAGATCATTTAACATATCTACCATCCTAACACATTTTTAAGTGTACGTTATTGTTGATATAGGTACAATGCTTTACAGCAGATCGCTGGAGTTGATTTCCTAATTCATTATGGCTAATTACATGTGAATGATCATCTTAAAATGTCCTTTTGTCATTTACCTACTACTATTAGTGAGGTACTAATAAATGTACTACTTAATGTACTACTTAAATGTACTACTTAGGAGTCATAATAATGCAAATGTATTCATAAAGTAATAGAATTAAGGTGTTCTGTTTAGGCAGGCGTTGATTAATCTACTTCTACTGTAGGAATACGTTAGATTCTTTTTCTTCACTCATCTTTTTATCCAATGAATCAAATATTATAAGGGACAGCAGAGATTTTGCTTGGGTGGGTGTTGTATGTATGTATCTGTGGAGTGTGCACTATGGGTTTTCAGAGTATACAAAAGAAAGAAAGCATGTAAGCATGAACTTCAGTCATCTTTAATCATATTTGGCCCATAAAAATGCTGTGAGGATTAATTAATTATTAATCTTCAGTAGTTGCAAATGTATTGCTATTATGATTGTTGTAAACCAAAATTTAAGCATGACAAATGTATGAATTAGCCAGAGAATTGAATGTAGTCATGAGCGATGTTTTATTATACTAGTACTAAAGTAGAACTTGATAACAACTTTACAGATTTTTTTGTAGATTAATAGGAAGGACTCCATGTTCCATAAAATAGCAATGGATAGTCTAATACTCATCCTCAGACACAGAATCAGATAGTAAAAGATGATTAGGATTTCAGTGAGAAACTTTCAAATGTATGTCCATCAAGGAAGAATAATTGTGTCAGCTAATAACTCATTAATTTATTACCATTTCAATGCTTTCAACATAGCCGCAAAGGCTAATCAGAAAATAAGCATGTTAGCCAAAAAACTGCTTATGTTACTTTATGTGACTCACATAAGCTTGGTACATTTTGTCCATTGCCTCATTTTTGTCAGTTTTACATTTCCTAAAATGCATTTGTCCCAGATTAGGTGACACTTTTATAATGAAAAAAAATATTCAAATAATTGACTTTAATAATTCCTCTCACCATGGCGATAGCTATGTAATTTGAAAGCAATCACAGGTTCAGTAAAAATTTTAATTAATATGGACAGAAGTGATAGCACCGTGTAGAATTAACACCTAGTTGGTTGAAAAGGAGATTGAATTGACCAGATGTTTTGTACCCAACTTACTCTTCTCATTTGAACCATCTCAACTCCTGCTCTCTGCTTCAGCTGTCCTCTCCAGAAGTGACTCTCCTGTGTTCACCGGTTAACCCCTTCACTTGTGCTTTTAATCCTCTCCTAGTCAGCCTCCTCTAAGACCTTGATCCACCCATGATCCTTTTGCTCTTCTGTTTTCAGTGTCACTCTCCACAGAATCCTAGCCTCTTAATCTACAGATATATACTTAATCTTTCCCTGTTCTAGAAACATTTTCCCTTGACAATATCTTTTATTACCAAATTTCCCGAAGGAATAATGTTACTGACCACTTTAACTTCCTCACATATCCCTTAACCCACTCATATCTGACTAGGACTTCTAGAACACTATGGAAATTTCTCTTTCAAAGTTACTGGTGATCAATGTTCTCTCTCCAATGCCAACAACCTAAGAATTATTCTAAACTGTCTGTGTGTACCTATTTCTCTCTGTCATAATCTGTCCACTATTTCTGCCAATTGGAATCCTACATATCCTAGAAAGCTTAGAACACATTCTCCCTTCTACACACAGACTTCAGTAATATCCTCAGGTAAATCTCCTTCCTTTGTGTGTGATTCAATACACTTTTAAAATGCTTTTCTTATAATGCTGATTTCATTCTGACTCAAATAATCTAAATGTTCCCAGGCCACAGGTTATGGGTACAAATGATGTCATATTAATATCAGCACCTAAATTGTTATGATGCCTGTGCCACTATAGAACCTCGGCTCCCTCCTAAAAGCTACACTCCTTACTTCTGGGAGCCCCAAGTGTGTTGCAGATGTGCTCATGTTCAAAAGCAAATACGCTTCTGTTCTTGTTGTTCTAACCTTCTTGTCAATTCATGTCATCCCTGTCTTTGCTGTGAGTCCCCTCCATGAAAATGCGTCTCTGTGGGACCCAGCCAAGCTCTACTCATAGCTGGTTATCCTCATCCTCAGGTGCCAGAGTTGCCCCATGGCTTATGGCTAAGTGTGTGGGGGTGTGTGCTTTGGAAGGTGGTGGCATGGGTTCAATGACCCTCTAACTGTGTCCTGGACTCCAAGGCAGTGATACTTAGGCACAGAGGCACAGTGTATTTATCAAATATAATTCAATCAATTGTTGGCATTTCTTCCTCTGTGGGGCTCAAAAGCTTGTAGATACAGATACTGAGCAATTCTATTATTTTCACGTTGACCATCCCTCTTCTAATTTACTCATGATAAGAATGTATAACATTCCCTTTCCTTATGAGAGCTATATTGAAAAAATATGTTATGATATATTGTCACTATTAATTCTAAGTTCAGCTTTGATGCAGTGAAAGAAGAAGTTTTAGCAAAGTGTTTCATTCAAATCCCAAATTATATTGAATACTCACTGTGTGCCAGGCACTGAGGGTTTAAGGGTGAAGACCAGTTCCTTCACATCGAGCTATTTCTCTCTGGGAAGACAGATATGTTAACGATTAGCTATTATAGAATGTAGTAGCAATTTTTAGATTTTATGTATGATAGATTCTGGAAGTACGGACAAAGCAATTTTGAGGGAACTGGGAAAAGTTTCATAGAAGATCTGAAAAGTAGAGGCTTGAAGGATAAGTATAAATTTGCCAGGTGAGCTAGAGAGCCAGTGTGTGATAAAGGGCGTATCTGGTGGTTTTAAGGATCAAGACAATTTGAAGAATGGTGAGAAATCCCATGTGGTTAATGAATACAGGTGGGGAGAGTGTCTGGGAGGGTGGAGAAAGCTGAAAGGGCAGGCTAGGATGCTTTTCTGAAAGGTCTATGTGCCAGGCTAAGGGGTTTGAATTTTATTCATATAAAAAATGTAAAGTAAAAGGTGAAAGATTTCTATGATCAGAAGAGAAACCAGGTTTATCAATTATACTTCACCAAAGCTGTTTTAAAAAAAAAAGTGAAGATATGGAAGCAATAGTATTACATTCTAGGCAAAAAAGCTATGTATATGCCATTGGGAACATCACAGCATTCAGTTAGATCTGGGAGTCCCGGACTAATCCTGAAGCAGAAGTGAAGCCCTCAGACTCAGGAAGGACCCTTCAGAATTCAGAGGACCTCTTGGGGCTGATGTTGGATTTGACCCAGGAAGTATTATTTTTTTCGTTTTTGGGTGGGGCACACCTGGAAAAACTCACCTTCAAGGCCTTTCTGAAGAGCAGCTTCTCTAGTCTATTCTTGATTTTTTTTTTCATCTTCGATTTTTATTTTCTGAATGTCGTCTAGTAGTAGGGCTTGTTTTCAAGGGGAAGTCATTTACAGTGTCACAATGAACAAGTGTTAATCATAACAGGTGAAAGATTATTAGAGAGTCATCCAAGCTTTGTTTTCCATTAACAACCTATCTGTCTGAATCCCGTCAGCAAACACAAAAAGGCTAAGATTTCAGTGTCTCTAATGGCTGTGGAACTCCACCATCATCACCCAGCTTGTGGGGAAGGCATTTCAGACAAACCCTGCAGGCCCCGCTAGCCAAATTGCTTGTAATGTGACAGGTGATGGTGGATGTCAGCTGGGAAAGAAATGACTTACTATAAACTCCAAGCATCTCTCACTTCACTCTCAGGAAATGTAACTTGTATCTTATTTCTCTTCCTGGAAGATATTCAGCCAGTCAAAGGCCCCATTGATACTTGTAAATACGGAAGTTCTTCATAAACCCTGCCTCACGCTGATTTAGAATGGAGGAATTAATTTGGAAGCCAGTTCTTGATATTTAAAAATAGATTTTTTTTTCCATTTAACTATTTCATTTTGAAAGCAAAAAACTAAATAAATAAAGGTTGTGCTTGCTAAATATGACTCAGTTCTACCAAAATAGCACTTAAAAAAAAAGGGCTTTGCTTCAAGACTTGTGCTATGAGCTGGTTGAAGAATTACCCCTGGAATCATTATAATTCATAACTAAACTTTCTAAACACTTTGCTTTCTAAATGGATCTCACATTCAATGTTTGAAACACCATTTAAAAAATGAAATTTCTCCAGAATAATTGTATCCTCCTGTTTTTCAGTTCATGAGCACTGAAATTTTCGAAGTTTGCTAATCTTTTTTTTTTTTTTTTTTTACACATTTCACTCCTTGCAACACATTTCTTGTTAAGGGAAAAGAACAAAAAAGAAACTGGTAGTCTTGGATTTTTCTTTCTAACCCTCTTATACTGTAGTTTCATTTTGTCCTTTATTTTTTTCTACATATGAGCTAGACGTGTTACTTGCCACATTACCAACTGTGGTTCTTTTAGAAATATTGAATCCATTCATCAAATTGAACTTGCTGCATCATGAAATTACCAATTACTTAATATACTAAGAAATAAAGAAATTTATGAGCTTCATTATGGTCTTTATTTTTCTCGACAACCAATCACTAGTTGTGCCGAATAAATGAGATCTACTTGATTTCTTCTCCTCATAAAACAAGTTTTAAATAAATACTTACATGTATTTTAAAAGAGTGAATTATTTTTTTTAAGTTTTATGATTTTCCCTGGCTTTGTCATGCTTGCAGTACTCCCCATTTGTAAGGGAATGTGAAAAAGCAGTTTGTCCTCTTAAGGCATTTCTTATTAATTGGGGCAGTCAGGAATGCCCATTGTTTGTTCATTGACATCCTTCTGTTCCTGAGAGACCAGACAGTTCACCTTCATTAAGTGAACTTTGTGTATAGCTATGTTAGGCATTGATTTCACACTTCAGACGATGAATGGAATGGAAGCTTCCCTATGCCAGGAAAATAGTAATGTAGGATTAGTATTAAGGGTTCTCTTTCTTTCCATAATCGTTTGAAATAGTCACATTTGTGATAATTATTTTCACAGTTTAAAGAATTACTTGTCTTTTTAGTTAGGTTACCATTCTATTGATGTTCTTCCTAAGGTATTAAAATCCCAATATATTGCTTTTCATCAGTAGGATAAACACAGATGCACTTTTTATCAGACTACTTCATATTTTCCTTCACGTTACATAGATATTGGTATATATACTGTTCTCATCATTCTCACTACTTCCTGAAAATTGCACTCAATAAAAAAAAAAAAGGCTTGGTTAAAAATGATAATTTTTCTAAGAAATTATCTCTAAGGAATTTATAGAAAATATTCCTGATTGGTTATCACCTTCTGCAGCATGCCTGTCTTTCCTAAAACCTAACAGACAGTATCCCTATTTTAAAGATATTACTGTGTGGCTTGCGATACTTCCTGATCTGTGCTCAAAATATCATTAGGGGAAGGAACTGTAGTAATCTGCCCCTCAGGGTTGTTGGTCACTTAGGATATGCAAATGTCATAATGAATACTTCACTCAGAGCCCAAAATATGATTTATTATTGTTGTTATTATTATACTATGATTGTAAACATTTTAATTATTCATTTGTTGAAATTAATAATTTTATATTTATTTGCCTCCTCCCACCCCACTTAGTACTCAGAAAAACAGAGTTTTTTTCTCCCTTGTAGTCCCAAAACATTACTTTTCAGTCAGGTCGGTAACAATGAGGGATATTTTGTTCTTAACCCAGAGGATGTAAACAACTTGATATACAGGGAAAAAAAGGACCTTGGAATGAGGTGTTCTGGGTTCAAGTCCCATTCTGACCTCTGTTTGGCAGAGTGATGTTGGGGTAGTTATTTAACTTCTGTGGCTGTAATTTCTCATTTACAAAGTGAGGTGGTGGATCTCAATCACTATTAAGGTTCCTGTTAGCTTAAAGAGTGTGTAACTACAGGAAACTATTATGGGTAGTGTCTTATAACAGAAATATTTCCAAGGACCGGAAGACGTCTGTTGAAGCACACTTTTGGTGAAATCTTCCTGGAGAAGCTACTCTATTTTGCTATAGTCTGTAGAGATTTTAAACATTTTTTTTGAAAGTAAGAATACTGATTGTGTTTGTTCCTAGACTTGTTTCATGTCAGCTTTTTGATTAGCCTGCTTTAGAATCACACAGGGCTTGGCTTTTCCTTCTGCTGTTTTCCTGCTGAATGTGATGTAGTCTTAACTTTCAGGCATTATGCAAATTAACATAGATTTTTACACTGAATACAAGTGTTTTGTACCTATTAGGACTGGTCATACTCATCACTATGAATTTTCTGTGAATAGAAAAAATGTTTATGGGTGCATCTTGTATGTCAGGTATTAGTCTACGATGCTTGATTTAAAGCAGCAAGTCTGGCAGAGCCCCTGTTTTCTTGGAAATCACATTCTAGTCACTGAAGACAGGAATATATGTGTAAACCAGTACATTTTTTAAAAAAAAAAAGTTAGCTAGTTATAAGCCTATGAAGAAAATAAAACAAAGTGTCAGGTAGTGACTAAGGTGAAGACAACTATAGACCTTTCAGAGGAAGTGACATTAGAGCTGAGACCTGAACAGTGAAGAGAAGCCATCTAAGTGGAGACTTCTCGGAACGGCCATCCCAGGAGAGGAAACAGGAAGTACAAAAGCCTAAGATGTCAATGAGCCTGGTTTGTTCAAGGAACAAAATTCAGGTCATTGTAACTGGAGCATGGGTGCTACACAGAGACTGAAATAGGAGATGATGTGTCAGAGAAAAGCTGGAGTCAGAGCACATAAGGCCTTATGAGCCACGGTAGGGATGTGTATATTATTCTAGGACCCATGAGATACCATAAGAAGATTATAAGTAGGAGAGAGACCTGGTCTGATTTACATTTTAAAAGTTCATTCTAGCTGTTGTATGTAGAGTAGACTTTAAGGGAGGAAAAGAGTGACAATAATCAGGACACTATAACCAGCGTCCCAGGGAGAGATGGTGGCACCTTGAATTAGGGAGTGAGAGTGGAGCTGAAGAGAAATGGACAGAATCAGAATGTATTTTGGTGGTACAAATAGTAAGACTTGCCAATGGGTTGGATGAGGTGGGGCATGAGGAAGGAAAGAAAAGGATCAAGAATGACTTAGGTATTTGGCTGGAGCACCTGGGTGAATGGCCATGCCTTTTATTAAGATGTGGGATCCTTGTAAAGGGATGTGTTTGGTAAGAAACAAAAAGCTCAATTTCAGTTACTTAATTAGAGATGCTTTTAATGTCTAAGTGGAGATGCTGAGAAGGGACTTAAGTATGTGAGGCCGTAGCACAGGAGAGGGAAGTAGTCAAGGTTTATCTTGATTGCATATCCCCTTTGGTATTACCTCCTCCTTTTTGGAACTTTCCTCCCAAACTCCCAGTAGCTTAAGATGACACTTTTGCTGCCCAGGGCTCACGACAATGGCATCTCATCTTGGTCTGGTTAATTAAGGGGCATTTCCTGCTCTGGATTTATTCCTCTTTCTCTCTCTATGCCTTCCCAATTTAAACTTCCTTGTTTTATGACAATCCCCATAGATCCCAGTTCTATGCTTTCCAAGGTGAGAATTAATTATTAGTCAATTTGTTCATAATGTGTGATTGGTCTCTAGAGACTAAACTGATGGTAACAGAGCTTGCATTTTATAAACACAAACATTTTCCAGAGGGAAGGAAAGCTCTAATAATAGAATATTAGGTGTTTTGGCTTGTCAGTGACAGTAGTTCCTAGTTAGGGAGGATGTTGGTATCTCTGAGTTTATAACCACATATGCAAATTACTGGCTGTAGAATCCCATTTAATAACAATTATAAGTACATAGAATGATTAAATGCTTCCTCCACTTCATGCCAAGATCTTTCCTGTAATATATAATTACCTTTTAGACATCATCATTTTATTTATATTTCCTAATGATTTTAAATAAATTTTGACCAGGATAGATATTTCATTAGTCAAGTGGGAAAGAAAACCTAGAGAATGTAGTTAATACATGCTATTTACATAAATACAACCTACTCTTTAGGCCCTGTACAGTGGTACAGTGAATTTATTCATGGTTAATAAGATGTTAATTTTTATCTAACTCCATGAACACAGGTACTAGTACTTTGTAATTACATAGTCTGTTTGAAGTATATGGAGAAAATAATGGAAAACGAGTATTTTCAGTTGAAGTTTCCTTCATCTCTTAATGTCTCAGTGACTTATTAATTAATTATAAAGGCAATAGGTTGGAGATTATAGAATTTATGACATATTTTTTTACCTTCCATAGCAGCAAAAATGATACTTGTTAGTGTTAATTCTTCCTCATCTCTGTCCTGGAAGAATGTAAGGTTAATTTACAGATCATTTTAAAGTTGAGGATTTTTTTTTTCCCTAAACTGAAAATAGTGTTGTTGTTTTTTTTTAAATATTATTAATAAAAATTATATTTATTGCAAACATTGAGAAAATATAAAGAAGACAATAAAATCTCTCTTAATTTTAACACCAAGAGGTAAACATTGTAATATTAAAATCTCTATGAAGTAAATTTTTTATTCGGGTCAAATTCTCACTGGTACTGGTTCTCAGGTCTGGACATTGCCTTCTTCCATAGCTGGTCATTGTAAGGAGCCCCATTTTTGATCATCTGCCACTTCCCCTGTAGTTTAATAGTGTTTTCTTCTATTTTGTGATTGAGCAGAGGGCTCCTACACATAGAGAACATCAGAGGCCAGGTTAAAACTACATTCTAGATTTTTTTCCAACATTGAAATAAATTACAAGTTCAAAGGAGTTTAAAACATGTGACTTACAAGGCTTTAGAGACACTCCTGATTATATGTAGACCTAACCTTCTCCAGGGCTAGTATAAAGAGGACTCCACAGGTGGCAAGGATTTGTTGGTAACTGTAGATAATTTGGAATGACTTTAGTTTGGCTCTCTATGACTTTTACTTAGTTGCATTTAAAAATTTGATTTTAGAATAAACATTTTATTAATTGCTATACCTCTGCTCTCACCTGTCCAGGAATATTTAGCTGACTTTGATTAATGTGAAGAAAAATAGACAATGGGAAATAAAGGCTTAATTACGCTTAAATTTCACAAAATTTGAGAACTTCAAATGTAGGTGAATATTAATTTATGTGGGTGAATTTTCCGTTTACAACATTGAATTAGATACAATATGTATAAAATGGAGGGAAGGTAGAAAATATTCCGTTGAGAATTTCTAGCCAAATATATATATATGAATGTGTTTGGCAGGTAAGTATCAACAATATTTTTCTTAATGGGAACATCACTGCATAAGCAATGGATAGAATTTCTTATAGGAAATTGCGCTCCATTCAAAAATATTCAAGCATGGATATCTTAGACATAGCAAGCTGTCATTATATCTCTCTAGTAACAGACCAGTAATCCAATATAGCCTCTTTTATAATAGAAAATTTGGCAAGACTCAGAGAAACTTTCTCTGTCACATTAAGCGTTTATGCTTATGTGGTATAAACAAGAAACACAGTAGGTAAGAATAGATATATTTTGTAACATTATTTTTAAAAACCAATTTTTTCTTCAAAAATAACAGTTTTGGCAAGAAAAATAATTTTTGATCTTAAAAGTAGAATATGAATTTTTGAAAGGGAAATATTATAAGGATTTTCATCCATTATAGACTTAGACTAAGAAAAAATATTTTTTCTTTAAAAATCACTAACTTTATTTCAATGTATTATTTTAAGACTATATTATATATTAGCATTATTAATATTAATACTTTTTTGCTTTGTTTTTTGTCACAGAAGAAACCTTTCATGAGATATAAATATTTTCAATTTTTGAATAAAATTGTAAATTATTGAAAAATAATCATATTTAATTTTATTATATAAAGTATTGAAGAATCATATCAACACTAAATAAGTCTTTATCTGTTTTATTTGCTGGATCAGTCATTCATTTAACAAATATTTGTAGAGTTCCCTGTTGGCACTACACTTAGGCTTTGTGTTTGATGCAAAGATAGATTTAATGCTGTCCTTGCCTTCAAGGAATTTTCAGTCTCATGAAGAGATGTGACAGGCGCCTATATGAATATAATCCTGAAAAAGTAAAGTGAAAGGTGTTTTAATTATTTTTTGCTTTATAAAAAAATCACTGCAAAACTTAGGGACTTAACAACTTATTATTTGTCATGATTTTGTGAATCAGAAATATGAACAGGATTCATCTACATTGTTCTGCTTCATGAGGAGTTCACTCAGATAACTAACTCTCTTGGCTGTATGAAACTTGCACTTGGGCTAAACTGGAGAATCCAAGCAGATATTACTGATGATGTCAGCAGGAATGGCAAAGTGAGGAGCTTAGAAAATGTACCCATCCATAAAAACAATGAGAACACAGGCAAACATGGTCAAAACCAATATTTTTAGAACTCTGGAAATTAACCAAAAGCTTGCAACATTCAAAAAATTGATTCAAGAAAAACACTGACTCTCAATAAGAAAAGAGAGCTATCTGGCCTATTGTCCTATTTACATCCCTCTCTCCTCAACACAATGGTAGGCTTGAAAACCAACAGCTTCATAATCACAAGTGCAAGCTAGCAGTCTAGCAACCATTGGAGGAGGAAGAATGTGTTTGGGGGTCAATAAAAGTCTCATTCCCAGAGAACCGTCATTATTTTACCTGACTGGTAGTTAGTTGGAAACCTCTACTCATAGAGCTTGTCTTTATTTGACCTGACTTGCTGAGTAAGACTAGCCTTTACCCCATCATTTGCTGCAAATAGTTAATAGCAAGTGTGTAACATTGCAGCTACTCAATACAACAATTACAATTAGGGTAAATGAGAGAAGACCAAATATTTTTTAAAGGAAAACTTGGGAAAGGAGATGTCCATTGAAAGCATTAGAAAGCTCCAACCTACTTGTGGAAATCCAGACACCTGTGTGTATGCACAGGGCTTTGTAGAAGCTCAGAAAACATCTGAAAAGGTCCTAAGCTCATTGCTCTGGCCAACTTTGAAGCTCTGAACAAGCATAAAGTAAAGGCTAAGGAAAGTTGTGAACTGCCTGCCTGAGGCAATCTCCAACATGCACACATAGTTCCTCAACAGAGGCTGGGATGCTTACAGGTCAAAGGCACTTAACTGTTCAATCATCAGCTGACCACTAAACTGAGCAGAGACTCCAGTGGTCACACATGGAAGATTGCACACTTTATGAAATTAGTTCAGGAAAGTGACTAAGCAAACAAACAGCAGCAACAACAATATCAGCAAAAATAACAAACAGCAACAACGGCAAACCACTAATGGGTGGAGAATAATCTGGTTCCCAGAGTTGCTATGCCTTATTATTTTAAATGTCCACTTTTCAATTAAGAAATTACAAGATATGCAAAGAAACGAAGTATCACCCATATGCAGAGAAAAGAACAGTCAGTAGAAACTATTTCTGAGGAAATCTAGACATTAGACTTACTTGACAAAAACTTTAAATCAGCTATTTAAAATATGTTCAAATAACTAAAGGAAACTGTCTAGTGAACTAAAGTTAAGTGTAAAAATGATGTCTCATCAAATGGAAAATACCAACAAGTAGATAGGAATTATTAAGAAGTAACAAATCAAAATTTTGCAGTTGGAAAATTTTGAGAGCAGATTTGAGGTGATAGAAGAAAGAATCAGAGTACTTAAAGATAAGTCAATTGGAATGGTTTAATATGAAGAACAGGAAAAAACAGAATGAAGAAAAATGAACAGAACCTCAGAGACCTATGTGATACCATCAAGCATACTAACATAAGCATAATAGGAGTCTCAGAAGAAGAGGAGAGAAAGACAGGAACAGAAAAAATATTTGAAGAAATAATGGCTGAAAGCTTTCCAAATTTGGTGGAAACCTTTAATCTTTACATTTAAGAAGCTCAAGTAGGAAGAGAGATCCGCCCCTGATAACTACCAAAAGACAGAGAATCTTGTTAGGATGCAGAGAGGAGTGTTTCACCATGTACAAGGGGGTTCTCAATAAGATTAACATGATTTCTCATCAGAAATCATGGAGGCAAGAAGGCAGTGGGATGACAAAGTTCTAAAGGAAAAATGATGCCAAACAAGTATTCTGTTTCTAGGAAACTATCCTTCAAAAATGAAGATGAAACTAAGTCATGTCTAGTTTCAGAGAATTGGTCACTTGCAAATCTGTCCTACAAGAAATACTGAAGGAAGTCCTTCAGGTTGAATGAAAGAGAACTAGACAGTCACACAAACCCAGAATGAGAAATAAAGAGCATTGGTAAAGTAAATTACATAGATAAATATAAAAAACAGAATAACTATATTTTGTTTGTTAGTTTTAATTCTAATATTTAAAATGCAGTCGTATAAACACACAAACAAATAAATTAAGCAGTAATTATAAATCTGTTTATGGGCATATAAAACCTAAAGATACAGTTTGTAGGACAATAATAACACAAAGGAAGGTAGAGGAAACTCCTATATAGGTATAATATTTTAATGTACTTTTGAAATTAAATTGATATCAATAAGAACTGGATTGTGCAAATTTAGATGTTAATTGTAATCCTCAGGGCAACCACTGGGAAAATAACTCAAGAAACAATGGAAGGAAAATGGTGCACTATCAAATATCTTTTCAACATGAAATAATACCATAATGAAGGAAAACAGAAACTGAAAAAAGACATAAGATATGTATAAAACAAGTAGAAAAATAGAAAACATAAATCCTACCTTATCAGTAATTAGATTAAATGAAAATATTAAACAATTACGCAAAAGGGCAAAGATTTCCAGAGTGGATAAAAAAGAACACATGATTCAACTACGTGTTGCCCAAAAGACTTACATGTTAGATTCAAAGTGAAAGTAAAAAAGATTCTTTAGAAGTAAAGGGGAAAAGATATATTGTGAAAGCAGAAATTGTAAGAGATCTTGATTGGCTATGCTAATTGTCTTAAGTCAGCTTGGCCTTCCATAACAAGGTACTACAGACTGGGTAAATTAAACAACAAAAGTTTATTTCTCAGAGTTCTGGAGGCTAGAAGTTTGATATCAGGGTGTGGCATGATTGGGTTCTGGTAAGGGCCCTCTTTCCAGCTTACAGATGGCCACCTTCTCTTTGTGTCCTCAAGAGAGAGAGAGAGAGAGAATGCTCACTTTCTGGCCAGTTTCCCTCATCAAACACCTGACAGACTTTCCTCTATAAGGAACCAGCCTCTGCAGAAGCTGGTGAGGGGTGTGTGTGTGTGTGTGTGTGTGTGTGTGTGTGTGTGTGTGTGTGTGTGTGTCTGTGTAGTGAAAATGAGGTTCCCATGTTACCTTCTCTTTTTACATCATACCAGACAAGAGGTGAGAGGTTTATTATTGAGAGAAACTGAGCCAGAGAACCTCTAGCTTGGGCGTAAACAGGATAGTGAGTCAAGAAAGAGGCATGGCACCAAAAACAAAGGGATAAATTAAAATTTATACAGAACTGTGGGACCTCCATACACCCACCCTGCTTCCAGAATGCCTATAGACAGGTGAATACTCTTTCCTTGTAGGAAAGAGGTAAATAGAAAGATTCTATTCTGTTCTAAAGTTAGAAATAGAAGGACTCTTATTTGAAGAAATGTCCATAGAGACATTGTCTCCCTACATTAACATTTGAGAGGCTCAAATGAAATCTGCCAGTTGATCATGCTATACAGTAAAGCTGGTTCATTGGCAAACTGTGTCAGCATACATAAAGTTTGCAACCAAAGTTTTAGTGCTTTATTCTAAATATAGATGGACTACAATGAATCACCAGAAAACAGAACATAGCTTTCAACATGGAAGAGAGAGGCCAAAGTATCAAACAGGAAAAATTAACTTAGATAAAATGGAGACATTCAAGGATGCAGAAAATACCATTTAAAAGCCCACCTAATTGATAATATCAGAGATTTAAAATGCTGAATTGAAGATATTTTGAAGAAGAGAACAAAAGAGAATTTTGGAAATAAAAAATTAACAAAAATTGATGTTGAATAGAAGGATTGGAAAATGAATCAAGGTGATATTCCAGAAAGTAGAATAAATAAGGAGATGGAAAAATATGAAAAAATGTAAAAAACAAACAAACAAGCAAAAAGACTAGATTGTTAATGTAGGAGTCAAACAATTGTCTAAAAGAGGAACTCCTGAAAGAGAGGATAGGGAAAATGATATGGAGAAAATAATAATGATAAAAAAAAAACACAAAAAATTTTCTTCAGTATGTACAGCCCATATTGAAATATGTGCTTAATAGAATGAATGGAAGGAAAAAAAAACAGGAAATAGTACATCAAATTTTAGAACATTTGAAATAAAGATAGGATCCTAAAAGCATCAAGGTGAAGAGTGGGATGAAAGAGGCAGGAAATTGGAAGCAAAGTGGAGACACAAGTTTTGCATGTGCTGGTGGTTGGAGACCTGCTATGTGGGTTGAGGTTTCCTTTTTAAAAGTTGTTTTGATGCAGCGTCATGATTTTTTATAAATATGGAATAATACATAGAAAAATAAAAGTTATTTTGATGCAACTTACTAGTTCAAAATTTCCACTTGGAAGTTTAAGTTTTGGTGTCACCTCTCACCTATACCTGTGTCCATTTTTTAGGTTTATAGGTACTTCTACAGAGAAATGACAGGCATCAAAGCCTGGTTATTTTGTTTATTTCTTAATGAACAACATTACTTAAATCAGCACAGTAATAGTTGTTATAAAATTTAGTGACTTTCCAGAGAAAATACAATTTTAGAAGTTTTATTTTGATGGGATGGAAAACAAATATTTTACTAATTACTTGCTCACTTAAGAGGGCATATAATAATGTACATGCAGTCAAGTTGGTTGCCCCTTTTTGATATGTCCTCAAAGAAGAAGATAAAACTAGAGCATACACACACACACACACACACACACACACACACACAATATATACCTCTGTGTGTGTGTGTGTGTGTGTGTGTGTGTGTGTGTGTGTTTAACTGAGTAAGTAAATAAGAACTTTAGGCCAGCATAGCTTTTTTAATATTTTTTTCCTGATATCCCTACCAACATGTGACTTTGTCTCTAACACAAAGAGTAAAGCTAAAATTTAAGAATTCTCCATGACAGTTTGGTTGCCAGTTTGAGTAGTTAGTTGTCAGTTTCAGTAGACCTCAGTGTAATATTTGAAGTTAGCGGTTGTTATCTCAATGCATGGTGTTTTCATTTATGTAAATAACTTCTGGCTATGTTAGTCTGTAAGAGAATTCTTGCCTACTATTCTTCATGATTTTTTAAAAGAAAAGTAAAATTTGCCTTGCAGTTTTTACATACAATGCAGATAAATTTAAAAGTCAGCTTGGAGGAAAGTATTTCTCCTTGTTCTCCAATGAGAGTCTAAATATGGTATATGTTCATTGTGAGTTTTTTTCCTTGAGTTTCTTCATGGGTCCAGTGAGACCAGTATTTTGAAACAAGATTGAGGCAGGAGGATAGTTGGACTGTCTTTTGACTTCTCTCTAGTACCTAGAAAGAATTTGCTCATTTTCTATAGGAATAAAAAACAAGGTAAAGCTTCCTTGTTTTATTTAATATCAGTCTTAAATCGATACTAAGAATTCAGTATTAGGAACTCATTAGCAAAAGCTTAATATGATAAGGTTTCTTCTTTGGAAAATGTACATTTAATTGTTAGCAATGTCCTTTGTTATGCTTTGTACTTCTCTATACTGTCAAAACTGAAAGGTACCATTTATTTCCTTCATTAACCTCTACTGCTTGCCCAATTGCAGAGAATTCTGAGATTCTCCTCTGTTGGAATGTCCTGTTGAGTAAGGCCGTATCACTATATAGCACTATATAACTTGCTTGCTTTCACATATCCCATATGTGTTGCTTTCACATACACCATACCCGAGAATTTAAAAAAGGGAAAGAACAAAAATAAAAACTAGATAGGTAATATAGTATGCTGCTTCCACATATCCACTAGGATTTTTACTATAAAAATACGTAATGAAGTATATAAATCCACTGAGAAAAATATACTGAGATATTGTGTTACACAGAACTTTATACCTACATTTTCTTTCCTTGCCATCTTCAGTTTTCCCACAATAGTTCTTTGTTTTCCTCCCACAGTAAGCTATTTCCCAGAGGCCTTCCTGAAGAGTATGCCATAGCAGCCATTTTTCGTGTACGGAGAAGCACCAAAAAGGAACGGTGGTTTCTATGGCAGGTTTTAAACCAGCAGAATATGCCTCAGGTAAGGAACTTTAATTGTACTTAAGCCAGGTAAATCTTGGAACTGTGTGCACAAATTTGGGAGCAGATCTAGTATCCAAATATTCTATCTTTTAGAGGAATCATCAATAGGAAAATTCAAGAATTCTCGTAGCTAGGATCATCTTGCTGATATCTATAATATGGGACTCTGGAGGGTGAGACAATATTAGCTTTTCTTTTACTTCTAGTTAGTGACAAAGATTAGAGATTTAAAAAGCATAATTCCTATTCTCAGGAGCATAAGGTATAAGAGTGTTACCAAACTCAGATTTGGCTGCATGCTGCTCATAAACCAATGATGGAGAGACAAGGGTTGGTGGAGAAAAAGGTAGGTTTGTTCAAAATGCCGGCTTTCTGGGAAGATGGCGGACATTGTTTCAAAGACTGCCTTCCCCCTTCCTAACACAGTCAAGGAGTTTTATAGGTACACAAAAAGAAGCAGAACAAAGGAAAGGGGGAGTTTGTTATATGACTCGTCTGGGACAACATTTCCTAGGGTCTAGTTTGTTCCTCCATAGTTATATGGAACCTGGTCATAGAGGTGATTCATATGCCATCTGATGGAAAATGGCAGTCTAGAATTGCAGCCTTGTTGCCAGTGGCTGGATGGCTGAGGGCTGACTCAGTTTCTTTCAAGTTAGTGTTTTGCCAATTAACCAGATTAATGAGATATACATGTAGCCTCAGGGAAACACAGTTATTGAATCAGGTCAGAGGGTAAGGAAGCAAAGAAAAGAATGAAAAAAAAAATAAGCTAGGTTGTTCAGTCTTGAAAAATATACTATCACCCTTACAAGGGGATGTCATCTAGGAAAACAATCTACTAGAGCATAATCACAGTGTGACAAGTGCAGTGGTAGAGGTAAGCTCTGAGGAGGTAGGCACTACGGGAGCATAGAAAGGACAGTTCCCCAAAATCGGGTATGGAAGGACAGGAATCTAGAAATACTTGTTGAAGAGATGGTGTTTGGGCATAAGGAGGGGTTACAGGTACTCCGGTGAGGAGAGATGAACCTCTGTATTACTTATTGGCACCATATATTTGGGTTTACTTTGATATATATCCATTGGAATGTTTTTTTGTTTTTGTTTTGTTTTGTTTTAAGGAGGGTGCAGCTCACAGTGGCCCATGTGGGGATCAAACTGGCAACCTTGGTGTTATTTGCACCGTGCTCCAACCAACTGAGCTAACCGGCCACCCCTCATTGGTGTTTTAATCTGTTAATATAGTCACAATTTTGTGATGCAAAGACAAACCAAACTGAAAGAGTATCTCCTCTATGAAAATGCATTTTCTCTGCCCCATGCAAATCCTCAAGAACTTGATATTGGTTTCCATGCTAAGAGAAGTGGTCCTATTTGTATTCTTTTAAAAATTAGTAGCATTTAACTCTTAAATTACTCATACAGACATATATATATATATATATTCTTAGATGTTTTCTCAAGAAAGGAACATATTATATGCACCAGAATACCATATGGTTTTAAACCATTTTATAGCTGGATATTTACTGTTCTTTAATGTTAACAAATCTGGAGGACACAGGTATTATCTAAAACATTTTACTAAATGCCTCAGTTATGCTAACATGAGTCTTGAGTTTTTATGTGTATGCTTTAATAATTTCAAACATTGATTTTAAAATATTTAAAGATAATTTGCATTTTTGCAGGTTTCGATAGTGGTTGATGGTGGAAAGAAAGTGGTGGAATTTATGTTCCGAGCTGCTGAGGGAGATGTGTTGAACTACGTTTTTAAAAGTCGAGAACTCCGTTCTTTGTTTGATCGTCAATGGCATAAACTTGGAATCAGTGTACAATCTCGGGGCATTTCACTCTATATGGATTGTAATTTAATTGCAAACAGGCAGACTGATGAAAAGGAGGCGGTGGACTTTCAAGGAAGGACTGTTATTGCGGCACGAGCTTCAGATGGCAAGCCTGTAGATGTGAGTTGTGATGTTGGTTGTGAATAGAACTAGTCAAATTTCTAAATTAAAACAACCTTTCTTATTTAAAACTTCTTCCTTTAATTACTATATAATACCTTGGCTTCTCAACACTGTTTAAATTAATTTGTCATCAGATATGAGAAGGATAGCTATGTATTTCTAACTCTGTTTTCACATATATTATCTTCTATCTGTTTTCACCCATTTTTTCCATCCTGTGAATTTAAAAGAACTAGGTCATGCCTTAAAAACATAAGGTTATTAAAATTGAATTTTAGTAAAAGTGAAAATATGCTACCAAAAGTAAGCTTGGTCTAAACTCATTATGTTTTGAATAGAAAGGGCTGGAAAAAGTTGAATTTTAAATAGTTCCAGATTATCTGGTGTTTTCATTCAAGAGCAATAGGTTATTTATTCATCCCCATTATAGCAACTGCTTTGTGTTGTAGACTATTTTTTCATAAGCTTACAGTGATTTTTCAGGGTTCTGATGGACTAAAACATGGCCACTAATTGTATCAGTAGGTCATTCAGATGAAAACAATTGGATAGTAAAACGCTTTCAGATGAAAAGATCCTTTAAAAATTACATTTGATGCTCAGATGATAAAGATTTATTATTGATTTCCCAAAAGAAGAAGTTTTCTAAGTTTGATGACTGAACATTTTCTTGTGGACGGAATGATGGGAAAACCTATAAAAATAATCTGAATGCAGGTCATCAATAGGAATTGCTATTGCTGTTAACTGAAAGCACTTAACTGTTTAATTTTATTTCAACAGTACAACTCTGTGCAAATACATACTTGGCGAGCTCATTTTATACATACACACACACATACATATTTTTTTTCAATAAAATATTATTTTTAAATTGTCTTCTCTTAGAGACAGTGAACAAATCAGTGAGAGAATGCCATAACTAGGGCTCAATGATAATCAGGAAAATAGGACAGAGCAGAAGCCAATCCTGGGGAGAAGACATGGCATAATGGAGAGTAAGCTAGCTTGGGCGAGTCAGACAGATGTGGTTGTTAATCATCCCTCATCTACTTAACTGTTATGATCTACTAATTTATCTTGTTAGTTGCTAATTTATCTGAGTCTCTGTATCCTCAATTACAAGATAGTATTGATAGAGTTTCTCATTATAATTGTACAGAGTATGTGCCTAGCACATGGTTAATTCTCTGTAAATTCATTTATTTATTCAGGGCCAGCCATGGCATTTAATCAACAGTGGCATAAGAGAGTGGGAAAAAGAGAAAAAGAAACCTTCTATTCCAGCTCTCAAAGATCTGGGAGCCTAATGGAAAGATTAAATTATATGTCAGAAAATGGTGCCTACCAATAATAATGGTATTAATTGTAACAACAATTCTAGACAGACCTATCAGACAGATCTCTCCAAAGGCAAGGAAGGAAGTGGAGACCAGCAGCTAGAACAACAGAGACTTCCAGCAGTAGATAGAATACAGGTAGATGGGACGTCAGCTTCAGGAATTCTAGCAACAGTGTTAGGGAGTGGCAGTCGTACCTGCTGTAAGTACTGGAGTTTGGAACTAGAATCTGGTCCTTATAGGACTAGTGAGAGCCAAGGGGGCTGTGGTTCCAGGGGAACTGGAAGAACCAAAGAGTACACTGAGATAAATTTATAACCTTTGGGGGAGAGACAGCTATGAGAGAGGAACAAATTATTGCAAGAACTGGGTTTAGGTTCAAGGCTCACCCTCTGAAGGTTGAGTGTGTGTCCTGTGTCTCATTAACTTCTCACCCAAGGAAAGAATCAATCCCAGAAACTGAGGCTAAAAATATAGGTGTGTCCTTATAAAATGACATAATGTGAAAATCATAGTGTTATAATACTTACGTAGTTTAATATGGAATCAACTCATTTGAGGATAAAATTAAAGGTATATTACAACGATGCAACTTTTTAAGGAGATAGTCACTGTTTAAGTTAAACAAACAAATAAATACATAGTATTTTATTTTTTAAAGATTCTTGGTCCTACTAAAACTTTAAGTGACCTAATTTTTCATTATCTCCTTACAAGCTCTATGATTCCGTAAGATTTGCTATAATGGGAAATGTTTTATTTATATAGAATTTATGTTATTGAAAAAAATGTAATGATTGGGTTTTATTTTATATATACTAGCCGTGTGCTTTTGTGAAAGATAGGTGACAAATCTTATATAAAGTATTTTTTTTTTAACAAACAAAACGTGTGACAAGAGTTAGTAAAAGACTCAGCCCTAAACAGTCCCATTCTAAAGCACTGTGTCAAGGAAGGATTCTAAGTTAAGTAATGAATAACAAAAGCATGATTAAACTAGGCTGGTGGTAGTTTCAATGTCATGGGTAATTGATTAGGTTCTAATCCGTCAAAAATTGATCATCTATCTTCAGTTAAGCAAATTAATTCATATGAAGGGCTTAGCACAGTGGATAGTACATAATAGAATCTCAAAGTTTATTGGCTATTTTGATAACAGTGATGATAAGTTTTACTTAAAAAGAATATTAATTAATTGGTGTCCCCATTCTTCATTCTACGTAATGAGTATGTTACTGCCTGGTATTTCATTATACTATGTAAGACAGTGTATTTAAACTTTATAAATAAAAATTAACTTCAATAACCTTGCAAAAAGTTATAGAAAAGCAATCATTTTTCATTTTATCTCAGAATTTTGCATTGGCTGCAAATCTTAGGTTGCACGTGTATTCATAAGATGTCTGGAGTTCTTAATGCTTCCTATGAGCTGAATTGATTTTGTTCATCTCAGTGTAGACTAACAGTTATAGCTTTTTATTTTTTGCTTATCGGGTGTTGGGGTAGGGATTTAGAACTAACTGCTTTCTATTATCATAGGATTAATTATTATATTACAGTTGGGCCTTTTAGTAGAAAGTACTTATTGACCTCAAAGTAATTCATAATCTAGCTGTTATTTTGGGAGACAAAGAAGTGGAGAGAGGCAGAGAGAGAAGGCAGGGAGGAGGAGTGGGTGAGGGGAAGGCTGTTCCTGACCTATTTTATATGTAAAATCATCATCTGATTAATTATTAAGTTAAGTTTTCAACCACAAACTAATTTAAAATAGCCTATTTAGGCACTATCGTTGAAATTTTATTACTAGTCTGTATTATTTACTTGCTCTTTTGTGGTTGTTTGATCTTTCATTTAAAGGCATGATTGTATTTTCCTTGAAATATTTTTAATTTCATGTCCAAATGCCAAAAAAATGTGAATCTGCTGAGTAAATAAAAGGAATCAATTAGTTTTGTAAAAAGGTTGTGAGTCCTCCTTAAGACTATGCCAATATAATATAAAATCCATAGGTAGTAGAATATATGAAAAATAGATAAAAACTAAATACATTTTTTTTCCCTTAGTGGGAAGTGAACATCTGTTTCCATGCCTCAAACGCATGGATCTGAAACTACAGAGAAAGACTTTTCCATCATGTGCTCATACATTTGACTCTATGTTTTTCCACAAATTTTTATTATGAAATAGTCTTCATTTTGTGGTCATATACTTTATTGTAGTGCATAGCAATACCTTTCTTTAATTAAATACTTCTTTTGCTTTTTATTTTTTGAAACAACTAACAAAAGTTTGCAGTTGCTTTCATTACCTGATTTCCTTTATATGTAGATTCATCTCAACAACTGAGATGTCTAGGTCTCAAAAGATCCATAAAATCATGATCATAAATTAATAAAAATATTCAAAATGTCTACCAGTAATTTATTTTTTATTAGATTCTTTTTCTCACCAGCTAAATTACCGTAGTTCTTAAGTGCCTAAATGTGATTTTCAAACAAACTAATCATATATTTTATTACTAATTTTTTAATAGATTGAACTTCACCAACTTAAAATCTATTGTAACTCAAACTTCATAGTTCAAGAAACTTGTTGTGAAATATCAGATACTAAGGTAAGTTAATTTTCTTGGAACATGAAGAATGTTGAATGGCAGTTGTCTAGTCTGTAGAGTTCAAATGTAGGGAAGCACCGAATATTTTCTGTTGAAGCCAGGTGAGTAATTTGTTCCAAGTAAGAGACCTCTCTTAGAGCTCCCCCATAGTTTCTTTTCAAAATGTTAATCCCCGTGTTTTGTCCTGTTCTTTGGGAATGATGTCTTCACTTTGGGCACAACATAAATAAAGGAGAATTTATGCCTTTCCTCCTAGACTATATTCCAAAAGTAGCATCATCATTTTCCAGTTACAGGGGTTTTAAATTTGTGATCATACCTTATTCTCACTCATATCCGTCTTCTAGCCTGTCTCCAATCCTGGACAGTTTTCCTTTGTGATAGATTTTTCATCTGCATCTTCTTTTTTCCTGTTACTGCCATGGTCTACCTTTGCCTCATTCCTGGATTGTTGCATTGTTGTGTCAACTACCTTCCCTGTCTCTGGACCTTTTGCTTTCCAGTAGAACCAGAATAAGTCTCCGAATCACTGCTTTGTATATATATATTTTTTTACTTTCTTTTACTAAACATTTATTATTCAAAAACAATGATCTTGTAGACATGGTGCTAAAGAACAAGGCCAACAGACATGAATAAGGCACGTTCCCTGCCCTCTATTCATCTCTTTCTCTAAGCTTTAGGTCATTCAGGGTTGTCAACAAAATATGCATCCAGTTTCTTAGCCTCTCGTTCTTAATATCCACAGCCTTACTATACAACTATTATTTTCTTGTACCCATCTGCCATTCCAAAAAAATTCTGAATTCAGTATTTTATCTTTCATCGTGACGGTCATGTGTGCCATCTTATATCATTAGATGTAGTCATATTTGTTTTTAATTTATTCAACTACATTTTACACTGATTGAGGGGAGTTATACTTTTATACTCTTTTTAAAAAAATTTCTAGTGCTTTGTTTGTAGAAGGTAGTCAAAACATTGTTTCATGACTTGTTGACTTATCAACTACTAAAGGAGATAGATGGGACAAAAAGATGTTTGAAAGGGACAAATTCTAAAAAGGCTTACAGAAAGAACACTTGAAAAGTAAAAGGTGAAAGTGTTTTTCTTTATATCTTAGATTTCCCAGAAAGTCTACACTTACCATCAAAAAATTATATGGAAATTTCATCCATAGTTTAGTAACTCAATAATATTTTTAGCTTCTATCACTCGCTATGGGTAGGAGATAATAATGTGACCAAAGCATAGCTAAGTCTTTCAAATTTTTATGTTTTGCTTATGTAACTTGATTTTATAAAGTATGTCTCCAACCCAGTGTATGGGTTTTATTCCAAGTAAAATGAAAGCCAGCCAAATGTCTTTTTATAAATATCTAAAAAGATAATTTAGAATGCCAACCTACAGACTTGAAATACCTAGATTTCCTAGAGCCACACATTTAAATCTTGAAGATGTAATTTCTCTAAAAGTTTTTAAAAATAATTATGCTTTTCTGATGTAAGAGCTCTTAAAATAATAATTTTCTGTGATTGAAATGTAACATAATGATGTTTCTATATATCCAAATATTATATTCTTGACCAATAGGTACTACTCTGTTCCATCACATCATGAACATTTTCAACTAGAATTATGAGAAAACTGTTTAAGGAATTAGAGGTGATACATTTGATAGAGTAGTTTGATCATTAAAAGCAGTGACATAACCTCACAAATTATGAAAAAAAAATTAATCATGTTATAAAAATATTATTTAGGAGTTAGTTTTAAAGAATAGAATATAAAGTAGGAATTCATCTCTAACTATGGGGAAAAATAACAAAAGACTACTCATTTTCCTGCTGGTAATTATTTGGAGGGACCTCACCAGTCTGTTAATGATGAACAGAAAATGGAAATATGCTAGTTTATAAATGGGAATGTATAGTTTGTAAGATAGATAATTATACAAAAACGATTTAAGTACATCTGCTATAATTCTGATATCAACTGTTTTTTTCAATGTGTTGAATTCAGAAAATTTTAATGTACTTCCTTGAAAATCTAATTTTGTCTTGGAATTTCAAATCAGATATGTTTTTGTTATTAATATTTTGTAGCACATTTCAAAGGTGAAATTTATTCAAGGTAATCAATAAACATACTTCTTCGCTTCTATTTCTCTTTCTGAAGCAGTCAAGTTTCATAACTAGAGACATAGAATGAAGAACAAATATAAATGGAAGGAGAAAATCAGAAACATTTGCTGAAAATAAATGAGAAATGTGATTAAAATTTTGAAGGCCAATTAATTAAGTGTGTCAAATCAAAACCAGAGGTTTTTACAAGGGTAGGAATCCTTACATGTATATTTTATGTTCCCTCTAGGCACTTTTTAGAGAGTGGGGACAATTTTATAGTGAAGCCTCAGACATAATTTTAAAATCACTTAAATGCTCAATTTAATACAGTGAGTCAGTTATCCAGAGCAAAATTGTGAACTCTAACTGGGTCTTGGTTATCTTGGGAAGCCATGGAGTTAGGAACTGGCTGGGACATTATTTCAAATCATATGAGATAAATGGACTGTTTTGGTGATAATCTTGTTTCATTCTGATGTGACTTTTAGACTTGTAGATGTGGAAACTTATTAAGATAACTAAATAGTTAATCATTAAATCTGGAAAGAGTCAATGTGATGGAACAACTGAGGAGACAGAAAATTAGTCACAGTATTTCTGGGTGCTATTTTTCTTATAATATTTATTGTTGTTCTCACAAGAATTAGAGTACTATCCATTTTTCAAAATGTATATTTTTTAAAGTTACATATATTTGTGAGAGAAAACTTGGAAAATACAACCAAATTCAGAGATGAAACCATGATCTCACCACAGTAAATAACCACTGACAATCTTTTAATTTTATATCCTGACAATATTTTCCCATGCATATATAATTTATAGTATACGAAGTAATGTGTGAACCTTTTTTCCTAGCTTGCAAATTCAGAGTTTATGAAATTGCAAATTCATGAAATCGCAAATTCAGAGTTGCAAATCATAGTGAGGAAGGAGCCTGGTAAATAATATGAGAGGAAAGGATGAATTTATATCCTCTTTAGACTCTCCATCTGAATTGAATTTTTGAAAGAAAATAAAGTTCATTGCTTTGTAAACAAATTTCTCTTCATGTTGTCCCACATATTCTGAACCCACTGGATAAGTATAAAATTTTCCACTTTTCTCTCACAGTGGAGACTTTTAATAACTTTAAAGGACAATGGACGGGAATAAGATATACTTTAATTAAATATATAGCATCTTACAATGTAAAAATAATTTATTTTGTACTTTTATATGACTTTATAATCATGTTGTTGAAGTAAGTGATGTTTTAAGAGTTCAAATCACATTATTTTATTTTAAATTTGGTCCCCAAACATATACAGATGTTTATTATAGAAATAATGTTATTGTAACAATGCAATTATTTCAAATGTGTGTTATTACTGTGTTTGTCATAAAGTTACCTGTAATAGCTCCAGAATGTCTCACCAAACTCAACGTTTTAATACATTTCTAGTGTGTTGTCAGTGTAATAAAACACACAGGAGGCTTAGTGAAAGAGCAAGGGCATTATAAACTTTCACATACTTGTGTAAGCTTTTGGTTAATTAGAAGGTAGTTCTTACAGGTAACCCCAGCAATCCCTAGTTTGGTGGGAGCCAGTGTTTGGAATGTCAGAATGTTTGGAGTTTACTCTATTTCCTAACGCCTCATTTTGGATTTTAGTGCCCAGAGCAGGAAGGCTTTGGAAGGACCGCACCATCATCGCTCCCCGCCCATGCCAGTAAAATGTCTGCCTATCTGCCAGCAAAGCAGGAACTTACAGACCGGTGCCAGTGCATTACAAACAAGGTATGCTCGTTTTAATCTATGCCCACTGCAAAGCCACTCCACCTGGTGAGCCAGGCCCCTTTACATGGCCCGGTGCACAGAACGTGTCATACCTTAAGTGCTGCTTGAATCAAATGCCTAAGCCACCCAGTCACTGGGGTGGGTTAAGAGAAGAGGATTGGGGATAGCGTTCCTGGATTTTTATCTGGGTAGTTCCTAGCCCATCTGAACTTTTTTTTGGGCTGTGAGTTAGCATGAGTAATAAGATGAAGGAAGGAACTACCTGTATAACAGACAAGTATTGAGCACTTAACATGTGCCAAGAATAGGCTTCAATTCTGGGAATTCAAAATTGAAGGAAACAGTGTTTGCTCATCAAAACATATACAAAGACACTCTACATGGTTTTTCTTTGTTGTGTGGAAACTATTTAATCAGTATCCCCAAATATCCAAACCAGCTATCTCCATCTGCCGTAAATTATATGGGAAATAGGCAGAGGGCCTCTGTTATTACTCAAAGAATTTATTTCACTCACACCAGTGTGGTCCCCTAGTCAGGAAGACTGAGCCCATGGACCTAGATGAACTTCTTTTGTGAATGTTAATGGCAGTCATGAGGCCTGTGCTAAGCGATCTCATGATGGCTTCCCTCTATGCCCATACCTGAGGGAAAGAATGAGGAAAGGAAAACCTGCCCCAGTACCTGGAACAGGATGTTTCTGAGCACTGTGATTTAATACTTACCCTTAGACTTAACACAGCCTGCTGCCACTTCACTCCTGGCTCGACCAGTGGGGATAGGGGTGAGGTGAAAGTTGAGAGGAAACTTACATGTCCTCTAGTGGCTAATTCTGTATAGTAGGCTCCACTGAAAAGTCAGGTACAGGTGCAGGATCACCTGTACCTGGAGCAGCACATGTCCCAATCCATGGAAGTCCTCATGGCAGAGACAGTGAGGGAGAGTAGGGGTCCTCACAGAAAAGGGAAGGAAGGCATTCCAGCAGAGGGCCCAATGTCAGCTCACAGGGTAGCAAAGCTTTATGTTAACTATTGTCAAAATCATATTTATAAACTATTTGTCTTTAGCTCGATGTGACTGAATGTTTGATACCACAGAAATTCATTTTTGCTCAGGGAGAAGCAGGGTTACCGGGAACGGCGGGCTCACCAGGTCAGAAAGGAGATAAAGGAGAACCGGTAAGACACCACCCAACTCTGTCAGAATATGAGTGGATTTGTTTGAAAGGGACTTAAAAATGTGCCCATCTCATTTTTCTCTGTCAAATACACATTTCTGTTAAAGGCTGTCATGGGCTATGTTTAAATGCTGATCACTGACATAAGGAAGACATCAGCATTCAAGTTACAAACACTTTTGAGTGTTTCCCCAAAAATAAGACCTAGCTGGATCATCAGCTTTTGGAGCAAAAAATTAATATAAGACCCAGTCTTATTTTACTATAAGACTGGGAATTAATATCACATCACATCACATCACATCACATCACATCACATCATATCATATCGGGTCTTATATTAATTTTTGCTCCAAAAGACACATGAGAGCTGATGGTCCAACTAGGTCTTATTTTCAGGGAAACGTGGTATTAGAAGTCTGGTCTAAAATTTGAAAAGCTCTGGAAATCCAAATCTTTGTATGTACCTGTAAACTGTTAGAAAAATGAAAAGCAATAAAGTTTAGTTTTTAGTTGTGCTTTAGCCTTCTTTAGCATTTTCTTCTTTCCATACTTGAACTCTTGCTTCTCTTTTCTGCTGATATGTACTCACTGAAAATTCTTCCTTAAATTAATAAATTTATACCCCTTTCACCCATTTCTCTCACCTCTCCCACACCCCACCTCTGGCAACCATCAATCTGTTCTCTGTACCTGTGGGCTAGTTTTTAGATTCCACATGAAAGAGAGATCATACAGTCTTTGCCTTTTTTTTTTTTTTGTATGACTTATTTTGCTTAACATAATGCCCGCTAGCCTATCCATGTTTTCACAAATGGCAAGATTTTATTGTTTTATTGCTGAATAGTATTCCATATTATATACAGACACAATGGAATATTTTATATACCACAGTTTCTTTATCCATTCATCCATCAATAGACAGTTACATTGTTTCCCTATCTTGGCTATTTTAAATAATGCTGCAATGAACATGGGGGTACACAGATCCTTTGGAGGTAGTGTTTTCATTATCTTTGGATAAATACTCAGGAGTTGCTGGATCATATGCAGTTCTACTTTTAATTTTATGAGGAACCTCCATACTATTTTCCATAGTTGCAGCATCAATTTACAATCCCACCAACAGAGCATGAGTGTTCCCTTTCCTCCACATCCTCGCGAACACTTGTATTGCCTGTCTTTTTGATAATAGGCTTTCTAACAGGTATGAGGTGATATATCACTGTGGTTATAATTTTCATTTCTCTAATTATTAATGATGTTGAAAATCTTTTTATGTACCTGTTGGCCATCCGTAGGTCTTCTTTGTCTATTCAGATCTCCTGACCATTTTTAAATCAGATTGTTTTTTGTTTTGCTATTGAATTGCATGAGTTTTTTTTTTACATATTTCAGATATTATCCCCTTATCAGATATATGATTTACAAATATTTTCTCCCATTCATGAGGTTGCCTTTTCAGTTTGTTGATGGTTTCCTTTGCTGTACAGAGGCTTTTTAGTATGATGCAGTCACACTTATTTATTTTTGCTTTTGTTGTTTTTGCTTTTGGTATCACATTCAAAAAACTATCTTCAAGACCTCTGTCAAGGAGCTTATCGCCTATGTTTTTTCCTAGGAGTTTTGGTTTCAGGTCTTACGTTCAAATCTTTATTTTGAGTTAATTTTTGTTTATGGTGTAAGATAGTGGTCAAATTTTATTCTCTTGCATATGGCTGTCCATTTTTTCCAACACATCTTATTGGAAAAACTGTCATTCCACATTGTATATTCTTGGTTCCTTGGTTGTAAATTAACTGACCATATATGCAGGGGGTTATGTTTGGGCTCCCTTTTACGTTCCATCAATCAATGTAGTTTTATGCCAATACCATACCATTTAATTACTATAGCTTTGTGAAATAGTTTGAACTCAAGGAGTACGATACTTCCAGCTTTGTTCTTCTTTGAAGATTGCTGTGGCTATTTGGGGTTTCTTGTGGTTCCATACTAATTTTAGAATTATTTGTTCTATTATTTAAAAAAATGCACTGGGATTTTGATAGGGATTGCATTGAATCTGTAGATTACTTTGGATAGTATGGACATTTTAACAATATTGATTGTTCCAGTCCATGAGCATGGAATATCTTTCCATTTTATCTTCTTCAGTTTCTTTCATTAGTGTCTTATAGTTTTCAATATACATGTCTTTCACCTCCTTGGTTAAACTTATTCCTAGGTATTTTATTATTTTTAATACAGTTGTAAATGGGGTTGTTTTCTTTATGTCTCTGTCTGATAGTTTATTGTTAATGTATAGAAACACAACATATTTCTATGTATTGATTTTATATTCTGCAATTTTACTGAATTAGCTTATTAGTTGCAACAAATATTTTTGATGGGGTCTTTAGGGCTTTTTATATATAATATCCTATTATCTGCTAATAGTGACAGTTTTACTTCTTCCTTTTTAATTTGGATGCCTTTTATTTCTTTTTCTTGCCTAATTGCTCTTGCTACGACTTTCAATGGTATGCTGAACAGAAGTAGTAAGAGTGGGCATTCTTGCTTGATTCCTGATCTTAGAGGAAACAGCTTTTTGTTTCTTACTGTTGAGTATGATGTTAGCTGTGAGCTTGTCATATGCAACCTGTATTAGGTTGACGTATGTTCTTTCTATACCCACTTTGTTGAGAATTTTTATCATAAATGGATGTTGAATTTTGTCAAATGTTTTTTTGGCATCTATTCAGATGATCATGAGGTTTTTATCCTTCATTTTGATAATGTGGTGTATCATGTTGACTGATTTGCAGATGTGGAACCATCCTTGCATCCCTGGAGTAAATCCCACTTGATCATGGTTTATGATCTTTTTAATGTATTGTTGAATTTGGTTTGCTAATATTAATATTTTGTTGAGGATTTTTGCATCTGTGTTCATCAGGGATATTGGCCTGTAATTTTTTTTTTTCTTTTCTTGTGGCATCCATGTGTTGTTTTGGTATCAGGGTAATGCTAGCCTCATAAAATGAATTTGGAAGACTCTCTTTCTCTTCTGTGTTTTGGAAGAGTTTGAGAATGATTGATATTAATTCTTCTTTGAATGTTCGATAGAATGCACCAGTGAAGCCATCTGGCCTTATACTTTTGTTTGTTGGGAGATTTTCAATTACAGATTTAGTCACCTCACTAGTAACCGGTCTGTTCAGATTTTTTTATTTTATCATGATTCAGTTTTGGTAGGTTGTATGTTTCTAGGAATTTATCCATTTCTTTTAGGTTGCCCAATTTGTTTGTGTGATTGTTCACAGTAGTCTCTTATGATCCTTTGTATTTCTGTGGTATCAGTTGCAGCATCTTCTCTTTCATTTCTGATTTTATTTATTTGAGTCCTCTCTCTTTTTCATTAGTGAATCCAGCTAAAGACTTGTCAATTTTGTCTATGTTTTCAAAGAACGAGCTCTTTGTTCATTGACCTTCTCTATTGCCTTTTTAGTCTCTATTTTATTTATTTCTATTCTAACATTTGCTATTTCCTTCCTTCTACTAATTTTGGGATTCCTTTGTTCTTTTTTTACTTTTATGAGGTGTAAAGTTAGATTGTTTATTTGAGACTTTTCTTGTTTATTGAGGTAGGCATTTATCGCTTTGATCTTCCCCCTTAGAAATGTTTTTGCTGCATCCCACAAATTTTGGTATTTATGTTTCCATTTTTGTTTGTCTCAAGGTATTTTTTTATTTCTTTTGATTTTTTCTTATTTCTTTTTATTTTCTTATTTCTCTTTATTTTTTATTTCTTTTTGTTTCTTTTGATTTTTTCATTGTTTATTCAGCAGCATGTTGTTTAATCTTCACATATTTGTGAATTTCCTAGTTTTTTTTGTGTGTGTAATTAATTTCTAGGTTTATACCGTTGTGGTTAGAAAAGATGCTTGATGAGGTTTTCTTAGCTCTCTACCCTTTATTTAAAGAGCTCTTCTTTGTGTAGGACATGTTGCTGGGTATTTTATATCTGGAAGTGGTAGAGGGACATTAGTTGGCCATACATGTTAGGTAGGGAGAGTTGCAGATGTCCTGAGAAAATGGCCTATGGAGACTAGGAAGAGAGTTTTATGGAGGAGATGGAGAGTAAGCTGGATCTCTACAGATCTAATTCTAGGCAATATCCCTGCTTAAAGATATGCTTTTTCCTTCTCCCTGCTCCTCTCAAAACTTAACTGCTCTGTTTCCCACTCTTAGTGTTGTATCTTTTGTGAGCTAACTAGATAAATTAATTTGTGCTAAAGTTAGGAGATGAATGTTTTTGTTATATTTCCAGAGTGAAACTGTTTTAAATTCCTTTCATGCCTTAACTTGGAAGTCTAAATCTAGTTGGACTCCTTATTTTAAAAGGTAGGAGACTGATGTCTGAGTAATGACTGATCCCTCCAAGTTGCCCAGCAAGCTTTAACAAAGCCATTCATAGTAACTTGACTCTCACAGGAAAGTCTTCCCATTGTAGCTTGCATGGAAACTTCAGGTACCTTACCAGGTACTTGAGAAGTAATTTTTCAGGTAGGACAGAGCATTTATTTTTGCTTTTTAAACCACATTACTTAGGATACCTTTGCTTTCTTTTTCTTAAGTAAATAGGTTTTAATATTTTTAAATATAATAACATCAGTCAAATCCAATGTTCATCACAAAATTATTGCTAATCTGTAGTAGTACTTTAGAAGTACTATCTATAAACATACCAACTACTTATGACAGACAGTTTTGAATTTGACTTTATCAGTTTCGGACATTAAGTTCTTAAAAGAAATTGGCCACTTAGATTTTGTCTTTGGGATTAATTCTTCCATGTTTAGAGGGCACCACACAAGGAGTTCAAATACAAAATTATTAATATATAATGAAGCATATAATATTAAGAACAAATCTAAATCCTGAGAGAAGTTTCAGGAAAATTCCATTGTTTTATACTACTTTAACTATGTTCTGAAAATGATTGTTTACAATTGTTGATGTTTTCTTTATCACGAGCTATTTTGGGCTCTTTTTAAATGTCTCTCTAAAAAAACATATCTACATAATTGGACAGATTCATTAAAATCATTTTGGCCATAATCTATAAGTGGTATATGTATACATATGTGTAAATACAGTTACATCCATATACTATTATATAAATATATATGATATATGTGTTGACTCATTTTTAGGTAAGTCCTATGTGAAACAATTTTTATCTTTATTCTTGCCTTCCCCACCCCCTTTTTATCTTTGCAAAAAATGAGAAATTGTTTTGTTCATGGGATAGCTTCTGGGAGGACAGAATTATGAGTCTCCATAGTTTTGTCAACATGTATTTGCTAGAGGGTTTGGATTACAGGCTTTAATCGCTACAGAGTATATGATAAAAAGCCACTGTTATATTAAAAGAGTGCTCCTCGCAGTGTCCCCACCCTGACAGCTGACAGAGCCATTCCTTCTTTGTAAACATAATGTTCTAACTCTGTGGTAGCTATGGATTGGTGTGTGTGTGTAGCTAATTTTCTACCTGGTCCCTGGAATGTACCTTATAATTGAACTGCCTGGCCATAGGTGTCCTGTGTTAGAGAATGCAGTCACACAAGCACTGGTCTGCAGCTTATTGGGCCATATTGGCAGTGCCTGCACCAGTGTGAGCTGTCTTCACATTTATTAGGACAAAGTCTAAGGCAAGATGTGCTAACAGTGTTTCCTAACAGAAATGAGTACACCCAACAAATAATATGTTGTATTCTAAATAATGGGAAGATGTTTGTAACACACTTTGTCTTTTTTTTTTTTCAGTTACAATTGACATTAAATATTATTTTATATTAGTTTCAGGTGTACCACATAGTAGTTAGGGATTTATATAATTTCAGGAGTGATATCCCCCCAATAAGTCCAGTACCCACCTAGCACTATATATAGTTATTATGGTATTATTAACTATATTTCCTATGCTGCACTTTATATCCCCATGACAATCTTTTGACTGACAATTCGTACTTCTTAATCCCTTCACCTTTTTCACCCAGTCCCCCAACATCCCTCCCATCTGGCAACTATCAGTTTGTTCTCTGTATCTTGAGTCTGTTTCTGTTTTGTTTGTTTTTTCGTTTTTTTCAGATTCCGCATAAAAGTGAAATCATATGGTGTGTGCTTTCTCTGTCTGACTTATTTCACTTAGCATAATACCCTCTAGGTCTATCCATGTTGTTGCAAATGGTAAGATCTCATTCTTTTTTTATAGCTGAGTAATACTCAATTGTATATATGTACCACCTCTTCTTTATCCAATTGTCTATTCCGGGCACTTAGGTTGCTTCCATATCTTAGCTATTATAAATATAGCTGCAGTGAATATAAGGATGCATATATCTTTTTGAATTAGTGTTTTGGATTTCTTTGGATAAATACCCTCAAGTGGAATTGCTGAGTCATGAGATAGTTCTATTTTTTAGATTTTTGAGGAAACTCCATACTTTTTTCCATAGTGGCTTTACCATTTTGCAGTCCCACAAACAATGCATGAGGGTTTCCTTTTCACAATCTGCTAGCCAACAATTGTTGCTTGTTGATTTATTAATAATGGCCATTCTGAAAAATGTCAGGTGATATTTTATTGTGGTTTTAATTTGCATTTCTCTGACGATTATTGACATTGAGCATCTTTTCATATGTCTATTGGCCATGTGTATGTCCTCTTTGGAGAAATGTCTGTTCAGTCCTCTGCCCATTTTTTGATTGGATTGTTGAGTTTTTTGGTGTTAAGTTGTATGAGTTCTTTATAAATTTTGCATATTAAACCTTTATCAGATATATCATTGGTGAATATCTTCTCCCAATCAGGAGTTTGTCATTGCCTTTTGTTGATGGTTTCCTTTGCTGTGCAAAATCTTTTTAGTATGATGTAGTCCCACTTATTTATTTTTTTCTTTTGTTTCCTTTGCCTGAGGAGATAAGATATATATCAGAAAAAATATCACTAAGAGCAGTGTCAAAGAGTTTATTGCTTATGTTTTCTTCTAGGAGTTTTATGGTTTAGTATCATACATTTAAGTGTTTAATCCATTCAGGTTATTCTTGAATGTGATGTAAGAAGATGGTCCCATTTTATTTTTTGCATGCATCTGTCCAGTGTTTTTAACATCATTTATTGAATAGACTGTCTTTTCCCAGAGTATATTCTTGCCTCCTTTGTCATATATTAATTGACCATATAGATATGTATTTATTTCTGAACTCTCTATTCTCTTCCATTGGTCTATGTATCTGTTTTTATTCCAGTATCATGTCGTTTTGATTACTATAGCTTTATCGTAGAGTTTGATATCAGATAACATGATACCTCCAACTTTGTTCTTCTTTCTCAGGATTGCCATGGCTATTTGGGGTCTTTTATGGTTCCATATAAGTTTTAGGATTATTCTAGTTCTGTGAAAAATGTCATTGGTATTTTGATAAGAGATTATATTGAATCTAGAGATTGCTTTGGGTAGTGTGGACATTTTAACAATGTTAATTCTTCCTATCCATAAGAGCGGTATATGCTTCCATTTATTTGTATCTTCTTTAGTTTCTTTCTTCAATGTCTTATCATTTTCTGAGTACAGGTATTTTACCTCTTTGGTTAAATTTATTTTGTAGGTATTTTTCTTTATTCAATTGTAAATGAGATTGTTTTCTTAATTTCTTTCTCTATTAATTTGTTAGTGGTGTATAACAATTCAGATTTCTGAATATTCATTTTGTATCTTACTACTTTACTGAACTCATTTATCAATTCTAATAGGTTTTTGGTAGAATCTTTAGGGTTTTCTATATATAGTATCAATTTGAATTTATTTATTTATTTATTTATTTATTTATTTATTTATCTGATTGCTATGGTTAGGACTTCCAATGCTGTACTGAATAAAAGTGGTGAAAGTGGACATCGATGTCTTGTTCCTGATCTTAAGGAAAACCATTTTAGCTTTTCCCCATTTAGTATGACTTTAGCTGTGGGTTTATCATATATGACCTTTATTATATTTAGGTATATTACCAATTTGCTGAGAGTTTTTATCCTAAATCAATACTGGATTTTGTCAAACGCTTTTACTGAATCTATTGATATGATCATATGACTTTTATTCTTCATTTTGTCTATGTGGTGTATCACATTAATTTACTTGTGGGTATTGAACCAACTTTGCACCCCAGAAAGAAATCCCACTTGATTATGATATATGATCTACTTAATGTATTGCTGAATTCAGTTTGGTAATATTTTGTTGAGGATTTTTGCATCTATGTTAATTAGGGATACTGGCCTATAGTTTTCTTTTTTGTAATGTTTTTGTTGGGTTTTGGAATCAGGGTAATGCTGGCCTTGTAAAATAAGCTTGGAATCCTTCCATCTTCTTCAATTTTTTTGGAACAGTTTTAGAAGGATAGGTATTAATTCTTCTAATGTTTGGTAAAATTCACCTGAAAGCCATCCAGTCCAGGACTTTTGTTCATTGGGAGTTTTTTTGTTTGTTTATTTGTTTTAGCTCCTTCAATTTCATTAGTAATAATTGATCAATTCAAATTTTCTTGTTGACTCAGTCTTGGAAGATTGTATGTTTCTAGAAATTTATCCATTTTTTTCCAGATTGTCCAATTTACTGGCCTGTAATTGTTTGTGATATATTTTTAGAATCCTTTGTATTTCTGTGGTACCAATTGTCACTTCTCCTATATCATTCCTTACTTTATTTATTTGGGTCCTCTCTCTTTTTTTCTTGATGAGTCTGGTTAAAGGTTTATAAATTTTCTTTATCTTTTCAAAGACCCAGTTCTTGGTTTCATTGATCTTTTATATTATTTTTTTATAGAATCTGTTTTATTTATTTCTACTCTGATCTTTATCATTTCCTTTTTTCTACTCCCTTTGGGCTTTGTTGTTCTTTTTCTAGTTCCTTTAAATGTAAAGGCATATTGGATAGTTAATTGTGTGAAATGACCAGAAGTACAGTGTTACTGAAGGAACCAGATGTTGTTCTCAAGGTTTTTCTTTTTAGCTATTAGGTTGGTGCAAAAGTAATTGTGGTTTTCGCAATTATTTAACTTTTTAAACCACATATACTTTTGCACCAACCTAATACAAGCTCCAGGAAAGATATCTAGGGGAAGTAGGCCAATATATCAGAAATAGTACCACTTTGGAGCCTGAGCCACTCGTCTTTGAATCTTGTTCACCTACTTGCTTTGAATATGATCCTTATTAACACCTGGTCAATAGTTTATTGTGAAGGAATACAATAAAATGTATAAAACACACTTAATATCAGAAGCTGGCACATCATAGATATTCAACAAATATTTCCTCTGCTTTTCTAGCCACTGTGTAATTGTTCACATGCTGAAGGAGAGGTGGAGATAATTCACCTAGGTTGAATTTAGTTTCTTATGTGACTTGACCAAAAAACCAAGAAATCTTCATTTGTGAGATAATCCCTTAGAATTTTCAATTGCTTAAATGTTTAAGCATCTAAGAATCTTGAGTTGTTATATGCTACCTGTAGTAAATACTGGTAATTTATTGGTAGTTAATTTCTTCAAAAAATCACTCAATGATTTAAATATTCCATTCAAATCTGTCTTTTGTTTCCAGTATTATGTCACAAGACTTTTCGTAGATGTAGTGTACTAGTTTTTGAAGATTACTTGCATTGTTATGCTTAGATAAAGTTGGTTAGGGCATCCAAATTTACTTTTTTTTCTCATTAGCTATTATATATATATGTATATTATATATATATATATATATATATTAGCTATATATATGTATATATTACTGCTATATATATGTATATATGTAATATATATGTATATAATATACATATATATTACTAATCTTGTGCATTTTACTTTTGGTGCAATGAGATAAAATGAAAAAAGTTTTGAGAATATAATTTCCAAATCTCTTTCCAAATTATGTATTATTCATTATAATATTTCTATTAAATTTTGAGAATTCTTACTTTAATCTGTGGCTACTTTATAAAGAGCAAATTTTACTTTTATTCGTGCCCATATACTATGAGTTAGACAACTATTTTAAATAATCATGTAAATACTGTCCTGCCTGAGTCAAAACCTACCAATAGCTCCACATATCATTTAAGATAAACACTCCAACCATTCACTACAAGGCTTCATATATATTGTGTAGAGCTCTTCTTACCCCACTCCCCACTCCTTGTATCATCTCCTACCTCTCCCCTTGTTCACTCCTGCTCAAATTCTTTGCACCAGGTTGCATATACCTGGAATGTTCTAGATACCACTTGGCTTTCTCCTTCACATCATGTAGGCTCTTGCTCAGAAATCAGTTTAAAATCCTATTCTGACGTATCTATATAAAAAGCATTCCTTCTTTCCATCTCTATATTCCTTCTTTTCTTAGCACTTTTATTGTCATCTGACATGTTATTATTATGGATTTATTTTCCCCACTAGAATATCAGTTCTGTGAGCACCATACATAGAATAGCACATAATAAGAGGTAAAAATAAGTTCAATGAATGAACACTATAACTTAAGGAAAGTCTAAGTCATCAAGTCAGCTGTTTCTAGAACCTATAAATTAAATGCCCCTAATGCCCAGGGGACCTTGCCAAGCAGGGCAAAGAGTGAATTTGCAAAGAAAGAGCAAGATAAATCATAAAGGACTGTTATATTATTCACTGCTGTTCTACTACACTTTTTTCCCCTTTAAAAAATAAAAGTTTTTTTTCGCATAGTGACCTGACTAGTTTCCATTTGACATTGCCCATCGTTAATGAAAAATCAGAAATATTTAGGAAAAAGCCACAAGTCTTTGCACAATTGAATGTTTATCTTTATTTGCCTATTTTCTGATCCCCACTGTGGTGCTTCATTAATATGATTTATTGCTTTTTAAATTTCCCTGAGGATGTTGACCTTCTCTCATGGAGTAAGATGGTTTGAAATTCAATTACTGCTTGTATTTAAACACCTAGGTGTGATCAGTTTTGTACATCAAGGCACCTAATCAAACCATTCTAACCATGCTTTCTGTCCAAGACTAAACTCTGGATGACATTATTTGAAATAATAATTAATACTTTTTAGACTCAATGATTATAATTTTCTGAACCTTTTAATCCTCTTTTTTTAAGCAAGTTTATTTGGCAACCCAATCACTTAGCAACCACACCACTTGCTCAGTTCTTTAAGGCCCTAGATAATCCCCTCACCTACTTCAGAGCTGAAATTCTCTCAGCATTTTATAAAAGAGTAGCTCAGTTTCAATGTTCCTGAACCTAAGGGGGAGTGTGATCTGAGCTCTATTTTGGAAATGATTTTCTAGTTTATGTTTGTATTATCTTTCGCATATCCAGTTAATTTCCCCCAAAGTATAGGCTTTATGAAATGATTGCTCACTAATATATTTTTAGAGAAAAATCAAAACAATTTAAAATAGAACAGGTTAACTTACTTGACTCTATAGTCAGAGACTTTGGTATTGATTCCGTTCTACTACCCCACCCTCTAATCTTACTGCGTGGAAGTTTCCATTTGGAATGGTCTAATGTGTTAACCTGGAGATTACTAGTGAATTCCCCTTTATTTTCTTTCCAGTCTGACATTACCCACATGCCTATACTATAGCCACACCACATCAATTAAAAAAAAAAATTGAGTCAAAATATGTTCATAATTTTTGAAAAGAAGGAATATTTTACGTTAATAATAACCTCACAGAAGTAGGATTTAATATTATCATTTTGAGTCTTTTTCTATGTCAGTATAAGAAATGAAGAACATTTCTTCATCCTTAAACATGTCTCTGCTATCTGACTGCTCTACTGATGTTGCTTTTTTTATCTTAGAAATTATTCAGCCTGATATGCAAACTTTTTATTCCTGCAGTAGTGTAAATGTTAGACTCAGTAAAATCCAACAAACTTTGTTGATCAATGATACCATGCTGCAAGTTAGTGTTTATTTGGGTTGCTATCCTCTTTCTTAAGCTTGCTGAATTGAAGATATTCATTGTAAGTAAAAGTTTCTTCAAACATTTGTTTAAAATGGTCTAATTCCTTTCAAATGCCTTTTTCCCTAAAGAATACTACTCAATACTTTCGCTAACTCCTAAAGAGATTGTCCAATCCAAAATTGCTTTCTACATTTATTCCACCATTCTTTGCCTAAAATATATCATAACTGATCTGATTGTTTCAATTTCAGATCATTGGGACTTTTCAAATTACTTTGAATATTGGAACTTTTTTTATAAAGCCAAATACAGAATCACCAGAGTCCTTGGACCATAAAATAGATTATTGGATTTCTTTACTTCTTTTTGTAAAGTAAGATTTATGTAAGTTTACTCAGTGAGTTATGGGAAAGCAGGATGAAATTTCCCTGGAATACTTTGAAGCAGAATTTACTAAGACTGGAATCAAATGCCATTAATGTCCGTGTTCCAAAGTGACCTCTCTTGGATTCTATTTGAGCAAACCAGGCATAAACTGCTACTGACTGGCTGTGGAGGAGGCTCTCCACTCCTGAAAAGGTGCTATCAACAGACTGGATTCAGTACAAGATCTAGATGAAGTAACTAACAGGCTCAACCCAGGCAAAAGTTAATCAAATCAATTTCAATCAAGGGCCATGAGACTAAGAAAGCCACAGACTAGGAAGTTAAGTACATAAACCAATAAATTCTCGAGGAAAAAAAAATTATTCTTATAAAAGCAATGGCATTTGGGGCAGAGTGAAGGAACTGGAGCAAGACATAGTATTGCAGAGACAAACACTACTCAGAATTAAAGATTTTGTTTCTTTTCCCAAAAGCCCAAATTTGTAGAAAGAATATTGTGTGATGATTCATCCTATACTCTACCTAAAGTAAAACTTTAATGAAAATAATGGACTGTATCAGCTACTGATAAACTAGTTGGACCTAGTAATTCTAGAAACTGGAAGTTTCAGCCCTTGAGGACAGACCATTTGGTCTAAATGGTGACGGAGGCCATCTCACAAAGTCAATGAACTTCAATGTCTTTGTGAAGACACAGTCTCCAGAGAACTTAAAAGCTAATATGACCAAAGAGACGCTGTATTAATGGTGGTCTAAAACCAATGCAAATTTTCCTGGCAAATGCTCTCTCTTGATTCCTCGAGCAGTTTTCTTTGAATCTAGTTCATTTGAGTCTTTTTACAGAGCCTTACAGACAATTAGAGAATTCATGCAGCTTCCAGTGGTGCTAAACATGGTACCAGGCTACACTTAGCTCTTAGATCCTGGTTTCATGCATCTTCCTTGACCCTCTGTAGTGGCCGATACCTTCTTAATATCTGTAGAATTACTGAGACTTTGACCATCCTCTCCTTAAGGTACAGTCACTGGTGGGATCAGGTCTGCTTCTACCTTATCACTTCATTTAGTTGCTAAAGGAATGTAACACTCACGAGAGGAGAAATATCACTTTAAGAATGTTTTTCTCACTTCTATAATCCCCAGGTTACTAAATAACTAATGAATATATACAAAATGAAAATAACAAGAAAGCGACTATTTTATCTGATGGCATGGTTGGTTAATAAGTACTAAATATTTGGCTCCAGTGAAGCTATATCAATTTTTTTTTCATTTTTAAAATTTTTAAAAATGTAAATTAAAGTTGTAAAGATGAGCACTTATGTTTGGGGTGAAATACTTCCCTTGTTTTATGATAAAAATAACTTGATTGATTTTTCTGAGTAATTTTCCAAAGAGAACTCTAGTTCTTAAAGTATTATGTATCCTCAGAGCTCTGTCTCCCATGGTTGGCTTAATGTATTTCATACGCATCTGCCAGTGTACACACACAGCATCCCTGAGTGGAACTTTGATTCTGCTTCTCAGCATTTATAATTCTTGGGGTCCTTTACTTACAATTAAAAGTGCTTAAGAGTTCTGCTAAAAGATAAAATTAAAAACAGATGAATTGTCTCACTTGGAGCAAGAACATATGCAAAATGCCATTGAACATATATCTCGGGGACAATATTCTCAAAGTGAAGTTTTTTTGGTTTTTAAGGTTTAATATTTAAACTCAAAAACTGATTTATAATAATGGAGTGATGCATATTCTGAGCAGGGTAGAATCAAATTTGTATGTTAGCTATACCTACATCCAATGGGATACAGTAATAAATTAAGTAATTTGCATATAAATTGCATTATTCTAAAATAAACCTACAGGTTGAAGTTTAGCTAGGTGATAGCAACAAATATTTTTAAGTCAAGGCCCTGAACAAAGTATTGGTTTACTGAGGTGGCATTATTCTTCTTCTTCTGAGGCCCAGGAGAAAAGTAGTACTCTAAACAACACTATATTATGAAATCAATTTATGGAATATGGAGTCATGGAGACTTCGAGAATGAAGAACTGTAGCATTTAATTATGTTGTTTTGTAATTATAATATTCATCACCTGATACAAACTTGCACTAGGCATTCTAAACCGATATATACAGCCTTACTGTCAACACGCCACAGAAAACTAACTGTCCCCGTTACATTTATGCAGCACAGCTAGGATTTTGCTTAAAAGATTTGATAAATTTTCTATTCTGGGTTCATACAAGAAAATCTATTCTGTATAGTAAATGTTGTTAGTTATTAGTCACTGCTGACTTCTGGTAAGCTTGGTTGGACAGAAGCCACTGTCAGTCAAAATGAGTAAATTGGATGGTCCAGTTTCCAAGAGAAGTGAATGACACACATTCACGCACACATACACACATGCATATACACACACACATGCACACACCCACTCACAGCTCCCATCGTCATGGTATGCAGTGGGAAAATGAAGTGAAAATTTGGATACTGAGAGCAAATCCTGCCCACTGTGTTACCTCCAGACATAATACTCGAAGTATGCTTGCATTCATTGCCTGGATATTTCAAACGAAAAAATACCTCATTCTCAGTTTCATTTATGTATGTCATGTATCAGATACGTTTTCTGAAAAATGGATATTTTTTTTGAAATTAGGGATAATTATTTTCCAATAATATTAATGCTAATAATGTGATAGTAAAAATTGAGTAAATATGCAGTCTAATTTATGTTCAATTCAATTTTCAGTCTGCTAAATTATCTAGACATTTTGTCCTAAAATGTCTGTTTTAATGGGGAAATAAAATTTACTAAGTTAATTTTATTTCTCATGGAATAAATGGTAGATATCATTATTGTACCATTCAAATATTAAATGCCCAGAGTAAGACTGCCTGGGTTTGAATTCCAGCTTAAAGCTTGGCTGTCTGTAATCTAGAGCATGTCTCTTGGTTTCTCTGTGTTTCTTTAGGGCATGTCTCACGGTTTCTTCTAACTTTTCTGTTTTATAAAATGGGAATTATATGTACCTACTCCTTGTTTTGCGTTAAACATTAAATGAGATTACTCATGAAAGTGCCAGGTCAGTGCCTGATATATAAATATTTGGTAAACAATAGATATAAATGTAAAAGAAAACAGTGTGATGGTTCTAGTATTCTAAACTCTGGATTACTGTGAGATTAAATTAGAACTCATTTGAGGGAATTTATATTATTTATTCAAAATATATTTAGTGAAAAAATGTTAAAATAAGTCACATATCTTAGGTAATTTTGACCTCTTAATAGATACTAGATGTTAGCAAACCAATGAATTTTTTGTTTAACTGAAATATGTATGAGTATAAACTTTTGCAATAATAATAATAATAATGGCAGCCATTTACACAATAATTATTATGTGCTAAACTCTGTCAAGAGACTTATTTACATTAATTCATTCATTCCCCACAATATCTATATGCGATAAGACTTATCATCCCTAATTCACAGATAAAGAAACAGAGATATAGAGAGAATAAAAACTTCCCCAAAGTTTCATATCAAATCATGGAGTCAGGATTTGAATCTCTAGCTATATGAATCTATAGCTTCTGTACCTTTATCATATTACTCAAGGATAGCTCCTCAAGTATCGAGATTTCCTTTGCACAGACAGTTATGAATTAGATCTTAAATTCATTTGCCTGTAGACGAGAGAGGGAAGTGTACAAAGTGATTCCTACATCCTGCTCTAGGGACGGCTGTGTCCTTTAAAAAATCTATGACCCTTTTAGAGTCTGCCTCACCTTAGAGACTCTGACTCTCTCACCCTCAAAAAATTGTGTCCACCTATTAAAAATCATCATACGTTTTTCACCAAATAAAAGGATTTTTGTCTAGCTTTACCTTTCAAAATAAGTACTATGAAAACAATAGGGCTTTATTTTGTTTGGCTTCCAAATTATATTTGCAATATAATTTTAACTTCCCCTACCTACCTGACTCTCCGGAGAGCCTTCTTTTCCCTGCAGGCCCACCTCCAGACAGGCCAATCATGGCCACGCTCTCCAAAGTAAACTTACTTCAACCCCTAACCTAGAAAATTCCCTATATTCTCCACCAAATGTGATATATAGAATAAATTATATATTCATTTGATTAAATATATCTAAATTACATATTCATTTGATCAAAAACAAAAGTGTTTAACTTAGTACCATGACTTTATATAAAACAAAATAAATCTAACTTCTAGAGGTAAAAAGCCATATGCATTAAGTGCACTTAAGAAGTATATCTGATAACATGGTGAGAAAACTGCCAAATTGCTTGTCTTAAAAATAGCTGGGCTAACTATCCTCATTACGAGAAGCTTTGTGTGATGGGTCTTTTCCCCATAAACTCTGAAGTCCGCAGTCTGCCCGGGGATGAGACTGAATTGAGCAGATCCATTGTTCCCTAACTGTCTTTGTATTTCTTTTCTATTGGAAAATGAAAGGATTGTGATCTCTGAATCTCAATTTTCCCTAAAAAGAAATTGTATGAGAAGACTGCAGCTTCTGGAAATAAAGGCAGATGCTTTGCAGTTTATGAAAGTGCAGACAAGGCTGGTAGCTGTTATGAATTATAATGTACTCTGCGACAGCTCTGGTCCAGATGTAGCATTAATGCCTCAGAGACTCAGAAACTTATGGGTATTTATTGAAAAAACTAGAGAACTTTTAAAAGTCATTTGGCTTTCTCTCTGTATTGTCTAGTTTCACGTAATGTTCCATTGAAATTCAGAATTAAAATTAATTTCAGAATCCCTCCCAAGTTAAAAACAGTTAAAATACCTATTTGTATGTGACAATTTATTGTAGGAATCGAAACTAAAGAAGGAGGGGAGAAAAGGACCACCCAACTTTATTCTAACAGTGAAATATTTCCTTCCTACGAAATTATCAAGGTTAAAAAACAAGTATGAGCTCTGTGTTAGAGAAAATACCTCTTAAACAGAGAATCATCTATCTATTTCTGTATTTCGGACAATTCTGCAATGAATGAAAGTATAGTCAAATCTGGAAATAGGATTGAATTTTTATCAGAACCAATATTCATAGGGAAAAAATGACCATAAAGAAAACAGTTTTGTCAACCTACTTGTTGGCTTCACTTACTAAAGTTACAAGAATGATACTTGAATTATCAGTGAAAAGTGACTGCCTTTACATGGAGTCTTATTTAATTGTTTTGTATGTGGGTAGTATATTGATACAATATAGTACTAAAATAAGCAGAAACATGAGAAGGACAGAGGTAATAGAAGGACAGGAAAAAGAAAAAGAAACTTGCTCACTCTGCAGTTGATTTTATTTCTTAATGGTTTCTTATTCCCTTCTAATGCCTTCCACTCGCACCCCAAGTAGAGCAGTTGGCAGAGAACACAACAGATGGATGACAAGCTCAACACATGCAGTGGATCTGGCACCCAGGCACTTGACTTTTATTTGCTAAACAGTTAGCCAGATTTCAAGGACCGAGTCTGCAAATGTTCCTGTTTAGTTTAATGCACTATGAGAATCTAGCACATAAATATTAAAATATTTCCATACAAAAGATCACACAATCTCTGTTTCTTTGCATAGCTTCATAGCTAATGGTTTTATTCTTGGTGTAGACTGCTGAGATACAGTGAATTGAAAGATGTAACTGGTATTTTATAAAGACATCTTTAATTTCAGATATTCGAGTTTTTTTAAAGGGCTCTGTCTAAAGGCACTGTTAGCCAGCCACGGCAGGAGCAACGAGGCCAGTGTAAGGTGCCCGATGAAACTGCTAGGTGGAAGATTTGAGGATAATTACAGACAATTCACTGCATTTTTACAGATCACTAAATTCAAAGCTCAAGAAAAATTGCACCTTTCTCATGAGTTTCCCTGGCCACCAGGCAGGTTTAACAGCCCCTTCACTCTGCTCTCCTAGCACTTTATTTACATTATTGTGTCTTTGTCCCCAGGATGAGCTCCTGAAGTACAAGGACTTGGTATAATATCTCTCTCACCCCTGAACTCCAGCACCTGGACCAGCACATAGCACCTGATTGGTTCTGGATAAATGCTTTGAGTTGTTCAAAACTCAAGTGGACTTAGCCCCAGGCCAACAGAGAAAAGAAATAGAGGATGATTGTTAGTAAAATTACATAGGTTTCGGGTATACAATTCTGTAACACATCATCTATATATCACATTGTGTGTTCACCACCCAGAGTCAGTTCTCCTTCCATCACCATATATTTGATTCCTTTTACCCTCATTTAACAACCCCTTTAATTAAAAAGAAAGAAAGAAAGAAAGAAAGAGAGAAAGAAAGAGAGAAAGAAAGAGAGAAAGAAAGAGAGAAAGAAAGAGAGAAAGAAAGAAAGAAAGAAAGAAAGAAAGAGAGAAAGAAAGAGAGAAAGAAAAAGAAAGAAAAGAAGAAAAAAGAAATAGAGGATGATTGTTAGAAAACCCTGCTGAGGGGTGATTGGAAAAGGCCCCAATGGCAGCAGTGCTGCAGTGTGACTCTTCTGTACTTTCTGCAAGAGCATACTTCAGGGAAATAGGAGGGCAGGAGACTCTTACCCACCTAGCAAAGCTTATAGACGTTGTTTCCTAGAATGGAATGTAATAAAAGTGTGTGCAGCTCCAGAATTTGCTTCCCATTTTCTCATGGAGAAACTATGCTTTCCCTTCTCTCAAGCACAAAGCTTCGGGTTATCTTGCTCTCTTTTTTCCAAACTAGGTTTGAAAATGTCCTGACTTTCTTACAACAGTACTAAGGCATGTTCTATCACCCTATCTTCACAACCATTTATTTCAGGGCTAAAGATAAGTAACTAATGACTTTAGTGCATGTAAGTTCCAGTAGAAGTAATTGATATGGAGTAGAAGTATAAATTACTCATCACGAGGAATACTTTGGACAGGAAATAGTTTGCAGTTACTGGTATCTCACTTTCCTCAATTAAGAGCTTACTGATGACACTGTCCTCTTTATATCTTAAATCAGCTTTCACTTGTTAGAATATTTGATTCAGATGTCAATTTCTATACTTTAGACATTTCAGTAAATGATTCACATTAAATGTCATCTGTTTCCCTAGTACTTTTATGAAGTTTCAAGTTTACTTGAAAACTGCCTTACAGCTAGTCTCCTAATAAAGTGAAAAGCCCAAACACTTGTTCTTGACAGATCTACTTTAAGAAAATCATCACAGTTACAGTGGAGCCCAGGTTTTGTAGTGGGTTCTATAACATTGGCCAAGGCTCAGTGCCCCAACTTTGCTATATATGAAAGCAAATATTTACCTCTTTAAACCATTTCAAAATTATTTGCTTTTTATTTAAATAACTTAGTGTAATTTACATTCAATTCATTTCATAAATGATTGTAAAATATATTCCCTTCGAAAAGAAAACGTAATGGATGTAGTTGACCAAAAACTCAATACTACATAAGCAATTTAGCATTAAAAATGCCAGTTGTATTAATAGAGGCAGTATACTATCCAGAACCAGGTGGGGTGTGTGTGTGTGTGTGTGTGTGTGTGTGTGTGTGTGTGTGTGTAACAGTCTCTCTATTCTGTGTTAGTGAGACCATTTCTGGAGTGATGTGCTCAATTTTGAGTGACACATTTTAAAAGACATTGGCTGACTGGTGTGTGTCCAAAGAACAATGACCATAATATTAAGGATCTCCAAACTATTATTTGAAAAGTGATTGGTTTACTGAACAGAAGGCTTGGTAGTGACACAAAAGGGATGTCATGTCTAAAACCCATAAAATTTGTTTCGTATGTGAAATAAGACCAGAAATTCAGGAAATGTTAATTTGGGTTCAGAAAGCATTGTTTTACTATCTATACCTAGAATTTTTTTTCATCTCTATAATGCAAATTGAACAACAAAAGTGCCTGACTGTTAAGAAACATTCAGTAGAATCAGTACTTTTTGGTGGAGGTGGCGAATATAAATGTATGAATTTATACTTGTCTATATAATTAAGAATACCCATCCTGCTTGTTTTTCTAGGTATGTACACCTGCATATGCTTGTGTATACACACATGCATATACACTTGGGTTAGATTTTGAGACAGTAATGATTGAGTTCAGCTGCTGGTAACTCCCCATATTTACATTACTATGGTTAAAACATGTATCAACCATATGTTACCTTCTTTGAAATGACCCATAAGAATAAGTAATAATAGGGTCTTATTCATTTTTGGTTAAGAATGTTTTAGATTTGTCTATCCTGAGCACTAATGGGATAATATATCCCCATGTGTTCACTGCATTAAGGATCCAACAAATACAAAGAATTCAAAAAGTTTGAAGTTTAAAACCTTATATAGCATGTATATTTTTAACTTGAAAATACATTTCTTGGCATGCAGTACCAGAAAATAGAATGAAAAAAATAACTGCTCTTTGAAAAAAAATGACGCAGATTAGATGAGATAGCTAAAAAAAAAACAGGAGGTATATATTTTGTTTCCTGAAATATTTGAGTACCAACAATTTAAGAATCATATAAAAATTCAGTTTCTGAAGATTACATCCTGACTAAAGCAGGACTATAGTCAGAAAGTAGAGATCCAGTTAATGATACACAAAACCAAAACAAATTTTCTTTCAGCCACCTCTTTGACTGGTTTCCATGCTAGAATTCTAGAATTCCACTTCAGATGTGTCTTCCAGCTATTTCGCTCAACATTACATTTAAGTAAATTTTCTCTTAATATGAATTAGTGGGAAAATGTTGATATATTTCCAAGTGTATGCTAAATTCACACAGAAAATTACATTTCTTGAAAACATGCTTTAAGGGAAATGGTAGATCAAACGAATTTTTTTAAATATGGAAACAATGTTATAATAGGGTCTCAGACTTTTTAATGAAAGACTGAATGCCTAACTATTTAAAGGGAAAAAAAACGCAACAAAATATATAACTTTGTATTTTCTGGCCTAAGATCTACTTGTTAATAAATTTTTGTTTACTTGCTTACTCTACTTTGCTTGGTGTCATTGGCACTAGCTTTGCAAATTATGGCCCTAGAGAGTGTGGTTGTTATCAAGTGTCCTTCAGATGGCATGTATTTTCTTCATAATAAGAAAAGACATTGATTCCAAGGTCAAAGGAATCAGGAAAACTAATAATTTATTTTTTATGCCTAGCTGTGCTTACTTCAGAGAAATGTGCAGTGACAAAAAGAAGGTAAAATGAAAAAACTTTAATCCAGCTAGCCCTGGATTACACCTAGGTTTTTTACAAAAGCTTCTGAAAGCGGTTACTTGGAATTCTGAAAGAGTGCTTTTGATTGTTCCGTGAAGTTGAAGCCATGCTATGTATTACAGTAATAACATGGCAACTGTGCTATCAGCAGCAACGTTAGATTTTGCCCTGCTTTATATTACTCATATTCATTCATTTATTTGCCCATCAGTAGCTTGAATTTGTAACAGGAAAGAGGCACAGGCCCTTTGACGAAAAACCTATAGTATAAAATATATGCTTCAGAAACAAGTTTTGAAAGTATAGTTGTTATGGGAAACGTTGATTGTACTTTTCTTTTAATAATGAGCTAAAATATAGATTGGAGGCCAAAGAAGGAGTTTCTTATCTCTTCCTTGTGCTGAGACTGGGAGGAAGGAGGGACAACAAGAGTTAAAGAAAAAGCTAATATGTGCCCATTTTAGGCAGGCATTTATTGGGGAGATAGAATTCAGTTTGACCCCAAGCTGCATGGGGCACCAGAACTCTGAAACTACACTTCAGTGACCATAAAGAAGAGCTCATTCTGTTGATGTAAACTGGGTTTTAGAAAAAGTCCTGACAGAAACATCATCATCCATTAATCTGTTAAACAAAATTTTGTTCTCAAAGACTATTTTCTTCTTTAGTTTTTATACTACTTAATAAATCTCCCTCTTTTTTTTTTTTGACAGAGATGAAAACAAATATGCTAATTTATCCCTGAGGGAATAGAAAAATGACAAATGATTTTAAATAGTTATAAGTTTCTAAGTAGGACATCTCTAGTAACTTCAAAAAAATAAGTGAGGAGAAAATAAATACGTTTCTGAATACCAGAGTTGTAAACTTTAAGCTTCAAAAGTTTCAACAATATCTCAAAATGCCCCATATGTTGGTGTGGCATATGAAGCTGACTCATTTCCTATGTGAGTAAACAGTGGTGTCCATTGGGTTATCTTGGAGTTTAGGATTATGTTTACAAATTTCTAGTCAAGAAAGAGCAGGTACCAAATAACACTGGCCATGGAAAAACATCTTTAAATTGCAACAAAAAAACCTGTGTCCATTAAAGAGAGAAACAGTCTTAATAGCACAACTGTAGAGAGTTTTAGTACCCCATTAACAGTTTGTCTGGGTGTGACCCTATCCTGACATATGCTAACGGTCGGATTTTAGGCGACAGTACGCAGAGCACACGGTACGTAGGAGTGGGCTGTGAGCAAAGAAAACAGAAGGAGATACTGTCACTACATTTTTTTTCCTCAAGAAGTATTTTTGGCAGTGTATACTGTGTCAGTGTTCGTCACTGGGTTACATGCCATATCTTCTTATGTGCAACTTGTAATATGATATAAAACATTATATTGGACCAACTGATGAAAATAATTCTGCTTTTTATGGACAAGTGCACATATTTCTGCGATGAGTAACAGAAGCTTAATTTTGATAGAATGTTCCCTGGCATCAAATACTTAATGTGCTTTGACCAAATGAAATTGGAAGTTTTTGATACGTTTCTGTGATGACTGAAGTCTAAAAATATAACAAGTTTTTTTTAATAACACAAATATATTTATTACATAGATAAGCACATTATATTTTATGGATGTTTCAACAGTTAATTACATTAGCAACAAAGTTTGGCCTTTAGTGTTTAGTATGTACTGTGATGATAGAAGTTATTTGTGGAACACTTAGATAATTTAATCTAATCTAAGAAAAGCTATAGTCTTTAAAATAATATGTGTGCATACATATAGCAGTGCGCCGTTAGTGAAAATGATTAAAACTTTCTAAAAACGAATGAATTAATTAAAAGAATAAAGACCTCTTTAGAATTAGACAGAACATATTATTGTTGTTTTAAAGTTTGAAGATGTGATATTTTTCTTCATATTTTCAAATTTTATTTTATTTAAGGAATTCTAAGAAAAAAATGATTGCTAGAAATAAGGCAGTTCAGTAGACTTGTTAGTTTATTTTAAGCTATCTAAACCTGGAAACTCAGAAGCTAAAGTCTATTCCTATAAGCAGCTAAATTCCTAAGCCTTCATCGAGAATATACGCATCCTCCCAGGAGAATATCATTCTAGCTGGTATGCTGTTTACAAACCAGACTTGTTAAAGAGATGACCCATGAATTCCAGTAATGAAAATTGATAGGCATCTGCTGGAAACCTTTTGCCCAAGACAGGAACCAGATGAATGAAAGGAACTAAAAATTCTCCCAAGTAATTGTTTCGAGTAAATGGCACTGGGTATGTCTTCAAATGATCTAAAGACAATCAACAGATAAAAGCAAGAAAGTATATGTGTATGTGTGGGTATATATATATATATAGCCAAAAAAATGTATACCATTTTAAGAAAGGAAAAAACGGTATTAAAATTACACTGATGGTAACCACTTTGAGCACCTCTTATAACTGCAGAATTCAAATGTGATTTTATTCATCTTTTGTTATTGGTATATTTTGAATATTACAATTTTAATACAGTTTTTTTCCTTTCTTAAAATGTGTGTACATTTTTTTGGCACCCTGTGTGTGTGTGTGTGTGTGTGTGTGTGTGTGTGTGTGTATATATGTATGTTGTTTAAGCTATGTGAACAGATAGGTAGGTAGGTAGGTAGATAGATAGATTGATTTATTCAGTTTTTAGGCAAGAGTTCACTTACCTGCCAGAATTAAATCTTTTCCATGGGAGAGTATAGGGTGGTGGTTACATGCACAGAGCTGAAGTGTGTGGGTTTGAATTTCAGTTCTATCCCCTATTGATTATGTAATGATCTGTAACAAGATGGTCATAATACTAGTATCTACTTGATAGGTTTGTTGTGAGAAAAGTGCCTGTCTCACAGAAAGCCTATGTCAGACTTTAATATTATGCCCAGAAGTTTGAAAGAGAGAAAATGAATGAAGGGAATACTAAATAACACGTGGGAAATCATGGGCTGCTGAGTCAGAGCTCTCAGTTCAAATCTCAGGTAATACCACTAATTGGGTGACCTTGAACCTGTTACTGAACGTCTCAGAGCCCCCTTATTTTTTAAATGGAAGTATGATTCCTGGATTTGTGAGATACGGGGGAGACTGAAAGCCCCTGTACTCAATGGACATTCTGTATTAAGCTACCTTTCCCAGCAACATTTGAGCCAGTTGTTAAAGACTGCAAATATTTCTTTATTCACTTGTTTTTTTATGGCTAATAACATGTATTATTTCAGGGTGCAAATGGTTCACATGGATCTCCAGGCTCACCTGGTCAAAAGGTAAAGAGTTTTTGAATGTTTCATATAAGTTAAGAATTTTACCATCTTGAAAATTGAATTTACACATAATACAGTAAAGGTATGGAAAATGTATTTGATGAAACTGAATTTCCTGAAAGCCTCTTTTAGAAAGCTGCTGACCGATCTTGCCAAAGAGAGCCAGCCCATAGACGCAATCCCACCTCAAAGGGCCCACCCACTGTAGGAGGGGTCTTTGTCAGACCCCTCTAGCAACGTGCTTCTCCGAACTCAGCAATGGTGCCTTCTGGGGGCCATGGCAGTGTTCGTAGCTGCTCTGGAAGTGTTTTCACTGTTATTTATCAGTCTAAAGTAACGAATGGAACCGTTTTTACTGCCTTTGACTACATTTGGCTGTTTCTTTTTTATCTTCCTTTTTGCATATCCCAAATTGAGCTAAACAAAAAAATTACAAGGACATAAAATGTTCAATGCTACAAAGATGCTATAACTAATCTCTTAAAAAAAAATCTCTCTTTTTCAGAATGGTAAATTCCTAATAAGCAGGGATTTTTGCATTGGTCAGGCCCCTCCTTTTCTGTGCCTAGTATCTTTCTCTTAACCAAGGTGAACTTCGCTTGTACCCAGTTACTGTCGAAGGGATGCTTTGTCCTCCTGGGAAAGAGTGTGGTTGTATGTGACCGGCATTCCTGGAAACACAGACTCGGGTCTATTCCAGTGTCTGGGATGGCTGGGGAGCCGCTTCAGGGGGGGCCAGCTGTGCTGCTGCCACCCAGATAACCCCACCCTAGGGGAGAGCATTACTGGTGCAATAGTCGACGCCCACCAGAGCCACGTAAATCACTCTTATGCTCTGGAGAAGTTTTATAGGTCTTAGCAGCAAGATGTCAGAAGTTGCTATTGCATCTAGGTTTTTCTCTGTAGCTAAAAATTACCACTAAAAAAGGATATGCACTTATTTATAGTTACAGCTTTTGAAAAGTCTCCCTTTACTTGTCTTGATAAAAATGATAAAATTGAACCAGCAGTGGTGAAATGGCAAGCTTCTGAATTTCTTCACAGGCGTTCTAGACAAAATCCATTGATACAACACGTGCTGTATCTGTGAGTCAAGTTGCAAGCCAAGGGATGTGCGGATTTATCTGCTGGGAAATAGTTTTGGACTTTCCAGCAGCTGTTTGTGGTGGCTGCATCATGCCATCATTGTGGCTGATGTACTAGGGTTTAGCAGCTTCGATGTCAGCGTGAATTAACAGATCAAGTTAAAGTCTATATTTTAGGAAAAATGGTACAAAAAACAGACAGAACATACATTCAGTAGCAAATATATCCACATACCAACCTATTTTCTTTCATGATACTTTTTTGGAGGGTAGATGAAACCGAAATACTTATTTAATCATGTGTGTATGTATACGCATACACACATACGTATATTTGTTTATATAGACTATGTGGAAAAAGAGACTACACATATTGTGAAAAAGCTGGCATTCCTTTATTAACACAAATTTTAATCATGTTAAGTGTTACCTTGCTGAAGCATTACAGAAAAAAGCTGGAGATAAGAAACCCTTCATCCCTTGTCTTGGTACACTCAGGAAATGTTTACTGAGTGCCTCTTATGGGTGGAGGGGTGAGTATGACCCATCCTTGATACTTGCTGGCTATGTTGTCATGAGCGTATGACATATATGTGGTGGTCAATGAATGTCTGTTGAATGTATAGTGAAACAGCAGTAGTATAAATATCTGTGCAGAATCACATGAGAAAATAAGCTTGTCAGATCAGAGAGGGTTTTGTTGAAGAATAGAGCACTTACACCTTTTAGCATAAATATGGTGGTTGAGAGCCAATCCCCATCGTGGCTGAAAGGCAGGAGATCTGGGGAGTGTCAGAGCTGGAGCCAGAACTCTGGGGTTCAAACCTGAACTCCTTCATCACACAACTCTCACTGAAATGGAACTCTGCGGAAGTCAGCTTGAGAAGGATGTTTCTTCTGGATCTGATTATATAAATACTAATAGAAATAATAACAATACTAGCTCACTTGTTCTGTTTCAGGCACTATGTTGATACATTCAATTCCCAAAATACCTATCGGAAAGGTACTAAATATGGAGAAATTAACTTTTATGGAGATTAAATTGCATTGGTGAAGCTGTAGTTTGTATCCTAGAAAATCATTCCTTCAGTTTTTAGGAGTATTTAATTTTATGTGACTTAATATTGGTTTAGAGCTTACATATTAGAAATAGTCTTTATAATTATTGATTTTTGCAGTGTTGGACATGTTATCATTATTATTGTAATAATTGTATGTGTTAAAAGCAGTGTTCCTATTATTATACACATTATGTTTCTCTTCTACAGGGAGAACAAGGTTTTAAGGGCAGCAAAGGAGAAACTGGTGAAAAGGTAAATATTTCACTTTACATATACATTTGTAAAAATAAATTGCATTCTTGAAAATATTTGGGAGTGGAATATCTAAATTTTTTTGTGCTTTTATATAAGCAATTATATAATTTTGTAGATATGTTTTAAAATATTTGCTTCAATTAAGGTAGGCTTGCTATATTGATGTTTTTCAGAGCTCTTTCTAAATGTGTTTGGACAGTAGTTATATCTAGACATTTCTAGTTAATACATTCCATTGATATATAAATGATTGAAACATTTATTAAGCATACTTTTGTATGCTTTTGATACACTAGGTATCTAAGTCTTTAAATAAATGCTTTGCTTATGTATACACCTGGTTTATTAGTGGATTTTTTCCTGAGGGAATAAATAGGACAAACTGTAATAGCTCCAACAGAAAAGAGATGGAGTACTCAAAATAGCATAGTTTGAAAGAGGTTAATACAGGGATGGTTTAAATTGTATGGGCAAAATGTAGGGAAACCACAAGGATTGTGCAATATCTTACATCCAGTTGAGAGGAGTCTATAAACTCCACAGGGTTGCTGGTTACCAGGTCCAGAGGCAAAGAAAACCATATGGAGAGAGACTGCCAGATAGGAGCTGAGCAAAGCAGTTAACCCAATATTCAAGCAATCATTGTTTTACAAATTTACAGCTTTCTGTGCTGAAAGTACAGAAATTACAAAGTGCCTTAGTCATCTAAAATTTCCCTTCAGACAATCATTTGAATCATTCTGTATTTTATAAGTCTATTTTTATTTTTAAATAGAATGAAAAAGTATCATTCCTTTGTTTCATAAAATGTCAAGTAATTTAATTGGACAGTGAGAAGGAGGGCTAGAAAGGGGAAGAGAGAATCTCAAATTAGACAGTATTGCCTATATTTAGATTTCTGGGTGGTGATCAATTATTCGCTTCCTCAATAAGTATTTATAGACAGAATGAACATCTACTATAAGACAAATTACATATGTTGTAAGTGACTGGATAATTACTTTTTTCTTATAGAACTGTGAGGGAGAAAAAAGGATAGCCATATAACAATCATATAATTAAGGATAATTCCATTAAGTGGTGACTGTTTTTAAAACTGAGTCTTTCTTCTTAAGAATCCCTTGAGTATTTTTGCTTTAGAATAACAGTCATTGCAAGTCCATGTCTTTAAATAAATGCTTTATTTACACGTATTGCTGTTTCATTTAATGGGATTTTACCTGTAGGACTAAGTGAGAATAAGCGAGGAAAACAACTATATTCTTTGTAAATAAAAGTCACCATATCAATAAACCTTATGTGGTTATTTTGATTTTCTTATACATAGTTGGTATTGCTCAGTAATAAATTGATTCTCAGAGGCTCTGGGGTATAAAAAAAAATCCATTCAAAATATTTAACTTCAAAGATCTCCCTTCTGATTTATCATATCTATGAACTATTGTCTTCAAATAGTCAAGTTCGCCATCAGGTGAAAATATTTCTGGAGATTGAGATATCAGGAAGAAAGAAGGCATCAAATAGAAACAACAATAACTTGAATGGGAAGTACAACTCAAATGGTTTATAGTCAGATGTAAGAGTCACATAATAACCCTTATGTTAAAAAATGTTCTGCTTTGATTATTATTTACCATATATCAATCATATTATTTTTTTCAGTGTTACATGCTATATATTCTGATTTTATCAACATGTATTTTTCCATAAGATAAATAATTGAGGTCATCCTTTTGTTTCTAGATTATAAACTTTTTGTTTCTCGATTAGTTACACAAGAAAAGTATGTGAAACACTCAGTTTTGTGTGACACCAGAATGAGATTCTTGGACTGTTCACAACAAAATTTGTTTTCTGAATAAAGACAATCTAATTTGAATTTCAATTCTTTGTCAAAAACTGAGTATATAATTACTATACGATGTATCTCTCTTCTTTAATTACCTTATCATGGCCTTTAATTACCTTGATTGTTTTGAATGACAAAATTCAGTAGACTCAAAATAAAATAATTCAAGAAGTTTTTCAGAGTAGTCATTTCTACCGAAGACACATGGCTACTGATCAAACAAGAAAAATTATATCTACTGTCAAAGATAAAATATAATGTGATGATTTTCAGGTGTTATTTCTATAATCTAGTATAAACCAAGTAGAGAAATCTGCTGCTTTTCCTTATGGCTAGAAAACTAGCCTTCAGGCCAGTTTAACTCTTAAGCCAGACTAGGTGGTTCCTCAATGTATCAAACATGTGAAACTTAGTCCAGAGGAGAACCAGGAAACCTGAACAAGTATAGAGGACCTCATTTGAAAGTATCAATACATTCCTCAGTTGGTAGCAACTTATAACCCAGCATACACTCATATAGAACCTGGGCAAACACAATTCAGCCAAGTCAGTCCTCAAGTAAAAATTATTTGAAGTGATGGTTCATTCTCTCAAAAATTAGTTACTTATACCGTCAGGGTTCTCCCAGAAAACAGCTATTTTCAGGTTTATCATGGTCTGGTTTATCATTTAGACATGAAGGAAGGACCCCATCCCACTACCCCATTCCTGGCTGGCAGTTAGATGAGCATCGCCCAAGGATCCTTCAACTCATAAGAGCATTGTTCACGAGGCAGGAAGAATAAGATCTATATTCTGGGTGAGAAATAGTCCCACAGCTGAGGTCTGTATTCTGCCTTCTCTGTTTTTATAGGAGTGATCTTAAAACATCCCTTCTTTGGGGGATTTTCCTTAGGTGACTTCATTATTATTGTATGTATTGTGTGGGTCACTACTACTAGTGGACAGAATGGAGAGTCTGCTCTTGGGATGACAGTTATTTCCATATTGTCAGCCTTCCTAGCTGTGATGCAGTCGAATTCTTGTTAAGTGACCAAATGTAAATGCATGAACTAAGCTCTGAATATCACATTAGGTTCATAGAAGTGATCGTCATTCCTAAACCTTGAGCCCAAGTTTATACTTTAGGTCTTTGTGAAAATAGGAATATTACTTGGTTACATTTATAAAAAGAAGCAAAAAAAAAACCAAACAGATGTAAATATCTGCTTTATAATAACATTTAATATTTTTAAGTAATTGCTTCAAATCATGTGATTTTGTTTGCTTTCAAAATTGTCATTCTTTTATGGTGTCGTTCAAGCCCTGATTAACTTAAAGTTTAAAAACTATTTTCTTCAGTGTTAAATGTGATTCCGCTGAATTTTATTGTTAAATATCATTTGATTGTGAGAGAGAAACAAGTGGCAACTGCTTGCTACTCATGCCACACTTTTCTTGCCATTTTCCCTACATTTTCTAGCTAAAATGTTGTCCATTTTAGTTCACTTGAGAGTAACATTTAAGTTAACATGGGCACATACAGCAGCAAATTCTTACAAGGATCTAAGATGTTTCTACTAGTGTGGAACTTTTCCATTTGAAGAATTAAAATGCTCTGGTCTCTTGAAGTTCTCTGAAGTTTAGTGAAAAGGAAAAAAGAACAATCAAATAAGCTTTTCTTCATGAACCATATGGCTCAGAGATGTGTGGACAGTATCCAACATTTGACATTCTCTGTAGCTGAAACTGTCCATGGTTAAGTAGGTCTGGCTTATTCTTATTTAGACTTATGAGCATTACATACTTTGATTATCTTAATTACTGATCTTTTTTTTCCACTCTGAGTTAAACTAATAATAAACACAATCACAAAGCAAACAATGGTTCCTTCTTTAATTCATCACTTAAAACTTTGAAAAACTGATTGTTGTAAATTTCCCAGTGACTTGTGATTTTTATTGTCCTGTTACCCGAGTGTTACCTAGGCCCTGAAATGTAATATAAGATATTAATGTAAATCAGAAAATTATGTTAAGTATTTATTACTACGGTTTTATAGCGGTTGCAAATATTTTTACCTGACAGAATCCACTGGAATAACATCCCACTGATCCCTCTTCTTAGATGATTTATTTAACCAGTATAATTATAGGATTCTCTGTGAAATGTGAAATTCAAATGAATAAAATTATTAAATGTCTATTAAAATTTAGGGTAAAGTGAAAGTAAACTTTACTACAAAGTTATCTGAGGTTATTCATAATTAAGCTATACATCCAAACATTTGCATTTCTTCTATAAACAATCAATATAGGTAATTTTCAGATGACATAATTCAAATCTTCATAGGCCAGCATAAAATAAAATATATTTAAACTTAGTGTTGATTTTGTAAATGGTGTGCAGCCTTTTGCCTTTTGTGGTCGTGTTTGAAGATGAGATAGGAGGGATGGAAAATGCTAAAAAGTGTCCTTATCTATTTTACAGATGAATCATTCATTTTGGTTTCTAGTCAAGTGATTGTTAAAGAGCAGCAACACTGACTCCATTTCCTGTTATTTTGTTGCTGTTTGTTTTCAGTGTTAAAAATGTACCAGAACCTGTGACTTATCATGTGTCGTCCTGATACATAAGTGCTAAGCTAATGAGCACAATGGGTAATTTATTCAGTAGTGTTTATTGCTTTATTTCTCATAGATTGATTTAAATTTCATACTTAACTCATAAAATCCAAAGTTAGAAGTTAAGACTATTTTTATACTAGTACCACAAATAAATGATTTTACCTGCCAGTAAATAACTAAAATATTGACTTTTAGCATTAAATATAATGAGGTTGTAGTCAGTCAGGCAATCAATTGCAATCATTTGCTACTAGAAACAATAATTATGGCTTCAAATAAATCAAGACCCTTTACACTGGAACGTATTTTTACTTTACAGTCAATTTTTCATTCAGTTATAGTAATTGCATAAGAACTTGAATTGAGAATTTGAAAGGGTAACTGAGATATTTTGGCCATTTAAAATTTGTTAGAGAATGAGAAAAAACTCAAGAGAGTAAGTCTATATAATGTACATAAACTGTTCTTCAGAAAATTCTGGGGACAGCATCTAGGTCATTCGGCAGGGAGCACACATTTCTAGTTTCTAAAATACCACTCCAAAACCAGCCTAGACTTGACAGTAGTTCACTTGTGGACTTGATGGTGACCTATCATAGAATAAATGGATTCCCATGTGAATCTGGACATTTTCCTTGCTTTCTTTACCTAAATCTCCTTTTCTATGAAATAAAGATAATTCCTACCTCGTAGGATTGTTATAGAAGTTAAATACGTACCTCAAAAATAAAAGGTCCTTATAAATGTTATTCTCCTCAAAAGCCAAAATATTAAAAATATTAAATATTGATATTTTAAGAGAAACAGATTTTATATAATTATATCTAATTTTTAGTTGCTTAATACTATTTCCTAATTTTCTTTCTACATAAGTAAACAAAAGACAAGAGGCTATATTAGTTAGCTATTGTCATATAACAAATCACCCAAAATATAGTGTCAAACAACAATATTCATTTACCTACCTCATGATTCTATGGATTAGCAATTCACACTAGGCTTAGCTCAGTGATTCTCTGGTCTCAGCTGATCTTGTCCAGTTTGCTTATATATATCTCTTCTCAACTGGCACATTGGATACATGAAGGAGTGAAAATGAGGTCACTTTTGTAATAAATTGAAGGCAAATGAGATAAAAATTTTCTTATTTTAATATAAGTTAAACTGTACTTCAGAGTAAAATGGTTGAATAGATTTAGCTATTAGCAGATTTATTCTTCTTCTCCCATGACTTGCAGTATAATTCTTAAAATTATGTTTACATAACGGGGTTAGGAGAATGTGTCAAAGTTGTTTTCATACTTGAAATGGTAGAGATGCTTTATGGGTAATAGGAAAACATTATAGAAAAAATGAAATTCTTAATTAGAATGGCAATAGAGAAGTATATCAAATAGTTAAACCAAGGAATGATTTAGTACTTTTACATAGTCTCATGTGCCTATTAATTTTAGGTAAAGTAAAACTGAGACTAGACCAACTGGAAAAGGCAGGTCAGAGTTGAAAAGTTATTTGTAGGATTTCTCTATTACAACTTTCTTGACAAACATGCTTAATATTTAAAACTAAAGCAAAGGATGTTAAATTCTATTATTATAAATAGAGCACTTTACCACCATCGCTTTCGACATGTCGCCTTACTGTGAATTCTCTTTTGGTTCACCTTGTACAATTCTACTGACCATCAGCATGTTATGCAATTGCTTCGTTTACCCTAGTAACATGTAAAACTTCCACAACTTTCAGGAAGGTCTTTCCTGTTTTGATTTGACAGCTGACTTGAAAAATGCAGAGAACAGATGGAGTAGAATAATAACTATGATTTCAAAAATCACAGAAATTCAACTGTGGCCAATGCCAATTGGTATGGGAGTTATCTATGCCAACTTTCAATTAGCCATGGTAGCAAGCAATTGAGAAGTGATGGTAATCCCACAGGCAAGCTAGAGGTTTAATGCTAGTCATTACTGATTATGAGTCATTTTCTTGATACTTTATAGTGCTAGTGAATAATTCTAGATTACGTGAAATACGTTTAACCCTCTATTGCTGCATCTTTTAAAAGTGGTTATAGAAAAACTGAAATGTCAAAAAAAGGAGAGACATGAAAAAGAGAAGAATTACCATCTGCAATATACCATGTGTATTAAATGGTCTTTTAACATTCTTTTTTTAATAACTGCATAATATTTCACTATATGGATATATAATATTTTATTTGGCCATTCCATTGTTTGGAAATTAAGATTTTCCTATGTTTTGGGTTTCTTTTTTTAAGTTTGTTTGTTTTAGCTAGTATATACAATATAGGATTAGCATACTTTTGCAAGTATCTTTAAACACATCTCCTTCTTCCTTTAAACTAGATTTCAGGAATTAGAATTATTGGGTTGATGAGTATGGAAATTTTTAAGATTCTTGACACATATATTCAAATTATTTTCTCTGAACCTTTTTTTTTGTTGTTTTTTTTAAATCAGTTTACACATTCACAGGTAGTAGTTTCATCCTTAATCTACCCTCACTAGCTTTAAGTATTACATTTTCTAAATAAATGTCTACCAATTTATAAATATTATTTCTATTTAATCTTTTATTTCTTTATTTCTTACATTAAGCATTTACACACATGCATACTCCAGATAATAATCCTACATCATATATACTGCAAATATCATTCACATCTTCAGGTTTACCTTTAATGCTTGTTGTGTATGGATATATAGAAATTCTAAATTTCTTATTTGACTTAGATCTTTCTTTTCTGCTTTCCTTAATTACCTTTGTTTTGAATTCCTGTGCTTCAAGAAATCAGTTTAATATTCACTCATATTTTCTTCAAGTTTTGTTTTTATACATTTTAATCCTTTCTTCAACCTAAAATTTATTTTGGTGACAATTGTAAGGTGAAGATGAAACTTGGCCTTTCCCGCAATACTGTGTCTGGTAATAATTTCCTTAAACATTCGTTCATAATGCTTTCTTATCATATACTAACTTTTATAGATAAAGATTATTTTAGGGATATGCATTCTGTCTGTAGACTGCTATATTGCTGCCACGTTATTTTAATTATTTTAGCTTTTATATATTTTAGCATCTACACTGGAAATTCAATTTCATTCCTGCTCTTTTTAAATATTTACTTGCATATTTTTACTCATTTATTTTGCTACTTGCTAGATGTCTAAGTTTGGATAGTTACTCTAACTTTGATTTTCTCATCTTTGAACTGGAAATCATAATGACAGCTACTGGGTTTGTATAAAACTTACATAATACCATCATGCAAAGGATCCTAGTCAGGGCCTGGCACATAGTAATATGCTGATTAAGTGCTAGCTTTTATTTTTGTCTTTCTTATGAATTTAGTTCCAAAATATAAATGTCATTGGTATTTTGGTAGGTTTTATGTTAAATATGAAGATTGATTTGGGATGTAGCAGAGTGTGGCTGAGACTCAAAGAGGTTGGAATCAGGAACTAAAAGGCCATTAAGAACCTAGACAGTTCTGCATTCTCTCTTTTCCTCTTTCTACATACATGATCTCTCTTCTCTGTAAAACTGCTCTGTTCTCTTGCTTGTCTTACAATCTGACTCTGCTTCCTCATGGGTAAACTTAGTATTAAAGGACCACTCCAATATTTGCATATCTTTGTAAGTCCAAGGCTAAAGGCTACTACACTGTTTCCCCGAAAATAAGACCTAGCTGGACAATCAGCTCTAATGTATCTTTTGGAGCAAAAATTAGTATAAGACCTGGTCTTATTTTACTATAATATAAGATCTGGTCTTTAAAATAATGTAATATAATATAATATAACCAGATCTTATATTAATTTTTGCTCCAAAAGACACATTAGAGCTGATTGTCCGGCTAGGTCTTATTTTTGGGGAAACAGGGTAACAAACTGTGCTCACTGGGTCTTATGTCCCCATGCTGAATAGAGAGAATCTAATTGACTCACCTCTGGTCCGATCACTTGAGTTTCTAAAGCCCTACAACCAACTCAGCTGACTCATAAAGCGCATAGGGTTTTTAGGAAACGATGCGGTATGGGAAGAAAATACTAGGCAGCCATAGGACGGTGAATATTGCTCTTAATTTTTGCATCTTTATTAAGTATCTGCTCAGTTTAATCAATTGCTTATTGGTTCTACTTATTGATTTTATAAATTCTATTAGTTTTTCAGTTGAAAGCAATGGGATATATATGATAGTACCATAGGAAATACACATAATGCTTTTGGCTTCTTCGTTCCAATTTTTAACATTTTCTTCAGGTTTCACGTCGTGCTGTAGATTGGTGAAAGATGCAGGATAGAGTGGATGATTGTAGGGTGACTACTTAGGAGACCTCAGCAATAGTCAAGCAAGAGATGATTGTAGCTTGCGACTTTGGCAGAGATGTAGAGAAGTGGAGAGATATGAAATATAATTTGGAGCTAGCATCAAATGATTTTGGTGATTTGGGGATGAGAGAGAGGTGGTGATAGAGATTATTGTCACATTTCTGGCCATTGTACATTGTAGGAGGAACAAATTTGGATGGGGATTTGCACCATGAATTTGAGAGATATGTAAGGCATCTAATCAGACCTTAGCCTGGAGTATATAAAAATGTCTGTGGTACAGTTACAAGTGGGGAGTGGTCAGCATGTAGCAATGGGAGTGGGGAGACTTCATAAGGAGAGAGGTGGGAAGTAGAAGAAAGCCTGTGACTGTGAGTGGAGAAGCTTAAATATTCAGAAGTTGAGGAGAGGAAGAAGAGTGTGGAAAAGATGCATCAGAGAAGAACAGGGAAAATCAGTAGAATGTGTTACCAAGTAGAAGAAAGTGTTTAGGTATGTGAGTGTTTGAATGTTCAAAATGTTACTTAGAAGTCAAATAAGATAATAATATCAGTAGCTAATGTTTAATTGAACATTTACTACACACAGCCGTTTTTCTTCCATGAGCTTAAAGGAATTATCTCATTTAATCTTCCCAACAACCCTCTGCTACTATTATCCTCATTCCAAAGATGAGGAAACAGATGTGGAAGGTGAAAAATTAAGAAGCAACACCAGGGCTGTAACTCATTGCTTCCCTAAATGCGCACATAAGTTGTCCCTATAGATCACTGGTGACTTTGGCATATGGATTATTGAAGAAGAAACCTTGAATACACCAGTATCCAAAGCAAGCAAGAGGTCCTTGGAAACTATTCTTGATCAGGATAGGACCCAAAAGAAAAGTACAGACCAAGCTCACTTAGAGAGTTGCAAATGTCTTACACTATCTAAGTTACTTATGTCATACTTATACCAAAAATAATATCATATTAAGGACTTCTAATTAAAATCAAGAACAAGATGAAGGTGTCACCATTATTATTATTGAACAATATTGTGAAATTTCTATCCAACATCAATCAGTTTTATTTCCAAATTATAGTTTACACCTATCCGTTTCTCTCCATCTCCCCCAATACCATTACGTCGTAACCATTTATTAGTCATCTCCTAACCAATCTCCCTGTTTTCACTCTTGCTCTTCCATCATCCATTCTCCAAATCACAGAGAGATGTGGCTCCTGTGCTTAAAACAATTCATTGTTTCCTATTAAGTTAAAATCCTAAATCCCTAACATCTCCTACCAAGTTCTGCGTGGTGTGGCCTATACTTGCCTCTCTGAACTCATCTTTCTCCATATTCCCTTTTTCTCCATCTACTGCAGCCAGACCAGCCTTTCCAGTTCTTTGAACTCACCAAGCTCTCTTCTGCCTCAGAACTGCCCATTGGTGCCCCCACTGCTTGGAATACTTTTCCCTTCATTTGGCTGACTTCTATCCATTTATCACATCTTAAAAGTCATTTTTTTCAGAGGAGTCTTCCTTGATGCTCCAATCAAAATCAATCTCTTTTGTTATAATTTCTCACTATATCTTTAACACTACACTTCACCTTTATAGCACTTAACACAACTTATCATTATAAATTTACTGATGTGAGGTTTTTGTTTTTTTCTGTTTCCTTCAGTTAGAGTAGAAGCTGAATAAGAGAAGGGACCATAAATGTCTGTTTATGTCTATATCTCCAACATCCAGCATAATGCCCAGCACATAGAAGAATTCAATTAATTGATCCAATACTAGAGGAGAATAGTGTAGACAACATTAAGTTGTGTTTCTTTTCAGCCTCCTGAAGTATTTGATAATTATTATTTTGACTCATTTGATTCAGTATCAACCCTACTTTTTGAGATTCTTGCTATTGAATTTATGAGGTAGAGTTAGAGATCAAAATCAATTCTATACGTATGACCCTTGGAATTGTCTTTAAAGAAATGACAATATACAAAACATTAATATATTTAATATCATTCTAAAAAGTGCAGAGAATAAAAGTTAACATATCTCTATTTTTCATTATTTCTGAAATGCATGGCCTTTGGCAGGCGCCATTTAGTTCTTTATTCAATAAAATAAAATAATAAGTTAATATCAGATATTATGGTGTCTTTTTAATTTAGCAGTAGTGTTAAAGGTTGTCTATTGATTCTTGTGTCATAATTTTTAGTTGCAATTACAGTGGAATTTTGGAACTCTTGACCATAGTGACCTTAGGTTGGTTTTGTTAAGGAAATTAATTCAGTAACTATTTTATGTAGTGTAAGGACAAAGAAATGTGGAAATTGGGAAGCATGCAATGAGGGATAAGTGGAAAAGTCATGATCCTCATTTATATAATCAGTAAGACAACTTGACTTTTGATAGCTTCTCATTAGTCAGTGCTGAGTATTCTAAAAGGGTGGTTTACAATTTGTCTCAGTTTTGCTTTTATTTTGATCTTTATTTTAATTATCCTGTTACTTCACTCCAGGCTCTGGCATTGTCTCAGGTGCCCACTTTTATGTTTTAGTCCCTCTTTGCCCCTTTTTCAGGGTCTGCACCAGAGGCTCAACTTTCTCCATGCTCCCTCGAGCTCCGCTTTCCTCAGCTTCTCCTTCATCTTCCCACCCCCACTGCTTTCTTTTCCATCTGCTTTGCTTTCATCCCATCTAAGCCTGATTCCCTTCTCAAGTTACTTTCTTTCAATTTTTATTTCAGGCAGCTCTAAGAAAGGAAGATAAATTTTCAAATAAATGTATGAATTCATGAATGGGGGACTCTATTTTTTTTGTACTCAAAAACAAGGAAAAGATCTATTATGCAATTCCTCCCTCTCACCTGAGCATTCCTGAATGAGACTGCATTTTAAATTGAAAGTAAGGTAAAGGTAACCCTACATGTGGTAACAGAGATTTTAGTGTATAACAAATATGTTTTTTTTAATTAAATGAAACAGATTTGAAAATTAATCTAGCAATTGCTTCTGCCTGACATAATCATGAAATATTCATCATTGCTAGCTGTTTTCACGAAATCTCGGTCAATAAATATACTTTATTAACTGAATCTCTTTGTTGGAGGTACATTCCATATGGGAGGAAAACAATTAATTCAATGTCACCAAATATTAGATAACAGGTGCATTTTTATTTAGAAGCCACTGGCATGTGAACTTCTTTCACATTCAATGTAGAAGCAGTTCACTGTACAGTAATTGCTGAACAAGTGTGTCCCACCAGGCTTAAATAGCAGAATTCCACTGCACAGAAAGCAGAGGTGTTAGCGCAGCTGCTGTGCTAAGTGGATGTTGTGCAACGACTGTGCGACAAGTTATTGTCTGGGTTTCTGATCAGCTATTGTTTCATAGTCTAATATCTTACAGAAATTATCGTTGGTTCTTCTTTTTCCTTGCTAATCTTCACAATCCCCTTTAAACCACACAAGTAATTCCCCATCGATGATTTGTTCTAATAGCAATCGAGGATGAGATAAGATATAGAAAGCAATTCATATTTGCTTTGTCTTTTCTACATGTTTCCTTCTTGTTCTTCATGTTCTGCTGATAATCATGCCATGAGATCAAAACTCAAGACAAAATGGTAAAACCTTAATGCGTTGGACAAACGCTTTGTGGAATGTTATTTTAAGTACCTGCACTTGTCCCGCCTGGGGAGGAAGGAGTGTGGCAATGCAGATGGCTACACCCACTGGCTGTATTCCAGGGGCTCACTGATAGTGATCCTTCCTCCCACTGAAGGTTTGCTTGTGCATACAGATGATTCATGGAGTTGAAGTCTTGGTAAAAATCACAGGGCTGAATCACAGAATAGCAGACTCAGGTCAAATCAAGGGTTTTTCTTTAGGTAGGAGGGAATTTAGGAGGTCATCTACTTTGACTGTCTTCTGTTATTCAGATTTTGACAGATGGTCATCCGGGTGCTGCACATCCATGCTAATAACTGATAATTCTAAGGTCTTTATTTTAAACCAAAATCTATTCCCTGTCACTTTAACCAATTTATCTTGGTTCTAACCCTTTGGAAGAATGCATTCTCAGATTATTCCTTGTCTCCCAGTGACTGACAACCTTTTGGAGAGTTGAAGATAGCTAACATGTTCCTCTAAACCATGTTAGTATTTCATGTTTTTCCATTGTGCTTCATGGATCCTGGTTTATAGGTTCATCAGACACCTCACAGCCTTAATCTTGGGATCTTATAGCTCATCAGCGTCTGGTTAGTGTGCTGTTCACAAGTGGATAGAGTTCTTCTCGTGTGTTTTAAAAGAGCAGGGAATAATACAGGTGCTGTAATAGAATGAAGGAACTTGGATTGAGTAGAACTGAATCTTAATTCTGGCTCCAACTCCAGCTGACTGCAAGGTTTCATCTGTAAAAGGAGAGGGCAAAGCTAGATTACCTTTAGAATCACAAATGTTTAGAGCTAGAGTGGATCTCAAAATATAAAGGGTCTGTACTACTGTCAGGCAGTGGTTTTCTTGAATTAAAATGTAAGCATTTACATTTATATGTGCTACTTTTATTTTGGGTTTAGCCTCGTGTTCCTACTGGTCAGCTTTTAACTCTTTATTTCGACATCTATTACAATATTCACCTTTCTCGGCTTTATAACAGTAATGAATTTTGTATACATAAATTCTGGGTCTTTAAGTCACTGATATAAATATTGAACAAGACAAGTCCTGGAGCACAGCTCTGTGGCACACCCTTGAGTACTCTTTCTAGGTGACAGCTAAACATGAATGAAGTTAAAATGAATATCTTTAACCACTTACTTACCTCACTACAATTTAACCCACATTCATCCAGTACATCTCAAGAAAATGTGTTTAATGTCTTACTGAATTAAATAAACCAATCGCATTACATCTGCATAATTTTTGTTTTTTGACATGATATACACTCTTGATAACCATATTCTTTATTAATAGCTTACAACCAGTTTGTTTAATAATTCTAGAATTTTACCAGGGATCAATACCCAGCTTACTCATTACTCATCTATAGTTTTTAAATGAGGAACCATTATTGGATCTTGGCTTTTCTTTCTCCTAGATCTCAGAAATTCATGTCAGTGACCAATTTCCTCTTAGTATCTGTCCTTAATTTAATTAAAGTATCTGCTCTTAGTATCTGTCCTTCATTTATCCTTTCCTACTTTAACGTCTTTCTTGGTCTCAAGAGTGGTTAGCTAGAATCAGTGAATTAAAAGGCCTTTGCTTTATTTTCAGAGCAGTTTGATGCCAACCACAACTCAATATGATATTGAAATTTCCTTCAAAATACATGCCTGGTTTTAGAACACATTTGTTTTTTCAATCATCCATTTATTTGATCATTTACTACCTACTCTATACCAGATACTATGTTCATCACTGGGTTAACAGAGATGAATGAGACAAAACATTCTTTCAAAGAGTACGTATGCAGTGTTTGATGGTTGATGAAGGATGCTTTGGGGAAGAGGAGGGAGTGGATAACTGTGCCTGGCAGACAGAAACAAGTTGGGTAAGGATTCATTAGTGAATCTTGAAGCATAGGTAGGAGTTCCCCGGAACAAGGAAAGGCAAATGGAATAATTCATTCAAAGGCATATAGTGGGACAACGTATGAGATGTATAGGAAGTCAGATGGGTGTATTGGATAACAAAATGAAAAGCAGTGACCAGCGGAGGAAAAAAAGAAAAGAACTTAAAAAACACTGACTGAAGCACAGCTATGGGTAGAGCTCCCCACTAGGAGAATTGCCAGGAAATAAGATCAAGAGGTTCCCTCAGAGTTCAGTTGATGGCATGTTTAGCTCCCTCTCCCCTAGTAGGGGCACCACCTGACCCGCAAGCAAGCAATCATTATGGCAGGGAACTTTGATACCTCTAGAAGAATCTTCCCACTAGAAGACCCATGTGAAGTCTCCAGACAAAAGATTAGAGAGGCTAATGTCCCTTTAAAAGACTCATGCTGGCTTAAATGAGACTTTAGTTAAGCTTTTTGCTTGACATTTCCCAGGAATTTCTGAATCTCTCTATTTCCTTTATTCTTGCCATTTATAGAAACTGAAAATTTTAGTCTAAGAGAGTAAATGGATTTGGCTTCTAGTATAGGTTTATTCTGCTAGGTCCTGAGGCAACTTAATCTAAATTATTTTATCCTTTCTTTGATTAAAGAAAGAAAAGAAAGAGCATGAAATATAGCCTAACAAAGATTTAGAATTTGATCATAAAATATAAGTGGTAAATTATTGGCTTTACCTGCTAATAAATAGTCATATTTACAAAAGCCCGGATTTTACTGACATAAATTCCAATAATTAACTAGACAGGTGTCCAGTCTATTCTTGTGATCTCCCTTCTCAAACTGTCACAAGAATTCTCAGAGATTCTATGTGTTATTTCTGATTAGTATGTGAGTTAATATAAGGTCTTGCTGCTTTCATTTCCTCTTTTGGTTCTTGAGAAGAAGAGTAAGAAATTTCAAGTATAATTTGAGTTGGCATCTGCAGTTGTTACTTTATCTCCATTCATTTAGGTTACATAGAAAGAGACAGAGATAGAGAGACAGAGATAATTAATTTATCCAATAGTTAAAAAAAATTAAGTTCAGAAAGCAGCCACTTTGCAAGACAGTTTCTGGGATATAGACAATAATTAAAAAATAAACAAATAAATAAATGAAGAAAAACATTCCTAAATATAACACTTGAATTAAAGAGTAAAATAAAAAGAGAAATTCATAGGAATCAATGAACAAGAAAATACTTTAATGAAAATATATGGAACATAAAAAAGCTATACTCTCTATGTCCATCCATGTTGTCACAAAAGGCGGGATTTCATTTTTTTTATTGCTAATATTCCATTGTATATATAGTATATATGATGGACTTCTATGTTGCTTTTATATCTTGGCTATTATAAATAATGCCACATAAATGTTGAATCACATTGTTGTACACCTGAACAACTAATAATACAATCTTGTTTGCCAACTATACTTTAATAAAAAGGTTTATAGAAAGCTATACTGAGGGTGAAAATTATAGTGCAAAACTTGTTTATTACAGTTGAGGAAATATAAAAATAGAAGAAACACATTTTTTATCTCATACAATAATAAAAAGAGCAACAAATATACCAAAATAAAATAGTAGAACAGAATTAATAAATGTGATCACTAAAGACGATGAAACAATTTTTAAAAATTATGAAAAGGATAAACAAGTCCAAAAGTTTGTTTAATAAAATGACCTATAAAATAAATCAATAAAATTCAGTTAAAGAAACAGAAAATAGAAATGAGACAAATTAGAAATAAATAAGGAAATTTATAAATGTAAATTTGACTATAGATAGTGTACAAACTAAAAGAATTGTGAGAAACTACCATATGTACTTTTAAAGAAACATTTGACAACCTAGAAGAAATATGATTTCCTCAAAAAAAGTAAAAAATTGATCAAGAATAGTTGGAAAGTATGACTACAATAATGTGGAAGAAATTAGAGAGATGTTTCAAGATATACTATCATTGAATAAAGGATCAGGACTAATTGGATTTTTTAGCAAGTTTTATCTAGCCAATTTTATTTAAACTATTCTAGACCAGAGAAAAGATGCACAGCTTCAAAGAAGTAAGCATAATTTTAGTATCAAATCTAATAAGAAATTAAATGAAAACTATAATAAAATTTTATTTATGAATATAGATATACATTAACAATATATAAAATATTAGAAAACAGAATGCAACAATTCAGCAAAATAATGATCAAATAGTTATACTAGGAAGTCAAGGGTGATTTAAGTTAAGGAATTATATCAATGTAATACATTACATCAACCAACTGAAGTATAAAAATTATATGATTATATAGATAGATACTGAAGCTTTTGTTAATATGCAATCATCATTCATAATCAAATCTCCAAAATAGAAATTGATAAAATATTTTTACTAAGGTCCAAATGCAAATATTCTTTAAAAAGGGGGTGGGGGGACTAGATTAGAAATTAAACAAGCAAAGTTAAGACCCAAGGAGGTAAAATTGCTATCACCAGTGCTTCACAAGAAAATAAATAACTTACATGCATTGAAAAAAGAGATAAACCTATCTCCTTTTACTTAAATCTGATTGTATAGATAGAAAACCTAAGAAATTTGGTAGGAAAATTTTTTTAATTGATAAGAAAATTTAGGTAATTGGTTAGATACCAGAGATATATTGGGGAAAAAAAGATTTTTTAATACATAAACATCTAGAAATTTAAATAGAAATATCCTATTAAAAGTAGTAAAAACAATAAGAATTTTGAGAAAATTTGAATAAGTAAGGAACATGATATCTACAATCAAAAGCTATGTAACAAGATCTAAATGAATATAGATACCATTTTTTTAAAGTTACAATATTAAAAAGTTCATTAATTCAAATTAATAAAGTTACAATATTAAAAAGTTCATTAATTCAAATTAATATGTAAATTTAATGCAATAAAAATAGGAATTCTGACATTTTAAAATTTATTTTGAGGTTAGATAAAATTACTTAAAGTTTATATGGATAAATAAATATCTGAAAATAGTTGAAAATTTTTTGAGAAAGAACAATAGTAAGGTTGGACATTCTATAAAGTCACCATAAGAACATAATATTGTTCATGTAGTATAAAAATAGGTAGAAAAAAATTTAAAATCTCGATATTGATTAAAGTATTTATGAGAATTTAATTTAATAATTTTTGTATTTCAATTCAATGAGAAAGGATGGATTATTCCATAGATGTGCAGGCTCTACTGACTCTATCCCTGTTAACAGTTTGTTATATTCTATATAAAAATAAATTCAAGATGGATGAAGGATTTATGTAAAAATCAAGACAAAACAACATATATTTAGCATGTGCAGCCTAGAGACAATGATATTTCTAACCAAGATTTTAAACTCAGGGACTATAGTGTAAAAGACAGATGTATTAGACATATAAAAATTAAGCATTTTAATGGTAAAGAACCATAATAAAATTGAATTACAAAATGTTAGTTCTGGTGAAATTGTAATATAATTAACAGGCAACCAGTTAACATTTGTACTTTTCAGAGAGTTTTAAAAAAATTGATGAGAAAAGATGAACAATTTAACTTTTTAAAGTGAATAAAATGTATGAAAAGGTAGTTTACAATGAAGCAAACCCAAAATATTAACAAACGTATAAAAGAACTCAGACTGACTGGTAGTCAGTGATATGTAATTTAAAGCAATTGTGAGCTATGACTTTACGTATATCACCCTGGCACCTGTTGTTGGATGTGATTTAAGGATAAAGGCATTCCCATACATTGCTGGTGGTATGCAGAGAGCTACAGCCTTTTTGGGAAAGCAATTTGGCAATATCTATTTAAAAAAAATTTTAATGCATAATCCCTTTCTTTACCTAGCAAACTCCTTCTTGAGACTCATCTATATAAAGTATATCACATACATATAATGGTGTTGATTGCAGCATGATTTGTAATGGCAGAAAACTGAACATAGTGGATAGTCATTAACAGCAAAACACTTGAATAAATTATGATACATCTACATTGTAGAATATTATGGAACTATTTAAGAGAATAAATTAGGACTGTATCGAGTAATCTAAATAGATTTATAGAAGGTAATGTTGAGGGAGAAAAATTAAAATGCAGAAAACTGCAAATTTTTAAAAGCAAATAAAGGATAAAATCCATAGTTTGTATGTGTGTGTCCAATTATGATTATGTGAGTTTGGAGAAAAAATTTGGAAAGACACGTACAAGTTAATACCAAAGATCTGGCATCCAGAGAAGCAATTAAAAAAATAAAGTGAGGAAAGAAGACTATGTTTTATTGTTAATCATCATAACTTATATATATTTTTTATATCTAAAAAATTTCATATCTATGAAATACTTTACATTTATAAATTTTATATTTATTTAATATTATAAATGGTTTTATATTTATAAATTTTAAATTCATAAAATATATGTATAAATACATTAAAATATATTATGTTACACACATTTACAGATTACATACATACATTACATATATTATTGAATATGTATCAAATATTTCATCACAACCGTTTTAAAATCTGTACTAAAATATGTTTTAAGTAATCACATTTAGGAATTTATGTAAAATTATGTGTGTGTTTTAAGAAAGTTTTTCATTTGAAAAAACAAGTACAAGAAAAATAGATTAAACATAGGAAAACCAACTAACTAGCTGCTCCAATCGTACGTAAATGAAACTGAACTAGAGTCATGACAATGATAATGACAGTATCAGACAGAAACAGGAGTGACTGAACAAGAGTAAAAATGAAAATATACAAAGAAGGGAGAGAGGACAGATGGGGGAAAGATTCTCTATCCTGGTCCATTGGTTTATTTGTCTGCATTCGTACCAAATTTTTGCTGCTAGAATATTAAAATACATTTCATCTATTGACCTTGTATCCAGCAACCATGCTCAATTAACTAATTAATTCAAATTACCTTGCCATATATGAATAAACAGTTCCACTTCTTCCATTCTAATTCTTACTAGTCCTTGGATGTCTTTTTCTTGCCATTCTGCACTGCCTAGGACTTACAATACAAGAAGACAAATGGACATCCTTGTCTTCTTTCTAAATTCAGGGGGACAGAATTCAATGTTTCATCACTAAATATGCTGTAGGTTTTTGTAGAGATACTCAATGAGAATAAGGATATTAAGAATATAGTTTTCTGAATTTTCCCCTGAATACCTATTCAGATAATGCATTTTTAAAATGCTTTTTCTGCAAATGGTGAGATGATATGATTTTCCTTCTGCTCTGGTGAATTTTCTTGATTGATTTTTAAATGCTAAACTAGACATGGATTCCTTTAATAAAAATCATTTATTCATGATGTATTATCTCTTTTTTTATATTACTAGATTCAATTTGCTAATATCTTTTTGAGGAGTTTTGCATCTATGTTTATGAAAAACTTGAGAGATTCCTTTCTTATAATTTGCTTGTCAGATTTTTGTATCAGAGTTATGGCTGGGCTCATAAAATGAAAATTGTGACATCTTTTTCTGTTCTCCAGAGGAATATGTGTAATATTTATATTAATTCTTCCATAAATGGTTTTAAGAACTCACCAGAAAAGCCAATAGGTTCTGGAGGTTTCTTTGTGAAAGATTTCAAATTATGGGTTTAATTAGTTAGTTTGTTTAATTGCTTTGGTTTTTGTTTCTCCTCCAAATTTGGAAAATTTTTATTCCCATTGTTAAATTCATAAAATAAACTAAGCTCTCTATTTCTCCACTCAGTATCTGTTGATTTCCTTCTCTGGAATGGCAGAATTAATATATTTCCACTTCTTGCATCCGTGCTATTGTCTGACTTCAATGAATTATATTATTTTTATTAGTTTTTACCTTAACATTATTGATATGATAATCTTTGTTACTTAATTTATTGGTTTTTAAGGTGATCTTTTAATGCCTCATCACAAAAGATAAAGGAATTATTACACCCATATTGCCACTCTTTTTCTCTCTTTTCTACTTCCATTTTTGTTAGATATATAATTTAAACATTCTCAGTACTATAACGTTTACATTTGTTCTAGCCACAATACCTATTATTATTTTTTAAATTTTAGTCTTATATTAAACAGAATTTGTGTTCATTGTCAGTCCTTTGCTCACAGTTTCTGTATTATTCTCTTGTTTGACTGATGCTTATCTTTTAGTTTCCTTCTCAAAAAGTTTAAGAAAATATATATGCAGAATATGCAGACAGCCCCCTAAATTTTCTTTTCCTTTATACTTTAATGACAATTTAGCTGCATTTATAGTTCTTGGGACAGTCTTTGTTTCCTTGGGAACATTTTAGCCATTGGCCTACTGTCACTGAGTATTGAATGTTTCTGTGGAGTCACTGAGAACAGCCTAAAACCTTTTTCATAGGAGACTGATGATTTTCTTCACTTTAAAGATGAAATTAATGTAAATAAAATAATCAAATGTGTTATGCATATTATTAATTTTACTGGAGTTTATTTAAGGGCTTCATTTAAGAGCTGGTAGCACTTGAGGGATTTTTTGTTGTTGTTTTTTGTGTTTTTTTTTTAAAGTTCATTTGGGTAAAAATACAGGTCTCACTACATGTAGTTGGGGTCAAAATTTAAAGTATACCACAAAACATGTCTTTTAGGGGAGAAATCATTTCCTTAGACATTAGAAGACTTGAAAATGATTGATCACTATTGAAATTTTGATAGTATGAGATTAAAAGTATTTAACCCCAGTTTTGTTGTGTGGGATGGTTTTTGAATCTTTAATTTAATGATTCCGCCTGTTTAAGTTAGCCAGGTTCTGATTTTACTGTGGAAGAGATTCTAAGTGAATCAGTGGAGAGTGACTAATGCCAAATACAGAGACATTATAATCATTTTTTTTTTTTTTTGGCTCCTTCCTCTGAATAGAAATACCCTTTCTGGTATTCAGAGGTCCATGGTCCAATGTTCAGTTCAGCACCATTAAAAAGAGAGAGAAAGAGTGAGAGAAGACTCAGAGACTCGTTTAGGTCTATTGGAGAGACAGCTTAATCAGAAAAACTCGGACCATTTGAAAATGATTATAGAAAGTACAAAGTAGAGGCATGGATCCTGGAACCTGAGTTCCCTTCACCATTACTGAACATCTTCAAAAGTTCCTTAAACATTTATTTCTTTGTCCACAAAATTGTAAAAATGCCCCTTACTTCAAAAACTTCACTCAAATAACTCTCTCACGGGAGTCTTTGAAAGTTTAGGCCATTTAAAAATGCATATTATTAATTTTACTGTTTAGTCATTAGGTTCAGTAGTGTGGATAATATATATCAAGGGACATCTTAAAAGGCATATTATCATAAAATGCATATTTAAGGGCTTTCTACCTACATAAATTTAATTTAATAGATTATAATAACTCCAATGGGCCCATTAGGGTCTTTGGAAAACATAGTTCAGGGCTCTGTTAAAACACATATTCTCTTTATGTTATAGTCTACTTAGAGAGTTTGCTCTAGCAACCTAGGGCTTGAATATGTTTGCCTGAATTAGTTAAGAAATTTAAAAATAGAAAAGTAATTTTATTTTCAGTAAGACTATACTAAGGCAGGGAGAAAGCAAATTTTACAATTAATTATATTGTTTTCAGTTTCAAATAACATACACAGAACAGTGTCAATTAAAAATAATATCTGTTAGTACACGTATTTAATGACTTGGATTGCTATGTATTTCAAAATCCTCCTTTTATGTGTTAGAAAGTGAGTGTACCTGTGCTTCAGTTTAAGCTGAAGTTATTAATTATTATTTATCAATGGTATACTTTAATGAAAAACAGAGTATCAATTATACCCAGTGTTTTCCGTAATGTGGTCTGCAGACCCCCTACATCAGAATGTCCGGGGTGCTTAAAATGCCTGTTCCTCTTGAGTCCCTAGATCATAATGAACAGGAGTCTAGGCATGTGCCTTGGAATTTTGCATTGTCATGAACTTCCTTAGAGATTCTTGCACAACAACTGAAATGTCAAAGAAGTGGTTATTTTAATCTACAAACCCAACCACATACTGTAGTCAACATCTGGAGCTCTATCTAAACTGCACTCCGCTGCCTGGGTGTACACTGTGACTACACAGTGTATGCTAGGACTCCTTACACATTCTTCAAGGAATGCTTATTTTGAAACCAGTCCTGAACTTTACTGCTCACTGAACTTTGTGGCTCTAACGCTGAGCCACCCAACTCCAACTTTGTAGTAACAGTTGGAAAATGGGTAGAGATTTGAACACAGTTGTCCATTAGAAATCCTCTTAACTTCTAGGACTTGGGTGTTTTTTAAAAATCATTTTGGTGGTTCAAAATCAAAAGGCACTCTTCCAGAGGTGTCCACTCAAGGCCTATGGACTTTCAGTAATTATAAAATTATAATTGACTCATCTACAACACACCACTAGCTACACCAACACAAACCCCCCCCCAAACTGTGTCATATTATTTCACTCTATAGTCTTCCTCAAAAATGGAATTATCAAAAATTAAATTCTATTTTTAACTAATAACCCTATCTCTAAATTTGTTTTCCCCTCACTTTAGAAGTACAAACAATAGCACTTTGACCCAGTGAATATTGCACTTATCTGTGGCCCACATACAAGGATACATTGAAGGAAAAATCTTTTGCTACTGAAAAGCAGCAACTGTGATAGTTGAAATAAATTTAAAACAAATCTCACTCTACTGGCTTAAAGTCCTTAAAAGGATTGTCTGGTTACTGGTTTCACAAAGAACGAACTGGTTGTAACACATGAAATCATCTATGTGCTTATGAGCTTGTGAAATTTTCTAAAACTTAGAGACATAAGCACTGCCATTTGCATCATAGCTCTTCCATTCACTGGCTTTGAAGATTTGGATCTGACAAAAGGCCTCCCAGCTGTGTTTAACTATCGGGGCAGGGGATGAGGAGGTGGTGGGGTGTTGGTTCTTGATTGTTGGTAAGGATTCCCAGCTGTGCTTACTTAGGAGCTCTCTAATATTCTTCCTTCTCCTGTAGAGAACCCCTACTGAATAGAGTTGTTAACATCGTAAAAGTGCCCTATAAAATCCAGTCAAATAGTGGGCTTTCTCCGCCCAAGGTTGCAGTAAATGGAAAATGTGAAAAGTTCGAAATTAAGTGTGAGCATCAAGTTTTAACATGGGAGAAATAAACTGAGTAAGTAAAAAAGATAATTACTTGGATCCTTAAAGCTTTAAACTAAATATTCTGATATATGGGTTCTGGAAAAGTCTCTGAAATAGTTTACTATTGGCCTTACTGTAAGATCTTTATTTTAGTTTTTAAAGAAATTTTAAAACTTACATTAGAAATTATTTAAATGTGCAAGATGTTCAACATTGTTACAGCTTTCTCTTCCCATTCCTATTGTTTCATCCTCAATTGACTCCAGTCTTATTCCTCAGTGGTTTATTATGCTAGAAACAGGGAAAGTTTTACACATCATTTCCTCTACTCATATTGGCTGGACTTGACTAACAATTCAATAGTGCATCAGGACATTATCACTGTTTGAGTAATGTAGTCCAGAAGATGAAGATAGCGGCATATCTGAATGATCTGAAAAGGGTCTTTAGTCCTCCACTACAAGCTAACCTGTAAGATGTGGCCTTTCCCCATAGTTGATTTCTAGATGAGACAGTAAGAAAACAAACCATCCTCACTACCAATAAATAAAGGCTGTACTGGAATCATTTGGGAGATCAAAACACTGCTTATGAAAAGATTTCTAGCACCTCTTGTATCTCTTTATGAATCAGACAAGAGAGTTTATTGAATTTTGTGCTAGATGCTCTGGAGGAAGGAAAACATAATAGAAAACAACATCCATGTATTAAGAGACTCATAATACTGTTGGAGATTCAAACCGACCTACCTTCCCTTTTTCTCTCAGCAGTCTCAACTTGTTTTAGCAGTTCAGCCGTACCTCTTAGGAGGATGCGTCCCAAATATATATCCCACACCTGAGTTCTCTCCTGCTTTGGGTCCACTTTACCTCATTACCTACTAGACCTATCTTCCTGGATGTCTTGTTTATTCCTTTAGTGTAGTATGTTCAAAACAAAACCTTTCCTCTTTTCTCTCACATCTGCTTCTCTTCCTGCATTTGCTTATTTCTATTTGTGGTGATGACGTCACCATCCTTCCAAGCTTTGCCCAGGCCCAAAACTTATCATTTTTGTTAACTCATTTCTCTCTTGACTCTCGCTTCTGTAGCATTTTGTTTCTCATAGTTGCCCTACTTTTTCATTCCCATACCATTATATCCTAGATTCCAGCCTGCCTTGCTTTTGCCTAGACTGCTAGAATAGCCTCCTAACTGAATTCCTACCTCTAGTCTCGACCCTTCCAATAATTCGTCCTAGAGGTTTAGCTCCATTAATCTCCTAAAAGTATAGTGTTACTCTTCTGCTCAGAGTCACTGCCTCCCCAGTGGTTACAGGAGGCTGTGCTAACATTGCTAACTTGCCCTTCACAGTCTTTCACAACCTAATCTTGTCTGGCTTTCCAACTTCATTTCATGGCATTTCTCTTGTTCAGAATCTTGTGCTTTACTCAAAACAAGTAACTTGCTGGTCCTTATATTTGTGCCTTACTTTTACCTTTCTTTTGTTCTGGAATAGCCGTCCTCAATTCTTTGGATCTAGATACTGCCTAAAACACGGAATCTGCCCAGTAATTAGGTATAGAATTCAATATAGACTAACGTTTAAGAGCCTGAACCCCAGAACAGAACTTCTCGGGTTCAAACCCAGGCTCTGCCACTTATTAGCTGTGGCAAGATACTTGACCTTTCTCTACCTCTGTTTTCTCATCTAGAAAATGGGGGAAATAATAGTACCTAATCCATGCTGCTGTGGTGAGATAAATGAATTAAAGGTCTGAGAATGGTATCTCACGCATATAAGATCTTATATCAGTGCTAGATATCAATTGTGAATGAGTAATTTTTGTCTTCATTTCTAGGGTTTTATCCTTTAAGAAAATTGTTATTTAGATATCAAAAAGATTAATTATGAGTATGTGTAATTAGCCCATCTCTTTATTTGTGAGCATGAAAAATATACTTCACTTATCTTTAGGTAAAATGAAGAACTTGTACTCAGGCATATTAAAAAAGTTATTAAGGACAATTGCAGGCAAACAATGAAGTATATAAAATAGGATAATGAATCTGGCTTCAACTCATGGCCAATCTTGTTCAGCTAGACCCCTTTCTGTATTATTTTGATGAAATCCCAGATAGCATATGCTTCATCTATAAACAATTCAATGGGTATCTCTAAATGATAAGAACTTTTTAAATACCATTATCATACTTAAAATTTTTAAGAGTAATTTCTTAATGTCATTAAATAGTAATTTGGTGGTCAGATTTCCTATAATATAATAAAACTCACATTTTTTTTTAACTATTTGCTTTAGTCAGGATCCAAATAAAGGCTCAGACATTGAAGTTAGTTACTGTGCTTTTAAGTGTCTATTGATCTGTAATATCCCCCTCTAGCTCTGTCATTTTGTTGTTTGCTTTTATTATATTATTTGTTAAGAAAGCAGGGTTGTTTGTCCTGAAGAATTTTCCAGTCTGGATTTGATTACATCTCCATGGTGTAACTTAATATGTTCTCTCTCCTCTGTGTTTCCTTTAAATGAGTAGTTAGATCAGATTTAGGTATGATGTTTTTGGCAAGACTACTTCATATGTGTGGCATTCTTCCATCCGAAGTGACCTAATGTCATAAAGTCTCTTTTTGTGGTGATAGCAGCCATTGATCCTGAATACCTACAACCAACCATTAACCCATTTAGGGTTTCAAAATGGTGATATTTTAGTTTTTTTATCATTCCCTCTACATTTATGAGCTAGAATATTTCTACAAGGAGGAACTTCCCCTCATCTACGCTCTGATTACCCAGTGATGTGGTTCACAAAGGGGAATCGTGTTAAATGCTTACTTAATTCTTTCCATTGATATAACATTTTTCAAAATATTGAGTTGATTCTCTAGTACCTTCTAATCGTTACCAATTATGTTTTATTTCATTTGCTTTTTAGTATTATGAACCTGTTTTAATCCATCATTGTTATCCTTACAGATCCTCAAATTATCCCAGTCTTAGTCAGTAGGAACCTCTTCTAGTTAGCTTCTGAATCCCTTTGACATAAACCAGGCGTGTGTGACAGCTTCCTCTCTATCTGTGAGGATAACACATTCCAGACTCCTGAACATTATTTGAGTTCTAACTATTTTTCAAGGCCTTAGATTTCACATCCAACATGAGTCTTCCTGGGCACAACTGCCCACAGTCCTTACCTCACCACCAAACCCCTGTGGCTCCCAAAGTTGTGAGTTCCCTTGTCAGTGATCAGAGGCTGGTCTTCTTCAAACAGCAACGCTGAGCCTCTATACTCCCAGTGCTTGGCATAAGGCATTATGTAGAGTTGTCACGTGATCAGTTACTTAATACTGCCTTGGTTAAGTAGACTTGTAATTACATAAGACTTTCAAGAATTTAATGGGAATAATATTGCTTATTGTGGGGTTTGAGATTCTAAGGTAGTTTAAAATGTTTTCTGGTCTTGAGTGTATAATTGGACTGGTTTTCCGTGTGTGTGTGTGTGTGTGTGTGTGTGTGTGTGTGTGTGTGAGTTTGTGTGTGTATGTGTTATGTATATATAACTTTATATGAATAAATATGTATTATAGTATATTTTTCCATGTAATTTGAGATTAAGTTACTTAAATCATGGGTTTTAAAGGGATATGCTCTTATATAACCACAGTACAATGATCAGTTTCATCATTTACATTAATTCATTATGTGTTTTGATTTTAACCAAAATAAGTAACACTTATGGGCAGTTTATAAACTCCTTTCTCAGAAAGAAGTACAAAATGATGCCAAGAATACATTATATTATTAGGTCAAATTCATTGATAAGGAAACTGAAGCCCATTTAACACCATTTTACTGGTGTTAAAGTCTTTGCTCCTTACATCTTGCTAACTCTTATTGAGTGAGACCTTGTAGAAAAGTTTATAGAGGATTTAAAGCTAAAACAAGCTAAGAAGAAAACTCTCTAGTCCATGCATCCTGGTCAAACAAAGAACACGTTAGAGACAGCCATGAGAGCAATGAGTCATCGGACCTAGTTGTGATTTGTCTGTGATGAGTGTGGAGAGTTTCTTTCTAGACCTGTCATTCTCACTGGATTCCCAGGCAGCAGCTGCGACAAACTGAACTGTCTCTTGCTGATGAGTGTAAAGTTTCATCTCCTTTTTTCATCAGCAAAATGAAATGAAATGGAGAATTTTGAAAAAAGCTTGAAATACTATTGCAGATCTTGCTATAATTTGGAAATTTTCATGCTAAGTACATTGGTGATTTCGCAGTTTTGAGAATTCATTCTAGATGCGGCACAAGTTCTAAATCAGCATGGGAGATTGTCATTTAAGCTGTCATTATTTTACTCAAAATTCTTCATGATGATATTTCATTCAGGAAACATTTCTGGGAGACCTACAGTGTGCCTCTGCCTATATGCATCTGAGAAGGGGCAGACCAGCCTAATAATTCTGAGAAATGGGCCTACCTTAGCACATCTTATATCTGGCCATGCCCTGCCCATGCACTGTCTGCCTGCTCAGATATCACCTTAGGCCTGGTTTCCTAAAGGGAAGCCTCTTGGTTATCACATTTCCCAGGATTTATTCCTGCTATGTGGCCTCCCTCCTTTCTGTCTGTCTCACCCCCACCCTCACCTATCTCAAAATACCTAGGGTTTTGCTATTTGTCATTTCTAATGTAGTGACCACAATTTTAAGCTAAGTGGCTGTGGCATATAATCTTGCCAACATAGCATATTGGGACCATTTCTGTGGATGCATTAGTGTTTTAGTATTTGTAGAAGTCATAGCAACTGTTACAGTGTTTCTCCGAAAATAAGACCTAGCCAGACCATCAGCTGTAATGCATCTTTTGTAGCAAAAATTAATATAAGACCTGGTATGGTATTATATTATATTATATTATATTATATTATATTATATTATATTATATTAAGATCCAGTCTTATATTACATAAGACCCAGCACTATATTATATCATATCATATCCTATCCTATCCTATCCTATTCTATCATATCATATCATATTATATTAAGATCCAGTCTTATACTATAGTAAAATAAGACCAGATCTTACATTAATTTTTGCTCCAAAAGATGCATGAGAGCTGATGGTCCGGCTAGGTCTTACTTTCGAGGAAACACAGTATTTGAGTGTCTCCTTTGTCCCAGAACCACAAAGTCAGTTTCTCAGAAGCTTGGAAACTCTGAGACTACATAAGCAAACATGAATGACTATTACCTAATAGTAGATTTCTCAAAGGTCTAGCTTTTTAGAAGACAGTCTTGAATCCTAGCCTCCGTGCAAATGTCAATTGGATGGCTTTCCTTGCCACAGCAATTAGCCAAGTTCACTGGGTAGCCAAACCTACGGAAACTTAATAATAGATCACTTGAGCTTATGTTTGTTTAACCAGAATTATGCATGTGTTAGTTAGCAAATCAAAGCAAAAATTGCTTTTTGTTATTCTGAACTCCAAAGACCATCTAAATTCTTTAATTTTACTAACATTTTAGTGTGTAAAATTATTCAAAGTAATGGACTGTCAACTAGATCTTGGAAATGGCTTGTGATATGTCAGTGAGAGTGTTTCTTGAAAGTGGATTTGCTCTTCATATACGAAATACAAACCAAAATAAATTTACAATCTGTAATTATTAATACATCTGCATTTTTAATTACTAAAGGAAATTGATATCAGCTGATTTTATAGAAGTTACTTTGTTAGATTAGTTCTTGTCCCCCTTAGAGAGATAACTTAATTAGGTTTATGTCACAAAAGCAATTAGGTGAGTAACCTTGGCTGTAATCCACTTAGATAAAAGAATTTCAAACAATTTGTGATATAACAAATAAGTTTATCAAGACAAAGTCTTTTTGAGGCTTTGAAAAGCAGGGGCATTGGCCTCTGAAAACAAAGTTGTCTCTGCCTTTATTTTATTCATCCTGTGTGTATAAAGTCAGCCTTTTAAAAAAATCAGGGTGAATATAATTCATAATATAGCCCCTTACATACAATTTGTTTTGTTTTGTTTTAATCTCAACATTGTAACAATACTATCTGTTTAGGTTTAGAAGTTATTTGATTTTATCAGTTAAAAATCCAAAATGCCAATAATGGAAAAGACTATGTAAATTCACACAGCTATAGAGACAGACATGTTATTAGACTCAGGCCTCCTGTTTCCTAGCGCCAGACTCAGTTCACTAGATCACAGTTAGAATCTTAAACTCTGTGTGGCAGTTTCTGAAAATCTATCACGTTTCTCAGTATATATTTAGCTGCCAGTGACACAACCAGTTAGTCACTTTTTATCATCATCATCAATAACAACAGCAAAGCAATAAATTACTATCTATTGTAAGCTATATTGAGATAGTAAGTCACAGATATCTTTATGTTAGAAAAAACATTATTCAGAAAAGAAAACTGTTCTGTTTTGTAACTCCTTTGCTTAAGTAATCTATATATGTGGGTTAGTAGTACTATACATATATATGTGTGTGTATATATATATATATATATATATATATATATATCTTGCTGTTGTTGAGTGAGACTCTTATTAGTTTAAGTTACTGAAAAGCTAATTATATCATAAGTTTATTTAAATCTTTACATTTTAATAATTCACCAAATAAATGTGTTTTAATTGTTTCTGATCTGCTATACTGAGTAGATTTACTTCCATTCCAATAGACCAGCAAATAACATAAAGTCCCCATATTAAATTTATTTTGTTAAAGTTTATATTGATCTCATAAATAATAACATAAAATATGTTTATATTTTATATATAATCTAATAGGGTAAAAGTATGATTGGGAAACTTTATACATATGCAGGGAGAAATCTGAATAAGCCCAGCAAAAAGAAAACACAAAGAAGACAGGGGAAAGGACTGCAACAGTGAAAGCATTCTCCAACCCACTCACAGATTAATCAGAAAAGAGTGGAAGCCTTATGGATTTGAGGTTCTAGAACGTAATTTCTTCTAAACCAGTAGATGATGACTAAACTATTTGGACGCAGCAGCGATCCCAAAAAAGCCAGTTTATGTAATGGGAGTCCCAGGATGAGGGTAGAGAGATGAACAAGAGCCAAAAACTTTTCACATTTGATGAAAAATATTAAGCTGTAGATCCAATAAGCTCAACAGATACCAAGTAGGGTAAACACAAAGAGAAGCACATCTAGACACATCATAGTCAAACACTGAAAACCTAAAGACAAACAGTAAATCTTGAAAGCACCAAGAGAAAAACATCATGTATATAGAATCACAATAAGAATAATGGCTAATATCTCTTCAGAAATAGTAGAAACCGGAAAGCTGTAAAATGACATATTCAAGAAGTTGTCAACTAATATTTCTATGTCCAGTGAAAACATCTTTCAAAGATGAAGACAAAAATAAGGAGATTCCAAGTAACGAAAAATAAAACAAAATTCTTTGCTATCAGACATGACCTATAAAAGTTACTAAAGAAATTCTTTCAGGCTGAAAATAAAAAATATCAAATAGTAACTTAAATCCATAGAAGAGAATGAAAAGCACTGGAAATTGTAAATGTAAAAGATTGTGTGTGTGTGTGTGTATTTGTATTCTCTTCTATTAATTTCTTTAAAAGCATAATTTAGACAAAACTATAACACTGTACTGTTAGGTTTATAACACATGGACATAATTATATAATAATAGTAGTACACAAAAAGGGTAGGAAATGAAGCTTAATTGGAGGAAATTTACCATGGTTTACTGAAATTAAGTCAGTATTAACTGGCATAGATTGTGATAAGTTAAAGATACATATTATCAGTGCTAGAACAAACTTTTTCTAAAATCTTAAAAAAAGCTAACTACCCATAAGAGAAAGCTAAAATAGCATATTAAAAACATTTTTAACAAAATGAAGGAAGTAAAGAAAGAACAAGAATGAGAAATATATGAGACACATAGAAATTAAATAAAATTGAAACCTTTGCCTAACCCAATGTCACAAAGGATTTCTTCTATTTTTTTGTTCTAGAAATGTTATAGTCTTATAGTTTATATTTGAGTCTAAAATTCATTTGAGTTAATTTTCATATAGGGTGAGATTTATGGACTAAAGTTAATTTATTTTGCATATGGATATACACCATGCCAAAATTGCATTAAATGTGATCTAAAAGTCATATAGGCTGTTCACTTACTCTTAGAAGAAATCTGGGAAGTAGAGGTTCCATGCCTGTCAGGTTGACACCTGCACTGCAAATCACCTCCCGGGGGCTTTAAATACTTGACTTAGTTGCTCACGCCTCTTTCTTCAGTTTTAAAAAGATGTTAATGAGACAGTGCATTAAACTTCAATTCAAGAATTTATGAATATATGTACTTACATGTATACTTGTATTTATATTTATATTCACATATTCTTTCTCTGGGTCACCATAATGGCCCCCAGAGCTGGAGCGGCAGAAAATATGTGTTCAGAGGTTTATAGTAGAGTGAAATGCCATCCTAGAAATTTTGGCCTCCAGAGCTGTGGGCCCATCAAGTGAAAAGAATTTTCAGGGACAAAGGAGATGAGCTTCTTTTTAAAAAATGTTTAGTTTTTTAAAACATTTTTCAGTTACAGTTGACATACAACATTGTATTAGTTTCAGGTGTATAACATAGTGATTAGACAAGCAGGGTCAGGCCTGGTTAGTACTTGGATGGGAGATGAGCTACTTTAATTAGATTTTCAAGCTCATTCTATTAATTGACTGATGTATGCATGCATTCAGTAAGCATTAATTGAGTAACTACTATAGTCCAGCTCCTGTGCTAAGAACTAGAGATAAAACAGTGAATAAATGAATGCAGACCCAGCCCTTATATAGTTTACACTCTAGCATTGCCCCTTTGAACCCAGGGGTCTGTGCAGAACTGCCTGTAGAGAAAGAAGCGGGGAGAAAGGCTCTGACCTGGTGGATGCAAACTGAGTATCATAGTTGTTCTCTGCAGGACTAGGGAAGGGCACACTGTCTTAAGCAAATCCTATTATACCTCATCAAGCCCCTTACTACTCTTCATCTTTAATCCTCTTCTATGTTTTAAATGGGAAGCTGTGCTGAGACATTAAAGCTCTTGGGAGATAAAGCTTAAAATCCAGCACAGCGGTTTAATGTGTTAAACCAAAACAAGTGGAGAAAGAATCAAAAGAGGCAAAATCAAAGGAGGTTGTATTTTAGATGAGTATTAGTGAATCTGACATCTATTTAAATGGATCTCTGTATTAAGAATTCCAAAACACACCTCCTACCCCCTAGTGAAGAAAACTCTGTTATGGGGGGTGATTTAGAAAGTCAGGAGTCACAGATGTAACAGCTTGATGGGAACTGCACTTGGAGGTCAGCAGGGTTTTCTGAAGAGAGCACTGGGCTAGAAGTCTTGTCTCAGACTCAGTTTCCTTACTGTGAAAATGGGAATAGCAGACATCTTTTACAATGTCCTCCTTTCTCTCTTATAAAAATAAAATTAAAATAAAAGTCATATGGAAATACAAATAACCTGGAATAGCCAAAACAACTTTGAAAAAACAAACAAACTGAAGGACTAATAAATACTACCTGATTTCAACATTTGTAAGAAAGATACAGTAGTTAAGAAAGTGTAATGTTAGTGTAAAAATAGATAAAAAGATCAATGGAAAAGAAGAGTGAATACACACACACACACACACATATATATATTAACACATAAATACATAAATTACATAAAATATATATACATATATGTGTATATATGTGTGTGTGTATGTGTGTATATATATATATATATATATATTTCAACAGAGGTACAAAAACAGTTCAGTAGATAATAGATAATTTTCAACAAATCTATTGGGACAATTAGATACTCCTTTTAAAAAAATTTAATTTCAACCCATATCTCCACATTATCCATTTATTTATTAATACATGTATTTATAAACGAATTTTTAGATAACAACACTGAAAAGACAATCCATAAAAGAAAAAATTGATATGTTACATTTTTACCAAAATTCTTACCAGAAGAAATATTTACCAAAACGTCTGTTTTTTGAAAGATTCTGCTAAGAGAATGAAAAGACAAGCCACATTTGGGGAAAAAAATCTGTGCAAATTATATATATATATATATATATATATATATGATAAAGGGCTTTTATCCAAATATATAAATAACTAAGCAAACAGTCCCTTTTTATGAATAAATGATTTGAATAGACACACCTTTCAAACAAAAATATGTGGATCACAAATAAACACATGTGCTCAACATAATTAGTTATTAAGGAAATGCAAAAGCAAAAAGCAAATCTTTTAAAAAAACATGGAAATGTTTATTATTTTAATTGTTTTGATGGTTTCATTGGTGTATACATGTCAAAACTTATCAAATTGTACACACATTAATTATGCGCACCCAATTATGCCTCAATAAAAACATTAAAATTTTTAACGTTTAAAATTACCATTACAAAAATAAAAAGCCAAACTACGTTCTGAGAGCAAATATTTGGACCGCATATATCTGATAAATGATTTGTATAAATAATATATAAAGAACTTTTACAACTCAATAATAAGGGGCAAATTAATTAAAATGGGCATAAGATTTGAGTGGACATTTTAGCAAAGAAAATATGTGAATGGCTAATAAGCACAAGAAAAAATCATTAATCATTAAGAAAATGCACATTAAAACCATAGTGAGATATCGCTATGCACCCACTAGAATGGCTGTAATAAAAAAGACTGACAATACCAACTGTTGGTAAGGATTAGTAGAAATCTGAAACCCTCATACACTGATTATGGGAATGTAAAATGATACAGGCACTTTGGAAATTGGTTTGGACATTTCCTAAAAAGTTAAATATACTACTTATATGACCTGGCAATTACACTCCCAAGAGAAATAAAAACCATGTCCACAGAAAAATGGGTATGTCATTATCTATAGCAGCATTATTTAGAATAACTAAAAATAGGAAACTAGTGAGTGGATAAACAATATGTGGTATATCCATACAAAGAATACTACTCAGAAATAAAAAATAAGCTACTCATCCATGGAATAACATGTGTAAACCTCAAAACCATCATGCTACATTAAAGAACTGGGACCAAAAAAGCATGCATGTTGTATGATCTATTTATATGAAATTTCTAGGAAAAAAATAGAGAGGCAAAAAAATGTGTCAGTGGTTATCTGGGCTGTAGATGTGAGGGGCAACTGACTACAAATTGGTAAAAGAGAACTTTTCCGGCTGATGGAAGTGTTTTAATCCTGAATTGTGGTGATGGTTGCACAACTATAAAAATTTACTAAAACTCATTGTAAAACGTGAATATTATGATGTATAATTTATGCCTTAATAAAACAGTTAAAATAAAAAAAAGATACCTAAAATGAAAGTAGGACTTTGAGACTCATTAGCATATAGATGATCACTGTAACTGTAAAAGTGGAGAAGATACCTGAGGAAAGTCAATTGAAAGGGAAAGCATAAGAACCTGGGGCAATCCCTATGATCCAGCAAAAAGAAAATGAGAAAACGCGGCTATGGAAGTAGAATAAAAACCAAAGAAATATATCAGCAAGCATGTATTTCTTGGCAGGGGGTGGTCAAAAAGATACCAAATGCTACTGATGGCTCAAAGAAGAAAAGAGACCAAAAGATCTCTGATGGTGGTCGCCTGAGACCTTGACATGAGCAGTTTCTGAGGAGCAGGGAGTATGCACAGGTCAATCTGGAGTGGATGTGGAAGTGAGTGAGAGGTAATGGAAGGCAGGCAAGAAGTATGGCATCTGTTTCAATACGTTTATCTGAAAATGGAAGGAGGCAGATGAAGTAGAAACAGGAGATGCACGTGAGAGGTTTTTGTTTCAGTAGAACATTCAAGAGCATGTTTCACTGTAGATGGAACGAATGAGTAGGAGGAAGGATATTGAGAATTCAGAAGGAGCATAAATTTAAACGTAAATTCCATAAGAAGACAGAAGCAGATGGGGTTGAGGGACTATCAAGCATGGGTTGAGGGATTAGCATTAAGCAGAGGATGGAAAAACTATGCAATTTTTCCATGTATAAGAACAGAGAAAATGATGGTATGGATGTTAGTGAATCCATAGATTTCAATGCATTAAGGGAAGGCTTGTTTGATGGTTTCTGTTTTCTCTATAGAAAGCATAGTCATCGGAGAGTAAGAGCAGATGTCTTAATACTAAGGATTTGAAGGGAATAGAGTAGTTTAAGGACGAAGAATGAGGTTAATGACCATGAATTTATAATGGTGCTTGACTGCCCACTTGTACAATTTTCTCTAGGATTAGTCAACAGCCTAGGAAAAAGAGAGAGAAGATGGATATTTGGATTTATTGAGGTTGGCACCATCAGAAAGACAGAGAAAATCCACGGTGTTTAGAGTAGTGGAAAGTGAGCATTGAAGTGATAGATCATGATCTGGACAAAGATGAGGACATGGGGGGCTGACGTAGATCTTCATCCTTCTTGGGTTGCCCTGAAACAAGTGTCAAGAAAATGCTTGGGTGTAGGTAGTTTGTTTGAGGGGAACCTTAATAAACAGGCATGAGGCAATGGGGAGAATAAGTCAGGAAATGAGAAAAAGTTAATAAAAAAGTACATTTTTTAGCTGCTTATCATTGTAGCTAACTGGGACTGAGTCATGCTGGGGACCCCCTGAGGAACCGCATGGAATGTGCCTTGCAGCCATCTCTGCAGGAGAGGAAGCTGACACATTAATCCATCAACTCCTGTCACTCTTTCACTCTTTCATGGAAGACTGCTTCCCGGACCTTACACCACCCCCGGCTTCTAGGCTGCCTTTCTAGGGATGAGCAAGCTCCCAGCTTCAAAAAAGTACCAGAGGCAGGAATACAAAGATAGGAAGGAGAGTTGAGCTTGAGGTGAAATATTGATAGCATCCAAGACTCCCTAGGAACTGAACACCACAGCTTGAGCTGGAAACTGAAGTAGGATTAGGGCATGTGGTCAAATTAGACCAATTGAATGAACGTCCCTATGAGATCAAAGTAATTGAGCCAATACCTTGGAATAATAGGAGGAGTTTTTTGACCATGTGGAAGTTATATATGTCCTCTGAGCTGCCGATTTGTCGTCAGCAAATGGCGATGAGAATGCCCACCTTGTAATTACTGCTAGAATTAAAATATGCCCTTATTATGGAGTCTGGCGTATAGTAATGCATATAGAATAGAAGCTAGTATATTATTACTAGAATCTATTGAAACATTAGCAATGTTAATAACTACCTGCGTTGTGGATAATATTGTGGATTAATTCAAACTCTATAAAAGGGTTTTACTATTTACCTGAATATAATATTTTGAATACCAAAGCATTGCAGTTTCGTTTGGAAGGACATTGACTTTTGATATAGTTTTGAAATTCATTTCATCAAAGAATAGGCATTGGAAAAAATCTTAAATGTAATCTAATTCTCATTTACCCTCTTTGGTTGAGATTGCATTTAAGTTTCCGTCAGACCAGAATGATTTATTGTATTTTCAAAGAAATCTCCAGAGACGTTCTGTTGGTTTTCTTTTTGAATCTTTTCTGCTTTTGAACTTATCCGCACACTGAGAAACAATTTAAATACATCTACTCTTTAAAAACCTCTGGTGGCAAATAAACCTCCTTGAATTCTAACTTAAATCTTTAATGCTGTTGTTTTGTGTTTATTCATTTTCTTCTCAATGGAGAAAAAAGAAACAGTTGATTACTATTGTCAACTTTCTTTTGTTTAGGATTTATTTAGTATGCAATGCTTGAATATCTTTTTTTTTCCCTGCCCAGATATAGAACTCTCAATGCTTTTTTCCCCTAGAATGACTGAGTTTACAATACAGATGCATTAGAGCTCACTTTTCCCCTATATATAAGCAGATGAGTTAATACCAATTAAAATATTAATTGTCATCTAGCATTTCTTTTGTATTCCTTGTAATAAATTCCTTGATGTGTGCTTTGCTCAATTATCAATTGGGATACTATCCTTTCTCGTATGAATGATAAAAACTGTGTATTAATGATGTTAACAAATAAGCCACAATATACTTTTTTCCCATTTTGTTATTTGCCTTTTAGTTTAATTTATACTATTGCTGTCTTATAAGAATATTATTAATATTTTGTCAAATATATAATTTTTTTGTATTATAAATTTCTTGTTTGGCTTCCATGCTTAGATATCTTACACACCAAGGTTTCTGGGCTATGTTCTCTTATATTTTCTTCTGCTCCTTTAACATTTTAATTTTATTTATTTATTTTTTAAGTTTATTGGGGTGACAATTGTTAGTAAAGTTACATAGATTTCAGGTGTGCCATTCTGTATTACATCTGTGTGTGTATATATATATATATATCACATTGTGTGTTCATCACCCAGGGTCAGTTCTCTTTCCATCATCATATATTTGATCCCTTTTACCCTCATCTACCACCCCCTACCCCTTGGTAACCACTAAACTATTGTCTGTGTCTATGAGTTTTTGTTTCTCATTTGTTTGTCTTGTTCTTTTGTTGTTTTCAGTTTTATATACGACATATCAGTGAAATCATATGGTTCTTGACTTTTTCTGTCTAACTTATTTCCCTCAGCTTAATAATCTCAAAACCCATCCATGTTGTCTTAAATAGTACTACTCAATCTTTTCTTATGGTAGAATAGTAATCTATTGTGTATATATACCACAACTTCTTTGTCCAATTATCTATCGGAGGACACTTTGGTTGTTTCCATGTCTTGGCCACCATAAATAAAGCTGCAACGAACATTAGAGCACATATATCTTTACGGATAAATGTTTTCAGATTTTTTGGGTAGATACCCAGGAGAGGGATTGCTGGGTCACATGGTAATTATATTCTTAATTTTTTGAGGAACCTCCACACTGCCTTCAATAGCAGCTACACCCATCTGCATTCCCACCAACAGTGTATGAGGGTTTCTTTTTCTCCACAGCCTCTCGAACACTTGTTACTATTTGTCTTGTTGATGATAGCCATTCTAACTGGGGTGAGGTGATATCTCATTGTGGTTTTTATTTGCATTTCTCTGATGATTAGTGATGGTGAACATTTTTTCATACGTCTAGTGGCCATTTGTATGTCTTCTTTGGAGAAATGTCTCTTCAGGTCCTCTGCCCATTTTGTAATTGGATTGTTTGTTTGTTTTTCGTTGTTGAGTTGTATGAGTTCCTTGTATATTTTGGATATCAGCCTCTTATCGGAGGCATGGTTTGCAAAAATCTTCTCCCATTCAGTTGGTTGATTCACTATTTTGGTGATGGTTTCTTCTGCTGTGCAGAAGATTTTTAGTTTGATATAGTCCCACTGATTTATTTTAGCTTTTATTTCCCTTGCCTTTGAGGTCAAATTCATAAAATGTTCTTTGAACCCAGGGTCCATAAGTTTAGTACCTATTGCTTCAGGTCTCTTGTTTCGGTCTTTGATTAATTTTGAGTTAATTTTGGCACACAGTGACAGATAGCAGTCTAGTTTCATTCTTTTGCATAAGGCTTTCCAATTCTCCCAGCACCATTTATTGAAGAGGCTGTATTTTTCCATTGTACGTTTTTGGATTCTTTGTCGAAAATTATCTGTCCACATTTATGTGCGTTTATTTCCGGGTTCTCAATTCTATTCCATTAATCTGTGTATCTGTTTTCTTGCCAATACCATACTGTTTTGATCATGTTGCCCTGTAGAACAAGGTGAAGTCAGGGAGTGTGATACCTCCAGCTGTTCTTTATTCTTAGGATTGCTTTCACTATTCAAGGTCTTTTGTGGTTCTATACAAATCTGATGATTTTTTGTTCTGTTTCTTTAAAAAAGGCCATTGGGATTTTGATAGCAATTGCATTAAATCTGTATATTGCTTTGGGTAATATGGCCATTTTAACTATGTTGATTCTTCCAATGAACACGGAATGTCTTTCCATTTCTTTGTGTCTTCCTCAATTTCTTTTAAAAATGTCTTATAGTTTGCAGTATATAAGTCTTTTACATCATTGGTTAAGTTTATTCCTAGGTATTTTATTCTTTTTGTTGCAATTGCAAAAGGAATTTTTTTTTATCTCTTTTTCTGAGATTTCATTGTTAGTATATAGGAATGCAATGGACTTTTCTACGTTGATTTTGCAACTGACAACTATACTGTATTCGTTTATTGTTTCTAATAGCTTTTTGGTGGAGTCTTCAGGGTTTTCTATATATAGCATCGTGTCATCTGCAAAAAGTTACAATTTAACTTCTTCATTCCCAATTTGGATGCCTTTTATTTCTTTCTCTTGCCTGATTGCTCTGGCTAGGACTTCCAATAGTATTGGAAAAAGTAGAAGTGATAGGGAACAGCCCTGTTGTGTTCCTAAACATAGAGCAAAGGGCTACAGTTTTTCACCGTTAATTGTAATATTAGCTGAGGTTTTGTCATATATGGCCTTTATTATGTTACGGTATTTTCCTTCTGTACCCATTTTATTAAGTGTTTTAATCATAAATGGATGTTGTTTCTTGTCAAATGCTTTTTCTGTATCTATTGATGTAATCATATGATTTGTGTCCTTTATTTTGTTAATGTGATGTATCACATTGATGGACTTGCGTATGTTGAACCATCCTTGTGCCCCTGGGATGAACTGCACTTAATCATGATGTATAACCTTTTTAATGCATTGTTGCATTCGATTTGCTAGAATTTTGTTTAGGATTTTTGCACCTGTATTCATCAAAGATATTGGTCTGTAATTTTCCTTTTTGTGTTATCCTTACCAGGTTTTGGTATCAGGGTAATGTTGGCCTCATAAAATGAGTTAGAGAGTATTGTCTCTTCTTCAATTTTTTTGGAAGAGTTTGAGTAGGACAGGTATTAGATCCTCTTTAAATATTGGTAGAACTCACTAGTGAAGCCATCTGGCCCCAGACTTTTGCTTTTGTGAAGATTTTAGATTACTGATTCAATTTCGTTACTGTTGATCGGTCTGTTTAGATTTGCCATTCTTCGTGATTCAGCCTAGGAAGGCTATATGTTTCTAAGAACATGTCCATTTCTTCTAGGTTATTGAATTTGGTGGCATATAATCCTTAGATGATCCTTTGTATTTCTGTGGCATCTGTGGTAACTTCCCCTCTTTGACGTCTGATTTTGTTTATTTGTGTATTTTCTCTTTTTATCTTAGTGAGTCTAGCCAAGAGTTTGTCAATTTTATTAATCTTTTCAAAGAACCAGCTCTTTGTTGCATTAATTTTTTCTATTGTCTTTTTGTTCTCTTTTTCATTTAGTTCTGCTCTGATTTTTATTATTTCCTTCCTTCTCCTGACTTTGGGTTTCACTTGTTCTTCTTTTTCTAGTTCTTTAAGGTGTAATGTGAGATTGTTTGTTTATCTGGGATTTTTCTTGTTTCTTGAGGTAGGCCTGTAATGATATAAATTTTCCTCTTAAAACTGCTTTCACTGCATCCCAAAAATTTTGGTAGGATGTATTTTCATTGTCATTTGTTTCTATGTATCTTTTGAACTCTCCTCTTACTTCTTCTTTGTCCTGGTCATTCTTTAAAAGTATGTTGTTTAATCTGCATGTATTTGTATTTTTTTCTGCTTTCTTTTTGCAGTTGATATCCAATTCCAAAGCTTTGTGATCAGAGAATATGCTTGGGATGATTTTCATCTTCTTAAATTTGCTGAGGCTAGTTTTATGTCCCAATATATGGTCTATCCTTAAGAATGTTCTATGTACACTAGAAAAGAATGTATAGTCTGATGTTCTAGGATGAAGTGCTCTATAAATGTCAATTATGTCCATTTCAACTCGTGTCATTTAGGGCTTCTATTTCGTTATTTATTTTCTGTTTGGATGATCTATCCATAGCTGTCAGTGATGTATTTAGGTCCCTTAGTATAATTGTGTTTGCTCTCTTTAGTTCTGTTAGTAGTTGCTTCGTATATTTTGGTGTCCCATGATTGGGGACATAAATATTGATTACTGTTTTGTCTTCCTGTTGTATAGTCCCCTTTATCATTATGAAATGTCCATTTTTGTCTCCTGTTACCTTTTATCCTGAAGTCTGTTTCATCTGATATCAGTATGGATACACTTGCTTTTCTCTGGATACCATTTGCTTGGAGTGTCAATTTCCACCCTGTCACTTTGAGTCTATGTTTGTCCTTGTAGCTGAGATGTGTCTCTTGGATGCAGCATATGGTTGAGTTTAGTTTTTGATGCAATCTGCTACTCTGTGCCTTTTTATTGGTGAGTTCAGTCCATTTACATTTAGGGTGATTATTAATATATGAGAATTTAAATCATTCTATCTCTGGTTTCTGGTAGGATGGTATCTCCATTGTTTCTTTGCCTTTTTGTTGCTGTCCATTATTTCAGTGTGGTGGTATTCTGTGAGTTTTCCCTCTATTTCTTCTTTTTTATGTTATATATTTCAGTTCTTGATTTTTTTGAGTTGTTTCCATTAAGTTTATGTAAAAGAAAGTTTGGTATTTAGAGTATTCCATTTTCTTCAGCATGCTTACTTTCTCCATTCCCTTGTGCCAGGTCAGACCTTTACTCTCTCTGTTTTTATGTTTATGTTGTCACAAATTAGCACTGTTTATGCTGTGAGTTGATTTCTGTGCTGCAATAACAAGTTGCAGTTTTCCTCTTTTCATAATTGTTTTTTCTTCTTTACCCTGTATATTATGTTTAAGTGTGTAGTGTCCTATTTGGTATAGGGATTGCCATTTCCTGCTTCTATCTGTTCGTAATACTACTCATGGTTTTGTATTCTTTTGCTTTTTTGTTTCAGGTCAAATAGCCTCCTTCAGTATTTCTTGTAGCACAGGTCATGTTAGAAAATTCCCTCAGCTTTTGTATGTCTGGAAAGGTCTTTATTCTTCCTTTATATCTGAAGGATATCTTTACAGGATATATTATTCTAGCTCATAATTTCTCTCTTTCAATAGTTTGAATATATGATTCCACTCCCTCCTGTATTGTAGAGTTTCCACTGAAACATTTGATGATAATCTAACGGGCTTTCCTTTGTAGGTTACTGTCTTCTTTTCGCTGGCTGCCTTGAGGAGTCTTTCTTTGTTGTTAATTTTTCACAGCTTCAATAAAATGTGCCTTGGAGAAGGCCTGTTGGGATTGAGGTAGTTAGGTGTTGTATTTGCTTCTTGGGTTCTAGGATCCAGTTCTTTCCACAAGTTTGAGAAGTTCTTGTCGACTATTTGTTTGAATATACTCTCTGTTCCCTTCTCCCTTTCTTCTCCTTCTGGTATGCCTATTATTCTTATATTGTTCTTTTTGATGGAAAGTTCTTGTAGAGTTCATTCATTTCTTTTTAACTCTCAAGTCTCTGTCTTCTTCCATCTGTATCATTTTCAGATTTCTATCTTCGATGTCACTGATTCTTTCCTCCTTCTGGTCAACTCTATTGCCTAAGCTGGTTATTTCATTCTTCAATTCTTTTATTGAGTTCTTCATCGCCAGAAGTTCTATTTGGTTCTTTTTTAAAATTTCAATCTCTTTGGTAAACTGTTCATTTTCTTCTTTTATTGTATTTCTGAGTTCATTAAACTGCCTGTGTTTTTTCATCTCACTGAGTTTTTTTCAGAACTGCAATCTTGAATTCTCCGTCATTTAAGTCACATATTTCCATGTCTTTAAGTTCATTTTCTGGAGACTTTTCATTTTCTTTCTGAGCTGTCTTGTTACCTTGGTTATTCATGGCTATTAATGATTTATTATTTCTCTTCCTAGACATCTACAGGAGTGGGTTCTGCAACAGGTTGATAGAAAGAGATCTTTCTTTTGTTTTCCAGTAGGTATTTGTAGACTGTTTTATTTTCTCTCTGACTGCAGCCTTTTATTCTCTCTCACACTGTAGTGTTATGTTTTCTCTGCACTATTCCAGCTTTTCACACAATACAGGGATTCCCTGGAAGGTGGGCTTCTCCTCTGTGAACAGTTTACCTGGGTCATACGGCACCTTTTATTCTCTCTCATGCTGTAGTGTTATATTTTCTCTGCACCGTTCTGGCTTCTCACACATTGGGGGGATTCCATGGAAAGCAGCCTTCTCCTCTGTGAACAGGTCGCTTAGGTTACAGGTCACTGCCTCTGTAGGAGGATGCAGAGAGCTTCTGAAGTTCCAAAGCTCTTCCTGCACCTGTTTAAGAGCCTATGTGTTTCAGTGGTTCCGTTTACTCCTGCAGGGATCCACCCAGAAAGGTGAGGACAGAGGCGGGGTGGATTGTAAGAGATGTCCCAGAGCAATGGCAGTGACCACCACCACAGCTAGTCCTACACCCAAGGCTCCCTCCCCTTCCCTGGAACTAGTTGGACTGTGAGTCCATGACTGCGGCTACAGTTCTCAGAACTGGAAATATTCTGTTCTTTTGATCTAACACAGCTTCTGTTCTGCTTCTATAACTGGGAGGATGGGGAAGGGGTGGCTGGTCTCCATGCCTAAGTCTTCCATTCTCTGCTCGGTAATGAGGGCTTAAACCGCCGTTTTCACCCTTCTTACCTCAGTCTTTGCTCCGAGGTATCTGCCGTGAGCACGTTGAGTTCAGCTGTGTTATATACTAATCCTTCAGGAGGGACTGTGGGCCATAATCGGAGCACTAGGAGTCTGTATTCTTCCCTCTCCCATGGCTGCTGTAGCTCTGGAATGCGGGGAGTTTGGAGGGAGCTCTGTGGCCTGTGAACCCCACGTCTCCACAGTTCCTGCTTCCCTCCTTCCCCTCTCATCCAATTTGCCCACCTTTGGATGATTTCAATTGCACGTCTTTTAGTCTTGCCTGTTGCTGTGCAGGGAGTCCTTTGTGGAATTATAGTTGTTCAATTTGTTGTAAATTCCAGGGGAAATTTCAAGAGGCTCGCCTCATGCTGCCATTTTTATGATGTCATGACTCACTTTTTAATATTTTTATTTTTAAGTGGGCTCTCTAACCCATCCAGAATTCACTTAAGTACAAGATTGCACATTTATTCTTAATAAAGCCCATGTTGTTTATTATAGCATATTGTTTCAGTCTGTTATAACATTTCATACTATGAATCTGTTACGCATATCTTTGTAATACGTACTATATTTGTGGTTCTCAACTGGAGGCAATTTGATCCTCTCTGGGAAATCTGGCAATGACTGAAGACTTTTTTATTTGTCAAGTATTGAGGCGAAAGGGGTTAGAAGAGAGGCTGGCTACTCTAATGAGTAGAGGCTGGGGATAATATTGAACATCCTACCAAGTACATGACAGCCTCCCCAAAAGAATTAGGAAAGCTTGATAAGCAAGATTAGGAAAACTTGATAGGCAAGAGAGAAAGATCCAGGGATCCACTAGGTACCATTCCTCTGCTGGTTTCCTAATCACAAATAGTAGTATTACCTGACCTATACTTCTGTTTCCTACTCTGAGAGATAGGTATGGTAAGAGACTTTGGTTCCTGCTTTGCAGAAATCCAGTATACTATATAATTTTAATAACCCTAAGCTGTTAAAAAAAAAATGAGCTTAATAGTTTTAGAGCTCAGACCCTGGAACCTTACTGCGTGGGTTGAATCAGGGTCCTGTCCCTTAAGTGTTGTGTGACCCTGGGCAAGTTGTTTAACCTGTCTGCAGTTCCCTCATCTATAAAATGAGAGCAATAATCATATCTTATCCTAGATTGTCATAGAATTGCAACATGCTTAAAGCAGTGCTCGACATAGTAAACATTATAAAAGGGTTGGTTTAGTAACCATGATAGTATAAAGTAAATGACTTGTTTTTTATGAAGCATATTTTTAATCAGTAACCCATACTTGCTTTTTATATTAAAATTACACGTTTTAAAATCCACTGCGGATTTTTTTCTAGTGATCAAAGCGCTATGTTTAGAAGAAGCATGTTTCTTCTTTAGCCTTCTGTCACATCTCTTATCTTCTTGCCGTGAAGCATAAACCCCATTAGAATATCAACTATGTATGATTATTATTAAACTTTTATTACCACTGTCAAGCTTGCTGATTTTCTTGTAAGCACATACCTCTTTAATATGTAAGGTTGTTTATTTTTTTTCTGCCTATGAGAATTATTAATTTTGAATAAAGACTATTCATTTTTAGTTACATTCTGAAAGTTAATGATGATCTCCATGGAATTGTATTTGTTTTCTTGTGTCAAATATTTCAATTCATTCTATTAACTTGTGCTGAACACAATTTATGTCAACATCTAGACACTGTTGTTTCTGATCCCCTTACTAGATAGATTTTTTTTCTTTAGTGTATTTCTGAGCCTCCTTAATTCTTACTTTGCTTTCTGTCAAAAAATGACATATTCTGCATCAGCACTGTCCAATGGAATGCTCTGTGATGATGGAAATATTTTATTCTAAAGGTACTGTTGAGTCCTTAAAACGTGGCTAGGACAACTGAGGAACTGGATTTTTAATTTTAGTTCATCTTAATTGAAACTTAAACAGTCGCGTGTATCTAGTGGCTACCCCACTGAACAGCACAATTCTAGAGCATCACTTCCATTTCAATTAAAAATGTTCTGCATCATCCTAACTTGAACCTTTCATTGAATGTGTTCCTATATGCTTTTGTTTATCCTATATATTATATATGTTTCTTATATCCCAGTAGCATTTTTTTCCTTCATAATCCTGTGTTTTCAATACAGTAATAATATGTAGTCTCAGATGATTGGGGCTGTGCATGTGTATTTCTCTTTGAAAAGTGTATAATGCATTATCTGAAAATCAGGTGCTTGCTTTTCTTTATACTTTTTTTTTTGCAAATAAAAATTTTTTTTAAATAAATGGAGAACAATAGAATATATAAAAAAGAGAATAAAAATCACCCCAGTGGCACAACTACTACTCTTTCCCCTCCTACACACACATGCCCACCCCCACCCTACCTTACTCCCCCTCCCACACACACACACGCACACAGTGATATGTGATAGACTTGGGAACTTAGATGACTTCTTTCTGTATTTCATATATTGATTTATTTTTGAACACTTTACTGATTTTGCAGATAATACATGTTGATTGTTTTAAAACACTGAAGAGTATAGTGAAGGAAAAAAAGAATCATCCATCATCACAGAATGCACAGATTAACCATTTTATTGTTCTGGTTTGTTCTCCTCCAGTATTATTTCTAAGACCCCGAGGTAGATGGATACACAGGTAGGGAGATAGGTAGGTAGGTAGATAAGTAAGCAGGCATTATGAAAGTTTTAATTATACTATAGACATGCTGGGTTTACCAATAAAAGTATACACTTTTCAGATAGTAATCAAACAAAAATATATCTCATTACAGGTGTATTTCATCAACAATGGTCTTAGTGGCCATTTTGAACATTTGTAACTTTAAATAAAAATAGGTACTGGTTAACATTTATTCCCTGAATTTGTCAATCCATTAATTGTATCTTACTTTCTACATCATGAAAATTTTCCTATAGTTTAAAATAAAATTCATAAACATGATTTTACTGGCTGTATCATATGGGTATTCTATTCTGTCTATATACCATAATTTTTTTTTAAACCAGTTCCCTATTAGTGGACACTTAGGATGCTTCTCTTTTGTTACTACTATAAATAGCATTGTACTCTACCTCTTAGTGCCTAAACTTTTCATCTCTGATTATTTCCTTAGGATATATTCTTAGAAGTGAAATTACTGGGCCAAATAAAATGAACAGATTTAAGACTCTTGATATATATTGCCAAATTGCCCTCTAGAAAGTTCCTTGTTGCTTATAGAAGGAAATAAATAATCCTTGTTTTATTTCTGCTCTAATCATTTTTATGCAGCTTTTCTTTGAACCTTTTAAACTTCTCTTTGGTTTTGAAACTCAGATTTTTTTTTTTTTAATAAATGTTTCTTTTAAGGGATTAACAAAGTAATCACATTGTTATAAATACTCAAACAATGTAACTCTCTTGTTTTTTTCTTAGTAAAAGTTCTTATATATAACATTTTTCATTGTATAAATTGTGTCTTTCTAGGGTGAGCAAGGAGAAACAGGAAATCCAGGTCTGGCTGGCATTAATGGACTAAACGTAAGCCTAACTCTTTTTCTAATATTCTGTTTACATTTTACCACTGAAATATGCTGGCTATCTAATCCTATTAAGACTCTACCATTCTTGAAAGACTTAGCCACAATCAGAGCAAAATCAAGAATCAAGGCAGTTTTTCACATGGCTCAATAGAGGCCCACTGTTTTTAATTTCACTACAGATAGTTCATTGGTTTGAGACACAGTCGAACCTTGAAAAATGCAGGGGTTAAGGGCTCTGACCCCCATACAGTAAAAAATTTGCCTATAAATTTTGACTCACCAAAAACTTAGTTGGTTCCAGGACCCCCACATGGATATTAAAATCTGCGCATGCTCATGTTCCCTACATAAAATGGCGGAGATCAGTGCACACAGTTATCCCTCTGCATCCGCGGACTCCCAACCACAAATCAGAAACAATACAGGTACTTATTGAAAAAAAATCATGCATAAGTGGACTCAGGAATTCGAACCCATGTTGTTCAAGGGCCAACTGTGTTTTATACTTGTATCAACAGCCCTTTCTTCCTTGCTGTTTCTGCCTCGCATTTTTTCTAGTCTTCCTTTCAGTGTCTTTTTTCTTCTTACATTCTGCTGTGGCAGGTGTGCTTACCCAGGGGTCATTTCTCGTCTTACTCCAAATCTCCATCTCCTGAGGGGTCTGTATAGGTAGGATCAGAGTGATGAACAGAAAGGGAAGAAAGAAAGGGAAACGTGTCCTCAAATCTGTGTTGTTCACCCTCCATTGCACTAGTTTGGCACCTTCATGGATACGCTTGTCTGTAGTATGCTCCAGTCCTACCATCTCCTCCCTTTCCCTTTAGGACAGTTATCACCCTGGAGTTTCACTTTGATTGTTATGATGACATTTCATGGATACTCCAAATCTGGATTTTCCTCTGAAATGTAGGCAACTCTTACATCAGGTCATCAAATTCACCATTTACTAAAGATAAACTTTACCGGGAAAGTATCCACAGTGAGAATCATGTTTTCCCCACAGTTTCCAGTTTCTTCCTTTTTTTTTTTTTCACTCGCATAAAAATGTTTTTGAAAGTTTCTGAAGGACCACACTGCTTGCTTTATGGATAAACAAATAAAAAAGCTAGATTTGACTCCTTAATGCTGCAGAGGTGTTATGAAACCCATCTTGTATGTGGTAGATAATTATAGTGAGAAGGGAGGCTGATCATTATAATACTTGAGGCCTTTGGACAAAGGAAGAGCAATACCTGAGGGGGGGAGTGCCTCTGAAGGAGAAATACCCAATGAGTTAACCCCCGTAGTTAACACTGACGTGAGGCCTGACCCTCACCGTACCCACAGCTTTACTTTTGTTTACATCCTAAGGTGTCCCATTCATATCTTTAATATGATCCTCATTCTTGTTCTTCTCCCCTTTAAAGTCATTTTTAAAACACCAGAGAATGGGAACTAGCACCAATGGCTCCTAACTAGAGGAGTCTCTGCATTTTCTCTACATCCTTACTGTACCTCAAGACATGGAATGTCACAGCCGTTGGGCCCTACATTTAAATAGAACCTCTGATTCACCTCCATGCCCCTGGTGCCTCCAATAGTGGTGAGAGCCCTGGAGTGGAAAGTGTGTGTGTGTGTCCCAGGTCTGTCACTAACTGAGAAAAATCACTTCTCAGAGTCTAAAGTGATGGACTATGAATAGAGTCTAAAGTCCCCATCACTATAATTTTCTACAAATAGATTATTAAGGTTACAACTATGAAAAGCATGGTGAAATTTAAAGCATCCATTCAGGTTTCTGGAATTCCTGCTACACACGTAAGGCACTGTGGGGAAAATAAAACAGGAATACAGCTGCAGTCGGAGTATGGAAAATCCTGTTTGTCTTCCCTCCCCTGAATGGAGGGGAGGTGTGGTCTAAGCTGTGTTAAATGAAGATTTGTTTTACATTGTGTCCTATAACCTTGAGAGATCTGGGGCCGTTGCCTGTGTGTTTTGTTTCTTTTTCATACTCTTCGTGAAAGCTAAGACCATTTCTTGGAATCCCTAGTACTTAGTAAGTGTTTGGAGTGATTAAGTCCTCAATAATTATCTGCTAACGTTTCATTTTAAAAACTGAGAGATTATTATAGTAGACTAAAATATAAGTAATTCGAGCCTAAACTAGGATAAAAGAGATGGAAGGGAGGACATAGGTAGTGGTAGTGCAGAGGTAAAAATATATATAATTTGCCACTTGACTGCACTGAAAATTTAAGAGTCGCCCAAGGTTTTGACCATTCATTATGGGAAGGTTGTTATCTTGCAAAAAGTGCAAGAGTGTTAAAAGAAATTAACTACAGTGCTGCAAAATATAACCAAGCTACATACATGTGGCTGTGAGGAACAAAACAAATATTTTTAGAAGTTCATTAAGATAATGTTAGAATTGAAACAGAGAAGAGATTTTTCCAAATACTTGGATAAAATTGGAAAGAGGCTTGAGGGTTTGAAAACTAAACTATATTCACATTACCTTAGGGGTTTGGAAATTTTTCTTGTGGTGTCTGAAAGTAAGGTGACATGGCATTTTAGAATTAATCAATTGACACAGACATATATTTGAGTGCCTGTTACATGACCAAATGCTCTGGCAGCCATTGTATAAGTCCCAAATCTGAACAGACCAACTTGTGGGAAAAATCCACAGCCTAGTGGGCAGTACGACCTTTCCTCTTTGAGAAAGATCTTGGAAGAGTCCTTCACATGTCCCCACTCACAGGGTGACATTTCTTTAGCATCGTCATTGATTAATGTGGCTCATTAGGTACATCATAAAGCATGACAGAGCACAGCAACTAACTCTTCTCATTTGGTCACTTGTTAATATATAGAGATGGTATTATTTTCCTTTCCTTAAATTTGCCATGACTAAGGAGAAATAAGGAAAGTAGTGAAAGTTCTCTTTCCCCTTCATGATCACCAGGAGTAAGGAACCAAGTGCTCTGTTACTACATCGTTGGTAGTGGTGGTGTGAATATTAAGCTAGAGTCCATCAACTGTTCTCATGAGGAATTTGAAATTCAATCCTTATGGGCTAGCTAGCCTATTTCAGAGGCAAGCAATAACAGCTTGGGAAATTAAGCAGCTTTCTTTTAGAAAATGGTAAGATCAGCCTTTAATCCTACATGCTTAATTGAAAAGTCTCTTATTTTCCCACTAACTCATACCACATTTGTCATTGCCAATTTTTTAATGCAAAAATAAACTGACTCTACACACTAAAATCATTCAGCATTTATGACAGTTCGCTCGGACTTTCAATAATTGCTGGTACTCGTTCTTAGGGAATGAGGGGTATGATAATAGCTATTTCAATTTGAATTAAAGTCAAGCCATGATGGGATTATAACTTCAGAAATAGCCTTTTGGAATGCTTAGTGAATCAACTCAATGGGCCAGTTCACTCTATATACTTTCCAAGTCAGAGAAAATTGGAAGCATTTAATATTCCTACTAAATGAATTCAAAAGCCTCTTTAAAATCTTTATTCTTGCATATTACATATATCTTGATGTAAATGTATCCTTTAATAATTTCTTCTGTGCCAGCTTTCTCACAAAATGGGCAAGTTCACTTCAGAAAGTGTCAACCTTATTTAAAGGGGAGTACGCAGTAGCTGTGTCTTTCTCTATGGGGCACTGTTAGCATTTTGGTCAAAACATTTCTTTCCCATGTGGGGCTCTTACAAGAGCAGAATGTTTAACATCCTTGAGCATCACCAACTAAATGCCAGTAGCAGATCTTAGTCATTAGGACAAAAAAATGTTCTGATATCTTTCTAAATGTATCCTTGACTCTCTGTGTGTGTGTGTGTGTGCATAAACTTTGTATATTGGAATATTAGACTAAAGATATTGGACTAAATACATATAGTGTAAATGACGCATAACAAATATCTAGTCTAAATAATGCATGCCAACCATACATTGAAGTTGTCAAAAATTTGGATTGCTAGAATTTATCCTTCAAAATACAAGACCTCAGCTTCACAGACATTCTAGTTTATAATTAAATGATTCTGATTGTGACCTACTATGAGATACATTCAACAATGGCATCTGAGGACAGACTTGAGTGGGAGTCTTATAAAGTTGTTTGTGTGACCTTTGAAGCCAGAAGACACAGGCTCAAATCCCAGCTCTGCCATTGTCTAGCTATTATATTACCTGATTCATTACTTATTCTCTCCGTGACTCAGTTTCTTCATTTGCACAAGGGGATCTTAATATTAATAGCACTTAACTCATAGGTGCTTTTTTTCTGATGATTACAGAGTTACCATATGTAAAGTATGTAGGACAGTGTCTCACATATGGTAAGAGCTATATAAATATTTGCTATGTTTAGAAACTGGGTTAAATAAAACACATTTGTCTCTAATAGAAATATCTTTTCATTTGTTTGTTTTTGTGGTGTTATATAACGTTGGAAAAGTAGATTTCAGTCATTGAGTTTAGTCTCTTCCTCAGAAGCTTTATTATTGTCTTTCAAACATCCCTTATCAGAATTATAGCATCTGATGTTCCTAAAACAATCATGTGAATCTCCTTATACCAATGCAATCTGTAATACTGAATACAAGAATATTAAAATCACAAAGCTGAGATATCATTTGGCAACAGCTGGTGCCATTCCTCGGGAATAAGATGCAGTCAGTAGAATAGGTAAAGAACTGATTGGTGGGTTAAATATGTTAACAAATAACGTTGTTTTGTACCTTCTTCTGATTTTTAAAGATGCTACATACCATGAGTAGTAGGTCTTCTGATAAAAATTAATTTCATAGTCTACCTCCTTTTATAATTCTAGTTGTAATTCTGTCCTTTAGCTTTCCTTTTGCCTTTAAATGAGTTTTGTTTCCATATAACATACAGAATCAACTATTGTGCTTTTGAAATCTTTATATACACAAGTTTTATTGAGACCCTTGATAACAGATGCCTATCTTATTCAATATTGAATTCAGAGTCTGTTCCACTTGAGTCTTTATGTTTTATGGTGAGTGCTGTTTTTTCCTACCCAGCACTCAATAACCATTGATAGCACCAGTGTGACACGAGGGAAAAAATTGCACTTGAGAAAAGCATTTTACAGATCGGTTTCTGGGAGCCTACTATAATGCTATGGCCTTAAAAAACATTGTACTCTGTCACAGGGAGACATGAGTTACATGGGCCCACCCAATGGCTATAAAAGTAGAAGCTTGACGAATGCAGTACTTCTCAATTGCATTGTATCGTACGTGAGGTAAAACAGTTGTTACATATCCATCAAATTGAGTACAAAACTGAACAGAATGAACTATTAATTATCCCTTCAACTTAGACTTGATAAATAAAATCAGCATTTATTAAGTACCTCCCTGAATATTGTGTTTAATGTTCTCTTCCATTGAAAAAAAGTGTTTGCATATCCATAGGTTCATAGGTTGAGTCTGACATGTTTGTAGATGTGTAATACTATTTGTTGAATAAATAGATAATTGGTGTCTTTCTCAGTCATTTCTTTCTTCAGGTTTGTGTTTTTTCTGTATAGTGTTATACGAGCAAGATGGGAGTAAACTTCATTTTATAAATTTCTCAGCTCAGTAAATGGCAGAGCCTCCTCGCCAGTTACGTAAGCCAAGTGCAAAACACCCTCTATGCCTCTGTCCCCACTTCCAGGGTGTCTGCAAGTCCTGCTTTCCAGGATGCACCAAATCTGACCACTTCTCTCCATCTCCACTGTCACCATCCTATCTCAGCCATACTGCCCTCTTGGTGGTGTTTTTTTTTGAAACAGAGTCACATCATGTCATTTCCAGTCTTAAACAATAAGTAGCTTCCCATTGTTCTTAGAACATAACCTATTTTTCTTACCATGGCCTGCAATTCTCTGTGTGCCATGACCTCTGGCTAACCTTGACTTATCTCTTGATCCTTACCTGCTTGCTCATGACACTCCTTTCATCATTGAGGCTTTAGTGTTAGGTGTTCCCTCTATCCTCAGCACCCCGAAATCATAGCCTGGCTGGATCTTTTGAAACAACAAATGTTACCACAGAGGCTGTTTCTGACCCCCAACTGAAATAGCAGCTCTTTCCTCCTTCACACTTATCATATTCAGCCTGTTGATCTGTTTATTGTTAGTCACCCTTCTCTTATAACATGAGTTCCATAAAGGCAGGAATTTTGGGTTTGTTAAGGAAAAAATTATTCTGAAACTTATTATAATGGTAGGAAGACTTTTTATTCAAGACTATTGCATAAGAGTATTGCAATAGGGAAGAAGAGAGATTGAGCTCAACCCTGAATACAGCCAGGACAAGTGGGGATTTATAGCCAACAAATGGAGTGATGGCTCAGTGAATGGAAAATTACTAAGAGCAAAAATCAAGGGTAGGGGGATTTTTACTACACTGACCTAACAGAATTCTTGCTAAAGGCAGGCCAAAGATATCAAAGGTGGAGGGTGAGGAACTTGACCAGATATCAAAGGAAGGGGATTCTCTCTAAAATGACTTAGCAAGATTCTTGCTAAAACAGGGCTAGATAGGCCACATAAGATAGGACTAGGACCAAGATTGAGGCCTAGTCAAGAAAAGGGCTCAGAGGAGCCTGCCTAAAGTTTGGTCAAGAACAGTCTTTGTCACCTTTGTGTTGTTTTTGTATACTTGGATAATACTATCTAATAGTAACATAACACACTGTTATACGAGGTCTGACAATTAAGTTCAAAAACTAATCCTAGAAAAAGTGCTACATACCTCATTGCTGAATATCACTATGGTCACCTTCCAAGTGCTCCCCTTGGAAAGCTATGCACTGACACCAGCACCCAGACCACCCTTCAAAGCAATTTGGGAACTCTTTTTCTAGAATGGCCATAAGGGTTTTTGTCCTATTACCCTTGATGTCCTGAATGTCATCAAAATGTCTTCCTTTCAATATTTCCTTTATCTTCGGGCAAAGAAAGAAGTTACTGGGGCCAGATCAAGTGAGTAGGGAGGGTGTACCAATACAGTTATTTGTTTACTGGCTAAACACTCCCTCACATACTGTGCCATGTGAGCTGATGCATTGTCGTAATACAAGAGCCATGAATTGTTGGCAAAAAGTTCAGTTCGTCTAACTTTTTCACACAGCCTTTTCAGCATTTCCAAATAGTAAACTTGGTTAGCTGTTTGTCCAGTTGGTGCAAATGCATAATGAATAGTCCCTCTGATAGCAAAAAAGGTTAGCAATATCGTTGCAACAAGTTCACGAACTTAATTGTCAGACCTTCATGTTATGTAATATTTAGCATATACTTATGTATATGTTATTTGATAATATTACAAACTCAAGAGAAATGTAAGTGTATTACATTTCTAGTAGCAGCCACATTAGAAAAGTAAAAAGAAATGGTGAAACTAATTTTAATAATATATTTTATTTAATCCCATATGCAAAATGTTATCATTTCAATATATAATCAACAGAAAAATTATGAATGAGTATTTTGCATTTTTTTGGATTACCAAAAAACCCAATAGTATTTTACAGTCACAGCATATCTCAATTCAGACGAGTCATATTTCAAGAACTCAAAAGCTACATGTGGCTCATGGCTACTGTATTGACCAGTGCAAGTCTAAAAACTAGAAGAGTAACTGCACACAGGTATACAATAAATGTTTATTGAATAAATGGATAAATGAATGAGTGAATTAAGAATAAAAGCTATTCATAGAACTGGCATTTTTCTCTTCCCAAGTGTTCAGAATATGTTGGTGCCAAGTTTTACTTCAGAGACCTGTATAAATAGAGTATGTGTTGCTTGATTTGGGAAGGAACAGATATTTTAAATAATAAGAGAATATCACATCTCAAATATGATTTAATTTTTCACTTATCCTTTTTCTACAAATACTCCAAGGTACTGATGGAAGACACATAACTATAAATTTCATCCACAGAAATACTTACGCAATTACAAAGGTTTTATTCACCAATGAGAAGCTGTTTTCTTCCATTAAATTTTTTCTTAAAGTGTAAGACTGCACTTTTCACATACTCCCTGCAACAAGATTTTAAGTACCCGGTTTTGTTTTACTCCTTTAAATCCATCGGTGGCATCTGTATTGAGTAGATATGGATGATGACATTTGTCATTGTTTATTCACTATGAAATGTCAGAGCAGTGAAAGCTGGATCCTTCAGCTAGGAACAACAACAGTAAGACACCCAGATTTACTGGGCATTGTGTGGCTTCAGAATACTTATTTTTTCCATTATTGTTCTTCTCTTGTTCCATGTGTTAAATTAAGGACAAGGAAAGATATTTTTTTCCTTTTTACCACACAGTCAGGATGTGTCTATCTAACTTTCTATTTACACTATGAATACATTCAGCTGTAAAACTGATCTCCTCCACTGAAAACTATTGTGCTATTCTGAAATCTGTCATTTCTGAGTCAGATCAACTAAATACCCACTAAAACACCCAGGAGTTTAGAAGATTTGTGAATATATTTATCTGATATGCTATGTCTTATATGCTTTCATTTGATATCTTTATAAGTCCAGGTTAAAAAAAAGAGAGAGAGAGAGAGATAGGAATTAGAGAACTAAAACATACTTTAAAACAGAAAAGAGATTATATTTTAGTTCCAGCTTTGTGAGTGATAGGAAAAGAATACATCTTTCATTTCATTTCCCCCCACATTTAGATTTCTTGATAAAGACATAAAAATGTTTTTGATTTAAATCTTGAATTTGGGGGGGCAAGCTTTATAAAAGCCAAATCAGTGCTAAATCAGAGGTATTTACAACATCCACAAATTTAATCCAAAGTGGATACTTCAAAGCTCATATAAATCTAAATGATGTTCTCCCAGATGGTGAATTAATGTAATTTTAGCAGGAAGCAAAGTTGCACAAATATGCAGTATTGAGGACTCACACTGATTGAATGTATCTGTACCCACCACAGAACAGATGTTGCTTGTCATTTTAGTGCCAGTTGTCTCTGTTTCTCTCTATATGACACACTGAAGAATGGGATTTGGGAGTTCAGTAAATTATGATTTATTTTGTGACGAATGACTTGTTAGAAATTGAAGCTTTCTGTGAACTGTGTGCAGAAATCACATTGGTTGTATTTTTTTGTGCAGGGTTTGAAAGGTGACTTGGGTCCTCGTGGTCCACCTGGCCTAAAAGGAGAAAAGGTATCATGTGCACCCAGAAATGTGCCAATCTTTTCTTAAGAAAACCCTGGGAAACTATGCAGTGACTTTTCATGGAGACTGTCTACCTGCCAAAAGTTAATTTTGTTAAAATTAATCAAAGGCTGTTATGTTCAAAGTATCTGAACAAGAAAAGTCTTTTGGGTTCATTGAATTAGTTTGAAGGGACCAAATACACAAATGCTAGTCGACATGAATTTGGGTTTATAAGATTTCCCTGTTCTCTCCCTTGCTTAACAGCGTTAGGTATTCCATCACCAAATTAACAACCGTGTCCTGGATCAGGGAACCTTGCCAGTAGCACTATGCTGCTACTGTAATGGTGAGGCAGGTGGCCTTTGGGGGAAAGGAGCCCAACTTTGTATTCATTCTTAGTCTGAAGGCTCCATTTCCTGCCACCATTGCTCGTATACCATTTTATAATGGCATATTGGCAATTCACCTTGAAAAGAGAATTAAGAAATCGTAAAAGCAAGAGGCCTTTGGCGTAAGGTTATCGGATGATCCCAATTGGATGAGAATTGTATGTGTGGGTGTTTAGCATTGTTTTTGTTCTCCATCCTCAGCACATTTAGAAACCCTTTTCTGTCTTCAATATTTACCTCTGTATTAAAGCTGGTCTTGCAAATCAGTCCTCAGTGAGTGGTTTAAGCTACATCAATGTTCTTTCACAATTATTGGTTATTTTAATTCAGTTGTCTCAAAAATAATGAGTACACAATGCTAAATCTTAACTTTTGAGGTGACTATATTAGATGAGAAAGAGAAAGTTATAGAGATACGGTCAGCATGAGCATACTATATCCCAGTGCCTTGTGCCACATAGTGTGTGGTCTCCAGAAGCGTCCACCTAAATAAATACTGTAGCAGTGAGGCTTGGTCTTAATGGCTAAGAGTTCATATGAATTAAATAGGGGTACTGATACACAGGCATACAGGTGAAATATTTATAAATTGGGAAACAGTGAACTTTTAAATGGATCATTTTTTAAACATTTTGTATACTTGGTCAATATATCTGCCTGGTAATTTGTATCCACATAGGTCAGCAAAGCAATTTTAGTATTGAAAACTACATAAATGTAGGCAAAATTGATGGCAAGTGCAATGATGGCAAGTGCAATGCCGATTCAGCAGAGCTTTAGAGGAGGAAATGCGACCACTTCTTGCAGCTGGGAGGCACGAAGTGGGGACATCCATTTATTCTTTCTGCTGATCCTCATACTAACTTTTCCAGAAAAATTATCTGTCACTGTGACACTTCACAGCTGCTCCATTGGCAAGTAACCATATTTGAAGAGATACTCTTTCTAATTTTAGATTAGTAGACAAAAGAATATAAATTAGATTATTTTAGCTTTGCAAAACAAGTTCTGCAAAAAGCATGGGGGTGCACAAGGCAATAATTATATCATGAGAGCTAAAAGCACATGGTATGTACAGAGACTTTTATCAAGATAAAATTCTATTGTTCTTCCTTCAAGATTTATCTAGACATTGCTTCTATCCATTCAGAAAATTTATAAATAACATGTTTCAAAAGGAGACTATTGGTAATTGCAACTTTTCTTTAATCTATCGTAGGGAGATACAGGACCTCCGGGACCACCAGCCTTAGCTGTAAGTATTCTTGAAATCAAAATTCAAAATTGAAATACGTTATTCTATTTATTACTTACACTACATCATAACTAAACCAGAATTTAAGCCATAGGGTATTTTGAGAATTGAAAGTGACCTTAGAGTAGATCTAGCCAAACTTCCAAATGTTAAAGATGGGGCATCTACTCACAATAGTGAAGTACTTAACCTGAGGTTATACAGGGAGTACCTAGAAAGGTCTGAAAGCAGTACCTATCCTGAGCAATTTTCTCTACCCTCCATATGGTTCATAATTTTGCCCTTTAAATGTTTGACATGACTTTTAAAGTTAATGGAAGCAGAGACAAGTCTACGTATTCTAAAACTGTTAACAGAACAAAAGAAACTATAATCACCCAGTAGGTAAACACAGGTACCTATTTAAGCTGATTGTTACATTCCCTCAAATCTGCCTAAGACCATTGTTTTTCTTCTATGCGATTTGCTTCTAAGAGTTGCAAATGATAAAATGTCAATATTTCAGTAACAGATTTATGGGAAAAGTTTATAATGTGCACATAATGGGATTATTCTCATTTAAATGGTTCATCATTTATTAAGCATTTAGTCATAAATATGTAATGTTTTTATATTTAGATACAATTTACAGTGATAGCCTTTCTTCATAGGCCATTAAGGATTCTCATTTAACTTAAAGATTTGGTTTAAGAATGACTCGAAGCCTAATGAAAAAGAGTTTTTTAAATAAGATCATCTGTAGCCTGAGGTCACTCGAATTTAATGTTGATATTTCCTAATGACATAAATTAAGAATTTAAATCATAAGTTTTCAAAGAGCCATCGCGGTTATGGTATGTTGTGTTTAAAGGAGTCTTCCAGCATCTGGATGGAGCCCTTCTCAACGGGGCAGTACAGGAGTCTCAAAGGTGGTGTGGCTTTGATAACGTTTGTATTTATCACTGTACTTGAAAATGTCATTCTCACATTATAAACCTTAACAATCTCTCACGCAAGTAATATTGGCAATAATTACTTCAACAACAAATATTTCTTTATAAATAAAAAATCTAAGGACCCAAACAGATGACTGACTGAAGAATACCCAAATTCCATTTGTATTGGAATTCAGTCCTTGAAGCTTCTGTTTTCAAGATGGAAATAAAAACTATTTGAGAGGAGGTTTTAACTGCATATTCTTCGATTTGTTTGTAGTATGTGGAGTTTACTTTCAAAATGGTTTGGCAGTAGTGTATATTCAGGTTGCTCATTTTACTTAGGTCCCATGCTTCTTTGTCTTCAATTAAGTTTATATGCTCAACCACTTCCTTTAGTTATCTTATTTCCTAGGTGTTTTCAACTTGTGTTTGGAGACAAAATGCAATCTATGTATATTATTTCACCTGATATGCAGACTTGGCACGGCAGCCAGAAAGTTGTATTAGATTATATCTGTTTTGTGGATTTTTGATGAGAGCTGTGGTCTTCCTTCCAAGTAGCACTCTCTAGCTATCTCTTTGTACTCTTCAGATGACAGACACTAAGGAAGTACAAGCTAATTTTTATACTTATATAAAGATATGTCAAGGCAAAAAGACTGTGAAATGAAGTGTTCTATTTCATGAAGTAAAATGTTAATATTATTTGGGTATGACTGTTTACATACTTATCATTACTTTATTGATGTAGCTAATCAAAAGTTAACTATGAAACAGGGAAGAAGTAAAATGAATACCAACTTTCCATGCACTAAATATTTAATTGAGCTTATAATGCAGATTGATGCATTTTAATGAAGTGATTGATAGCAGTCTTCAAGGACAAAAAATTAATGACCCCACTATATCTGAATTAAATGAGGCACTGATATATAGGCGTCAGTTACCTGAGAATTCACCCATAGCGGTTCTAGCTGCACACTAAACTCCATTAGGGAGCTTTAAAATATACCCATGTGTGCCTCCACCCCCACAAATTAAAGCTCAAGAGATATAATGTGGAACCAGTGTATTTAAAAGGCTCTCCAGGTAATTCCGAATATGCAGCTGGAGTTGAAAGCCACTGTTTATGGGAACTATAATGGAACAAGCTCTTTTTCTACTTGTAAAATTCCTTTAGACTTTTGAAGAAGTCTGGCTTTGATCTCAAATCCAACTCAATGCATGATAATAAAAGAAATATCTCTTTCGTTTAGGGAGGCATACTAGGACAATGAAATTAAGATTGAAGCCTGCTTGGTTAAGTGGAAGAGATTAGGTAGGAAGTTAGCTTTAATTATAGCTTTAACGTAGCCATCCAAGGACTCCTGTGGGCTCAGGAGCCTTAATGCTTCTCAAAATTTAATGTGCAGAGGGACATTGTTCAAATGCGTATTTGACTTCTTCGGTCTGAGGTGAGAGCCTGAGATTCTCCATTTGTAACTAGAGGATGCAGATGCAGCTAGTCCTCAGACCACACTTTGACACAAGGGCTTAGCACCCAGCCTCCAGTTGTCCTGCAGACTCTGCCCCATTCCAGAGATCAGTGCCTCACCTGAACTACACATTAGAATCACTGTGGTACTTTAAAAACTCCACTTCCCAGGCTGCACCATATACTGATAAAGTCAGAATCTCTGGTCATTTGAAAGGTATCCCAAGCAATTCCAATGTGTAGCCAAGTTTGAGAACTAATGCCCAGAAAGCACGTTGAATACTTTTCTCCATAGCTTCCTTTCAGAGCTTGAGCAAATAATTTAGAATTATTCATTACATCAGTATTTGTATCAAAAACACCCAACCTGATTACTTTCTGAAGCTTCCAGGCAACGTCAGATGCTCTATTAGTACATGTGGTTTGGTTCCTGATTACTTGGTTATAGAGGATGAACTTCCATCTCCACATTTACCACCCACTAGCAAGCCCGTCAACAATCCTTCCTTGAGCCACGTCACAAGCATTGGTAAGTCCAGTACAAAGAATTCCAGAGACTATCTAAGCATACAGAGCTGAGCTGCCCGAATAAATAAGGACAAAAATATTGAATACTATTTTCCCTCTAAAATATACATACTATATTTATTTTGCTTTTGCTTGTAGTTTGCTTAATAAGAAATTGAGAGAAATCGTTATTGAGCTCACGGAAACATTGAGGTTACTGATGCAGGGCAGTCCTTTTTGATGCAGAACATTTTTGTGAAGGATCGTGTTTATCACCATTATTTTCATGTCCCTGTGGATGACCATGCTTTGGTTATTATTTTTAATTTTAAAAATCATATAGAACCATATCATTGTAAAAAACAAAATCTAATACTAACCATCTATTTTAAATAAATGTTACTTTGGTTGTTACTTATTTGTTTTCTTATGACCGATTGTCTGTAATTGGGTCTCAGTGGAGGAGACAGATAAAGGAGTGAGAGAAGCCAAGTGTAAAGGAATAAGGAAAGGCAATGGTGAGGAAATGGTCCAAAACATAGGCCAGAGTCCTAGAAACGGTTTTATTAATTAAAGTCAACTGCCACAGCTCTTACTCTTTTATTAATCTTTCCTTTCCCACCGCCTTGACGTGTTCTTACTGCCAATGACCAGTAAACCTTACTTACTCTCCAATACACAGGAACACGCTTACTGAGGAAACCAACCGAAACGGTGCTGTCATTTGCAAATGCAGTGTGTACTAATAAACTCCCTTATTATGTGAAGTAACGAGATCCCATTTAAAATTCCACAATTGAAGCCCTTTGATAGCATTTGAATCCTTCTATAGATTCATGTTCATGGATCATGTGGAGAGAACACCAGTATGACTGCCTCAGGGGAAAAAAAGCTAAAAAGAAGGAGGAGGAGGAGGAGGAAGAAGGGGGAGGGGAGGAAAAACGGAAGGAAGGAAGGAAGGAAGGAAGGAAGGAAGGAAGGAAGGAAGGAAGGAAAGTAGGAAGGAAGGAAGGAAGGAAAGAAGGAAGGAAGGAAAAAAGAAAGGAAGGAAGGAAGGGGAAATCTAGATCCTGTAAAGATTTGAGTAAAAGTTATGGCATTATCTATCAGTTACATCCTTTAACCTTTAAATATTCTGTCAGACTACTTGACTTGGAAAAAAATTGAATCACACTTTTTTTTTTTTTAAGGGGAACAGGACTTTATTGGGGAACAGTGTGTACTTCCAGGCCTTTTCTCCAAGTCAAGTTGTTGTCCTTTCAATCCCAGTTGTGGAGGGCGCAGCTCAGCTCTAGGTCCAGTTGCTGTTTTCTAGTTGCAGGGGGCACAGCCCACCATCCCTTGCAGGAGTCGAACCAGCAACCTTGTGGTTGAGAGCCCACTGGCCCATGTGGGAATCGAACCGGCAGCCCCCGGAGTCAGGAGCATGGAGCCCCAACTGCCTGAGCCACCGGGCCAGCCCGTTGAATCACTTTTTGATACAATATTAATAAACATGCCAATTTTCCCAGTTACTTTCTTTAATTTATAGCCTTTTCAGATTATTCTGACAACGAAAGATTAAGGAATAAGCTTAAGTATAAGTTTGTGAATATATAAGTGGAACATATGGAAAACAGTTTATAAAACAGTGTCCAAGAATCTTCACTAAATACTTTTTTAACAAAATGTCCTCTGGAGATGTGGTAAGAAGAATAAAACTTTCATATCAAAAGGTGAGAATGTGGTTGAATTTTAAAAACAAGAAAGAATAATCTGTGCTTGACACCATAAACTCACTTCCATGTATGTATCTTTCGTTAGGCATGTTTTCAACACACACAGATGGTTACAAATAAAAAAAAAATTAATCAAATCACTTTGATGCATTTTCAGCCTCTTGGATAACAAATTTGCTATTTAGTACTAAATTAACTATTGTATAAACATAGTAAGCTATTAAATAGCTTACAATAAATGCAATTTTAATGTTCTAAAGCAGGGGTGTCCAAACTGCGGCCCGCGGGCCAACTGCGGCCCGCGATCCATTGTTAATTGGCCCGGAGCAAATTCCAAAAATATATTTAGTTTACTTAAATAAACCAGGTGAGGCAATACGTACTTCACCTCGAGTGAGTGGCCCGGCTGTTTGTGTATTTTACCGCATGTGGCCCTTGGTGAAAACCGTTGAAAAAAGTTTGGACACCCCTGTTCTAAAGAAATAAATATGAGATTTTAAATACTGATTTAAACTAATCAATTGATCATTTTTTTTACTTATCTTTTTTTATATGTCAAACTGATAACATTTTTAAGAACAACACAACTTGTTATATCCTAAGTAATAATAAATAACAATAATAAGTGGCAAACATTTATTGAGTTCCTACTGCATGTTATCTGTTACATTCCTTAAACAACCTTCTGAGATATAAAATGATTATTACCACATAACAGGTGAGGGAACTGAGGACTAGAAAATCAAAATAACTTGTCTGAGGTTCCAGAGATAATAAGTGACAGAGCTAATATTCAAATACTTGTTTGACTCTAAAGTCTAAGCTTTTCATTTTTTTGCGGGATGCATATCATTTTACTTAAAGAAGTATTCTCTTCTTATTTTATTGTATTTTCCAGCTTTATTGAGACATGATTGACATATAACATTGTGTAACTTAAAAGTGTACAATGTAGTGAATTTATATATGCATAGATTGCAAAGTGATTACCACAATAATGTCAGTTAACAGCTGCAGGGAGCAGCTGGGAAAATAGCAGCCAGGGTACAGCAAAAAGCATGAATCCTACCCTACCAACCATTTTGCAGATTCCATCAGGAAGCTGCCCAGGAGCCACTGGGGATCCCTCCATAAGCACCCCCAAAGCTACCCATGTCTCATGTATACACTCCATTTCTACCCCTGTAGGCACTGAAGGGCAAAGAGAGAGGCTTTGCAGAAAAACAATCCTAAAATGTATATGAAACAGCAAAAGACACTGAATATCCTAAGCAATCCTGAGAAAGAAGAACAAAGCTGGAGGCATCACACTTCCTGATTTCAAACTATGTTGCAAAGCTGCAGTAATCAAAACAATATGGCACTGTCATAAAAATTTACACATACCCAACTGGAACAGAACCAGCAGCCCAGAAATAAACGCATGTATATGAATATACACTCAAATAATATTTGACAAGGGAGCAAAAAATATTCAATGGAGATAATACAGTCTCTCCAATAAATGGCATTGGGAGAGCTGGATAATCACATGTTAAAGAAGGATTTGGATCCCTATTTTACACCACTCAAAAAATTAACTTGACATGGATTAAAGACTTAAATGTAAGAGCTTAAACTATGAAACTGCTAGAGGAAAACATAGGGAAAATATACTTGACATTGGTCTTACCAATGAAATTTTTGACTATGGCATCATAAGCACAAGCAACAAAAGCAAAAAAAAAAAACAAAACCATCAAATTCAAAAGCTTCTGCACAATAAAAGAAATGAGCAACAAATGAAAAGGCAGCCTATGAAATGGGAGAAAATATTTGCAAACCATGTATCTGATAAGGGGTTAATATCCAAAATATATAAGGAACTCATATAACTCAATAGCAAAACAAACAAACAAAAATAAATAAATAAACAAATAATTTCGTAGACATTTTTTCCAAAAAAAGACATACAATTGGACAAGAGGTACATGAAAAGGTGCTCAGCTTCACTGATCATCAGGGAAATGCAAATAAAAACCACAATGAAGTATCACCTCATACCTGTTAGGATGGCTATTATCAAAAAGACAAAACATGTTTGCGGGGAAGTGGATGAAAGGGAACCTTTGTGTACTGTTGGTGGAATGTAAATTGGTGCAGCCACTCTATGAAAAACAGTATGGAAGTTACTCAAAAAATTAAAAATAGAGCTACCTTATGACCCAACAATCCCACTTTTAGGTATATATACAAAGGAAATGCTGTATCTCAAAGAGATATCTGCATTTCTATGTTCATTCCAGCATTATTCACAATGGCTAGGACATAGAAACAACCTCATTGTCCATCGATGAATGAGTGGACAAAGGACATGTGAGATACACACACACACACACACACACACACACACACACACACACATTATTCAACCACAAAAAGAAGGAAATCCTGCCATTTGTGACAGCATGGATGGACCTTGAGGGCATTATGTTAAGTGAAATAAATCAGAAAGACAAATACTATATGTTCTCACCTATATGCAGAATCAATAAAAGCTAAATTCATAGAAACAGATAGTAGAATGATGGTTACCAGGGGTGGAGGGTAAGGGAAATGGGGAGATGGTGGTCAAAGGGTACAAACTTCTAGTTATAAGATACATTAGCTCAGGATCTAATGTACAGCATGGTGATTATAGTTAACAATACTCTATTACATATTTGAAAGCTGCTAGGAGACTAGATCTTAAATGACATCACCACACACACACACACACACACCAAGGTATTTATATGAGGTGATGGAGGTGTTAACTAACCTTATTGTGGCAATCGTTTCACTATATGCACATGTATAAAATCATCTGGTTGTAGACCTTACACTTACACAATATTATATGTCAATTTTATCTCAATAAAGCTGTGGGGGGGTGGAGAAGTGAGTTACTGATAAATTTAAAATGGCTCTTCTATTGATATTTATAATTTACAAAGCAGATGTTTACAGTCATGTGTTGCTGACAGGGATATGTTCTGAGAAATGTCTTTAGGCAATTGTGTAAACATCGCAGAGGGCACTTACACAAACCTAGATGGCATAGCCTACTACACACGGAGACTGTATGGCACTAATAGGCAATAAGCCTATTGCTCCTGGGCTACACGCTGTACAGCGTGTTACTGTACAAAACAACACAAGATCAAATCAAGCACAAGACAAAATGATGCAATCAGGAGACAAAGTAAGCACAAGATGTATGAGGCCACTGCCTGCATAACAAGGCATACTGTTTTACAGCAAACTTTAAAAACAAAAAGAGGAAAGAGTACACTCTAAAATAACCATAAAACTATAGTATAGTAAATACATAAACCAGTAACATAATCATTTGTCATCATTATCAAGCATTATGTACTGTACATAATTGTATGTGCTACACTTTTATACAAGAGGCAGTGTGGTAGGTTTGTTTGCACAGCATCACCACAAACCTGTGCATAAGGCATTGCAGTGGTTATGACATCACTAGGTGGTAGGCATTTGTCAGCTCCATTATAACTTTATGGGACCACTGTTATGTATGTGGTCTGTCACTGACCGAGACGTCAGGCAGCACGTGACTACGGTATTTACATGAATTAAAACCAACACTGGATTAGGAAAACTTATGACAACCAAATTTGATTGATTAAAATACAATTCATATAAGATTATCCTGAAATCATGAAGATTTTGACATAAAAAATCCTCTATTAAAGGTAAATAGTTTATGGTTTACTCATAGTTTTTGAATTATGGCATTATATATTAGCTTTTTCCTTACATTTAAATATAGTTATAAATTCTTGCATTTGAATATGCATTTAAATATTTCAATATGTAGTAAGTACAAATTCTTTGATTCTTTGTCATTTGTTGTTAATCTTAATTTTATGTAAATATAGCCTGTCTTTCTATATAATTTCTTAATATTGTGTGTATGCTTTATATCCTTACGATTACTTACTGTTACCAGCTTCTCAAATAAATATACTACTGTTTTTGTAGTAAAATTTTGCTAAAATCCCTAACTGAAGCTTCAGAAGTAAGGCATTATTGAAATGAGGCGGTTGGCTAATGCCTCTGCCTCCTTCCCTCTTTTCTCCTTTGGCCTTTGCATGTCATGTCCAACAAGACATGCAGGCGAAGGTAGAAGAGTGCTGCTTCACATAATATATCCACTAATTTTAGTTCCCAGGAAAATGGCTGTGTTGCTCTGGCCCTGTCTCTTTGGGGAGTTATTAAATACTCATCCAGATGGCAGCAAATGTTTACACAGAAGCCAAAGGTTTAGTCAGTCAACAGCAGAAGTGTCTTAGACATGCTTACTAAATGATACTTTAAATGCCAGTTCCTGGGGGCCCAGATAAATCCAGCTTAAGTGAAAATTAGGCACAGAGAGGGAGCACAGATTTCACTGTATGAAAACTGCCTTAAATACCATAAGCGACTGAGAGAAAAATCTCACCTGGTCATTTATAAATCAAATGACACACAAATTAACAGATGGCCCTAATGTGCAAGAGATCGTATAGTATTCATATAAGGGAAGGCTTTACATACATGTGTTTCTAAATTAGCACATACAACATACAAAAATGATCAGTTCAGTAGATGATATGGTCCCTACCCTCCTCCCTCCTTTTTGCCTGCCCAGTTGTTTGACTGCTAACTAGGTGTCAGATACTATGCTAGGTCCTGGGGATACACATAAAGAGCACTCAGTGTTGTTGCCTTCTGGAAACCTATTTGGTTTAGGAAAAAGCAACCAGTTGGTTAAAGTTGATCATTTTTAAACTGAGCATTTCCAATTAGTATATAAATAGCCTACAGTGTTTGTGCGACTGCAGTTATTTAGCACTACAAAAAAACTTTTAGTTATTTCAGAAAAACACATTTTTACTAGAATTCTAATGCTGTAATTTAAATAGTTACTTTCAATACATAAATCACAGATTCAACTGAATAATTCTTTTTTTTTACTAAAGTTCCTGAGGAACTATAACCATCTCTTTTTACGTGAATGAAATATTAAATTCTTGTTAAATGCCCATAAAGCATCATTCCTCCTACTGTTCTAACTAGAATAAATATGTGTTCTATAGCATATACATACTGTATATATTTATATGCATATATAAATATATGTACTATAGCATAATAATCAACAGGTAATTCAGTTTAAGATTATTTTAAATTTCTCGCATATTAAAATCTGAGTTATTTATATGGTCTTTCTATGAATTGCCTGAATTTGAATTGATGCTATTAGTCTAAAAAAGTTTCATAATTCGTATTAAATTAATTGTTAACTTTCTGAAACTGGTGATGCAGATCCATATTGGGATTTTTTAGGGCACTAGTAGGCTAGTACAAGGAAGGCATTCGAAATTCTTTTGAAAATCAGTCCTGTTTTTCAATTTGTGGAAAAAAGACTTATATAAATGAATTTGTTGATTAAAATGGAAGACGTTTCTATACTATAAAGCTATTTTTATTGACTCTGTGCAGAAATATAGTGGAGTTGATGCTTAAGGCCCTAGAAAGATTTATGTTTAGCCTCAGAGAAGATTTATGTTTTGGAAAACCTACCATCAGCTCGTTTGACAGGGAGGTGATTTATGTATCTTTCATTAGATGAATGATTTGAGAATAGCTCCTTCTGCCCTTCTGTTTATAGTTTCCTTCTGTTTCAAAAGATATTTCAGATTGTTTTTATCGTAACTCTAAATTATACATTTAAAAACATAACAGTAAAATTGTCTTTCCTAAAAATGCTCTACATTGGCATTTTGGGACTTTTATGAAAGAGCTATTTTATTTCATGTTGAGATATTCAGCAATCTAGAAAAATACATTAAAGTGTATTTCAAATGCCATTAGAAAATTATAAAATGGATAAGACTTTTGAAAAATTATATGCATAAAAATACATGTAAGTCATAAATCCACACAGAATTTAGTTTAATTCAATTCCACTCTAAACATTTTTTTAAATTTTTTGGTAGACTCCTTATATAAAATGGGATCTATCTATAAAATAGAATTTTTAAATGATTGCTCTCTAAAAGGATTAGAACTATATTTGTTCCAGTTAACTGCCCCACTGGTTTTAACCAAAAATTCATGCAGTATAGCTTAGGAGTTATACAAACCCTGGATTCTATCTAACTGCTTGGGTTTGAAACTTGCCATGTTCCTTGACCATTCTGTGCCCTAGTTTCATCATCTATATAATGGGATAATAACATTTCCTATTGTATGGTGTTGTGGTGATGATTAAGTTAATTATTAGGTTGGTGCAAAAGTAATTGTGGTTTAAAAGGTTAAAAATAATTGCAAAAACTGCAATTACTTTTGCACCAAACAAATAGTATATGTAAAATTTTTTGAAAAATGACTGGCTCCTGGTAAATACTATTTAAGTTTTAACTAGTATTCTTACTGTTATGATGATTAATATTCAGTGGTAAAGATATCAATAGAAAAGAACCTAGAGGTTTTTATGAAGTCATTGCTAAGAAATGTTCCAGAACTTTCATATAATTGCAGTATCTTTATGGGTAGAGTTCTTTCCTCTTAAGTAAACTAGTAAATGTAAACTAAATTGAAGTATTTTGTAGTTTATCTCTGGTATAACCTCCACAGGGACAGTAATCTTGTCTATTTTATGCACAGCTGCACCCCCAGAGATTAAAAGTAGTTGGTGCACAATGCAACATATAGATGATGTAGTATAGAAGTGCACTTGAAACCTATATAATTTTACTAACCAATGTCACCCAATAAATATAATAAAAATTAATTTAATTTTTTTAAAGTAGTTGGTGCAGTATAGGTACTCACTCAATAAATATTTCTTTTTCATAGGTAGAGGAAACATTTTTCACTGATGAACATATTATTAAAGTAAAATATTACCAAATCCTACAGTGAAAATATCTAGAGGATCACATAAGATCACTGACTTGAACGTCATAATGAAGAGGAGATTCCCTCTTTCAGCAACCAAAGCTAATTAATTTAGGGCAGGTTGTCACCTTCTTCCCCATTGAAAATTATCAGCAGTAATCCTGATGTCACTTACTACCCCTGATTATTATTTTTTTATCTGTCTGAGAGTCATGATGTTTGTGAGCAATTGGGATTATCTCCTTAATTGAAGAATCCTAACTTCTCTGTTAAATATGCTGCAGACCTGAACAGAAGTTTTATATATTTTAATCCATTACTAAGTCATCTTTTGAGAAATAGTTAAAGAAACACTGGCTATAAGGTCAAGAAACCCAGAACCTACCCTGAAATATGCAACTATTTTTATTTTTATTTATTTGTTTATTTTACCTTGGGCATGTCACCCACTAATATTTAGGGGTCCAAGCAGAAGGTTTTAAAGGTCGTTTCCACATCTAAAATTCTATTATTTTCTCTTTTACATTTCCTAAGGAATTTTAATTTGTTTAGCCACCTATGATCTAATAGATATCCTTTAATGATATTTTTTCTTCAAACCCTCTATGCTTCATCACATTATTTTAAAAGGTTAGAGATTAAATATACAAAACGGTTTAGTTAAATCAGATATATTCCCATTGTAAAGAAAGGTTTCACTTATCAGTGTCATGAAAGGTAAAAGGCATGACATTTTACCCTCCTCGTAAGGCACCAGTGTAACCTGCCACAGTTGTATGGCCTGAGCCAGAGACAGAGGTGGTATTAGTCATGGCAGCAGGAGCTTCATGTCTGCATTTGTCGCCCTGTTACCAGGCCTCAGGAGTAACCCAGGTCGGTGCGGCATGGGCAGTAAGTTTGTGTCACAACTAAGGAACTCCAAGGTTAGGGTTTCCAAATCTTTTATCACATATTCAAAGAAACTGGCCCTTTGACCCAAAGGGAGGCATTATCTTTAATATTCTGAACAGTAAGCACATCTGCCCTTTGCTTTCCTATATAAACACCTTAAAAATAGATAGTCCAGAACAAAAAGGCAATTAGCACCTCCCTCACAAGATATGGAAGAACATGAAAGACCCTGGAAAGACCCATTGTCTCTCAACAATATTCAGTCATTTCTGTATTACTGTCTTGGCTTCTGGCAAATTCTCCTAGGAGTAGTATGCTATTTCATCAACCAGTCTTGTTAACGGTAACCAACCAAGGCTGGGATCAAAACTGTTCTGTTTGTCCCATGTGGCATTTGATGAGGGCTACTAGTAACAGGACTCCAAGCAAGTAGACAAGGCCAACCTATTATATTGATCCCAACCATTTTCCTAGGATCCCAGACCCAACCAACTGAACAAATTCTATAAATTATCCAAGTTTATTTTCGGAAGCCAGATGATTTTCTCCTTAAGTTTCTGAATTGACTTTTCCCCTTGACTTGAGACATCAATCCAAGTTCATCAACAAGGACATAGACATTTTATTTTATAAAGCGTAGAGAGCCATACTGTCCCCAGCTTTAGCCCAGTGGCTACCATAAGAATGCTGAGTGAGCAGAATACTAAACCAAGTGGCCGTTATCTTTTTAATCTAGGACCATGTCAGTCAAGGCAACGAGATCATCTAAGTGGCTGACCCAGAATTAAGTTTGAGTCATCTAGGTCCCCTTTGGACTAGGCAACCACCTGAAGGGTGGAAAGATAGTTCAGCACATGGAGCAGTTAGTGGCTCGCTCACAAGACAAGTAGAAATGCAAAAAATTGGTGGAGAATTGTCTCCAACAACCAGCTCTTAGGCATTGTATCCCTTTTTAAACAAATCCTAGCAAATGGTTGTTCTTTTATTTACCACATCACTGCTAACTGCACTGCTACTTCATTTAGCTTCTGACCTACTCTAATCTTCATATGCCTTCTGCGACGTTGCTATTCTTACTTCCCTTCAGTCTGTGCTGTTCATTTTTTTTTATTTCATTTTTATAGAATGACATCCTGTTTCACAACCATTTCTTAGTTTCCTAATATAGTATGTCCTGGAATGTTTAATATCTTCATGTATCAAAAATGTAAAGGCAGATCCTATGTCTTAAATCTGGTAAGACTGACTTGAAACCTCATTCTTGGACTAAGATGATGCATATTCAAATAAATCTTATGCTCCAAGTATTTCTTTGGAAGTGGAAGTAGCATATATTAGAAGTAGAATAGAGTCATAGGGTCAGACATACTTGAGTTTAGAGCTCAGGGCCCCAACTTATTTGCAGTGTTATCTTTAGGAAGTTTGTTTTCTCATCTGTGAAAGGGAAAAAATTACATTTCTTAGAGTTGTTAGAATTAAATAAAATAACTTATGTAAAATAAAGTGATGAATGGAATTCCTGACAGGCAGTCTTTTTGTATGTTGTTCAATGCCAATTCTCTATCCTTTTTCTAATTTAATACTGTGAGTGTATGGAGGTTGTTGAAGGCTTTGTAGAAATGATGATGAAATGTTATAGTAAGGCTTCTACCTTTTGGTTATGTGCAAATAGGAAAGTCTTTTTTGTATGTTATTCACATTGTCCTTTTACTCACTATTGTTTGCTTGTTATAGCTTTAAATTAGTACATTAACTCTCAAATTATCTTGATTTGTTCACTTGATACACTATTCTTTTTCAGAAACTTGAAAATAACTTTCTGAATGCAACATTTCATTGACATATTAAGAAAACATTAATTGTAATTTACTTTTCTGCCAACTTTCTAGTGTTTGATTGGTAGCTTGAAAATTAAGTGGTTTGTTCTGGCCTTCATAGCATCACATTCTGGTTATTTGTAAAACACATCATGTTGCCAACCCAGAAGATTGAAAAGTTACAAGGGAACAACATCCTGGGGGGTCTATTTGACACATCACAACTAAATCTCATTAATGCCACTTGCACTGAATCGGAGTTACACTGACACAGCCTTAAGTTATTCAATCTATCAAGTATATGTGATTATGTAGGGTAAATGTTTGACTCCTTTCTAAAAGGTTGTGTTTAAAGAAATAGTTGTAGATAGACTGATTTGTCCATTGACATGCAATATAATTTCCTCCAAAAAATGGAGGTATCTTTCAGATGTATTTAACTAAGTCTCAGAATTCTAATAGTTTCAAGGATTAATCTTTTTTGTCACTATAAAAACTGCTAGGATACATTTTCTCACTTAATAGCCAAGAAAAGCCAATAAATAGACAATGCAACTACCTTACCTACTGATTAGTGCACAAATTACCAAATGCATTGTATAGTTAAGTATTAATTCATAGGGATTTCTCACCTGTTTTGTCAATTAAGAATTAATTGTTCAATGTTTAATCAGCTACCCTGGCATTTTTTCAAGTGTTCTGCAGAATTAACAAGGCTTATTCGATCTGTAAAGGCCATCTCCTTGGTTCTGCCACCAGTAAGAGCAAGTTGAAACTAAAGACAAAGTGATGATAAAAAATGTATATTTTACATGGTCATGATAGCCATTGTGTTAACCAAATTAGTGGCAAATTATTGCATTTTGAGAACAGTTTCTTAACAGTAATAGTAATTTATTTGCTGTATACTTTAGGATAAATTGCCAGGTATAAAAATTAGGGCAATTCCTTGCTATTTCAAATGCTACATTTGAATATGCATGCAATAAGTGAACTATGAGAATCAGTTTATTTGCCTTAATTAGTGCTTTAAATAAAATTTTAATGCTTTTCAAATCAGTTCATTTATGTAGTTAAAAAACTAACTACTGAAAATAATATACATCATATTTCAATAAGTAGATCATTATGTAACATTTGGAAAGACAAAGAGTTAGATTCTTTCATCACTCCTATACCAATAAAAATACAAGATGGATTGAAATTTAAAAAGGGAAGAACAAAACTGGAGAAGTCCTATGGAAAATACAGAAATTTAAAAATAATTAATAAAGGATAACTTTATAAATATAAAAAAAGCCCAAAAAGTAAAAATGAAATTAGTAAATTTGACCACACCAACAAATAGTCCCTGTATGGCAAAAAAATATATAGATATAGATATAGATATATACAAATGGCCAACTGGGTAAAAATATTTACAACTCATATCATAACAAAGGAATATATTTCCTAATATATAGATAGACTCCTACAAACAAATTTTTAAAAAGACCAATAATCCAAAATACAGACTATTATTTGATCAGACTAAGTCATTAAAGCTGAATCAATCATATTCTTTCACATAAATCGTTAAGATAGATGATACAAATGGATTTGACAGACCATGACCTATCAGTTTTTTTTACTTGTTAACAGAGCCTTGAGCTAACAGAAATCAAACCATTTCATTTATTAGGTTAGGGCCAAAATAAAGCAAATCTACATAGTTTTTCATAGTCAAGAAAAATTAAAAATATGAAATGATCAAAATATGAAATTACTTATGACAAATAAATGAAGGGGAGTCATGAATAATTACCAAATATGAAACTACATTATTTGAAATGATATGTCATTTTAAGTAACTTCATTAGTTCTAATTCTTATTAATAATTATATAAATTGATTATATCCTTTAATCTCTTCAGTTCATGTTGTTTTTCTGAAAAACTAAGTACTTAATCCTCACCAATAAGCTAAATTAAAGAATTAGGTTATATTTCTTTCTCCAATGAAGGACAAACACCTCCACATAGAACTATAGCATCCACTTTATAATACTACCACATAAGAATTAAAAATAACTTGAATTATTTTGGTATCAAGTGGGATTTTTTGATGAATAATATCAGTTTCTAAATTGGAATTTCTGTAGCTATGGCAATTAATGTCCTTACTATAGCAGAAGTACCAAGAGAAGTATAAAGAAGGAGAATCTTAGCAATCATTCATCCATTCCCTACTAAATGCAATCCATTGTGCAAAACAATAAGCAAAGTACAAAGAAACTGAGGATATGTACAACTTATGCAGTGGAATGTCTCAGAGAGGGGCAAAAATCATTGTTAGGAAAATTTCTGGTAAGTATATGTCCCACAGCATTCCAAATTTACAGACTAAATATTCTATTATTTAATATATAATATTTCTAGTTTTATTGGCTGAATCAGTAGTGCCTAGAACATGCTATTTCAGACTCTATATGATGCAAAATGATATCATTTCTTAGTTCAGAAAACACAGAAAAAGAGTATTGTTAAAATTTATCCCTGCAACCAGATGGAACAATCATAATTCATTATGTCTCATGTCTAAAATGCTGCCAGGGCTTTCAAATGAAATTAAGTTGTGAAAGTACTACAAATGACCTCTATTTTTTAAATTGTTGAAGGTAGGATAAAATTGTCCATCCAGTTATGGAACCTGTTTACTGTAACTGATAATGATTGAAACATTCTTGTCCACACAAATATTTCATAGAGTTTCCTTTCTAGTGACAGCTCTTCTTATTCTACTCTTGTCAATGTTACTGGATAGGTTTCAAAGGGTGTTTCTTAGTATATGCAAGAGATTTTATTGTTCTTTATTTCAAAGATATGTATTTCCTAGTATGCACTGGCAACTGTTTGTGATAAAATGATAGGCTTCTTAGATATGACATAGAATTCCTTTTCTGAATGCTTACACACTCTAAGGGAAATTCTTTCTTGTGTCATTATAATTCTGTGAAATAACATAGAACTGGTCAAGCTATAAGGTATTAACATAAACAGCTTTAAATGCCACTTCTCATAACTAACATGAAAATCTCTTCCCATGACTGGACTACACATCTCTAGTATATTTGCTTACTTGCTTTTTGTCATTTGTTCTGATGTCTCCAACTTATAAAGTTTGTCCCCATTGTTCTCATAGTAAAGACATGAAATTTTCTATAAAAATAGATAAACTCTGTTTTGAATTTTAATTTTGTATACTCTATTTGAAGCACAGAAAATGCCCTAGTGGTATTTTAAGAATTTGTTCAGTTTTTGCTTAATCTTATGTTCCAAGTCTATGAAGCATATTCTAAAGCAATAATCATAACACTTAAAGTACACTTACTTGCATAACATTTTCATTGAAGTCAATTTTAGGTATCATATGTTCTGCAACATTCCTGGCAAGGGAGTGCAAATAATATTATCCCTTTTTTACTTCAGCTCTTTTCTTTGACTGAGAAGTTATGAATATATCTTGCCTCTTTTCACAAATGCAAATGTGTTCATTTGCAATTAACCTACCCTATTAACTCTACTAAACATCTGCTATATTTGTTAAACACTTCAAAATTCTGTTCTGAACCAGTTAATTCTAAGTGATTTCCCAGTTAAATATTTACATGTGCTTCCATGATGATAAGCTCTAGCCTGTCTTAGATAATCAGCAGATTGTCCAGAGAGAGCTATGTGAAATGTAACACACTGTAATTGCTATCCTGGAACTCAGAAGTGTTTAGCTGGATTGGACTATTTTTGCATGTTTTTTATCCAAGCCAGAAGAGGTAACAGCCTTATGAATTCCTTTCTTGGTCAACATTTTTAATGTCCCGAATTCCATTAAAAAAATGCTTGATAAACGTATGTAGATGTTTATATCATGATTGTCCTAATTACATTCTCAAACTTCTCTTTCTGAAAAGCAATAAATCTTTATGTTTGCTAAATTTTAGGAAAAACCCAATTTGCAGTCATTTTCATGGCAGACTAAGAAGATGGAAAAAGTAGATAAAAATGGATAGGCATTTTCCTTCAGCAAATTAAATCAAAAGAGAAAATAATGTACCGATTATGCAAATATGCCTTGTGCATAAAGATACTTCAGATATGATTCTCTAACTAGAGAAATTATATAAATCTGTAAAATCTCAAGTAGTAGTCAAAGATTTAAATAAGGTCCATATTAGAAATGAAGTCATAAGAACTGATCAGTTCTTAGAGGAACTGTAAGGCAGTTTTACTCTTAGATATCAGAGAATGGAATTATCTGTCACTTTAGATGAGGAATGCTGACAAGACCGAAAGCTCTCTGATGTGCTATTTAAGTCCAAGTCCAAGTTTTGAAAATAAATATGATTATATGTAGAGCAGAAACCAGTTTCTTTCCACCACCACCACCTTGTATTATTCTATCTCAGTTTTTTCTTCCCTATGATCCAATTTACTAAGTGTTTATTGAGTCTATCCTGTAAGTATTGCAGAAGATAGAGAAAAAAAAATGATCCTCTGTCCTCTAGAATTCATAATCAGCTAAGAAAATAAGTGAACTACACACCTAATGGCATTTACAAGGCCAGGGTAAGAAAGGATTTTAGGAGGGGTTCTGAGACAAATGCTGAGCTCTACCAAGATTAATTTAAGGAAGCTGGAGCTTAGGTATATCTTTCAAAATAAGTGAAAGGTATAATTTTCACAGTAAGTGAAAAGCAAATCCATTCTTCAACTTTACTAAATGAAAGGAGAAGTGAGCTGGATAATTATAAGTAATAAATCATCCCCAATTTTAATTTCTTCGTGAAAAATATGATTTTTCTGCAGGTGGTTTACTTGTGTTTTACTGACAATATTGACATTGTTTTTCTATGAAAGGTCAGCTAATATTCGATTAATACAGCTCAAAAATATTTTGAACATTAATGCAACAGAGCTAGGATTAAAAATTGGTCATGAATAATTAAAATGGTGAATAATCTATTGGAGATTAAAATTATTTTTCCAATTTTTCATCAAATTCCTAATTGGGTCCTAGACTTAACAAAGGTAGAGTGTGGAGGGAGGATTCAAAATCATAAACATCCAGGAGGCATATAGTGGGTTTAAATACATGAGTGTAACTTATCTTGCTATTAGGATTTTTCACACAAAAGATTCTCATAAATAATTTTTAAACCACAGAGTACATTTTATTAATAAGTGCAGTTTAATATTTTTGCATCCCGTAGGCTGTTGTTATATAATTTCTCCAAAAAGTAAAGAAAATGGAATTTTTGTTATACATGCCTCAATAATTAATTGTACTTCCTTGATGAATGTTTGGTGTGTGTATGTTTTAGTAACTTATGTTTAAAAACACTGAAAAAGCTGTCAGCATTTGGATGGATATCAAAAATGTTATATATAAGTTTGACTATTCATGAAATGATAATAGTTTCCTAAGGGTAAGAGGGGAGAGTTTAATCTAGATCCAAGATTGTGTCAGTCTTGTAAATAATGACACAACTCCCTGTAATTATATTGTAATTAATGCTTGGTATATTAGGTTTTCATCATTTTTCTCATACACATTAGGAATGTATCATCCTAAAGTTGTCCTAATTAGCCAACTTTCCTTGGTTAAATAACATTTGGCAGATATTTTCCATAGCAACAAATTGAATCACTCTTTTCGTTCCCTGGTTTTTATTCCTGCCTAAATCAATAAAACATAGTCTCCACATGTCCTTATAACATTAAATTTTTCCAACAGTAGATAAAAGAAATGAGAGTAATAGATGCATACATTTTTATTAGTGTTTTGTGGAGGAGTCAGAAAGATTTGGGAAAACTGAGGATTATTGAAACGTAGATTTTTTTGTCACTAATGCTTTTCGAAAATGAGCTTCAATAATTTGTACTAAATTTTGACAACTTTATTCAAATGAAACCTATCTGAAATTAAAATGTCTATAACTTTTTTATATTCAAAATAGAATTAGTTGGAAAAATTATGCACGTTGCAGCATTATGAAAATTTAGTTTCTTTGAAAATAATTAATATATATGATAAATAATTATAGGTCGTCACAAGCACATCTGATATTTTAGTTTAAAGGTAGCCAGGACTTTTTTTTTTAAAGGTCATATTATAAAAAGGAATACTCCTTTTTTTAAAATTAGGTAATGAAAGAATGTTTCTTCTATAATGAAAGAAAATTTGGATTTGTTTGAATATATTTTACCAGACTTCTCCTTTATTCCAAGCCATTTAAGTCATTTAATACATAATCATTTAATCATAAATATTTGTAAAACCCTTTGAAAATTACTGCCTTTATCCAAAATCTTTTATTAGAATTAATTGATTTCCCAGCATAGATTTTTTTCTCTCAGGCACTAGTAGACACATACCATGTTGAGTAAGATAACAAGTTCTACCTGTTGTTCTTAGAGCCTTGTAGGAAAAATCATTACACGAATAATCATTTAAGTGAACTTATGATCAGTACTTTAAAGGACAAGGGTAAAGCACTATAAGACCGAAAAACCAGGCCCCGTCTCTTCATGTGGAAAATCAGGAACAGCCAGGCTGTGTTTTCTTAAGATCAGTTTAGCCGTGATGTGGAGAATGGTGGGGTCTGTTTCTAGTGTCAACTAGAACCTCTTACAGATGATGAGCAAGCAAGACGTGATAATGAGAGCAGTAGGAATGGAGAGAAATGGATGGATCCAAATATGCTTTGGAGGTACATCAAGGGAGACTTAGTCACTGAATGTGAAAAAGAAGTCTAAGAGAGAGAAGTATGGAGGATGAGTTGTAGATTTCTGGCATGAAGAAATACTAAGAGGATTTTGTGTGGGTTTAGTGAGTTGAGGAATGCTGGAAGAGGATCTGGTTTTGGAGAGAGGATACTACGTTCGCTGTTTGATGTGTTCAATTTCAGATGCCCAATGAGATAGGGGAGTGGGTATGGTCATACAGGCAATTGGATATAAACTGGAGGTATAAATCTTAGAACTATTGGGCTGGAGAGTTCAAAACCCACTGGCAAGAGAATGTGGACTGAGAAGAAAATAAAACTAAATCTCCCATGTTTAAAGCTTGACTATGGAAGGAGGAAGCATCAGGAGAGTAACTAAGAAAAGGCTTTCAGAGAGGTAACAATTTAGCAGTAACTGCTGAAGATTTTTTAAAACTAGCAGTATCATCATTTTGATTGTCGTGGTGAATTGGAATGCCTGTATATTAGTAACGATCTGTAAGAATCAGGAGACTTGACTTCCAGATTATCCACATCTGGGATTTCCTGGGCCTTTTTATGATCTGACAAAATGGTTATTTTCCCTACCACTTGACAGTATTATGAGAAATTATTAAATAATGTCTATGATACTAAAAATTAAGTGCTATAAATATATATATGAATATATATATATAAACACCATAACTGTTTTCTTAGAAGATATTAAACAGAGCTATCAATCAAAAATGTAGTTCTATTTATAGAGTTTAAATGTATAAAGAGGCATTTTTTTTCTTATTGCAAATATCATTATCATTTATTTATGGAACTTTGGTGAAACGTGATTCTGATCATATGGGGTTCATCACAGGAAATGAACATTGGGCCTCACACCTGGTTTAGAATAGCCTTTTTTTCTTCCCTGAAGTTAACTATAAAGGTAAACCAGCCAAAGAAGGACAATTCATCATAATTAATATATTACATAGTCTCACCTTGGAAGAGCTCAAATCACTTGAAAAGTTTTATTTAATCAGTAAAGTGGGTATTGTCACAGCATTCTTTGTGAGGCAGTTGTACATGAAACAGTCTATTAAAGTGTCCTTTTTTTCCTCATAGGGTTCCCTGGGGATTCAAGGCCCCCAAGGTCCACCTGGAAAAGAGGGTCAGAGGGTAAGTAAGCATGGAACAACTGGCAGGCATTATTAACTCAAGAGTTTCTTATTTCTGAACACTAACAAAAATAAAACCAAAATATAGCAAGCAGATGGGCATAAGGAGAATAGCAGCTATCTGAAGGCTGAAATTTGAGATTTAACAGAGACAATCCAGAAAATTCTATATATTTTCAAGATTGGCAGCACAAATGTACAGAGACAGTTTGGGTAAAATGAATTAACGGTAATTTGATCTAGAGCATATCTGGTCACATTTTGGGGTTTAGAGTTAAGCTGATTTTTGCAGAGTTAGGTTGATGAGTATCTTTGTGGAATTTCAGCCTGTTCGTGAATTTTGTAAAGATTGTGGATATTAACTACATTCTTAGCCAAATCAAATTATTGACATTAGTGACTCTGAGATAAACTACATAGAAAGTGAGTAAATTGTACTTGCAATTGGGAGTATAGCAATTACCTTTGATCTCTAGGCCAGGTATATTACGGTCCCCAGTAAAAAGAACCCCTGCAGTGATAATCAGTTTCTCTTAAACACTTTCAGCAATGGGGCACCCCATTCTTGTGGCTTTTTGTTATTATTACTATGTTCGGATTATTTTTAAGTCTCAACATATTTTATGTATGCTTTCTCATATGATTATTATTAGGTTCTGTTACCTTACTGGTGAGGATTCTGTGACTTAGAGTTCAGGAGACTTGCCTAAAATCAAAGAGCTAATAAATACTAGAACCGGGTCTTGAATTTGTGGCTTCTTTGTCTAGATCCCATATTCACCTTTACTGTCCCAGTATATTAACCCCAAATCTGTCTTTTAGTCACTATTGTTTGTTATTCCCAGTTCTACCCTCTGGCAAATAAATCTGTTGCCTCAAATATATTAGAGTCCTTCAAGTATTTGAGGACCAGTGGTGGATTTTACCAAGGCTTACCTCTTATCGGGTTAATACAATGCCAACTCTCTTAATTCCTTCTCTTATTATATGAATTCTTGATCCACTAACATTCTGATAGTCTTTCCTAGAAAACACTCATGGACCTGCTGGGGGAGTCAGGTGGGACTGAACATATGTAGTCTTGTTTAGGACACAGTAAAATGTGGCCAGCAAACCCTTCCCCAAAAGCAGTATACTTCCATTGCGGCCCAAGACTGAGCCAAGGCGTCTGTGTACGCCATTGTACTTTGTTCTTTCTTTTAACTGACCCCTTTCACTCAGTCAGCTCTGTTTTTAATTATTGTTTTTTTGGCATTACAATTAAGATTCGATTTGGAAAATAAAATTGGACTGAATGATATCCAAGTTTATTTAGTTTTAAAAATCTTATATCCAGTTATTATTCCCAGTGGCTAGTTCTGTGAACACAGAAGGGATTAATAAGTTTCGATGACTAAGAAAGGAACAATTTTGCAAATAATGGCTAACATTTATGGGCTACCTACATAATGTGTTAAATACTTCATAATTATTATTTAATTTATTCCTCACAATAGCCCTAAGAGGTAGGTTCTACTATGATCTTCATGGTGAAACTGAAGTTTTAAGCAACTAGGGTAGAGTACATTGCTAGTAAGTGGAACTATGCTGATATTTTAAAATTATTTACAAAGTAGTCATAGTTGGGTTCTGCTCTAAACACCTGAGTGCACAATTGTAGTTTCCTCTTTAGCTCTCCAACCCCTTTTCATTTAAGAGTTCATTAGTCCACCTGAATCAAAGTTTTAAATAGTCTCAGGGAAAAAATTAAAAATTACTTCCGTACATCTGTGCTTTTGAGGCAGAGGACTAGATGGAATGACCTTGTGAAGCTAATTTCCAGGCTTCTCATCCTGTTTTCCTACAGTGATGGCCAAAATGTCTATTGCATCTAGAGCCATGTTGCTGAATTAAATTCTGTCTTCAGCATCCAGGGAACATTTTCCTTCTAGTAACACCCCTTCCTGGAAACTGAGTGATAAATTATACTCTCTAGGTAATATCCAAGGTATATAAGGAACTCATTCAACTCAATAGCAAAACAAACAAACAAACAAAAAACAAAGAACAAAACCAATAACCCAATTACAAAATAAGAAAAGGACCTGAATAGATTTCTCAGAGGAAGACATACAGATGGCCAGCAGGTCTATGAAAGGTGTTTGACATTGCTAATCATCAGGGAAATGAAAATCAAAACCTCAGTGACACATTACAGATGTTAGAATGGCTATTATCAGAAAGATGAAACATAACAATTTGTACAGATAGTGTAGGGATATCTGTATTCCCATGTTCACTGCAGCATTATTAATAATGGCAAAGGTATGGAAATAATCTAAATGTCCATTGACAGATGAATGGATAAAGAAAGAAAGAATTTATATATGTATTCTGGAATGAACTATTATTTAGCCTTAAAAAAGAAGGAAATCCTGCCAATGTGGTTGTGATAACATGGATGAACCTGGGAGACATTATGCTTAGTGAAATAAGCCAGACACAGAAAGACCAATACTGCATCTTCTCATTTATATGTGGAATCTAAAAATATCTAAATAATAGAAACCGAGAGTAGAATGTTGGTTATGAAGGGTTGGGGGAGGGGGATATGGGGAGATGTTGGTAAAGGGGTACAAAGTTTCAGTTATGCAAAGAAAGTTCTGGAGATCTAATGTATAGCATGGTGACTATAAGTTACCAATACCATATTGTATATTCGAAATTTGCTAACAGGGTAGATATTAAGTGTTTTCACCACACATAAAAAAGGTAACTGTGAAATGATAGATATGTTATTTGGCTTGATTGTGGTGAATACGTCGCAATGTATAAGTATATCAGATCATCAAGGTTGTACACCTTAAATATATACAGTTTTAAATTATCAACTATAACTCAATAAAGTAGAAAATAATAATAAACAGATATTTAATTTCTACTCCAAAAAAATCTTATACTCCCTAGGTGGTTTGATATGGCGGAGGGGTGTGTGTGTGTGTGTGTGTGTGTGTGTGTGTGTGCGCGTGCGTATGTGTGTTAAGAACATTTAATCTAAGATCTATCCTCTTAACAAATTTTTATGAGTACAGTGATATTGCACTTTGGAATTGTACTAATGTAGTCAGTTCAGTGCTCCTCCTGTTGTTTTAATAAAAACTTCTACCAAGTCAGATCTTCACCCATCCTGTTACTGCACAGTTACCTTTTTGAATCACATTGTTGAATGGGTCATTGTTAAATTTCATCTTCTGGATTTTAGTCCCTAATACCATTCTGTTTTGTTTTTTTTTTTTTAAATTATTATTGTTATTCCATAGAAATAGCTCCCAGCTTTACATCACCTTAAATTTTGATAAGCCTACATTAAAATCATTGATAAATCCTGAATAGAACAGGATCTGACAACTCTGTAACACCAGCAAAGGCTGCCATCTTGTCTACCATTGATATTCTTGTGGCATGATAATCAAAACATGTACAAACATATTTGAAATCTTCCTCCTTCCCACCCACATTTCTTAATTTGACTTGTAGAATAATTATGAGTCTTTATAAGACTAACTGAAATGAAAAAATATTCCAATGAGGTTTTTTAAAAATAACAATGCTTCCAATTGAAATTGTACATTAGCAAAGCTTACATTTCAGAAAGTGGGTTAAAGAATAATTTAAACTTATGGATTTTTCATGATAATTATGGAGGAATGTATTCAAATGGTAAAGTTTAACCACTCTTTTATGCAAATTTATTCCATTTATAAATATGTATAGTCTAGATAATTTTATATTACTTTAATTTCATCTTTTATCAAGAGTAACACAGTGTTAGAAACGAAGAATGTAATAGAATTTTAAATATGCTTTTAAGCATGGTTTGTCATTACTACTGCTCTTTTACAATTGTATTAATAGGGGAAAGTAACTAGAGCAGCTATTGTTGACATTATCCACATTTACAAATGATTATTTCTAAATATACTCAGTGATTTATTCTGCTTTATAAGTTCCTTGAAATGGACGCAAATTAATTTAAAAAATGAACACTCTTACATATTTACGTTTAGGTCCATATTAGTGCTACTCCCTTCCCTTTGCAAGAGTTAGGTTACTACTCAGCTCTTTTAGACATAATAGTATTTTTATGTATGTGTGTGTGCATACACACACACAGACATACACACATACTGAAAGCTAAGACCAGTAATTTTCCATTTAATTGAAGTTTGCAAAAGAAAACAACAGAAACAATCTATGAATCTAAAATTCTTTTTATTGACTCATTGTCAAGAAACTCTTATATTTTGATTACAGCTGTTTAACCAGGAAGGAATTGACTCGTTAAGTTCATTGTAATGAAATATAAAATATGTTTCTAAGGAAAGCAGAGCATTTAATTTTAAATTCCTTTTGATTTTCTATTTAACCCTTTGTGTAGCGTTTTCAATAAGCACAACAAGAATATTGTTGTTTTCCAAGTAGCACACCAAATTTCTGTTTGAAATTTTCATTAGTTAATTTTATTCTTTTTATTGTCTTTAAAGCTGCTAAGTCTTAGATTATGAAGTGTTATTTTAATAAAATATAGTAATAGTAAACCTCTTATACTTAAAAGCTGCTTTTAACCTCAACAAGGCTGGTGGTGATACATACATCTGAGATTTGTGGCCTTCGTTATTTTTAACCTCTGGATTTTCTTCTTTGAATCTTTTAGATGCCATTAAACTTTTTTCCACTTTCTTATTTTTTTGAAGTCCTACAAGTAAAACGTTTGGTTGGCATATTTTTGAGACTCACATTCTTTATAGATTAACACAATTTTAAAAATTCATCTAATGTTGACTGTTGACCCTAAGCCACAGATTACAAGGTATTAGAGAACAGTAAGGAGAACACCATGGGCGATCACCTACTTACAGTCCAAGAGTATGGCCCGTGATGAGGAGAGGAGGGCCAGGAGGGGGACCAGGACACTGCAGGGCCAAGAAGTCAACAGAAGACAGTTCCAAGGCGTAAGGAGGGTTCAAAGGATGAAAATTTGAACAAAGCCATGGGGGAGAGATGATGGGTAAGAGAAGAAGTGGCTGGAATTGGTGCCAGATGAGAAAGAAGTTTTAGTTGAATATTTGGGAGAGCACTGGAATCAATGATTGTTAAGAAAAAGTGTGAAAGAATTCGGGGGTGAATTGTGAGGAAGGAGTGGCAGCAGTAGGCAATCTGGTGGAGGAACTTGATGGAAGCCCAGAAAAGGATCTTAGCGAAATGAAAGTGGAGTGTTTCAGTCAGCTAAGCACATTCATAGACATTTACATGAAACATCTCAAAAGAACTGGCGTTTATAAACATTCCCTCTCAAATATAGATTCCTCATAGGATTTTCTAATATTCCTAATAGAATCTCCCAAACTATAGAAAATTATTATTATTTTAATATAACCTTGGATTTCTCCTTTATAGTTATATGAAATATATGTCTGAAGAATCTCAGGGTTGGTATTTAACTACTAAGGCCTTTTGGAAAGAGATCACTCTAGGTCTCTGAAAAGACATTTATTGGTGAATCAACAATGTTACTTCTCCAAATAAAAATTTGTTTGATTGAACCAAAATGACACATCACTCTTGCACTTTGTTGCTGGATCCTAAACAGAAATTTTAAGTTCCTTACCATTTTACTCCTCTACATGTTCTCTCTCAGTTCAGCTTCTCTGTACCTTCTTTTTTTTTTTTGGTTTTGTTTTGTTTTGTTTTACCATTTCACCTGCGTTTTTCTTTATTTTAAAAAAAATTTTATTAAATATATTGGGGTGATATTGGTTAGCAAAATTATGTAGGTTTCAAGTGTACAATTCTATATTTCATCTGTAAATTCATTGTGTGTTCACCACCCAGAGTCAGTTCTTCTTCCATCACCACATATTTGGCCCCCTTTATCCTCTAAAACCACCTCTTCTCCCCCCTTACCCTTTGGTAATCACTAAACTGTTCTCTGTTTGTTTCTGTTTGTTTGTTTGTCTTGTTCATGTGTTGTTTTCAGATTTATATCCCACATGTGTGTGAAGTCATGTGGTTCTTGACTTTTTCTGTCTGACTTATTTCACTTAGCATGATAATCTCAAGATCAACCCATGTTGTTGCAAATGGCAGTATTTCTTCTTTTCTTGTAGCTGAGTAATCTTTTATTGTATATGTGTACCACATATTCTTTATCCAATTATCTATTGAAGGATACTTTGGTTGTATCCATGTCTTGGCCACCGTAAATAAAGCTGCAATGAACATTAGCGGTACATATATCTTTACTGATAAATGTTCTCAGACTTTTCTGGGTAGATACCCAGGAGAGGGATTGCTGGATCATATGGTAATTCTATTAATTTTTTGAGGAACCTCCATACTGTTTTCCATAGTGGCTGCACCAATTTACATCCCCACCAGCAATGTATGAGGGGTCTCTCTTCTCTACAACCTCTCCAACACTTGTTATTTTTTGGCTTGTTCTTAATAGCAATTATAACAGGTTTGAGGTGGTATTTCATTGTGGTTTTGATGTCCATTTCCCTAATAGTGAAGTTGAACATTTTTTCATATATCTATTAGCTATTTGTATGTCTTTATGTTCAGGTCCTCTGCCCATTTCTTATTTGGATTGTTTGTTTTTGGTTGTTGAGATGTATAAGTTCTTTGTATATTTTGGATATTAGCCCCTTTTTGGAGGTGTTGTTTGTAAGTGTCTTCTCCCATTCTGTTGGTTGCCTCTTTGTTTTATTGATGGTTTCATTTGCTGTGCATAAGCTTTTTAGTTTGATATAGCCCCATTCATATTTTTGATTTTACTTCCATTGCCTTTGAGTTCAAATTCATAAAATCCTTTCTGAACCCAAGGTCCATAAGTTTAGTACCTATGCTTTCTTCTACACAAAGTATCATTTCTTCTATACTTTCTTCTACACAAAGTTTATGTTTAGGTATTTGAGCCATTTTGAGTTAATTTTGGCATATGGTGATAGATAGCAGTCTAGTTTCAGTTTTCTGCACAAGCTTTCCAATTTTCCCAGCACCATTTATTAAAGAGGCTTTCTTTTCTCCATTGTAAGTTTTTGGCTCATTTGTTGAAAATTATCTGCCTATATATATGTGGGTTTATTTATAGGTTCTCAATTCTATTCCATTGGTCTGTGTGTCTGTTTTTCTGCCAGTACCATGCTGTTTTGATTACTGTCACTGTGTAGTATAAATTGAAGTCAGGGAATGTGACACCTCCATCTTTGTTCTTTTTTCTTAGGATCCTTTGGCCTGTCAGGGTCTTTTGTGATTCTATACAAATCTGATGATTTTTTCTATTTCTTAAAAAAAAATTCCATTGGTATTTTGATGGGGATCACATTAAATCTCTATATTGCTTTACATCATGATGAAGTGGGTTTCATTCCAGGGGCACAAGGATAAATCAACATATGCAAATGTATTGATGTGATACATCACATAAACAAAGAAAAGGATAAAAATCATATGATTATATCAATAGATGCAGAAAAAGTATTTGACAAGATATAATATGCATTTATGAGTAAAACACTTAATAAAAGGGGTATAGAAGGAAAGTATGTCAACATAATAAAGGCCATATATGACAAATCCTCAGCTAATATCATCTTTAATGGTGAAAAAATGAAAGCTTTTTCTTTATGATCAGGAAAAAGACAGGGATGACCCTTCTCACCACTGTTGTTCAACATAGTATTGGAAGTCCTAGCCAGAGCAATCAGGAAAGAGAAAGAAATAAAAGGCATCCAAATTGGGAATGAAGATGTTAAATTGTAACTTTGTGCAGATGACATGATTCTTTATATAGAAAACCCTAAATACTTCACCAAAACTATTAGAAACAAATAAATACAGTAAAGTTGTAGGATACAAAATCAATGTACAGAAATCCATTGTGTTCCTATATGTTAACAATGAAATTTCAGAAAAAGAAATGGAAAAAACAATTCCTATTGCAATTGCAACAACAACAAAAATACCTAAGAGTAGTAACTTAACAAAGGATGTGAAGGACCTATACACTGAAACCTATAAGACATTATTAAAAGAAATTGAAGAAGACACAAAGAAATGGAAAGAAATTCTGTGTTTGTGGACTGGAAGAATGAACATAGTTAAATGACCATTTTATCCAAAGCAATATACAGATTTAATGTGCCTTTGTTTTGTTTTCTTCTCCAAGCAAAAACATTTTTTTTTTTTTTTTACATCTCCAGGCAACCAACCCTTTTTCCAACATTTTTGTACAGATTTTACTTTCCTTTGAAGTGCTTACTCTAAGCTTGCTTTGACACCTGTGTCTGGGTTCAGGATTCCTTGCATTCTAAGCAACACAGAGAACCTGAGAGCCCTTAGTCCTCACCCCTATCAGGACATGTCCCTTTTTACCAGCCCAGGCTTGATGGTAAAGGAACTGGGTCATATTTCTTCAACAAGGTAGGAATCTGATGGTCAGTCCTACAAAAGCGTGGGAGGATGAGGCAGGCTGTATATCTGCTGGCTTCTTAGGGTACAAGCAATATGCAGTATAAAATGGTTGCAGCACAGGCTCTAGGGCCAGACAACCTGAATTTAAGCCCCAGCTTTACCACTCATTAGTTGTGTGCCCTTAGGCAAATTCTTCAGCCTCCCTGTGCCTCAGTTTCTTCATTTAGAAAATAGAGACGCTAATAATGTCTACCCCACAAGGTTGTAAACACTAATAATGTCTACGCCACAAGTGTGCTGTGTGATCTTAGCTATTGTCAGGATTCTCAACCCCAACCTGGTGATCTGAAGCTGTCTGTAGAACGGAAAGCAAGTATATAACTTCAGACATTCAGACTTGATTAAAGAAATGTATACTTGGTCAAGAAAAACATTTAGGGTAAAATGACTCTTTTCACTACCACTCCATTGAACCCATTTGATTTAACTTTTACCTGAAATCTTACTTTATCTGGATGTTCATGTCGATGTCCTGATACCCCAGAAACTTTATGAGGCCCAGTGTTGATCCAGCTTCATAATAAAATTAAGTTTCTCAAAAAATTTGCAAATGTGGATTTGTCCTTTTCCTGCAAGAAACAGGTGAGGATTGGTGTACTCATGGTGGAGTAGATGAGGCATTGTTTATGTTTGTTTAATGCATAAATTGTTCTGATCACGCATAAATTCCCCAAGATGTTTATGGAAAAATGCTTTGTTTTCCTTTGGGCTTATTTGTCTCTGAACGATTTAGGAGCATTGTTTAAGATGACATACTAACATAAATTATGTTCTAGTAATTCCTGGGTTATATCAATCTCCTTAGGAAAAAGGACAACAAAATCACTGCTTCTATGAAATCTACATATACTGTAGGACTCATCTAAGCAATATTTTCCTTGAGCTGATTTGTCTTTATGGGGCTTGATATATTTTTAAAGTGAAATTATACCCCAATAGTCTAGTTGTATTCAGCAGAACTTTCATAGAACACAGCAAATCAGTAAAGCAGGTCTGAATTGCCACCCATATCATAAAAACAATTTCTTCTCACTTTAGGATAGCTTATTCCACAGTACTAATTCCACAGCTATAGAATGATCTCCATAGTTTCAATGAAGCAAGTTCAGGTAAAATAATTTAACTGTAGTTGCAATTAAATTATTTTACATAGGCCTGAATTTTGGGGATGAGCCTTATGAAGAAAAGAATGAATAGTGATGAATTTTCAGCTCAGGAAGTAATTTGGTTGGCTGCACATTAAGATGATAGTGAAATATAAGATTGTCTTCTTCTCTTTATGTGTTAAAACTGACATTGACCTGTAAAATGAACAGTGAGTGTATCCATAATTCTGCTCACTCACTAAAGTTATAATGAGTGTTTTGTACCAAGAATTTTTATTGCTAACAGGAAAAAAATCAACAAATTATTTTAAATAAAGTGCTAGGTAGAACATTTTTTGCTTTGATCGACATGTAAATGTATAAATATACATTTTGTGAATAACATTTTAGAGGTTTTGCATTCTACAACCAGTGGTTCATGTTTATTGCACATGTTTAAACTTCCAATTTACTTCCTATGAAATTTCCTAAGTATGTCTCCCTGAGGATAGCTTGAGAGTTTACAAGAGCTATCAAGAGATTTTTATGCTATCTAACATTTCTAGATGGGTAACTAGGAAACCATGTACCCTGTTCAGGTCCCAAGAGCTATGCAACTTTCCCCCAATACCTTACTAAAATTTACAAAACCAATAAGATTCAGAGGATAAAAATGATCAAATCTACATTTACTCCTGCATTCCTGTTTGCAGAGCTTCATAGCAGACTTTGGGGAACCTTCACTATTGTTCTGATACCTGATATTGCTTGCTTTGCCTTTACTTGCTATGTTTCTAGAAACCCTCACCGTTTAGGATTATCTAGTTATCCCCAATTTACCTATGAGACTATGAAACTTAACACATGTAATTTAGAAAACTCTTATTGAGTTAAATTAGCCATCTAGAGAGAAAAATATACTGTAGTATAAATTTTACCGTATAATAAATCTTATGATGGCTTATTTTGCATTTGTATTTCCTTTTTATTAGTTGCCATTTCTACTATAAACATAAAGCATTCACACATTATGAACATCTGTCATGTATCTCATGTATAGATTATGCACATTTATAACCTAACTTTATTTGTTCTTTTTTATGTGCTTTGGATGTTATATGTTATGTAACACGTTATTTGATGTTATACGTTATGTAAATATAAAGTCATCTATATGTTTCCATTGTTTTATTCCTTATTTCAGTGAAAAATGAGAAATAAATGTAGAATATAAAAATCACATGATAGTCTTCTTCCTTTTGTCATATGATAAATTTCTCAGAGCGAAAATGTATCATTTACTACTTTATTAGCTTGGTGCAAAGGTAATTGTGGTTTAAAAGGTTAAAAATAATTGCAAACACCGCAATTATTTTTGCACCAACCTAATAACTTCCTGTGCTTTGTCCTAACTGATGAGGTCCCAAATAGCATCTAATTTACTATTAAGCATGTGACTTTACCATCAACTGTTTCACCTCTTCAGGTGTGATTTACCATTTGTGAGATTTCTTAATAGCATTTCAGGGTTCTTTTCAGTTAGATGCTTCTCAAGATTATAGAATCAGAATTTCAGAGAACATTGAAAAAAACTCAAAGAATGACATTGGTCTGCTTTACCTGAAAATTTGTACTTCACAATTTTCACCTGGCATCCTGCCACCCGAATACTCCTGATCACTCTAGGTTGGTATCCTCCAAAACTGCATCAAATATAGTTTCTGAAGCACTGGAGTAAGGCAGGGAAGGAGGCTAATATATGTTAATGTCAAACAAATGTCCACAAGGGAGTAGTTATATAGCAAGGACAAGAATTCTCCACTTTTGTCCCACACTCTGTGATTGGTGGGAGAGATAAGTCAAAGGAACAAGATGCTAGGCAAGAACTTCTAGCTCAATCTAAATAGAATCAGATGAAAAAGAGACACAGTAGGAGATGTAGCCCAGACTTTGTGAGAACAAGCCATTCCTTAGATAAAGTTAAATATCACATCTAATTAATGGCAGTGTGCCCCCCTGGTCCATTTTGGTAAACTTAATTCTAATTAGTGAGTCTCTGCAGTACACTTGAAACAAAGACACAAACAGCCCTGGAAAGGCTGTAACAAGAAAAAGATTGTAACCAATGGTTTTGTTTCAGCAATACGCATCTAGATTATTAAACCACAAGGAGGTGAGGTTCTTATCTATTTACATGAGGGGTCAAGTGACACTGTTTGTATTGTAACAGAATAGTTGTAAAAGCTATCTCTGTTATTTGGATTAGTAAAGAGGCAATGTTTTATGTTTTACAAACAGGATGCTGAGTCTGAATGGCTTATTTGTTTATGTGAATAGACCCAATAGTTGGTGTCTGCTATAGAAGAACCCCATTTCACAGGACTCCTTTAAACTGGAGACACCCAGTTCCTGAGTCTTGGAGAGGCTGGGTGACTTTAGAGAGATGGGCCTGGGAGAAAGTCCCATTTCAGGGACATCAAATTCTTTGCATTTTAGAGCTGAAAGGGAACTGTAGTGTCATTTCCATCCACTAGATAAGTAAATGTGGACCAGAAACATTCAGCAATTCTCCAAGATTGCAGGGCTATTAATCTCTTTATTCTATATGATGAGCACCCACTGTCTATTTTGTGGTCCCACACCAAAATCCAGATTTGTATGTCTTTAAAATGGAGAATATTGAGGAATTTGACCAAAGCCACTTTATTTTTCTAATTAAGGCCACATGTTATAAGAGACAAATGTAGACAGGTACCATTGGTCTTTTTGTGGGCTCTACATATTGTGAAAGCTGTACATTCTATCCCCGTGCCTTGCTTATCCTGCACCAACAGTTGGGAACCAGCATTGCATGGTCAGTGGGGAACTGGGTTGGAAGTCACAGCTGCTCTTTATCCAGTTGTAGGATTGGATTAATTTGTGACTGACTCAGACAAGTCACTCAAGATTCTAATCTAAATTTATCTGTTTCATCAAATTTATCTCTCAGGTATATTATGGGATTAAGCCAAAAGCACTTTGTAAGCATTCTGGTGACAGATATTCCATGAAAGAGTCTTAAAAATATTACCTACTTAGCCACAGAAACACTTAAAGAGAATGGAAAAGAAGACACTTTCCGCCAAAGCGGCAATATGCTAATACTCCTGCATCAGTATCTTTATTCAGAACGTCACACTGAACACATTAGTAGCTATTTGATGCATATGCCATTGGAAATGTCAAGGGAAAAGTTATTTATCCATTTGGGACACACTAAATATACAGGTGGATGGCTGCCAAAACCAATAATTAATCACATTATTAATCAATTTGGAAAATATTAACATGTAAGTTTTCAGAAACACAGAATATTTAAACCGTGAAACATTTTTATGGCCTAATGACTTTGAAAGGCAGCAAATTATGTTTATAATAAATAATACAAACCTTAACTTTGTAGAACTCCATCGTATTTTGAGTTACCTAAGGTGATAGCATAGAATTCTCAAAGCAAGTTTAATTTTATAGCACTTTAGTTTTTCCGGTACGGTTATATTTCAATTTGCAGGGGAGAGTAGAACCACTAAAAATAAATGTGATTTATTTTGCAAAATAAATGTGAGTGCCTGTTTTGTGTGAGGTGCTATGGAAATTGGCTTAAGTTGGGTTTCCCTAAAAACAGAATCTAAGATGGGATTCTTGTGCACATGATTTTCCACAGAAACATAAAAGAAAATGAGGGAAGCAGAAAAAGGGAAGAGGAATAATGCAGGCAAAAGAAATGTGATTTCAGAAGTATAGTCTCAGCCTAATCCCACAAGGCACTCTGGAACACCACAGAATTTATCCTACTTTGGGGCAAGTGTCTAGGCTTTGATTCCCACCAACCACATTGGATGGAGATAGGCGCAGTTACTTCTCAGGCATCTCCAGGCAAAGCAGCTCTCATAGACTAAGGCAAACCTCTGGAGAAGGGTGCAGGCAGAAGCCATTAGCAGCCAACACCCATAGAAGTTGGGTACCAGACAAACCTGGCACCTACAGCATCTGCACCAGAGGTGGAATAAAACACTATCCTGAATCTTACGAAAGCAGCATCCTCAGTGGCTTTTGAGTAGGAATGAAGGCATGATGAAAACTTTGATACAATTAACCTTATCCCAAGAGAGAGAAAGAAAAAGGGATAGAGGGAGGGAAGAAAAGAGAGAGAGAGAGAGAGAGAGTGAGAGAAAGAGAGGTCGTGTGTGTGTGTTGTGTGTGTGTGTGTGTGTGTGTTATTCTTTCAGTTATTCTTTCAGTCTAATCAATAAGTAATTAAAGGCTAAACTAAGATCATGCTTATGAAAACAAAGTGAAATGACCAGATGAGACAGACATCAAGGAGAAAGAATGAGCAGAGAGACAAGGCAATGGACTTATGTATCAAAAGTGATTACTGAAGTATCAAATCTGAAATAGTGACAGTGCCTTTACCCAAAGTAGAAAACACTGGAGGAAGTGAGTCAGTGTCAAGCCTATAACATTGGAGCTGCTGAAAGGATTTGCAAATGGAAATACTCCAGCCTCTTTAAACCAAGATTGCGATCATAAGAAAAAGGACAGAGTGTACTATTAGGAAGTCATCGATTTATAGGTGTTAACTGAAGCGATAGCATGGCCAAAGGAAAGACTATACAAAGAAAAGGACTGAGGGCAGAACCTTGAAATTAGGGTGAACCTATATAAAGGAGTGCGTGGAAAGGTGAATGAGAAAGTTAAAAGTATAGAGAAATAGAATAAAAGAAAATTTTTGAAAACAAGAGAATGGTCAACCAATTGGAAATGCTTTAGAGGGATCAGGGGGGATGGAGTCTGAGGCAAAGCCATTGGTGATCTTGAACAAGGCTGGTGGGTTGTTCAAGACCTGAGCGGGTGTGCGGTGCAGAGGTGGCCGTGACATTTCATGGGTGGGTCGGGAGTGTAGTAGGTATTTACAAAGTCAGAGGATTAGGGACTGTTCTTTTCAAAAGCTGAGGCTTAGCATCACATTTCGAGAGGTGAAGGCAGATTTTTTTTTTCTTGTAATTGAGTACATTTGTAAACTAAGGCAAGGAAGTCAATGAATAGGGAGGAACTGAAGTTACAAGCAACAGGAAACAGTAATAATCCAGAAGTACCAGAGGAGGCTAGAGAAGACGCACATGTAAATATGGGTCAGCATCTCTACCTCGAGTCCACACGGGAAGAGAGGAGGGGCGTGGCACTCTCTTTGGGGACAATGAATGTAAAATCAAGTCACTATGCATAAGTACCTCATACAGAACGAACTTTTCAGCGTCAATATAATTTAATACAACTTTTGCTCTTTATAGGAGGCATTGGTCTCAAGATTGTTCATATTTTCAGATAGCTACTACTTTCTTCCTTCATCAACAGCAAGCCCGATTCAGTCAAGTAAAAGCAGAGAGAAATATACTGCAGGTGCCAAATAAATGTATACACATGACTTGTATTCGTCTTTTGTTATCGGTGTATATTGAGTATTGCAATTTTAGTAGTTTTTCCTTTCTTAAAATGCGTATACATTTTTTTTGGCACCCTCTGTATAAGTAGAGGAAGCCAAACTAAAAGAAGGTGAAGAGGGTAGGGCACTGGGAGATTAAAAAGATCTCTTGCAGTTTGCTAGACTCTTCAAGCAGCTGGTCAAAATGTAAGCATTTCTTTTTACCCTTTCTATCTATGCTATGCCTCTTTTTCTTTGTAAATTACCAGTGATATCTAAGAAGAGCATTTCTGTGATCAACTGTTCACCTGAATTCATTTATTTAATTTTATAAATTCATTTAGCTAGAATACAATTCTAACTTATTGCAAAACTTTGTTTTATTAGTATAATGTAAATTATGTCAGACTAAAATATTGTCAAAATTAAATTGTCTTTATTTATTGCTTTTGACAATTTTACTTTTTATATTTCTGTACATTCTATAAACTATCATTTATTTTTTTCTCAAATGATAAAAAATTTCTGAAGCATGTTAATTAAGTATAATTCCCAAGCTAGGAAATGTCAAGGAACTCGTTTACCATATAAATGGCCCTGCCTGTGACTTTTTATCAATAAATCCTTGTTATAGTTATAAATTTTTGTGTAGTATATTAACTTACAATGGGCTTAAAATATTTTTCACTTGGAACTGATGGAAATGAATGTAGTGTATTTATTTGTAGTGGTTACCATAGAGATAAAAACCTTTTCGAACTAAAAGAGGGATGGCACAAAAATTACTTGTTCAAAAGAAGTTATGCTTCTAATTTAACATTGAAAATGGTGCACTATTCCCTTTCTTTTTTATTTTGTTGAAATTGCATGACTCAAGTGTGTATGATATACTTTTATTAGATCATTTCTAATAAAAGAAAAACTGAAGCAAAAATGAAATATGTGAATTCCCCACAGCATTTAATGGGATGAGGCTTTCATTTTTAATTTTTTACTCTTAAGAGTTAAAACATTCCTATTATGTTCCATCTACCATCTACATACTCCTTTTTTATATCTTGCTGTTCAATTTGAAATCTAATTACCTATAATGTCTTTTCTTAAAAACAAACAATTTATTGGCTTTCTTTTTCTGCAACATCATTTCCAACAATTAGACACATTTTCTAGCAATAACACAATTACAAAGATGAACAAATCTATGAAACTTTCTAAGATCTTATTATTGTTCATGTTCAGGCTTTGTGCATCTTGTAGACTTCCCTTGAAAAAATCAAATTAGGACACTCTTGGATAATATTCTATAATTTAGGATTGTTTTACTTAATTTGATTCTGTTACAAAAAGTCAGCATCATCCCCTTCTGGAGACAGTGAAGTGAGTTAAACCAACACTAAGACAGATGATTAATTAGGTAGGGAAGAGTCGGCTAATGAAAGAAGACCATCGTGGATGATGTGCCTTCCGCATCCCTGGGAGAGCTATGTGATGTAGAAAGAAAAAAGGGGGACAAGATCACAGAAAACACACCCTTCCTTATCTTCATTTTCTTCATAATTAACCCTATGGTTGTTTTCTTTTAAAGCATAGATTTTTGTACACCTAGTTAAAGGGATTTAAAAGGAAGTAAAAAAATGAGGGAGATTGTCCCCTTGGAAGAGATAGGAGTTAATAAGCCATGAGTGCTGTGTAGTGCAATGATATTCAGGAATGGTGCTCGGACAAAGAGTCACCAAACCATGATAAGTACAAACACTGAAACTTCAGGTTTAGGAACTTTTATAATAATTTAATATTGTTAAGAAAGCTAAGCATGTGATGATTGGATTCACTCAGTTGAACAGGTTGTAAATGAGTTGATATGTTGAATTCACATGGAGAGTCCCAAGGGCGCTAGGTGCCTACCAGTCATGAACAGCAGGGCCACAGCACAACATGTGACATTTTGAGGTTAGCTTGTCAATTGGTACGCACAAAAATCTGAGAAAATGGAATCATTTTTATAAATCAGTATTTTTAAATATTTTAAGCACGTTAGGGAAGTAACATTTGTACTATTTATTTTTAACCCCAACTAATGGCAAAACAAGCTTCACAGGATTTTTTAAGATATATTTTCAGCAGAGATTAACTGATGGCCATGGGAGTTTTTTTCCCAAAGAAATGAAGAGGAAAAGAATTGATGCTAATTTTACTAGGAAGTGTGGTCGTTCATATATTGATTGAGTTAATTGATGGTGAATCATTAAATCATAGCATGTTGTTCGTAGAGATGGACTGGCTAATGGGTCAATGAAACCATCAAAATGTAAGCAACATTTATAAGCAAAATATAAATAACTTCAAAACTAAAAGAATTTTGAAACAATGAACACTGACTTCAAAAGCCAATTGAAGCAAATGTTTAATACTTTATATTTCAACACTAGTACTTTCTGGTTTTGTAATAGTGCTTTAGGATTTCTGAGACAAAAATAAACATATTTGTACATTTCTGAAGTATTAGTGAAAGATGACATCAAAGATATTTGTTTGGAAATATTGGGTGAATATGTGGCAAAGATTCCATTGCTTGACATATTTAAAAAAACATCTAATACCAATTCAAAGGACAAATAAAACTAGCAAAATATTTTTACTGTATCGTGACAATGCACATGTAATTCTCATGTGTCAATTCTTTTGGTATATACAGGCAACTATAGATGATGGTACTAGAAGGAATCATTTTTTTTCTTCTTCAGCTTCCTAACCAATAAATATAACCAGCTCTGAGCTGTAGAAAAATATGAAGGATTACATTGTTGACAAATGTGGCTTGGAGTTCAATTTTTGTATAGGAAGATGTTCTGATGGCACAGCTGCAATAATAGGGAAGCATTCTGGAGCAGTTACCCTGATTAAGGACCTTGCACCAGGGTGTAAACCAGGACTGCTTCCTTCATCAAGAAAATCTTGCCAAAAATGATTACTAGACTTATCGTGGTGATCAAATTGTAAGGCATATAAATGTCAAATCACTATATTGTACAAATGAAATTAGTATAATATTGTATATCAACTATACTTCTATTAAAAGACAATGTTGAAAAAGAAAGTCTTGCTAACAAAGAAATGTCAGCTGAATGAAACAACAGGTCTAATGACATGGTCAAAATTGTGAATTTGGGAAAAGTCATATGTTGTTTGAGATTTTAAAAATTTGACATAATACATAAAAAGTTCAAAACAACTATTTTTGCAAACTCAGGTATGATAGTTGTTGAGGAGAAAAGTTTTGTCAGGAATGTTAGAATTACAGAATCAACTCAATGTTTCTGCAAGTTAAGAAACCAGTGTCTCAACGTAACTGATCATGAGGGAAATGCAAATAAAAGTCACAATATCACCTCACACCTGTTAGAATGACTTTCATCAAAAAGACAAGAAATAACAATAGTTGTCAAGGATACTGAGAAAAGGGAACCCTTATGTACTATTGATGGGAATTTAAATTGGTACAGCCACTATGGGAAACAGTATGGAGGTTCCTCAATATATTAAAAATAGAACTACCATGTTTCCTCAAAAATAAGACCTAGCCAGACAATCAGCTCTAATGTGTCTTTTGGAGAAAAAATTAATATAAAACCCGGTCTTATTTTACTACAATATGAGACCCGGTATTATAATATAACATAATATAATATAATATAATATAATATAATATAACATAACATATTATAAACATGGTCTTATGTTAATTTTTGTTCCAAAAGATGCATTAGAGCTGATTGTCCGGCTAGGTCTTATTTTCGGGGAAACACGGTATCATGTGACCCAGAATTCCCACTTCTGAGTATATATCCAAAGGAAATGCAACAGGACCTGGAAAAGATATCTGCGCTTCCATGACCGTTGCATCATTATTCACAGTAGTCAAAATATGAAATCAACCTAAGTGTCTATCAACAGATGAATGGATAAGGATTATATCTGCTTTATCTATTCATTATTTACACACACACACACACACACACTCACACACACTATAGGTTAGATATGTTAACAAGCAAGAAGCAAGCTCATTTTTTACTCCAAAACTTTAAATACTGAGACTTTTTGTGGATTTGTCACTTAGCACAGTTTCCCTGAAAAAGCACAACCAGTCAATGGTATTTGGGGACTGAAATCCAGCCTGTGCCCTACTAACTATGTGCCCCAATGTAGGGCTGCAGGCACCAGGAGAAAGAGTGTATTTTTGTCATTAATACAAAAGCACCTTATCAGCTAACTGGTGGACCCATCTCCTTAGACACAAAATCAGTGAGCATTATCTCATGGGAGCTTGGAAGTGTCATTTGGTAGATTTTTCCATTTATAAACTGCTAGATGAATAAATGGCTATTTGTCTCCCACGCCCTCAAAAAAATCTGTACTTCTAATGGTATTCTAGAATAATTTTGAGAGGTTCTTTTCTTTGTCATTGTAGAGATGTTTGTGAAATCCAGCAGCACCTCAGGACTAAACTAATTGTAACATAGGTTGACAAGTATTTTTTTTAATGTTTTATGGACGGCAAATGTTTATAAGGATTCTTTTTTTTTTTTTTAAATTTATTGGGGTGACAATTGTTAGTAAAATTACATAGAGTTCAGGTGTGCAATTCTGTATCACATCATCCATAAATCACACTGTGTGTTCACCACCCAGAGTCAGCTCCCCTTCCATCACCATACATTTGATCCCCCTCACCCTCATCCCCCACCCCCCAACCCCTTTACCTTCTGGTAACCACCAAATTACGTTCCCCAGATTAATTTTCAAGCCCGTGGCCATCCTATGGTCACCGATTGCCCTCCAATCCCCTCACCCTCTCCCCCACCCCCCACCCCTCCCGCCCATCTAGCAACCCTCAGTTTTTCCTCATTGTCTCCCAAACTGTTTCTGATTAGTTCATTCACTTATTCTTTTCTTTAGAATCCGCAAATAAGTGAGATCATATGGTACTTATCTTCATTCTCCTTCTATTTCTTGATGTTATGAAATATGACAGAAGGCTTTCTTTAAGGCCACCATACATCTCTAGCTTATCATAAATGGATACTCTATTTCAAACCTCTAAAAAACTGATACTTTGCATCAGAAGACCTAGATTTAATTTCAGCTTGCTCAGTTTACATTTTAAATGCCATTTAAAAATATTTGCCATTATTGTGCTGTTAGAGAGACCACTAATGTTTTATGTAACTGGAAGTCCCGATGATCCCCAATTAGGTGATTTAAAATTTAGCTGCATAAATTGAAATATTGGGAGTGAATTATGCTATGGCAACACTTAACCATATGTTAATAATTGAACGGACATTTTACAGGATCAAGTTTTTCTAGCAGAGAAAATAAAATGGTGATAAATTCCTAGATCCCTTGGGATGTAAGAGATTTCCTTGGGTGTAATACTTGAGCAACAGTGTAAAAAACCTGAAGAAACAACTGAGACTTTGCCTTATAATATGATAAAGAGCCTTGCACTTCTTGTACTCTGTATTTTGCTGCTTTGAAAATATTTTCATTTGGAAATATTATCTTCTCTCTTTTCTTCTTCTTTCTTCTCCTTTTTCCTCTTCTTCTTTTCTCTCTCTCTCCCAAAAAGAATAGATTTTAAAAACAATATTGAGTACCAAAAAATTTGTTGAAAAATACATACAAAAAATAATTTTTTCACATTTCAAAATACTCAAAACTACTTACTTATTCATATATATGTATATATTTGTGTGTATATATATATGAGGTGTGATCAAAAACTACAATGAATATTTAAATTAAAAAAAGATTACAGTAAAAGACACATTGTCATCAATCCCCCTCAAAATACTCCCCCTCACTTTGAACACATTTATCCCATCATTCTTGCCTCTTTCTGAAGCAGTTCTGCAAGTCCTCTTTCATGAGTGTCTTTAGTTGCGCTGTCGTGGCTGCCTCGATGTCCTGAATCGATTCAAAACATTTACCTTTCATTTTGACTTGGGGGAAGAGCCATAAATTACAGGGTGCCAGATCCAATGAAGAAGGTGGCTGAGGACACACCATAATGTTTTCATTTGACAGAAATTGACACACCAGAAGCTATGTGTGACATGGAGCATTATCATGATGGAGGATGAAACTGTTTGCCCATTTCGTGTTATTGCATTGTATGTGATCCATGATTTACGGCATACTTTTTTTTATTTTTTATTTTTTTATTTTTTTTACGGCATACTTCAGAACACACCTTCTCTCAACCATAGCTCACACCCGACTGACTGCACTGAACAAGTTGAAACTTATCACACACTGTTACTAAGGTTCAGTGTGCCGCTTCCTGTATTGAAGATCCCTGCCTTTCTGTTGGATGGCACTTGGTAGCAGCATTCACCATATCTTTTGATCATACCTCGTACTTATATGTATACATATATGTTTCTGTGTGTGGGGGGAGGTGTGTAAGGAATTTGGCTGTTACTCTTGAGTATGGGCCCTAGTTTGCCCTTTGTAAAATCTATAATATTCATTTCATTTGGAGACTGGGGCCAAAGCTATGGATACCACCTCCTTAGGAAAAATGTTGTTTACATTTGAAAACTTAAGTTCTAACCCTGCCAGGCATCCTGCCAATTCTTACCAAATGCTCAGAGAAGAGAACTAGATCACTGATGACTGCGTATTACCATTGTTTGAAAACATTTCTGGGGACGTATCTTACCCATAAGTCAGCCATGTTGATGTGCCAGTGTCAGCACATTCTATGTGAGGCTTTACTAGACCAGTACATTAGCCTCAATAATACAAAATTTCAAAAAGAGTATTTGGTATATATTTTCCTTGGTATTTGCCAACAATGTAACTAATCCACTAGCTCTACATCTGAATATATTTGACCACCTCCTCCATGCCCCCATGCCTCCATGCAGTTTAACCTGTCTAGGAAACCTGGGAACCATCTTTATAAAAGAATGGGTAAGCATTTAAGGAGAGCTCACTGGATGCCAGGCACTATCCCTGCCTTCCAGGAGTTTATAGTCTAATAATGGGGAAAAGATCATATAAAGCTCTTTTCAAACTTAGATATTTATCTTTAAGTAAATACTTCTCAGGTGTTCATATATTCCAGACCACTGTTTTTAGGCAAGTATCTTTGTACTCCATTTTTTTTTCTTTTAAGATGAAATAGCTAAGGCTGAGAGATTATGTGACCGTTCAGATTTGCTTAGTTAAGCTAATAAATAAAAGAGAAGGTACTATAGGTCAAGTCTCTGGTTTCTCAATACAATACATATTGTTTTTCCAACCTATTTTTATTGTTAAGCCAATGATCAATTATTTTTGTCATAAATATATAACAAAATCTATATTCATCTCAACTGAGTAGTACTTTTCTATAATATAAATGCATTACCATGGCAACAAATGTACCCCATAATAAAGTATGCCAAATATTGGTATAGAAATATTGCTACTCTAATCATGCAAAAATATATATGGCCAAGTTTAATACAACTTCCAACTCTTGAAAATAGTGATAAACTACTATTCTCTTTTCTTGGATCTCTTTATGCAACTTTAATGTTTTCTGTAAAAAAAAAAAAACCAACTTAGGGAGGGAAGAACACAAATATTCTAATACTAGACTATAAGTCCCTCAAGGTTAGGATCTGTGTCTAATTTTCTCTTTAATACCTAGTATTCAGCATATTATAAGCACTTAATGAAAGCACATATGCTAATTTTTCTTATAATATTACACATTTATTTTCCCATTCATTTGTGTTCTTCTTTGGCAGTTGACTTCTCATCCAGGTAGCAAACAAATCTGTAATTTTAACTGTTTCCAACATTAGCTCTTGACGTTTTAGTTATTGATGTTTCTGAAGGATTTAAATTCATGTTCCACCTATAGCACACATCTAAATGAACATGGGAATATTACCAAACAATGTTATATTTAGAATCATATATGGAAGTGATTGGATTTTTCTCTTTGCCTGTGGATATCTTGATATCAAATAGACCTCACCTACATGTCTTCTCTCCTTGGAAGGGACTTAAGTCTTGTTTATTCAATATTATTTTCTCCAAATAGTCATCAGGTAAAAATATTATATGTGAGGCAAAGAATGACATAACTACTTCAATTTATATATTTTTTTTCCTAGCTGTTGGTTTCACAGCCATGATCCAATATTGAGGGCTTTGTTTCTTTCATTACCCTCTCAGAGTTCTTATTTGTAAGTTATTGGGACCTTTGGTCATTTATTACTTTAGGGATCTTTATAGCTTTGCTTCTATATTTTAAAAGATGTCCAAACTATGGCATTGTTTCCCAGTAAGGACGCTTAAGTTATTGATTGATCATATCATAAGAGATTATAAACTACACTTGCATATTTCTGTGTGTTAGTTTAAACATTTTTTTCCTTGCAAGGTCTTTTCACTTGAGTTAGGCCAGCCAACTGACATATTGCTCATTAGTCATACATATTAACTAGAGTAGTTAAAGCTTTAAAATTCAACTTACCAGGCTGTCCACATGGACTAGTTCTTATTTTCTAAATGTGATGACATATGCTTCAGACACTGCTAATTAGGTCTTTCCCTTGAAACTTTATCCTGACATCTTTCAAGAATATTTTTTCCCCTTGAGTACCAGTTCGTTAAATTATTAATATCCTTGTATAAGTCTTGTAGGATTACTTACACAATGCAGCTTTCTCTATTTTAAAACCATAGTTCACAGTGAAGGATGCAATAGGTCTTACTTCCTTACATATCTTTTTTTTTTTTTCACTCAAAAACAACGGACTGGGTAAATATCAGAGGATAATAGATACTATATTCAATAACATAAAATGTTAATGGAAGTGAAAAATATTTTGTATGTGTAAATGGAAATGTATATTAGTCAGGGTTCTTCACAGAAACAAAACCAAAAGTATATATATATATATATATATATATATATATATATATATATATATATATATGGTCTGACAATTAAGTTCGTGAACGCATCCTAGAAAAAGTGCTATATACATCATTGTAGAATATCACTACGGTCACCTTCAAAGTACTCCCCTTGGGAAGATATGCACTGACACCATTGCCTAGTCCACCCTTTAAAGTAATTTTGGAACTCTTTCTGGAGTGGCCATCAGAGTTGTCTTCGTATTATCCTAGATGTCCTGAATGTCATCAAAAGTCTTCCTTTCGATATTTCCTTTATCTTTGGGTAAAGAAAGAAGTCATTGATGGCCACATCAGGTGAGTAGAGAGAGTGTTCCAATACAATTATTTGTTTACTGGCTAAAAACTCCCTCACAGACAGTGGCGTGTGAGCTGGTGCATTGTCACGATACAAGAGCCATGAATTGTTGGTGAAAAGTTCAGGTCGTTTTCATCTAACTTTTTCATGCAGTCTTTTCAGCACTTTCAAATGGTAAACCTGGTTAACTGTTTGTCCAGTTGGTACAAATTCATAACGAATAATCCCTCTGATATCAAAAAAGTTTAGCAACATCGTTCTCAAACTTAATTGTCTGACCGCATATATAGAAAGAGATTTATTTTAAGGACTAGACTCCAATAACGTGGAGGCTTGGTAAATACAAACTCTGTAGAGTAGGCTGGCAATCTGGAAACCCAGCAAAGAGTTACAGTTTGAGCCCAAAGTCAGTCTTTGTTCCCTGGGGGAAGTCAATCTTCATTCTATTCAAACCTTCAACTGATGGGATAAGACCACCCCATTATGAAGGGCAATCTGCTTTAGTCAAAGGCTACTAATTTAAATGTTAATCTCATCCAAAAAACACCTTCACAGAAATATCCAGAATAATGTTTCACCAAATATCTAGGCATCATGGCACAGCCAAGTTGACAAGAAAATTAACTATCACAAGATGCTATGCAGATAACCAATTCCTGGTTATCTTCACAAATGGAAGGAAATGTTGCCATAGCAATCTAAGACAGATAACCTCAAATCAGCCCTACTGAGCCTCTGTATTAAATGGTGAGTTTACAGTTTTACTTCCCTGCCTATTATCTACTTAGATCAACTTGTGTAACAGTTTTGACAAGACATCCAATTGCTTCCCATCACAATGAAAATGATAAAACTCAGAGCCCTCACCATAATCGACAAGGCCCAGCATTATCTTGCCTGCCTACCACCCACCCACCGGCTTGCTTCTGTCTAGCGACCTATGCTTCTTGCTGTTCCTTGAACAAGCGATACTCAGGACGTTGTTTTTGGTGTTCCCTCTGATAGATGCTCTATCCTGCAAGACCTGCAGACTCACTTAGTTCAGGTGTCTGCTGAGGCTGCCCCCGATTTCCTTCTAAAACTGCACATGTCCTATATAACTCTATACCCTTTCCCCTGCTTTATTTTTTATTGCTATTCTATAATTATCAGATATGCAGTAAGTACAGCATAATGGTAATGATCAGAGATGATATAGCCAAGTTGCCTGGATTTAAATCCCAACTCTGCTACTTACTAGTCATGTGACCTTAGGCAAGCTGCTTTGTCGTTCAGTTGCTTCATCTGTAAAACAGAGCTACCTCATGATACTTTGAAGACTTGATGAATAAATCGATGTCAGTCACTTAGGATGGTGTCTGGCAGAGTAAGGACCATGTGTTATCAATTACTATTATTATTCCCATTGGAATATAAGCTCTACAAGGACAAGCTTCAAGGTATTTCCAGAGCACAGAAAAGGAACTCAGTAAATGTTTGTTGAATGAATTAATGAATGAAGCAACTGAGCATATGCCAGCTGAGAGTGGGGAAATGTCCTACAAAGACACAGTGAAGAGGTGGAAGTGAACAAATGAAGATTTTAAAATTGTAATGGGAATTTTTTGTAGTTGAGAAACCTGATTTGTATGTATTTATATGTACGTCTGCATGTATGAGTGTGTATGTCTACTACATGTAGCAGGATGTGAACAAGATATAACTGGGATTTCTGCCTGTACGATACTTTCCTCCAGGAGATGGAAAAGTCAGAGGAGAGCATAAAAAGAATCCATCAAGTGACCCACAGATGGGGCTGGCAGGAGCAACTGGGGCCCCTGCTTTCCCAGTAAACCCTAAACTTATGCTGGGAAAAGGTTGGAGCTAAAGGAGAAGCAGACTGTGGGGAGACAGATTGATGAGGAAGACTCTGAACTGCTTTTATCCGGTTTCAAGTGACATAGGATATAAAGTTTAAGGACATGAGGAGTATTCAAACCAAGAAACAGTATACCCAATATTTGTATAATGGCATGTCCCCAAGTGTTCAGTTTTTGAAATTCAGATATTGCCCCTATACTTAAACCAACCGTGTAAGACCAAGGAGTGACAGGCTGGGAAATACCTTCTGAACACACTTGATGGGAAGGCTGGTGATAAGTCTCAGAGGAGAAAAGGACCAAAGAGGACACACACATCTATGTCAGTGCAGAATCATCTAGAGAAAGCTGTTCCTGTCTGAGGGGACTTTTTAGGGGTTAGTGCCCCATCTTGTTGCTGAGGGTGTATAGACGGCTTCCTCTGCCCTCCCATCTGGTGACCTTACCTACCTCCCCACCAAAGGGAAGATTCAACACGTATTGAAAGGTAACATGTGATCAGTTTGGGAAGGAACTTAACACCCACTTTCCCTCACCAGAACTCCTGAGCTTACCTATGGCTGAATGAACAAGTCTCTTCAATAGCTGTTGTGCATAACTGTCCCTCCTCTTCTACCTTGATGGCAAGATCCAGGTCTCAGCCGTCTTAATGTATTTCCCCGCAGCACATTATGTAAAACACAGAAGGAAATTTTTGCTGAATAAATTTTACTCATCTTTTTGATAGGGTTTGATTCTGAAGTCAGCATTTAAAAATCCAAATGCAATTTACCCCATTAAATTCAAATTAATGAATTGATAATTATGCACTGAAAATTTTTCTGTTTCAAAATTGGGTAACCTTTACAGTTTCATCTTACAGATCCTCTGGAATTCTCTTCAGTTGCAAGCACTTACTGAGTAGCTGCGAAATGTATTTCTATGAATTTATTTGGTGCGAGTCAATTTGATCCCTCACATTGAAAATGAAGTTCTAAAATTCCACCCCTTGAGGATACATTTCATCTTTTAAAGTCGGCAACTCAAAAATGCTGAAAATTACATTCTATTACTTTACTTTAATTGAAGTCAAAGTGTAAAATGTCAATAATGATTTCTTCATTCCAGTGCTGGCTGGTCAGGCTGGGCTTGTTCTGTTTCACTGGCCTAGACTCTGACCTGTCTGAAGTTTGTTTTCCTTTTAACATTTCTCTTCAACAGGACACTTCAGTTTATGTGCATTATTTGCCTCTTTACATGTGGATTTTATGGACTCTAAATCTAAAAATATAACAGTTTCCTTAATAAAAGGGAAAGATAGAATTCTGCATTCATGAGGCATTATGAAAGTGCTTAGAGATGTGGCAGGCGGGTGGCATAGTTCTCAGACAAGGAAGGCAGTGTATGAGGCCCGATCCCCCTTCTCCAATCTGGGAGCCTGCCTGTTGTTGTGGACTTCCAAATATGGAGGAAAGGATATTTCACAGTGCACTTCCAGCACCCACCCTCATAGTGTGGCACAAAGACGTTAAACTATAACACAGCATGTTCAGGAAATTGTATAGCCACACCCTACCGCTGCCCCACCCATGATACCGAGACGAATCAAGTGCCTTGGCAGAGGTTGGCAATGGCAGGCACAGAAAACAGAGCCGGAAATCAGGACTGAAAAAGTGGGTGGTTTGGCACGGCAGGCAGGAGCCCAGACACATCCAAATGGAAGGCTGTGGTTGGCATGTGGGCAGGCCTGCAGCAGTCAGGTTAGATTCTGAGCAGGCACGCAGGAATCAGATGAGCAGGTGAGAAGGAGGAAGACCCGTATCCCAAAGGTCACAGTAATCAGCAAGTGGGACATTTAAGAATCTGGCTTGGTTGTGAGAACACAAGAGAACCTCAACAATTTCAGCAGCAAAGTAACCTAAACTGTGAATGTAACCTACCGTGTTTCCCCCAAAATAAGACCTAACCGGAAAATAAGGCTTAGCAGATTTTTTGCGATGACATTCCCTGAACATAAGCCCTCATGCGTCTTTTGGAGCAAAAATTAATATAAGACCCGGTCTTATTTTCAGGGAAAAACGGTAAATACCCTCCAAAGACACCTTAATCCAGAGGATTATGGATTTTAGGATCAGATACACTTGGATTTAAATTTTGGCCCCATCAATTAAGAGGAGAATGATTTAGAGCTAGGTGTTTAACCTTTCTTTCTCTGAAAAATGGGTATGATACCGCCTACCCACAGTCATTTTGAGGGGATTAAATGAAATCATATGAGTCAGTGCTTAGCATTCATGCCTGCACCATGACAAGCCCTCAATAGTTGGTAACCATTTTAATAATTGTTAGTCATAAACCTTTCTTATGTTTTCTAGCATAACATGGATAGCTCAGGGCACAAGAGGAAAAGCTATTCGATATATCTAGTCAGAAGGGGTTAAGAGGTCAGATCTTGACTATACTTATTTTCATGACCAAATTGGTATCAACACGGTAACTCAACAGGAATCCTAAGCAGTGGCTATACATACTACTGACCACACACCAGACCGTTTAGCCCAGTCTAATGCTCTAATGCAGTGTTATCATTTATTCCGATTATCATCTATTTAATTGTAGCTGAGGGGTTGTTTGATAATAATGTCACAACTTCTAACTTGTTTCGAAAATCCACATTAGTTATTGGTAGAGTCCATCCAAGGAAAAGAAAAGAAAGGGACAGAGAGATGGGAAATTGTGGAATGATTTAGAAATTTTGAGATCCCAACTTAAATGAGGAAGGCAGTATTGAGAACGGCATCCCAGTGTGGATTCATTTTTCCTCGGCGCTAAACCTATTTCAAATCGTTTGTTCATGCTGAATTACATCCTCTTCCCATGTCCTTACAAGAGCCACTTGTCTGATCCCTGAAATAATAAGGCCTTTATAACTCGTGTTGTTGCTGTCATAGATGTATTTTTAAATATCTGTTAAGAAATAAAATGCACTTAGGATATTATGCATTGCTCACATAAGTATCCCATTGCCATTTTTTCACATATCATTGATTTCAAAATGTGGTAACTTTTTACATCTGTCATAAATCTTACTTCCGCTCGCAATGTAAAAAAAGAAAACTAACCGTCCCAGATCGTCTGTAATGTTCTCCTGTGTAATTAACACCTCATTCACAGTTGTGGGTGCCAGTCAACGCCTTGTCTCCTCTTCCTTGACATTTCCTTGATACCTTGTTCAGGCTGAGCTGATGCCTAAGAGTGTGCTAAATACACACACGAGAACAGGGAAATATTTGAGAGGAGCCAGCTGTATTAGCAAGACCTGGCAATTTAGAGAGACTCCTTACACACATGTCTCCTCTGTGGGTTTGGGGATCTGCATACCATCCTTTATTTAAGTCTGATTACTAGAACCTTGTCTTTATCATCATCACCCTCATCAACAACAAACACCACCTGTCAGATAAGTACAGTAGTCCATTATTTGCATTCTTCCCTTCTTAATGCTCCTGGAGGGCCAAATGTTTATAAATCAAGTGGCTAATTTAAGATACACGTGCTCTCATCCTGCAAAGTCATCCTGGAAGCATCAGGTTATTTTTACCGCTGAAAATTTGTGGATGTCATTTATTTAAATAGCCTTGTTTTTCTTTTTTCTTTTCTTCTTCCTGACAATAGGACTCTGTGGCCTTGCCCACAGTAAATGCAGAAGGGTAAAGTCAGTAGATAATTCAAACAAAATCATTTCATTGTGGTAATCTCCTGATTTTATTTTTTAAAAATTTTTATTAACGTATAGCATACATTCAGAAAAAAACATATGTTTCATGAAGATACAGCTTGATGATGTTTCACAAATTGAACACACCCATGTAACCAGCCCACAGTTCAAGAAACAGCTCTCCTGCAGTCACTCCCACCTCCACATCAGTAACCTATTATAACTTCTAACAGATTAGGTTAGTTTTGCCTGTTTTTATTCCTTATGTAAATCAATCAGCATTACGTTTTCAAGATCCATCCCTACTGTTGAAGGTAGTTATAGTCCATTCATTTTCATTGCTATATAGTATTGCATTGTATGAATAACCCACAATTTATTTTTTCTCTTTCTACTCTTTTTCTTTAATTTCAATGTCTATAAATAAAGTTTTATTGGAACTCGGTTATGCCATTCATTTATATACTGTCCATGGTTATTTTTACACCACAGGAAGACAGTTGAATAGTTGCAGATCCTACAGAGACCATATGGGCACAAAGCCTAAAATATCTACTGTCTGTCCCTTTACAGAAAACATTTGCCAACTACTGACCTAGAAGGTTATCTAGTATGTAGTAAAACTGTATTAATATTGTTTATTTTATATATATATATATATTCGTTTTCTTTCACCATAGTAGGAGTCATCTGCCTCTGTGATCCTTTTTGTAGCAAGAATTTTCAACCCCGTGATGGAGGATGTCACCAGCCTCATCTACCTGGGGGACCACAATTCTAAATGGGCATCTTGATTGTTATTTTAGATGAAAAAATTCCATATGCATAGTTAAGAGTCTGTTATAATTTTTTTAACTTATGCACAATACATATTTTAGTATTTTCTAAGTATTTAGTATTTTCTTGATCTATTGTGAAACATTTTTAGATGAAATAAAAATGGAGAATTGGATAAAAGGTAGTAGAAGATCAGGGAGGAAAGGAACTAACATTTATTATTACCACTATATCAGACATTGTGGTAGCAGTGTTGTTGTTGTTTTTAAAATTATAGTAAAAACGCACAACATAAAATTTACCATCTTAATCATTTTCGAGTGTACAGTTCAGTAGTGTTAAGTATAGCCACTTTGCTGTGAAACAGATCTCCAGAACTTTTTCATCTTGTAAAACTAAAACTCTATACCCACTAAACATACCCTTTTCTTTCCCTACCTTCAGCCCCTGCTAACTACCATTCTACTTTCTGTTTCTACAAATGTGACTAACTACCTCCAATAGTAGAATCATACAGTATTTGTCTTTTAGTGACTTATTTCACTGTACTTATTTCAATTAACATAATGTCATCAAGGTTCATCCATGTTGTACCACGTAATAGTATTTCTTTCCTTTTTAAGACTGAATAATATTCCACTATAGGTACTTACCACATTTTTGTTTATTCATTCATCTGTTAATGGACATTTGGATTGCTTCCACCTCTTGGCTATTCTGAATAGTGTTTCTGTGAACACGGGTGTGCAAATGTCTCTTCAAGACTCTGCTTTCAATTCTTTTGCCTATATACCCAGAAGTGGGATTTCTGAATCGTGTGGTGGTTCTATTTTTAATTTTTTAAGAACCTGCCTAGTGTTTGCCAGAGCACTTGTACCTTTTTATAATCTCACCAACACTGCACAAACATTCCAATTTTTCCACATCCTCGCCAACACTTATTTTCTGTTTTTTTTTAAAGTAGCCATCCTAATGGGTGTGTGTGGTAGGAATTTTATATATGATCTCCTTTTTCAATCCTTACCAAACCTGTTGCAAAGTTTAAGTATCAATTTTACAGGAATGAAATCTTGACACTAAAGTCTCCGTAAGAGAAAAGTCAGGATTCCAGTCCTAGTGCTCCTGAACTTGACAATGGGCTTTTTAGTCTTAAAGTTCCACATTGTCACAAAACCAATTGAGCTCTTTTGTTCTGAGCTGCAAGATATACCAGATATTGGGGGCTCCTCAGGGTTGCCTGACATTAAATGTGAAATAAGAGCTTGAGGCTTAGAGCCAGAGTGCCAAAAGTGTGGCCTCAGGCCAGTAGTATCTACATTCCTGGAAACTTGTTAGAAATGCAGATTCTCAGGTCTTACCCCAGACCTACTGAATCAGAAACTCTGGAAGTGAGGACAGCAATCTGTTTTAACTAGCCTCCCGATGATGCTGAAGCTCCATCAGCTTTGAGCACCACGGGGCTTAAATCACTAGACAAATATCTAAACTGCTGTCTAATAACCTTTACATTGTTGCCAAAGAAGAAACTGATATGTTGAGTGCTGAGGTTTCTAAGGCAACCTGACATGGTAAATCTGTGTTTTGTGCTTTACACTCCAGGTTCCAGGAAAATGTTAGATTAGCCTAATTGTAATAATGCTGGAAGAGTAGGTCTCCACCCACTTGGGGATTCAGCCAGACTCCGATTTATCAGGATTGCTTATGAACAAATGGTAACCTGGGAACAGACATCCTAACCAGGAAGGCCCGTCCCAGCTCAGCGTTTGTCTGTTCTCTGCCAGGATTTTCATCCCGACCCACACCCAAGTCCCCGCTTTTTATCTCACACGACAGTGGGTCTAGAGTGAGCCCTATAATGAAGGGACTGGAATAGAAGGAGACAGATGTGTAGACAAACCTGCAGTAACCATCCCTCCCATCAGTATCTTAAGGTGCTCCTTAGCACTACCATGAACAACCCCAGCTAAGCCCCTGGACCCAGGAGTTCTCATCTAATTCCTCAGAGCCCTGGGAGGAAAAGAACATACATAGATTCACAGATTCACAGATTCCACTTTCCTCAGAAAAATGGAGGAATGTGATTTCAGCCCTAGGATGCGTGTTGCAGTTTCTGCCTGTTGACTTGGCATAATTATCAATAATAAAATACTCCCCCAAATATCCTGGCTTAAATAATAAAATTTACCCTACCAAAAATCGACTGTTATCGCTTAGGTAGGATTTTGCCTTTCCCTAATGCTTCTAAGTGAAAAGAAAGAAGATCTTTTAGAGGAACAGGAGACTGTGGGACTGTATTCAGTGTAGCTGGGGGCTTTGAATGGGGGAAAAGAGACAAAGGAGTTGTCTTGAGGCTCTTCAGAGGAAAGTATGATGTCTGAGAGTTGGCTTGAACTATTACATCGACAGAAATTGTGGCCCCCAATATTTCCCTTATATCCTGGCGTTTCCACCCATCTTTCTCATCCATTCACCCCTCTGCTCTGCCCTTTCCTAGACACTTCTATAAGTCACTGAGACAGGATTTAAGGTAAACCCTGTTCCTAATATAGTATGTTGGGTGGGATGGCTAAGAAAATAATGACTGTGTTACTTTGTAAAGCACATCTTTAAAAAATGTATGCAAATCTGCTTTAGGTGTTACTAGAAACTCAAGACTAGAAACCACATTTAAACTGAAATTATGGGCTGGCTAAAGTTATCTGCACACAGTATGTTCCAATAATTTAACAACCTCAAAAATATTTTACCTGCGTGTCCATTCTTAGCAAGGTCACATAAACAACATCAGCATTCCCTCTGCATTTTTTCAGCATACACATCAGTGCACTCTGAAAATTGCTGGGCTGACTTAAATGACCATGTAAATTAGCAGCGACCTGCAAAAATGTGGATGTTTGCCCATACCAGACTGAATAGTGAATGTTTTCCACTCCTCACCTTAAGACATGCCAATGTTAAGTTACAATATCTGACACTTGATTTGTCTTAAACATAAACTCAGTGATAAAAGTTAATCAATAGTCAGCCTCATTTTCCCCACTTCCTGCCCATATCAATATACAGGTCTCCTTTAAAGAAAGGAGAATGCACACAAAAGTTGATCCTACGGTTTTAACTTACCTCAACCTTAAAAAAAAAAAGAACCAATTGTCCACTTGAATGCCACTGATTTGGTTTCTTTGTCGTCTTGTGAATTAAATTACAGAGCTTTTACTTTCTAAGTAAACTTTTTAACATTGATTAATCCTCAGGGGCTAATTGACTTCATTTACTGAAAGACCCAATGTATTGATTTCCAGAATGTGTAAACTGCAAGACTAGAAAAGTGTGTACACGTGTATAACATTTTTATGTATACAGAATATTAAATTTTATATTCATTTCAATCTTACAATTCCCCAAAGGAACTCTAAGGTTCAGATCTCTAAAATAGATAGTACATGAAAACACCATTAATTGCATTTCTGTTTTTAATAACATGTTTTCAAATCTGTTCTGTAGATATTAGCTAGGATTATTTATGAAACCACAGCTATTTTATTTATTTATTTGTTTATTTAAAACGTATTGGGGTGATAATAGTTAGCAAAATTACATAGGTTTCAAGTGTACAATTCTGTAATATGTCATCTATAAATCACATTGTGTGTTCACCACCCAGAATCAGTTCTCCTTCCATCACCATATATTTGACTCTTTTTACCCTCTTCTACCATACCCTCCACCCCTTACCCTGTGGTAACCTCTAAACTGTTGTCTGTGTCTATGGGTTTTTGTTTCTTTATTTGTTTGTCTTGTTCTTTTGTTGCTTTCTGTTTTATATCCCACATATCAGTGAAATATCGTTCTCGACTTTTTCTGTGCGACTTGTTTCACTCAGCTGCTATTTTTATGTGAAGTTCTTGATAGTATGCACTTAACTTGTCTTCAGCCACAATGGAAGCATTTCCCACCTAGTCGCAGTGTAGTATATGTGTACTTACCTCCCCAAGCCTATTCTGCTGATTCAGCTGGCACTCGACTTCCTACCCGACTTGAAGTCTAGATGAAAACAAGACAGATCAAGCAACTTTGCCTGACACTTTCAGAGCCAAAAAAATTAGTGTACAAAGTTGGTCTTTCTAAATTTGTGCTTATAATTCTCCCCAAAAAGCGTTAAAAATTCAACTTAATACTTTTACTTTTTCAGTAGCAACAAGCCTTAATATGTATTAATATACTACCAATATGATAATACAATAAAGGTATTAGTAACAATGGAATAGTGACTATATTTAGAAAATATGCTCAAAAGTGCTTCTCATATCAAAATGCTTTCAATATCAAGCTTACTTCCATTAGAAAGAGGAAAAAATTAAGAAAATAAATTCATAATGAATTACTGCTCTTTAAATGATATTATATATACAGTGACTTAGAGATGTTTGCCCAATCTTATTTTTCTAACTCTTGCAATTGGAATTTAGCTGGTTGTGGTCTTGGGAGAGTTAACAGTATTTCTTTCCTTTTTAAGGCTGAATAATATTCCACTGTATGTACTTACCACATTTTTGTTTGTTAATGAACATTTGGATTGTTTCCACTTCTTGGCTAGTCTGAAGTTACAATAATGAAGATTAATAAGTAAGGAGCATATATATTTAGTTCACTTATAAAAGAGCTTAACCATCCAAAGGGAAGAAAAGAGTTAATGTGCTATGTGCAACATATATAATTATGGTACGGTTTAGGGAAGTGCTTTCGAACTTTAATGAGCATAAGAATTACTTGAAGTGGTTTCCTGGCTCCCTTCCCCAGAGATTCTAAGCCAGAAAGTCTAGGATGGAACCCTGGAATATGCATTTTTTTTTAACATCCAATCTCACCCTCAGGTAACTCCTATAAAATTGTAATTCAGACCATTCTTTGAGAAACACCAATTTAATGTCAAATACATGTATTATTGCATCTGAAACCATAGAATCATCAGATAAAATGCCACTCTGAGACCATCTTTTGGATACTTTATTACTTTACAAGAGTATCAAGGGAGACAGCATTTAAAGGACTGCTAATAACTGTTAACATTTCTTCATTCCAGTTACTATTTTTCTCTTATTGGTGAATAAGATTTGGCCCATAGCTTTTAGACTTTGTAGATGTTTAAAGATCATGAGGATTTGGAATTATTTCTTAACATTTAGTTAATTTTACTGTCTTTAACACTGCCATTTAATATTGTCTCATCTTAAAATAAAATAGAATTGCATCATTTATTGTCGTTTCTCTTTGGTTTCAAGGGAAGACGAGGAAAAACAGGTCCTCCAGGAAAACCAGGACCCCCAGGACCACCTGTGAGTAACAATAGGATGACTGCTTTTTTGGAGAATCTCTTTTTATTTCTGTGTGTTTATCTAATGGTACTTTTACTCCTCTGTAGATAATAATTTCTATCTTTCTGCTGTTTAAAATGGTTGTACTCCCCACACCTCCCACCATCACATAAACCAAGAGGTCGGGAGGCTGGCAGCTGTCCACACACCTCACTGAGTCTTCATTGCACAGTAGGAACAATGGTGCTGCCTGCGTGCGCACCCTAAGCCAAGTCTCCAATAAGTGAATCCTGTGCTGAAGCCACCTGACTCCATCTCCTCAATTTCTTAACATCCAGGCTGGTAGTGAGTTAGAGATTTGGAGAAGCATGGCCACTTGTCTTAATGCAACTCTTTTGTTACTAGAATGCTGTTCTAGTAAAGAGAACTATAGAGAGCTATAAAGATCTGCTGGTCAAGTGACTGCTCCTTTCCTTTTACCCCAAACTCCTAGAAAAAAGTATTTCATTTCTTGTGGTTCTGTTCACTCTTCAACCCACTAAAGTCTGGTTTTTGTCCAAGCTACTCCACTGATACTGCACGCTCTATAGTCACCAATAATCTCTGAGGTGTGGGACTCCCTGGGCACTTTTCAGGCTTCATCTTATTTCCCTGCTATCCCAGAATTTATACTGGTGACTGCTGTCTCCTTGAAACGCTCTGTTGTCTTAGTTTAGTCACATTGAGTTTTTTTCTCCTACCTCTGGGGCCATCTTTTTGGCCTCTTCCATTAACAATATTCCCTCTTCCCTTAGCTATAAGTTGCATGGACTAAAGATTCTCAGTCTTTTATTTCAACCCAGACATTCCTCCTGAGTTCTAGTTTTGTACATCCCACTGCCTGCTCACTTAAAGTTCTACAAACTACAAAAGTAGCATTCCCAAAACTAAACTCTAATGATAATCCTAGAATTTTTTTCTCTTCCTCATCCTCCATATCCAGATAGTTCCTGAATTATGCCTGACCATCTAATTCTCACCATGTAACTCTTTGGCTTAAAACTCTTCAATCACTTCCCTTTTCTTCAAGAAGGATTCCTCAACTTCTACATGCCATTCTAGACCCTTCATAATTTGTCCTGTACCTAGCTTTTCCCATCCTTCTCTATGCCCTTCCTTCTTTTGTAATCTATAGTATAATCTTCCTTTCTATCTCAACAAATGCCATGCTTTGCAAATGTTCTCCCAGGGCCTAGATCAGCATCCTCTATCATCATGACTCGGCTCAGACATCAGTTCACTTACATAACCTTTGCCAGGGCTCTCAGTATGTCAGGTGTCATCCTCCATGATCCTATAATATTATACCTTCTACAGATACAGCCCATTGTTTTGGAACTGTTATTTTCCTCATCTTCTGCCCACTGCACTGTGAATTTTTTTGAACCTCTCTTTTTATCACCATTGCCTAGCACAGTTCTGGCATGTAGCATATGATAATTAATTATTTAATGAATAAGTAAACCAATGAACATATTTTGTGGATGAAAAAATGAAGACCAGAAAAATAAGGGAACTTTTTAAAGACCAGAACCACCATAAACCACCACTAGAGGGCTCTAGAACTAGCACTTTAAGACTCTAATAGGGTGTGGTCATGTGCCAAAAGGAACATGACTGCAGTCTTGCCATTGATTTCCATGTCATTCACTTTAGCCAGGGAACTGTTCTATTACCAATATACTGGTGTCAACTGATACTAATTATAAAAGCAAATGGGGGAAAAAGAGGCATAAATTGGGCATCCTGGGATTCAATCTTTAAAGGAATCAGCTTTGTTGAGTTTTATTACAAATTTTCTGGCAAAACAGAAAACATATTGTAGGGTATTCAGTAATTGTCTTCTGCCACAAAGAAGAAAAGCTGGTGAATGCTAACAGGAAAGATTAGACCTCATGTGGTTTTCTAAACGAACGATGCTGCTTTTAAGACAGGATAATTGTTGTCTCAAAGGAGGAATTTGAATGATGAAAGCCATATGACAAGCTTGCCAAATGTCTAGGAAAGAAAAGGATTACACCGAATCCTGGAATGAGTTCTCAACTATAGATCAAATGAGTTGACTAGAGAATTTAGAAGATTAAGAAATATGTGAGTATATGAAAGAATTTATAATATTCAGTCCACAGGTTTTAGTTTATTGCCAGGACTTTTGGGGGAAGAGAGATATTTACTCTACTTCAAGTATTGGATATAGAAGTTAATCTCTGCAGTGGGTCTGATACACAGTGGTCATTAAATCCTGAGGACACAGTATTTAAAAGAAAACAGGTTTATTATCTTTTGTAGTATACTAAAATACCAATTTGTTAGACAACAAAAATAAGGGTGGGAAATCTATGCAAAAAATAAAAGGTTTTCATTCATAGGGCAGCTTTTATTTGAAAAGAAAAAGTATGAGACTATACTATCAACTTATTTTCTATCTAAGAATTATGACTTATGGAAACTCTTTGCCCTTTTGATTTTAGGGTAATTCCTCTAGTTGACCAAAATTTCTCTAATACAAGTATTTTAAAAAAAATTATCTTGGGATACAGTTTACATCCGCTTTTGAGTTTTTTGGTTTTTTTTGAAGTTGTTCATATGATCAGTTAAATTGATACCATGCATAACAGCATGCTGCAAAAAAAATAATAAAACACACCTATGAAACACACCTATTCATTCTTACAGGAATTAGCTAAGGGCAGCATTGAAAAGGAAACTAAAATAACTGGCTCCCCACATTTTTCTCTGCCACCTTCATGTTGAATTTTTCCAAACATAATGTACTTTTTAGCAAGAGGACTGTTGTTTCCCAAATGTTAGACATGAACAGAGTTCTTTGAAATCAGTCCTTTCAAGATCATTTATATTTTAAGAAAATGAACTCCTAAAAACAATCAAACTGTTCCTAATTTACATTGTTTGACAGTTTCACAAACACTTATTTCAGGCCTATTATGTGCCGAATGCTGTTAGGAGCTAAGCTTGCAAAAATGAAGAAGATATTGTCCTTGCCCTCCAGAGATTCAAGTTTAGTTCACAGAAATGTGAACAGAGGAAGAGAAGTTAGAGAAGATATTGTTTGGGGTGGTTTTCTTCAGGAGTTGACAATTGAAGCATAAAGGTTGAGCCTTAGAAAAAGAAGGAATTTCTACCCATTGTGACAACATGGATGAACCTGGAGTACATTATACTTAGTGAAATAATACGGTCACGGTAGGACAAAGTGTGCATGATTCCACTTATATAAGATTTCTAAAATAGTCAAACACGTAGAAGCAGAGAACACAATAGTAGTTGCCAGGAGTTGGGGGTAGGGAGAAATGGCGAGTTGTTATTCAATGGGTATAAAGTTTCATTTATGCAAAATTAATAGTTCTAGCATTCTACTGTAGGACAATGTAATAGTCACTTCAAAATTTGTTGAGGGTAGACCTTATGTTAGATGTCCTTACCACAAAAACAAACAAACTAAAAACCTAAGGGACCCTGGGAGGTGTTAATACATCAGCTTGATTGTGGTGATGGCATCATGGGTATTCACATTTGTCCAAACTCCTCAGATTATACACATTAAATATGTACTGTTCTTTTATTGATCCCTCAATAAAACTGTTAAAAAGAAAGACTTGAGATGGTTTGTCCAGTGAAGTACATAGAGGGGAAGGAGAGAGCAAGCTAAGTACTGCTGACAGAAGATAACAGCCTGAACAAAAGTGTGGAGTGCTGAAACTCTGGGGCCTGGGACAGGTGGGCAGCTCAGGCAGTTCTGAGACACAGCACTGACAGCTCTAACCCTGGCAGGATTCTGCCAAAACTCATGTCGAGTCCCACAAGTCATGCGGTGATATGAAATTTGTGAAGAATTCTAAGTGGAGAGACCCAATGCCCAATTTCACTGACAGGTTACTCTAGTGGCACAATGGAGTTGGATGGTTCAAAGAGTAAACAAGAATCATTGCAGCTATCATACTATTTACTATTTTTAAAGTATCAGCAGAGTACTTTTTAAAAATCTGTTGGGATGACCCATGGAACTATTTGTATTTTTTTTTTTTTTTACAATTTATATATACCTCAAGAGACAACCCCCGTATGAAAATTTTAAAGCAAAATGTTATTTTTCATTATTTGTCTTTGTCAACATTGTACCATATGTGACATGAGCCCTACTTTGCAGCAGGAAGGAAGGTAATAAGAGAAAGAGGGAAAGGTTGGTCAGATCTAAAATACCTCTGATTGAGATTGGGAGATGTGACTCACCCGAATGGCTTGCATTGTGAGAGTCCTAAAACACGTGTTGGAATTTATTATGACAATTTGAAATATAAAAATACATTAATTTTATCTCTCTTATCAAACAGTAATCAAATAATGAGTCATAACTCTCAAATAATTTTAGCATGTTTAGGGGGGAAAAAAACTTTTCTTCTGATCAGTATAATTGTCTGAAAAGAACCAAGGGAGAATACTAGAATTTATCAGGAGGCATTGATCCTTTGATAACCAGCATACTTGGCTCATTTTCTTCAAGAAAATGTTCTTCCTTTGGGGGCTTTAGAGATGTTTCCTAAATCAAAGTAGTGTTGTTATTTAGAGGAGTGTCAAGGAAATTTTTTAAAAATAGAACTGAAAGAAATCTCCAGTGGCCTGAAGCAACTCAAGTAATTAAAACATTTTAACCAATCCTTCTAATTGTGATTCTTTGTTCTGAAGCCAAATTTGTTTTCTCTCACTTTTCTTAAGGGACATTTGTACCAAAAAGATAAGTTGTTTACAAAGAATAGTTTCCCACAAATTTCCATTTAGCCTGCATATGTCTGTGGAAGGATATCCTCTTCCCCCCTGACAGCATACATTTCCTAGGGAAAAACAAAAAATTCTAACATGAAATATTTATTTAAAGTAGATCTATTGAACTAATGTTATTAAATTGTATGTATGAATTAGTGTTTCATTAAAGTCATATATATTACTGCAGTTTAGCTCCCCACCTCCTTATATTTTTCCTCTTTGGAGAAGACTTAATTGAAATTTACACACACGAAATGTTCATATAATAAAATTGTTCTTAATCAGAATGCTTATAATTAAAGAGCAACTAAACTGGTTAACAGAATTAGCCACAACCCTTTATGATGAACATTATTTAAAAATATTCATCCAATTTTCTGTTAACAAGCAGAGCTGATCTTACTATACAAAGGAAAAAGCTCCCAAATGTCCCCAAATAACTTCTGCCATCTTGTTTTGAATGAATATTCTTCAATGGAGGGAAGCCATTAAGTAGATAGAGATGTCTGGGATTGATAGTACCTGCCAATACACCAAGATTAAGATTGAGAATAGTTTTTCAGAGAGGAAGCATGACAGCATTAAGTATCTCTGTGGGGAAGGAAATAGCACTCACTCCCGAACAAATAGGTTCAAAAGAGAGGGATGGATGAAAGTTTATTATAGCACTAGCTCTGCTTCTGGTACGCTACCGCCAATGCTTATGCAATCCTCACAACTATCGTGAAAAGTCAAAATTATCTTCATTGTAGGATGGGGTAAAGAATGCTTAGAAATGTAAAGTAACTTGCCCAAGATCACAAAAGTATAAGTGGGGAGAGCCAGAATTGAAACTCAGGAATTGATTCCTAAACCCAGCTTTATTCTACTAGATGACAGGTGTGAAAGACACGGTTCTGGTTTGCAACTTGACTAAGATCAGCCTTACTTAAAGATCAGACCCAGGGCGTGGTTTGCTTTTTCTATGGTGAATCAGGGCCCTGCAGTGCCTCAGGACAGTGCGACAGTGTAAGAAGGCAGTGAGGAACCTAATCCTTCTCCTTACTACTGTGTCATTGGACGATTCATTTGACATTTCCATGTCTCACTTTCCTTTTCTGTACATTTGAAATGATAGTACTTGCTGCATCTACTTTGCACAGTTGCTGGGAAAATCAAATGGTATGTATGTGAACGAATTTCCTTGTAAATGTACATTTCTAACTAAATATACTTAAATCCATTACTACCTTTCTGAATATCCATTCAGTCATACAATATTGCAGATGGAAGACATTGTCTTGAATTGGTAATTGAACCAACACATTGTTTTCTCTTTATAAATTTCTCAAAATTCAGTTAACAAAAATTTGAATGAATTGCTCAAATGAAAGACTGCGTGCTCTACATATGGAATACTTATTCTAGATGTGTAAATCTAATCATGAGAAGATATATAAAGGTTCCAATGAGGAAATAATAACAACTGAGTCTAAGTAGTCAGTGATGTTTCTTTCTCCTCTGATTTACAGCCTTTTCCATGCTTTGGAGCTTATTCATCCGTAATCTGAGCTGTTGCAGTCTATTAGCTGTGATGTTCTCTAAGTCCCAACTGCTGCCCCTCACACTCTCTCTGTAAAGCTCTCCAGTTATCTCAGTAGCATAAGCAACAGCAAATAGTTGCCTTATGTGGTGATAATGAGATTTGGAAAGTCTCAAGACTTGAAATGCCTTAGTTTATTTCAAAATATTCTGGGTTTTAGTTGCTTTAGGAAAGAGAGAAAAGCAGCTGAAAATGAAGCAGAACAGGAGGGAAGGCAGGAGAATTTAACTAATGAGCCATAAAAGGAAGTACATATTAGCCCACCCATTTGACATTAACTTTACTTCTCATTTATCATCGCTGTAAGAAGTGTTTATTAAAAACCATATTAATTTTAAAGTGTGTTATTATTTCTTTCTGTAACAGACAGGGCTCTTGATTTCCTTTCTCTTTTTCTGGTATTGTTTTTGTGCATTGGTTCATTATTGCAGTATGAGAATTGAGCAGTGGGCTCAAATGTGTCACATTTCAGTGCATAGCAATTTATGTTGAAAACAGAAATTTAAGAAATTCGTAACATGGGGCAGCAGCTCCCTCTACTGTTTTCACTGGAAAAGCTCTAAGCAAAAATGATACTTCACAGCCCTTTAGAGGATGTGAAAATTTCCAAGGTATGGAAATTTTTCAGTATTTGGAGTTTAATTATAAATCTGCATGATATTCCAAATTCATTTTTAGGATCCTGTTGCATTTTCTGCTTATCCTGTACTTACACACAAATGCTAGTTCATCAACAGTCATTTTTCATGTCAACTTGATGTTCTCTTGAAGTGAAAACCCTTATCTCATGGATCTCTAAAATGCCCATCTATTGTAAAAGGCTGATAAAACTCCACAGCACTAATTTTGTGGAAGCTGACTCTGATGGAATTTATGTTTCTTTTCTAAAACAACAATATGATTTAAAACATATACAACCTTGTTATTTCTATTTTAGTTTTAACTTCAGTGTAGAATTTAAATGAGTCATTGCACAGCCCTGAAGGTTATGGTTATACAACAGTGTGCACAGTTAAAAGAGTAAATTTAAGGTGTAAAATTGAGTTAATTTATCCAACAAATACTTATTGGTCATCTAGTATGTGTTAATCACTACTATAAACATTGAGTATGCGGTGGATGAAAAAAACATAGCAATAAACGAGCTACAGACAAGGCCCTTACCTTCAGTAACTTATACTATTGTGTGGGAGCAGGAGCAATGGTTAATAAACAATAGGTAGAAAAAAACCAATTTCAATTTAGTATGAGGTACTATAGGGAAATAAACTGGGTAATGTGAGAGTGATTTGGAAAGATGAGTTGTTACTCTAGATAAAGTGGTCCAGATGGCATCTCTGAGTATCTAGATGGTGTTACTCGAGGAGCTAGCCATGTGACAGCCAGATCAAGAACTTCCCAACTAGAAAAATTAGGACATGCAAAGGACCTGAGGTGGGAAAGACCTGGGAATATGCAATAAACATAAAGGAGCTAGGAGAAGAATAGTACCAGAAAAGGTTTGGGAGGTCAGTGGCTTTTATCATGTAGGGCCTTATGAGAGCAAAAGCAGGGGTGAGGGGTTGAGGGGATGGTAATAAGTGGCAAGGAAAATAATCAGCTGGACACATCTCCCTTTCATAAGTCTTAGTATGCATGCTTTTATCTGAGATGGTTCGGTTTTTATTTTGAGGCGATGAAATTGTTATTCCTACCAACAATTCTAAAGGTAGCATCATTTTTAACACATCATTTTTAGTCTTTACATAGACAGGGAATAGACTTGTTTGCTGAGAGCAAACAAGAAAACGGAGAAAGCTTTGATGGTAACCCATTTAATTTCAATCTTGCCTGAATCCAGTGGATATCACATTATTCATTCAAGATGGAGACTCTAATCACATATGAGTCATTCTGGTCTTTTCTCCACAGCTAGACCTGCTGCTTCCTATCTTAAGCTATGGGTTGGGTCAGACAAACAGTCATTGCAATAAATATGTACAAATATGCCCTCAAGACACCATAAAACTAATGCTTTACTGCACCTGTACCCCATTATCCATCACTATCCCCAAATTGTATGTCTTCCATTTCCAACTTTATTTACTATGCCCTGGAAACTCAAGGTGCAAAGTTCTTGTTTTCAGCATAGAGCAGGGCCCACCTCTAAAACAAGTGAGGACCCCCACGCACACTTTGGACTGTTGAATAGAGTGGATGGCAAAAAACATCTGATGAAAACATTTGATTTCTTGTTAAAAACACCTGTATGTGACTATATACATCTTGAGGCTCATGATGTCTCAGGGGGAATCTAACTCACATTCTTAACATCCCTTCTAGACACCTTGAACTGATCAGGGTTTTGTCTTATTTCTCCGTTTTCCTTTCAGTAAAGAATCTTAGTCTCTTGGGTCTATTAAATAACTAAAGGCCATGTAGTGTAATGAGAATATCTTCAGAGAAAATGAACCTGACCATTGGAGTCAATGGGAATAGTAATTTCATTTCTTAATAAAAATAAGATGACTTCCTCAGATTTAAAAATAAAGGCACGTAAGACCTGTAGAATGGAGACATGGCCAGTTAATCATTTTATTGCTACTTGTCCCCCACTAGGGTCACGGTCCCAGACTAAACAGCTGTTGCCAACATTTCTAAAGTTCCAGTGTCACCTTGTGTTGTCACAGAATATGTAGACATGCAAGTGAGGCAGCTGGGGATATCAGTTTGAGAATTTGAAAACTAGCACTTGGGTTCGAGTCCCTAATTATTTCTCTTTTTCTCTCTCTATGAACAGCAGCAGTGAGACATTAGTAGCCACCTTCTGACTTCCTGAGTGTTTTACTAATTATAAGTACACACTGGAAGAAAAGGATTTCATCTTTCATCTTCAATTACGTTATTGAAACCAACTATTAACAAAGACATCTGAACTGACAGGCATTATGTATAGCGATGATGGGACAGAATATTTGGAATCCTAGATATGACCACCAAACTTGTCATTAGTTGGGCCTGTACATGGATTAAGCATGATTTCTTTGTGGTGGGTAAGGTTTCAATAAATCTAATTGGCCTTTGAGAAGATATTCAGAAAGGGAGACTCGTTTCCTAAATAATCTTATAGTATGTAATTCTCCATACAGTATTTAATTTTACCGCTGTACAACTCTGTGAGTTGGGCAAGAAAAGATTGCCCTCCATTTTAACAATAAGAAAACTCTGAGCCTTGGAAAGTAAGGGACTTAGCTAAATCCATGCAGTCAGTTTTCTCTGCACAACTACTGCCTAGTAGGATACTATTTTGATCAGAGAAAATACTGAAAGAAATTATGTGACTAGAGAAGTAACAAGTTTTCAGCAATATCTGGGGGATCTGAAACATGGAAGATAATATGGTAGAAAATAAGACTTGACGGGGCTCTAGTTGTCTCTGCATTTTCATGAAAAAGTAAAGAGATCTGAAGCAAATATGGCAGATAGTTAGGATTCATAGATATTAATTGTATAATTTTCTATACTTTTCAAATCATGCTTGATATATTCTAAATTTATTTTAAGACATAGAAAAACCATCTTTTGGGATCAGCAAAGCTGAATAGCACTAATTACTTCTTCACTGGCCTAGAGTGTCAGTATCTTCTCCTTTGCAGGAAATCTTTTGTGGACTAGGCATCGGTGTTTTAAAAACGGTATAATGAGGTACATTTTTTCTAGAACTTCCGACTGCACCCCTTATAACCATGGGGTTCACTTGAGCCAAGAATTCTCACTTGCAGATTTATCTTTAGTACTACTGATAGATAGATCAGTGAGAAACCTTAATGTCACACATTCGAGTTAGAAGTAGAAACAATATCTACCCCAAAATAAAATTTTCAGATTGTTCATTTTTCTTTTCTCCAGAGTTTTTCAGAATGTCCCCAACTGTTCAATTTTTGCACATGCTGTTGGCCTCTGTGTAATTTAGCGGTGGATAAGCCAGGGCCACCAGCCTGGATATCTTAAGTCCCAGCAGTTTGCCTTGGAAATTGTATTTTCCCTGCACAGGAAGCATTGTCATTCTACCAACACTTATTTACAGTAAATGGAGACTCCACGTATTGATAGATGCAGGTTGTGGAAGCAAACTTCTCTCCTGCTTTGGGTAGCATTTTGAGAGATTCCTGAGGTCAGACAAAGGGTGGGGGCACAGCTGTTCCTCAGGTTGTGGTGAGTTTTGGGGGACACCACTGGATACAGATAATTTGTTTCACACGTCTCCATCCTTACTAATATTCATGCCCCTGTGGCTTTTATCACCTGTGCTGGGTCAATGCTATTGCTTCTGTGGGTTGGCAAGGCACTCTCAAAATTCCTGCTGCTGCTTCTATTGCAGGAAGCTGACAAATCATATATTTCCTTTTGCAGGACATACTGGGGAGAGATGAGTATGAAACGTTCAATGGATGGGTACGCATAATGACAGCATTAGGGGAGGAACCTTTTTTTTTTTTTTCCCCTAACCATCACGCCATGGAAATCAGTCAAAAAGCAGTGGCTTTCTACAAATTCAATTGGTCTGTTTCATGAGATCAGGGAAAATTAGCACCTTAAAAAAGTATCTGCCCCCTTCCCCTGGAACATAAAATGTTAAAAATTTATGAGTTTCATAGCATAATTTAGAAAATCTGCTTTTATGAAATGGGTTAATTATACTCATTGAACGCATTCACTGTCACAGTCTCATCCTCCCACTCCTGTTCCAAAATGACAAGTAAAACCAGAGACTGTGCAATTTTGGAAAACAATCAGGTCACATATTGAGTATTTTGCTTATTCATACAACCAGAAACTGCCTATGCTTGAGTTCCCTCAATTACACAGCTCAGTATGCAGGCCAGAAGAGACAAGCCCAGCTCCAGTGAGCACTTCCTGGAATACGCAGGGGAATAGTTTGAAAAATGTCCAAAGTGGCAGATGTGAAAAATTCTCATTCAAGATTCAGAAACTGCCTTTGCTGCAATTCCTCACCTGTTAATCGCACTGCTTCTGAACTTCTGAACCAACGACGCTGGCAATAGCTTAGACTGAGACACTTAGGAGCTATCGATCGTTCAAAGTATGGTGCAGGTGTATGCCACCGTCAGGGGAAAACTGGCTGAGACAAGAGAAGATCATGGATCACAGTATTGCTAAGAATTTCCGGAGATTAACCAAGAATGAGCGTGTGGCTGCTGGCTTCTAACAAAACTGCTATTACTTTTTTAAAGGAAGTCCCCAAAAGATGTCCTTGACGAGGGCTGTATCCTCCAAATTGTTGTATCCTTCAAATTCCCAGAATGCTAATACACAAATTTCTCCTCCACAACAAACATAATAGTTCTACTGCAGCCTTATTTGAAGGGTATTTGATTTTCTCCACTAAGTGTGACAACTTTCCCACAACTGTTTTTCACTGCAATTCCATACTTACAGGAATTTCAGCCTATCAAATCATCCCCAAGCAATATTACTCTCTTGATTAACTAGTCTTTTTTTTTCCCTACCAACCATGACTGTTTTTATTTCTCCTATCATCTCATAAATACTATGACTCTTTACCCCTCATTTGGTGTTATTTCAACTTCAAAAGTTAACTAAGATGTAATTCAGATTACCATCCTCTTTCCTTTCTCCTCTCAGAAGTCTCTCTCCATATCTCTCTCTAATTGAAGTCCTCCATGATTTTAACGGTTCTGCGGGTCTGCGTGTGGTTCTTCTCTCTTATCCTTACCCTCCTCCCATGCTGGTCACTTTCTCTTGATCTCTTGTCATCTAAATCTTTGAAAATGTGTGTCTATACCATGTCCCAGAGCTCTCTTTGCTTGACCCTTATTGATTCTGTACCTCATTAAGGGATTCTGTGACCTCTTACTGTGAATGTCCTGCTAGATTTTTTTAAAACAGCTTTAAAATGATTAATATTTTATTTTCCTATATGTCACCCCACTCACGGTGAAGCAGATAAAGGAAAGAGTTAAAACATCAAAGCTATGGGATCAGGCTGACTTGGGTTGAAACCTAGCTTTTGTCTACTAGTTATATGACCTTGGATAAGATGATTAACCTTTTGTTATGTGTAAAATAATGATAATGGCTACCTCATTGGATGCAATAATATGTAACTGCCACACAATTATTACTTTCAAAGGGTAACTATTGTTATTTACTAATATTATTATCGTTATACTATTTTATCATTCTCTGTCACCTGCTCATTATTTTTGTCCTACTTTCCCCAGACTTAGTCCAGGGCCTACCATCTCTAAAGCATAAGTGTTGATACTTTTCCCAGTTCTATTCTTATCATCCTCATGTAACTTTTTCTTCTACCTGCTTTGCTCCCCTCCTTTCTGTTTTTTTCTGTTCAAGTTTTTGTAGAGAAACTTCATCCGTCTAAGAATGTTGGCCTAAATGTATGTATTGACATATTTATTATCCAGAAAAACTTCCTAGAGTCTATTTTCAATGCGAACAAAAGCACTTGAAGACATCTATTTAAGGATGAGGGCATTTCCAATTTCAGGATATGTTTTTATGAATGGGCCAAATGAATGAAACATGCCTTTCTGATTAGCTTAGAACCTGAATTTTCCCTGAGCTTATTTCCATTTGAGTTGCCACCTCTTACAATCAAAGTTAACCTCCATACTTGATTCAAAAGAAGTAGCTCTATTTCTCAGACCCTCGGAGAGTCGGAGTCCGGGGTCTGTCAGTGATATAGGCAGAGAAGCAGACTTCATGATCCTTTTTCTGAACCCCTTTCCTCCCTCGATGCTATCTTCTCCTGTCCCTATGCCCCAGTACCATTGCTTTACCCTTCTCCTTTTCTGTCCCATCCAACTCACTCTCAGGAAATATCTAAAAAATAATTCATAAGAATATACTAGACTTGAACAACTCTTAAACTGGGTTATACCGTTTGTTTATTGTGTGATTTGGGGAGAATCTCTCAGTTTTTCAGCATCAGAGGAAGAATATAATAATACCCACCTCACTTAATTACTATGAAAATCAAATAAGATAATGTGTTTTGCAATTACATCACCATTCAAGAAAATACAGAGGGTGTCAAAAAAATGTATACACGTTTTAAGAAAGGAAAAAACTATTAAAATTGTAATACTCAATATATACCAATAACAAAAGATGAATACAAGCCATGTTTGACTTTTGCAATTACAAGAGGTGCTCAAAGTGGTTATCATCAGCATCCAGACACTTCTGATTACGGCAAATGACTGCTTGAGCAATACTGACCAGTGCCCACTTGTATCCATTTTTTTGGCATCCCCGTGTAAGTGAAAATACTTTTAAAATTATCCTGAGCTGTACAACTATGAAGCATTAGTATTACATCTCCCAGGATCATTTGAATTTGAACTGGTTAGAAAGCCCAATGCCAAATAAATCTACCTTCCTTTATGGAGTTTTAGGCATATACCAGAGAGTGGGTAAGATACTTTGAGGAACAAAAGCTTAAATTTCACTTAATATACACTATCTGGCCCACATTCCCATTGTGATCCCAAAAAAGGAGAGCTTGAGGTGTCTGTGTAGAAATATAAATGTAAACATTAATGAACCTTCTCCTGGCTTCAGAAATCATATTTTGCAGTTTGAGCATTTCCAGCAGTTTTAGGGGGTGGGGGAAGGGAGTGTTGGCATCTCCTTGATCACAAAAAAAATGTAGCAGAAGCATTCTCAGAAAAATAATCCATTATAAAAATACAACTGTTTAACTCACATAGTTAAATCCCAAGAGACACTGAAAATTTCATTTTGAGCAAATATTTAGGATAAATAAAAGGATCCGTGTTTAAAAGAAAAAGGAATGGATTTCCCAAATATTTTCTACCTAAAGAGTATTATTGATTTTTCTCTCAGAGTTATACTACAACATTCTAAGTTGTAATTCTGGTCAAAAATCCTTTCATAAGCTCTTTTCTACTTACGGGGAGCTCACTGCAGCTTTGTTTTCAATTATTTAGCCAGATTCTTAGATTAATCTGAATCTGTTGGCCCTGTCATCTGTGAGTTTAGAAGCCACAAGACGTCTTCTCTGTTTGCTGCCATTTCTAACTGAAACCAAAACCAACAAGCAAGAAATTGGCTTTCCCTTGAAAATTTTTCTTGTAAAAGTAATGGTTCTACTTAATTCAGCAAACGTTTAGGCGGAAAGGAGAGCTACTATGTTCCCCGACCTGTTTTCTGACAGGATAAAAAAGATGGAAACTCCTTGCCTTCAAGGAAGTTTTATTCCAGTTGGGCAAACAGACATGTATATAAACCAATACAATCAATGCAAGTGTGCTTTACCAAGTAATATATAATGTTGTAGATGGAAATATACATAAGAGAAAAACTCATTACGGCATTAGCTTTTCTAAGATTACTGTATATTGAAAGATACTTCATCTTACCCTTTCTATGAATGAGATTAGGCTTCCTAATGATATATATATTTTTTTAGTATCAAGGGGCAAATATTACTGACCTCTGTCTTTTTTAACTAGCTATTAGAAAATTGGAAATGTTTCTTAAACATTAGCTCAAATGACTTTCCAGTAACAAACTTTCTATTCATTCTTATAGAAAAGCTGTTTTTTAAGCGTGTTTTGAAGAGAGTTGAGTAGTACGACCTTCTTCAGAGGTTCTGGGGATTTCAAAGGTTGTTACTGAAGTTCATTGGAAACCACAGGGCCTGAAGGCAGTTATGTATAACCTGAAAATATGTATTTGTGAATCTAGAGGATTTCCTAATAAGAGAGTGAAGAGCTATGGCGCCTGGAGAGAAGTGGCAACCAGAAGACTCAAGGAGGCTAGTCAGCAGTTATGAAGAACTAAAGGATGCATTGAGAGAAAAGGGAGAAAGAAAAATAGTTCAGGAGGCAGGATCAGAGAGGGAGCACAGTAGTGGACCGAGGAGCCATGGGGACTTTGATTCAGAATATCTAGGGTGTGCTAAAGCTGAATCAAAAGATTCAAAGCTGGGTTTGCACAGAGAACTTTACAGGGAAGGAAAAAGGCAAAAGTTGAGTTCTTTAAGCTAAGTGTGCTACACGAACTGGCTGAAAAATCAAAGTGCAGCTAAGACCAAAACTGAAAACGTATGGTTTTTAAATGAGAATTCTTCCCATCTTTTAAAGTTTGGGAATCTGTAGCCCAAATTGAAATATACAAAGGGGATGATAATGCAAACAGCTCCTCGTTTTCATACTATGTATCTGATGATGCCTGTGGCAGATAGGATATTTCTCTATTTTCCACCTCTACCTGGCAAGATTTTAGCACAAAATAACAAAAAGAAAAACAAAAACAAAAAAACCTTCTTAAATGATTGCTGAGCATATATACTCCTAAACTGAATGTAGCTTTATTCACTTCTTCCCCTTAGATATGGTTCTTTGCAGTAGGAAACATCAGGATATCTACCCACACCAGGTTAATGGACCTTTCAAATAACGACACCTGAGTGTAGTTGGATTCTGAACAGGTGTATCTCCTGGGAGCTCATGAACATTTTAAAGCTGCTCTGTAACTGTGGACTCATCACATTAATCCAGATGTGCCGTATCTCCCAACCCAATACAAATAGAGTGCAGCAAAACTGCATAAAAGATAGACATTATATAGCCATGATTTCTGTAGAGCTATGTTGGGGGTTCCTATCATAAGCAAGATATTGGGACATTTTTCCTTTCTATAAACCTTCAAATGGTTTTCCTAGTAGAGCTCTTGAGAGCATTAGCCAAGGCTGATGTGCCCTCCATAGCTGGCCTCTCTTCTCCACTTGGCCTGGGTCATCTATGCATCTTTTTGACAAGTCCTTATAATTGCAAACCTCAGAAAAAGTGACCTCTCAAGTGCCCTGGAGCATCTACTAAAACTGCGTCATGCCAGGAGACCTGTCACTTATCATAAGCCTTTAACTTCTTCTTCCTCAGAGTTGATTGATAGTCTACAAGACTGACAGCTCTTGCTAAACTGGGAAACAAATGAGTCCTTGGATCTTCTCCAACCGTGCTTTGTACCAGAATAGAAAATAGAAAAATAGCATATCTCTTGGAGATGTGGCTATAAGACAGCCACCAGTTCCAAAACCCAGTGTCTGTTATTATTTTTCTATCAGTAAACAGAGTTGCTGTCAACATTTATGTGCACAGAGTTTCTCTATGGTCGCTATCTCCACATCGACTGAGGTTGTTTGTTTCTGACAGTTTCAGAACAACCCCATGAGTGAGCCATTGTTACACTGACTGTAGTCAGTGTACAGGTAGATTGCGCAAGGACTGTATACTGGTATCTTCTTTCAGTGGCTACAGGGTTTCTTCAGCCTTCTGGGAGAGTTTGTATAAAGTATTTGCCTGCAGGGTAGACTGTTAGCTATAAATCCCTGTTACATTAAACTTGAAATTTGTGGTACCCAGAGTATCATGGCGACTAAAAGAACAAGGAAGAAAATGTCATCATAAATGCTCATCAGCCGATTAAGGAGTAGAGCCTCAAATTTCAGACTGACCCCATTTGGAGCAATACTTTGTGGGTATGACATTTTATGGCACGAAAAGGACATATGAAAATGTGGAAGCGATTTTTATAGGTTTGTTAATCTTGTGACTATCTGAATAATATTGTTCAAACTTTTCTGTTGGCAGTGGCTCTGTTCAGTGAGCTATGCTCCTGCTATTGTTTTTTGAGACAGGAGCTGCGCTGAACTCTCCTACCTACCTCTGGTGCGTAGGATCAGCATTCCGGATGAGGAACACATTCTGTATTTATAGAATCACCTATTCATTGTAGGCAGATGACCAGTCTGTAAAAGGCCTGACCCACTTCTCGCCCAATTTCTGAAAAATGAGCACCATCGTATTATTTTTGCTAGTCTCATCTATACTGCCACCTGTTCTGTGCCATGTACCCCTGTCACACTGTTCCTGTCCTGCTTCTTTTTTCTTGCTGCCTTCCAGAGACCCTTTGAAGGATCCCACTTCTTATATCCTTTAACAACCTACTCTCCCAACCTTTGCAAAGATAGCATGCATTTTGAGTACAGTTGTGGATTGAGAGGAATTTTTTGGAATATTCAGCATGATCTCCCTGTCATGTCATGAGAGAATGTATGAAGATAGATGGCAGATGTAAGGAACAGATAGCGGGGCCTCTCTCAGCTATCCAGGTGGACTACATCTAAAAGCAAAGTACTTATTTCCACCCCTCCTGCACTGAGCACAGTGCTGGCTCATAAGAAGTGCTAAGTACAAGTTTTGTTCTCTTACTATTTTTTTTTCAATGTCAGTATGGGGAGTAGAACATGGAAGAGTAATTACCCCGTATCCTTGAAGGCATGGTCAGCATGATAAAAAAAAAAAATTATTGCAAAAATTATTTTAGGCTGAGAATCTGTTTTTCAGTTGAGATAGTAGAGTCGATGAGAACTGAGTTTGGGCCCAGGCTGCCTACGTTAAATATTAGCCCTCTCACTTACAGTGGTGTGACCTCTTGCCAGTTAACAATTTCTAACCCACATTATCTGTACTGTTGAATTGGAAATAATGATGGTACACACCTCATGGTGTCATTGTGGGGATTAAAAGAATTAATCCATATAAAAACTCTGGTATAATACCTGACACACAATAAACACTATATAAATACAGAGAGTGTCAAAAAAAATGTATACACATTTTAAGAAAGGAAAACTGTATTAAAGTTGTAATGCTCAATATATACAATAACAAAAGATGAATACAAGTCACCTTTGACTTCTGCAGTTACAAGAGGTGCTCAAAGTGGTTACCATCAGCGTCCAGACACTTCTGATTATGGCGAACTACTGCTTGAGCAACGCTGACCAAAGTGTCCACTTGTATACATTTTTTGACACCCCTGGTATTTATTATTTGATTGAGTCTTCTGCCCTATTTCAGAGACTGTATTATTAATTGTGGGCTATATTTGGGAGACTTAATTATCAATACTCTCATGTTAACTAGAATGAATGTGCCTGAAGTTAAATTTAACCCCACATCATTATTCTTTGCTAATTGACCTTATTGTTAACACACATTCACCATTCAAGGAATACCTGCTATGAATATATACCTAAGTACCTGTTAATGATACTACATGTAGTATCTAAAATTCCTTGCCTTGTCATATAGTTGCAAAAGGATCAATGTGTGTGAAATCTCATGTCTCCTAAGTTTCGAGAATAAGTTTTCAACTTGCATCTTCTTGGCTAGAAACTTTGTGCAACAACCTCCAACTCGATGATTGCTTTCCTTATTACTTCATCTAACTGACCTCGAATACTTTACACAAAGCTGGCTGGTAGAAAAAGAACATGAAAAATATATAATGCCATGAGAGTTCTTTTCTGACGTTAGCTCTGTTTTTATTTCAGCAAGGTAACAGCATCATTTGTCTTTCCAATCACAGGCGGCTCCATTACTCATGAGGCCTATTATTTTCTTAAGAGTTATACCAACCTGCTTCCAGACATCCATCATTACATCTTTGCATCCTCTATATTTAGTGGCACAATGCAAAGGTTCCATATTAGAAGAAATCTTTAGTCACAAACTGTTCATAAGGAATACCAGTCATAAATGTTAAACGTCATTCTTTTTTTTTCAATATACCTAAGGTGTTCCTTATGTCAGTCAGTGAGTGCAGCTAGCAATAGTTCCTTAAAATTTTTCTTCATTTTTCAAAGCTTTCATTACCTTTATAAAAAAAATTATCTTTGTATACAAGTAATGTTTGATTTGCTCAATCGTTATCTTTCTATATCTTATCTCTAAGGGAAAATGTTAAGAACTTTGCCTCTGTAATACTTCCTCTCCTCCTAAGAACTTTTGAGGTCTAGATGAAATATGCAGTCTCTTTTCTGAGATAGCTGACTCTCTCTTGGCTTGAACTACTTGATTTAAAATAATGCTAAGCATTGTATTGCGTTATAGCCCTCTCCCCAAAATGTAATGCTTAAAAAACTCAGAAAACTCCTCCTGGAATTTTTAGGAACAAATACCCTTACATCTTTTCTATCCCTCTAAAGCTTACTTTAGCAAACATTTCCATGTTAACTGACAACGACGAGTATTTAAATGTCTTAAGCCTGAGGTTTTAGAGCAGACATCTTTTTCTGGCTTGAAAGTCCAGATGCAGCCCATCTTTACCCAACTAATTCCAAAAAGTAAAGCAATAGAAAACATATTTTTCCCATATTTTCTAAGGTAATAACATGTGACTACACATTTCTATAGTACATTGATCAAAGCCATATGAGAAGTGTCAAAAATAAACTGAAGCTACAACGTCTTCCCTGGAGGAGTTTTATAGGTACAATTCCTCTTAATAAAAAAATATGCTGATGGCTGATGTGGTAAAATGTTACATGTTCCCATTTAGGACCTCTTTGGATTCACTTGGCTTTAACCTAGAAATACCTTTAGTTAATAAATGCTCCAGTAATTCTCTATTAATTGGAATATTTGACTAAACAGACTCTCCCTTTTTCTTGTCTGTAAGATTATAAGAGTTCTTAAATATGTTATTTAAATTCACATTTTGTTGGTAAATGTTTAGGTATTATCTTTGATTTGTTTATAATACAGGGACCTCCTGGAACAGAAGGAATGCAACAGACTCTTGGTGAATATTATAAGGTATGTGTTCTTTTTTCACATGTTATATACATAGAGATATTGTGTGATCATCTTTTTGAAAAAATAACTTATTAATTCCTAACTGCTCAGACTTTGAAACATGATCATGTGTTCTTAACGTCTTTCCATGCTGAAATGTTTCAAAAAAGTATTTTGTTCACTATCTTTTTTCAAAACCAAGACATTATCTTTATAAAAAAAATTTACTTCAAAGTTTTCAAAACTTTGTGCAAAAAACTAATGCAAAAGTCATGTTTCAGCACTGATAATGTCATGTATCTAGTTTCTCTGCGGGCAGAAAGAGATGATTTTCTACTTTGAAGCTCTGGGTAGCATAATAGATAATAGATTTCATATAAAAATCAATAGGTGCTACACTAAAATTTCAAGCAAATATTTACATACATAAGTCAAAACTGGGGGGTCCCCACCTTTCATTAGGGAGCCACTTTTAACTTCCCCAAGTTTTTAAAATTATAATTAGGATAGATGGAATCCTGACATGGAAGTGTCTGAGTGGCAAAAGGCAACCTAGTTTTGCTTCCTATTCTCGAAGGAGGCACACAGAGGGAGAAAAATGAGTGCTGGCAGTAAAGTAAGACTCAGAGACCTCAGTGACTGTTGATTGACCCATCATTCAAAAGCAAATATCTGGTGTCTGATCACTAGGTGTGAAGTATTCTGTCCATGGACTAGGGTCTCTTATATACACAGTGGCTTACCATTGATGTGGTACTGGTGACTAATTATGCTACTACACAGAAATAAACTCAGAGATGTCTTTCCTCTATGGTTTTGCTTTCCCTTACTATAAATTCCTGACCACCGCTAATCCTCTTTGTTTAGAAATCCCAGAGACTCTACGTGCTAGCAGAGGCCTTAAAGATAGCAGGTGCTCAGAAAAGTGGTTATTAAATGACAAGCTAATTAATTTTAAAAATCCAAATTCTTCTTTCATCAGATTAAGTTCAACATAAAGACCTAGATCATTTGTGGTTGATGAATTTAAAGTGAAGAGTGTGGAAAGTCTGTCACACTTTCTAAGGAATCCTATCTTTAATTTTTCTCATTTACTTAGATTTTCTAGGGAGTATTCTATTAGGAAGAATGTTTGGGATATAAAGAAACCATTTTCTAAATAGACCTATACAAGCTTTTTCAGCCCTAACATTAGGGCTTGGCACAAGTGGGAAAAAAAAGTAATTGAAGCATATCTAGAATTAATCAATAAAAATACAATGCTTTTCTGTAATGACATCTATGACAAAATAGAATTTATCATAAATGCTTCAAAGTAATGAGAATGAGTTGGCTCTGATGTCACAGTGTCAGCTAGAAAAACTTAAAGAACACACTTTATGACTTTCATCCTTGGTATAAAATTTAAGTCGCTACTCAGCTACTTAAATATTTGCTATCCCTTGCAAAACTTTTAAAGCTCATATCTTTCAGATCTCCCAACACAACTTGTATGTATAGTTCATCTTGCTGATGAGTCAGTTTTCCCTTAAATGAAGATATATGGATCATTTATATTTTAGTCTAAAGTTGGAAATGTAAATTTTTAAACTTTAAGGTTATATTTCAAAAAAAACAAAACAAAAACAAAAAACGGGGGCTGACCAGAGCCGGCAAGTGGAGAGTCTTGCTAGTAGCAAAGTACTTTGAATGTAGCTATTGACTGAACTAAAGGAAATCCAGCTATCCTTATTGCCATTACAGGATAGAGGACACCTAGTCCACATGTACTCAAAATGTGGCTTTAGAGAAGGAGCATAATTTGATAAAAAAAAAAAAGACAGACTAGCTTTTCTTCCCAACTTGGCATCAGAAGGCTTTAGACCCAGACCCATATGGGAATTAATGGAAGGTAATTTCCCAAACACTTTACTCTGTTTCCTTCTGCAAGTAGTCAGAGCTGTCACATTGAAGCTCCACCAAGATGGATAGTGGGGGCGGGGTCCACCTTCCCAGTACCTACACTGACGAATGTTTCTGGATGGTAGGTAACCACCTTCTCCTCCCCCTCAGCTTCACAAAGGAAAGGGCCAAATGTGCCATGAAGAGCAGAGATGCATGTTTTCACTTGGTAGTGTCTCCACCCACCCGCATCCCCATCTGTTTTTGGATATTGAGGTTGTTTGTTTCATTTTGCAATTCATTGCGTTCCTGATGGTCTGGCTGTAGCAAATGAACAAAATGGAAAGGTGGAGGCAGGCAGGTAGAAACTTTTCTGGAGATTAAATAATGGACCATGTATTGAGATATAAAAAGTGACATTCCAAGGTTAAAATAATCTTCCCTTTTAAATTGGCATTGATTTATGTAATGTCTGCACTAGAGTCCTAGACGTCATCTCCTAAGCTTGAAGCAGTTCCAGCAGTTGTGCAGCCTGCTGAAGCAGCTACCCATGGTAGGAGGAGATGCAGACTGTTCATACACATCTCCTCCCTTCTCAACTCAAAGCCCACGGTTCATTTCTAATCCCAGAAATCCTCAAAGGCAAAGGAACTGCCCTTTGGCCCCTGTACAAGTGTTGATTTTTTTCCCCTACAATTTTCCTTATGTTATCAGAGGGAGAAGCTCAGGCCTAAAACACCCTTTCCCCTGGTGGCACACATCAAACAGCAAATAGAGAAGGAAAGAAAAAAAAAAAACAGGAAGTGAGAAACAAAGAGAGAGACTAAGTAAGGTCCAGAAGATTATCTGAGTGTGTTTATGTGTATTTTTGCATGCCCACTTGGGGATGCAAAGAACAAAAGGTAGAAGATTTTCCTCTCCATCACAAAAATAATTTGCAAAACAGCTGCTCCCATTCTGCAAGATTGTTTGCAAAGAAGCAGCAGTGATGAGTATATTCTTCCCCTTAAGGAAAATCTGCTCACTAACCAGCAAACTGCTCTTCATTGTCTCCAGCTCTGGGGATTTTAATAAAAATTTGATAGGCTCTGTCAACTGCTAAAGCCATCAGATCCAGAGCCCCTTACAACATTCTAGATGGGAGGAAAAAGTGTTATCTGTGGAGGCCAAGTACTGGCGGATTTTACATTTGATACTGTTTTTAAAGATACACATTGAAAATGCACAGTTGTCTTATATCACCACACTCGATAAAATTTGCAGAGAATCAGTATCAGCTGTTAGAGATTGTTCCTCCCGGCAACCAATTCTAAGTGTTCACTTCTCCAACTTGTTGATCCAAAAAAATAAAACCATTGCAAGCAAAATAATCTATTTTTCCTTTCAACTATCAAGTCATAATTTCATTTTAATATTTGCAGACTAGAAAAGATAGAAAACCTTTCTCCAAAATCAAATATTCAATGTCTTTCCAAGTTGTGAGTTAAACTTAACGATGGCAAGGACATGAAGGCTTCCTTGGAGACACTCAAGGCAAGCCCCTGGGCCTGGAAGATTTAGAAATAAAGTTTAAGTCCTAACTTCTTGTCTCTCCCTATACCCCAGGGTCCCCTAGCTTTGGGGCACATCATGGATTTAGGCAGACATGGATTTTTTTGAACTTAGTTTTATTACAGAGAACCCTGAAACTTGCCTGGGCCCTCCCCTTCTCCTCCAACGTCCACCACACTTGGATCTGGTATAATGTTTTCCTGCAAATAACTGAAAGGTTAGACTTAGAGATAGTTTTAGGTCTTATCTTTAAGAGACCATGGCCTTCTTAGGCCACATATTCTATTTTAACTTTCTAGAGCTACTGTAACAAAATATGACACACTGTGTGGCTTAAACAACAGAAATGTATTGTGCCACAGTTCCGGAGGCTGGAAGTCCAAGATGAAAACGTCAGCATGGTCCTGCTCTCTGTAGGTCCAAGGCAGGGATATGTTCCAGACCTCCCTCCTGGCTTCTGGGAGTTCCTTGGCTTGGAGCAGGATAATTCCAGTCTTCACATGGCATCCTCCGGGTGTGCATCTCTTGGTGTTCAAAGCTTGATTTTATAAGGACACAGTCATATTGAATTAGGGGTCTACCCTTCTCTAGTATGATTGCATCTTAACTAATCACATATGCAAAGAACTTATTTCTAAATAAGGTCACATTCTGAAGTATGGGGTGTTAAGACTTCAGCATGTGAATTACAGGGGAGGGACACAATAATCCATAATAGAAAATCTGTTTTTTGTTTGTTCGTTTTTTCACATTTAATGTTCCTTCATGCTTAGGATCTTACAGCAAGTTCCCCTACGCCTAAGCAACTGCAAGATTTTCCCCCTCAGTGGTACATAGTACCTTTAAGTAAATTACTAAACATACATGAACATAGATTAGAACTATGATGTTTATCTAGCAATGAGGAAAAAAAATTGTAGAATAATTTAAGAAAGCACAATGAAATTTACAATTAAATGGTAACATTTCAAAATGTATTCTTTATCCACTAGCACACCAATCAAAATATCTTGCTCTACTAATCCGTGTTATTTTGCTCATGATAAACCAGGTCTTGTGTTAAGCGAGCACTTTACATGTAAATTCTCATTTTATTCTTTTGATAACTTTATCTGAGTTAGCTATGATTATCTGAATTTAACATAGAAAATAACTGAGGTACATAAGTCTTAAATCTGCAGTCATGGGTTCGTTCCTAGTAAGCAGAAAAACTGAGTCTTAAAATTCAATCCAAATTACTTAATTCCACACTTTATTCTTTTGCTGAATGTTTTCAAGCCCATGGTCAAAGTCCTCATGCATTGATCTTTGTTTATCTTGAACAATCAAAATTTAAGTTGACAATTTTGCAGGACGGTTTTAGGATATATATGGTAGACTCACCACCTACTCTTTAGATAACCAGGAGCAGCACTTAAAGCTCTACCTCACCAAACCTGGAGATCATAATGGAAATATCAGGTGGTTATCTAAGTTATCTAAGTATTTTCACAAAATGTTTTGATGGTTAATAGAATCTGTTGGTTTACCTTATAGCTCGGCCCACATAACAATGAGGCTGCTTTCAAAATGTGTGCAAAATTAGGCTATTTTTAGAGAGCATACACATTCTTTTAATGAAGTAGATAATTTAATGAACTAGCTTATTCTATGAGGTAAAGTTGTTATATAAAGATAATGATAGCTAGTTTCATTGAATAGGACTTTTCGTGGTATAGTGCCTGTGAAGTCTTTAAATGACTATGGGTTTCCTGGTCTTTGAGTATGTTAACATTTCCCTAACCCCTAACTAATCAGTAAAACTGACGGAAAAGTGACAATTACAGAATTCTTTGCCTTTCCCTTGGGTGGCATTCTTTTCACTTTATTCTAGAGGAGTCAATTTTTCTCTAATTACAGAGATAATGGAAGACTAACTGAGATTTTAGGTAATCAGACATTAAATCCCCCCTTTTCTATGCCAAGGTGCTTTGAAATAATAAATGTGCTGACCTATACCCATGAAGAGGATATCAAACACTAATCTCACGCCAGTACAAGAGTAAAAAATATCCCATAAGAGAAGCAAAAGGATTTATACAAATAAACCTCAACTACCCAATCTCTGTATTTCAAAAGATAAACTTTGAGTTTGGCTATGCAATCACAGAGAGAAGAAATTTCTGAGCAAAACTGCTTCCTACTGACTATTCCTATTTTTGTCTTTGCATTTGCATGTGGTTTTTGATGGCTGGATTGCACAGGCAAGAATTTTCTGGTTGGCAACTGTCAAAAAGCATGGTGAAATCAAGTTTTGCTATAAAATATGGAATTCTCAGGAATATGGCAAATTCTAAATCAATATATAAAAATAAATCAATTTTGAAATGTTGACAGGCAGTAAACACATGAGAAAGACATTTTCAACCAGATGGTATGGTATTAGGTTGGTACAAAAGTAATTGCGGTTTTTGCAATTATTTTTAACCTTTTAAACCGCAATTACTTTTGCACCAACCTAATATATTCTGATAGAACAATTTCGTTCAAAGTTGTTTTTATACAGGAAAGTCATGATGCAAAATTTACTGTCCTAAATTTTTCTTAGTAAACAGGGTTTTTAATGACCCCATGTCCTGGGAGGAGAATCATGTCCTTAGTCTCTTTTATTATATTGAGCCACAGGAAATTGCTGTTGTTTGACTCTTTAGGGCCTACAAAAATGGCCATCTTCCTATGGTTCAATCTATACATGCCCAGGTTTATTCCCTTGTTTCCAAAGAATACCCTTTGCAGGACAATTGAATAGCTCCAGTCTTCCCGCTTGCCTGACTATGCGTTCCAAAGTTCCATTCACCATTTCACACAGAGAAAAAGGACATGTTCTGACATCCCAGAATTCTTGAAATGGGCAGTCCAATTATCAGCCCCCCACACCACAACCCTTACCACTTCACCAGAAACTTTTACATAAAAACATTCAAAACTATATAGCTATTATATATACTCAAAAGGCTTATAAGAACCCATTCAAAAAACATGGCACCAAGGTACAAAATGACCTAGTTAAGTTGGAATACATCTGAGGCAGGTTCTAGAAACACAAAAACTATGCCTTATTGTTTAAGTAGAATCAAGTAATTGTCTGGTGCAATTAGTTTGAAGAAAGTAGAGAGGAGAATCTCACATATCAATGAATTAAATGCTACTGAATCCACCTTGAGTATTGTTAGCCTAAGAGTGGAGAATACCTATAAAGGCCGCTGAGGAGCCTTGATTAGATGGATTTCATACCTCATTTTCTTTCTGATCATTTATAGCTCAGGATTTTGAGAATACAATCTTTGTTTTCAATTTAGACATCTCAGACCAAAGTTAAGTAGGAAAAATTGGAGAATATCTGTTACAATACCAATAATAAGAGCAGTTATAAAGTATGTTTTTAGTTGGGGCAGCATGAATAAAATATAAGGCACATTTAAAATATTAAACTATAGCAACAGTGACCTGAATGGATACCTTTGTGCATTTTTGTTGTTTAACCATTTCTGTACTTTTAATTTTTTTCTACCAACATAAGTATTTTTAATTAAAAAAAATGTACAATGGGATAAATACATAAATTAAAATTATTGGCTTATTTATTCAACAAATATTTATCGAATCCTTCCTATATGTTAGGTACTGCTCAAGGCATGGGGCGAGCATTTAATTCCAGCTCATCGTGGAGCTTGCATTCTAGTGCACCAGGTGCAAAGACAAAACAAACACAAAAATAAAAATGTTAGTAAGCATCATGAAACAAGAATATAATGTCCAATGAGAAGGTATTGAGAAGGGAATCTGTCTGGGAGACCCATCGGAGGCTTCCATGAATGACATTTTATAATAGTTGAAACCTGAGGGATGAGTACTTGCTAGCCATACAAAGAGGTGAAGACAGGTAGTGATCTAAAGGGTGAAATGGGAAGGCTCTTAGCCCAACTAAGAAGCTGAGAGAAGGTCATTACATCTGGAGCTTCTGAGGGAGAAGAATGGCCAAGATGATGCTGGAGAGGGAAATGAGTTCAGCTCAGGCAGGATTTTGATGGCTTCGTTAGGTTTAGAAGTAAGGAAGTCAGAATGCCTTTTAAAGATATCGCTCTGACTTTATTTAGAGAATATATACGAGTATGTGTGGGCAGCAAGAATGGTTCATAGAGGGTCAATTAGAAAGCTATTGTAATGATGCTGGCAAGACATGATGTGGCCTTCTCGGAGTGAAGGTAGGTAGCGTGAAGAGAAGACATTTTGGAGATAGAGGCAATCTAGGCTGATTATACTGGAGGAATAGGGAGGAGGGCAGTGTTGAGAATGACACCCGGATTAAAGGAAGAGTTCTGTGAAAAAGAGAGGATGAATACAGATTTTCTTTCTTTCCTTGATTTTTTTTTCAATTGTAAAATGAAATTACCACTCATTTTAATAGGTCAAACTGCAGACTTACCCTAGGAAGAAGTTAATTATCAGTTTCCTGCTTCTGAGCTAATGAATGTTAACAGTATAACATAATTCTCTCATCTTTCTCTCTCAGTAGTGTGTATTTGTTGTATTTTTTAATTCCGTTTTGAACTTACTGGATAGGAATTTCTTCTAGAATTTACAAGTGAATACATCAAATAGAAAATTACATATTTATATATGTCGAAACTCAGAAGGCAGATGTATGCTGGGTTTATAAATTTGTCTGTTTTTGTGTGGGAGTGGATACTTAAACCGCGGGGTGTGCCTGGGAGAAAATGTTCAGTCACAAGAGACGAGAGCCTACACAGAGTCTCGAGGAAGTCCTACCTTTACCAGTTAGATGAGGAAAGAGGAATGAGGAAGAGAGGTCCGAGAGACAGGAAGAAACCAGGAGGGTGAGGTATCATACAAGTCAAGACAGTGGCAAGTGTAGCCAAGAGGTCAGCTAACAGAATGTCCGTTATACTGAGTAACAACGATATCATTAATAACATTAGAAAGTCGTATCTGTGGAGTAGTTGGAGACCATGTGAGGTTGCCAGGCATTCATTTGGAGTAGTGACAATTTTCCTGTGGAGCTGTGAGATTTCTCCAGAAGCATCTCCAGGGAGTAAGTCACAGACAAGATAAGACAGTGTGTCTGAAGTTGGAGTTTTTCAGGAATATTTAACAGAAGGTGAAAAAGGCAGAAATAATTAAAACAGTATCAATAAGAAGCCATTACAGTACTAGTATCTGACTATTAATATTTTTAAAGTAGAGACAGTATGTATTAAAAATAAATGAACATTTTGTATTTTTATTTGTTTTATGTTTATCTAGGGAAACTTTGGTGAACATGGAACTGGTGGCTCAAAAGGAGAGAAGGTAATCTGATTTTCAAAGTGAATACAAACGTCCAGGGTTTTACACCAATTCACACATTCACATGTCAGGGGCAGTCCACTGCCACATGGGGGTCCCATCCATAGGGAGTCTGTCGGGCCAGCATTGGGCACCATCTCCACCTGCCTCCTGATGGGGCAGCAGGATTGGAGTCTGCTCCTCAGTAAAGACTGCTGAGTAGCAGTTGGCTACAAGAAAGGGTAACAGGATACACTGTACTAGGGTAAATAAAATTAGGACATAAGCCTCAGTTTATAATTAAATGTTTCATGGATTCATGTAGATGGCAAAAACAATCTGAAGACCTCTTTGACAAATGCCTCAGGCTCACGCTCACTGTTTTTGTGTCTTCTTAAATGCCCAAGCATAAGCTGTTGTGGGAGCATTTTATTTTGTTGTTGTTTTTTGGTGGAGTTTTATAATGTACAGCCATGGTTGAACCAATAATTATTTTAAAACAGTTTCAAAATTAAAATGCTGATGAATTTCCCATGCATTCTCATCATCATTCCCAGGTTTAATTATATTTGCTCTGAAGGTGGCAAATTCACTTGCCCACTTAAAAAGATGTTTCACTCCCGTTTGATTCTGAATTTGTGGTGACTTTGGATTCAGTGTGAACGTGCCATTGTCAGGAACAAAACAATGCACATTAAATCTACAGGCAGAGATGTTTAGGTTTGAAAGTACTCTGAGGGAGTGTGGCCTGTGAGTGCTTCATTCATTCATGCAGTAAAAATTTTCTTGATTGAGGGCAGGATATTTCAACATGAATCCAAGAAAATATGACTTCTGTGCCTTATAAATCAGTGCAGCCAATCTAGTCAAAAGATCATACATCCATCACCAGAAAATTCTGCTAAAAGACAGTCTCAACAGAAAGTGGGAGCTTCTTATGGATTGACCATTGAAAATGAAATTTTCTGCAAAAAAAGAAATAAAACCTTGACATTCTTAAGAAGACATCCAAACATATTTATTATACAGCAATAATAACTCCTGTGTATATCTTGGATTGCACTGCTAGCACATTAGCATTATTCCCTGTAACCAAATAGTGTACAGAATTCCTATACCACCGTAATGAACAAATTATATTTGAATCAATTACTACTGGACACCTGCAAGCTAAGAGGGAAATAAAGCAAAAGAAAGCCACAGAGCTTGTCACATAGGACAGCTGAGCAAAGAAGAGAGTTGTGGCACTTTTAAAGTATTTAAATGATGATTCATTTCATGAAACAAAACAGCTGGCTTCGGTTTTGCTATGTTCATTAGGGAACATATGTTACTTAGAAATTCTTAAGACCTCAGTGATGAGAAATTTGATTCTGTAAAACAGGTGTATTTCAAACTCTAAGGACCTTTTGTGTTGCTCAAAATCTTTTCTAATTGCTTCAGAATCTTAAGTGGAATTAGAAAAGCCAGTGGCATATCTGGTCCCTCCTCCCACCCAGAGAAATAAACTAGAAGAGTCTGCAGGGAATGTGATATAGTAAATGTACGATGTGAAAGGATATGTAAGAATTCTAATTATCAGGAGAAAGACTCTACCAATAAATAATGCATAAAATGAACTAAAAAACATAAGCGTAGCACTTGATGGAAGAGTGAAATGACTTCTACCTATACACATCCACTTCGTATCAGTTCTGAATCAACACTTTAGTTTTTGTTTTTGTTTTTGTTTTTTTTAATTATAATGCTATTCATGGGTCATTCTAGTGAGAATTTAAAGCTCCCTCAAGCTGTTCTCACAGATTTATTTGCAGCTGTGGTGGACCCAGTGGTTCTGAACCCGGCTGCACCCTGGAATCACCCGGAGGGCTTTTAGAAAACACCAGCACTCTGGCCCAATTCCTAGAGACTCTGATTTGGGGCAGAGCCCATACCGTTGGTTGATTGGCAGGGGGGTTTGTATTGCTATCATTAAAAAAGTGCTTCCATTGATTCTAATAGGAAACCAGGGTTGAGAACCATTGAATTGTGCCATTAAGTGGATTATGCCATTAATAGCTGTGTCTCCTAGCGCAAATCCCTTTATATGAGTATCAGTTTCCTCATTGGTAAAATGGACATAATTGTATCTACACAAAGTTGATGGAAGGATTAAAATCAAATGAAATGAAATGAGCATACCCAAAAGCACAATACCTGACACATAGTAAGCTCCCACTAAAGATTTGTTCCTTTCTTTTCATCTGCTCGACCTTTCTTTCTTCTCATGAGTTCTCATTGATCTCTTTTTGATATTAATAGTTATTACCATCCTTAACACCTGGTCTTGCTCATCTTTGCATTTCCCACCATAATTTTAACAGAAAACGGACTCAATTTATGTTGTAGAATAAAAGATTTAACCAAAAGTACAATTTCAACACATAAATGACTTAGTGTTGTGTAATATTTCACTTCTCAATGTGCTTGACTGGCAAAACAGAATCACAAAACCAGCCTACCATTTGGAACCCAACATTACATTACAATGATACATCAGAACAAATACAAAAGTAGAATCTACACACAAATCCCTCCTGGTTTAGCAGCCACATCCTGTAGCAAGAGCAGTAAGATACAGGGAGAAACACTAAGGAGCACGGAGTGGCTGTTAACGGTAAATGGCAAACAAACAAGACCAGCCTACCAGTACTGAAATGATGGTCTCTGCTCTGTAGCTTGCCTGAGACTGACAGAATGTGGTGAAGGAATAATGGATTTGCAAGTTGGTTGAGGAGAACTGCTTCTTTATAGAGACAGTGGAATAAGGAGACAGACTATTTAAGGACTCCTGAGAAATTAGCAGGGGACTTTTGGGCTCGACTATCAGAGAGAAAAGATAAAGCCACAAAAGCACCAAGTTTTTCAAATAGCATGCGAACTGCCAAATTAAAGGACAGCCTTTCCTGAAGCTAAATAAATTCATCATTTGTCTTTCAACTCATATCTATAGTGATAAATCACTGAACATCCATTTTAAATATGAAAAACAACTCCACATGCGTCTAAGTTCAGGTATCCTTCTGTTTGCAGGATTTTATATGAGGGAATCGATCCCTAAAGTTTCCTCTAAGCTCAACTCCTTCCAGTACCGCTCAGAGAGATAGATCAAAGCCTCTGTTGGGTCTTTTGTCTACATTCCAATGGAGACCTATTTACAGCAATTCAATGAATATGAGCTATGAATAGAATTACTCTTCCGCCATGCACATCTCCCCCTTCCCCTTTGGTATTGGGCAGATGTGATTTTTATAGTAATTTCTCCACACCTTCCCTGAATTCTACTTTTCTTTTTTGCAGATCAGTCTAACTACTAGGCATATTTTTCCTTCACATCTCTGCACACACCGGATAGGTAATAAGCAGGTCACACTGTACACCCTCATGCTCATATGAGGCCCGCTGTTTATTTCCTCTTTTAAACCAACAGCAATTGGTCCCTTAAATGTATCCACCAATTTCTCCCTCTTTTTACTTTGATAGAATTGATTATTGCTAGGAAAAGAAAATGCCTTCTCCTACAGTGTGGTAAATATAAGATTGATGGTATACTATATGTTTAGATACCAGAGGAAAAATACTTATATTATTAAACTCAAGATAAAATTTATGAAATATATTCCACCTATCTAGAAAAGTCCTTAATAAAAACATGATTTCGTCTATCCATTACATATGACAAGCTCTCTCTTCCTCTAATATAATAAAACCACAAATATTGATGTGAATAAAAATGTAGAAATAAGCCAACAATTTGAGGACTCTAATAAATTAGTACTTGAAGTACATTGGGTAGACTGTTGTTTGACGCTTCAAAATAAACAGGTAAACACATCCATACAAGGGGATAGGCAAAGAGATGTTCATTGTGGCCTTGTTTATAATAGAGAAAAGCTAGAAACCATCCAAATGCTCATCAGTGGAGCTGGGATAAACCCTGGTACATTAACATACAAAAGCTATTCAATGCTTACAATGAGTGAACTAGATCTGTATGTATCAATAGAAATGGATATTAAAAACAATGTTGAGTGGGGAAAAAAGCAAGTCACAAAATGTTACATACAAGATAAAGCTGTTTATGAAAATTTTTTAAACATTCAAAATAATATATTGTTTATGATTTCCCATATGCAGTAAAAGTATAAAAATGGATTCAAAATATTAAGTGCTAAATTCAAGGGAGCATCTCCCTCTAGAACAGAAATAGAGAGGGAAATAGAGCAGATTTACTTGATTGTAAGTTTTTATTTTTTTATTTTTTTAAATTTTGGATGCCTGGGACATGGAGGTTTGACATATTCAACTTTACGTTTTCTGTATTTATTTTTTTTGAAATAAAAAATAGACAAGACAGGCAAGAAAGGTATGTGTCCAGATACATCATTTTGCAAAAATGCTCTTGAGGGTCGGAAAAAAAAAGAAAACCCCAACACTATATAACTTCTAGTGGCTATTTTTATATGATATACAATTATACGATATTCAAGAATTTTGGTAAATGCTAAAAAGAAGCACAATGCTGGGACTTCTCTGAAGTCTGATTAATGACATATTTCCTTTCCACAAGTATTATTTCTAAAATTGTATTTTTTCAAAATACTCTTTACATGCCATATACAAATCCCTCTTCAAGATCTAAGACATCTCAGACATTTCCAATATGCTGCTGTCACCACATCGACAAGAATGGCTTCTTTGTCCACGGCCAATCATTTAAGCGGCAGTGTACATGCTGGAAACAGCTGAGAGACTCATTTTTCTTCATGTCTCCCCACTCCTCCACTTCCCCCCACCTTAAAAAAAGGAAGAAGTGTCTGAAATAAAATGAGTCTGGATTATTGTGTCAGTTAAACAATCTGATGTCTTTAAGATCACAAAAACTTCTCTCTTTTTGTGGTACAAAATTATTGTGTTTTTTTTGTGTGTGCTCTAGATGTTCTTTCCTTGAAAAATAATTAACTTTTGTTTCACAATTAATTTTATATATAGTGAATCATATGGATTTCTAAAAGACCTAAAGGCATTGTAAAGTGCTGACAAACACATTACTATGCAAACAGCCGAACTCCACTCAGAACTTGTCATTGTCTCTTGGAGGATAACAGATAAATTCCTGTGTAGAAGGAACACAAGCAATTACTCTGACTCTGACCGTCACTACAGTACTCACCAGACCTCATGCAAAATCTCTCGTCTGCTTTTTCTTGAAAGGGCGAAACTGGACAACCAGGATTTCCAGGGTCCATTGGGGCTAAAGGTCAAAAAGGAGAATCTGTAAGTATTTTAGCTTTCAGGGAAGAGAAAAAATATTCAAAAATAGAATTAAAACAATTTTTCCTAATAAGCCTCAATTTTATGCATGTTGGTTGCCCCTGCCATGCCAAACAACAGGAGATCAGATATTTGAGCAAGTGCTCTATGCAAAGTACTAAGTAATTTATGTGAATTAACCTACTTAATCCATTAACAATAACAACAACAAAACACATGATGTAGGCTATTATCACTACTATTCTTCAGATGAGGAAACTGAGGCACAGAGAGGTTAAGTAACTTACCCAAGATCACACAATAGGTGTTGAAGCCATGAATCACACTTAGACAGGCTGATTCTAGAACTCAAGCTTTAAAAATCACTAAGCTACCCAGCTATAACGAAACAGCATAGATAAAATGGAATAATAAAAATCAGTATATCAAAAGACTGGGTCTAATTTATCTGAAAAATTAGAAACATGTATCTATCCGCTCAAACTGCTCTTGGTATACTTTCTGAAGTTATTTTCCTTTCTTGGTTTTTGTAAGATCCAAGTGGCTTCTCAAGTCACTTTTCAATATTACTGAGGACAGTTTCTTTCAAAACTAAGTTCTTTTGGTGGGGGGAAAAGAAACCTTCACTGTAATTTTTACTCAGATAAGACCTCCTACAGAGATTGCACAAATCCTATTCACAAAACTGTTTTTTTAATGCTGCTAAAAAACAAACAAAAGGGGCAGCTGGTTAGCTCAGTTGGTTAGAGCTCCCTGCTCTCAACAACAAGGTCGCAGGTTACAACCCCCCACATGGGCCACTGTGAGCTGCGCCCTCCACAACTAGATTGAAACAACGACTGGACTTGGGGCTGATGGGTCCTTAAGTGTGGAAAAACACACTTAAATAAAAATAAAAGTTTAAAAAAACAAACAAACAAACAAAAACCCTTATGGCTGCCCTCAAATGAATCCATAAAAATCATACTTAAATGTTTCACACTTGTTGGCATGTCTTACGAACTCTGAACTGCTTTTCTAGGTTTCCACTGTCTCCCCTCCAAGCTTGAACAATGACACTCACCTGCTCTTAATTTCTGTGATACGTGTCAGACCTGGCAGTGAGATTTACTAAAATCCTACTAGAAAAGAAGGAACTTGCAGAGCAGAAAAGAGAAACTTCCAGTGGGTTAGAGCAGTGTTTCTCAAATGTGAGTGTGCACTTGAATCATCCAGGGATCCCTTTGAAATGCTGATTCTAATTCAGTAAGTTTGGGATGGAGCCTGAGAAGCTGCATTTCTCACAACCTCCTGAGCGATGTTCAAGCCCATGGATCATGCTTTGAGTAGCAAGGGTTGGAGGATTTCACAGCTCCTTGGAGATTCCCTCTGGTTTTCTCACCTACCACCAACATCTCCAGGCAGCCCACCTACCCTGTTGATGTGACCTTTAGCCTTATTTGCCTTTCCCAGGAGAACAAGCTTTTTTGCCTTTAACTCTTCTCCTTGCTGGCTCCCTCTTAACCCGTAATGACCCACCTCCCTGATACAACTTTGCTGCCTTCCTCCATGCTCCCCTCACACATTAAAAAAAGCACATTTTTTTGAACATTATTATGCAGAGAAGTTCAGCTCTTTGTGATCTCAACCTGTCTATTCCAGAACAGGATCTGGACTTGATTTTGTATAATAACTGGAAAGAAGATCCAAACAATTCAACTAAAAAATGTATCCCAATTGAATTCTAAACCACCTATCCCGAGTGGCAATTTGTCCCCCACTAGTGGACATTTAGGGTTTGACTAGATGTGTTACGTATCAGTGCTAAAATATACTTAAGAGATCACCTAGTTGAACCCTGTGATTTTATAGGTAAAGTAAGAGAGGTTATAAAAGGTAAATGACTTGACTCAGATAGTAACCATTGAAGCTAGGACTGAATATCAAGTCTCTAGACAACCAGGCTCTTGGTTTTTATTCTTTTAATACCAGTTACTTTAGTCCAGGGGTGTCCAAACTTTTTCCAACGTTTTTTACCAAGGGCCATATGCAGTAAAATACACAAACAGCCGGGCCACTCACTCGAGGTGAAGTACGTATTGCCTCACCTGGTTTAATTTAAGTAAACTCAATATATTTTTGGAATTTGCTGCAGGCCAATTATCAATGGATTGCGGGCCGCAGTGTGGACACCCCTGCTTTAGTCCATGTGTCTTGGCAGTGGCTGTAAAGGATCAGTGACATAAGTGGGTGACATACTCATCAGCAGAAACGAGCAGTAATACGAGCAATGTGGCCCACTGCTCATAGCTAAACAACATCATCTCCTATCTTAAAAATCAAATAGATTTTTTAGCATTAAAGCTGAAAGGCAAGAATATAAATAAAGCCCTGATCTAATGTGTGGAAATTAACCCATAATAAGAGAGTTAATCATGTTGGCTAGATATCGGGCGTATTAGTCGGAGTAGGGTAAGTGACAAATTAACCCTGGAATGTCTGTGGCTTAACCCAAGAAAGGTTAGGTCTGGCTCATGCCACTTGCCCAGTTGGAAGGAGTGGGTGATCTGCTCCATGCCACACTCAGTTACCAGGCTGATTACCACCACGCAGCCCAGCCATCCTGTATACGCAAGCTTCTTAGTCACCACTGCAGGAAAAGTGGAACTGGGGAATTGGGAACGGGCTTTTCACTGCCTCAGCCTGCCAGTAACACAGGTCACATCTCACATCTCATTGCCAAAACTAGCTGCATGGCCCGAAGGAACTGCAAGGGAGCTAGGAAATATGGGAGAGAAAGTGAGCTCCATCGTCCCTGGCCCATAAGACATGAGGTGAAAATCACAGGGGTTCATTTGGTAACCCCTTATTTCTCATTAGTGATTTGTTTAAGACCATGGCAATCCCTAAGAGGACCTTCAAGAGTAGTGTTATCTACCCTCATGGTTCTCACACTTTCTCTTGATTTTCATATGTAAAAGAAACGTTTTTTAAATTTATGGTTTCCACATTATTATCAATTCACCTAATTCAAATAATAAATAAATCAAATTATGAATCAAGTCAAACAGATTGAGCGACCATAGCCTGGGCCTGAAGTCAGGCTGCCTGGGTTTAAATCCTATACATCTTACTGGCTATGTGACCTTAGAAAAATTACTTGACGTCTCTGTGCCTCAGTTTCCTCATCTGTAAATGGGTATAATATTAGTACTTACTCCATTGACACATGAAGATTAACTATGTTAATAAATCTAATGTGATTAGAAGTGTTGATGCATTATAAGAATTTGATAAAAGTCAGCTCTTGTGATATCTGCATAACTTTAAATTCCCTAATTTATTAAACTTTTGGTGTACACCAGGGATGTCATGATAGTTAAGATAAATTATATCCCTACATTCGCAGAGTTTATAGGCAAGATAAACAAGGAGACATAAAGTGGGTGAAAGCTATTTTAGGAAAAATTACTCAGAACCTTTCTGAGTATCTTTCCTCATGCTTGAAACAAAACCATATATTCCCAACAGCATTTTTGTAAGAATACATGAGATCATGTGTATGTAATTTCAAGAACAGAAGCTAATAAGAGAAAGCTGTGTGTGTCTGTGTGTCTGTGTGTATGTGCCTGTGTGTGTGTGTGTGTGTGTGTGTGTGTGTGTATGTGTGTGTGTGTGTGTGATAATCTTCTATGTGAACCATACATAAGGAAACTGTGGCCTTGGGCAGCACCATTTCAATATGTCAACCACTCAGGATTTTCAAAATAGTACTGGAATGATTAACTTATTGTTCATTTCAGAATGTGGAAGATTTTTTAAATCAATTATCATACACGTACTTTAAGCTGCAGAGGCGACTGTGTGATGTTTTGGATAATTTTAGAGGCTTGTTTGCAGCGGAGGTCTGAGTTTGGCCTGCAGGACATTTATGTCCACTTTTGGAGAGTTTGTTTCTAAACATGTTTATAATTGATTCTGTTTTCTATCCATTTTCCTAGGGGGAACCTTTTACAAAAGGTGAAAAGGGAGATAAAGTAAGTAGATGTTTTATCACTATCTTGGGTTTTCTACATCATTGATTTCTCTCTCTAATTTCTGGTATGTTTACTTTGGAGTCTAATAGATTTGATGGAATGAGCTCCCTGAGCGTTTTACTTTTTCCTCTGTGTACTTTGACTCTTTTATTTTGATAAACGAGAAATTTTAAACCTTGTTAAGTTTTATCATGTGACGGCACTTTAACATTTAGTTGGGGTAGTGTATATTTTCTTTAACCCATTACTATTTGTGATTAGACATAAATGTTTTGAAATATATCCATTTAGGATAGCTAAAATACAAAATTAAAATACAAGATAAGGTTGTGGTTTTTTCAAAAATTCTGTTAATTATACAAATTGGATTTATCAAACAGGATAATTTTTTCAAAAGGATCAATAATAAGTCACGGAAAATAAGGGGAAAAAAACTCAATATAGCAAAGATTGTCCTCTTTTGTGTTACTTTTATTTGTTTCTGTTTTTTTCATTAAGTACTTACAACTGATAGTAGAATCATCATGACACATCAACTTAAATTCTACTCTACCCCCGCATCTGAACCTTTTAATTCTGAGATATAAGATTAGCAGGTGGCAGATTATAACAATGTCACCTAAATGGAGAATGGGAGAATGCAGTGATTGCTAATGGCACATGATGACTACAGTGTCAAAAGTGACACTGAGAAAAAACAAATTGTTATAAAGAAAAAAAGAAATTTTTGTCTGTTTATTAGCAATAAGTATTTTAAATCATGTTTTAGAATAAACCCTCCTTGACTTCATCATGTCTTCCATAATTTCCCCTTTTATTATATGTTAATCAGTGGAAATGCAAATGAATTCAAGTATTAGAGATGCTCAACTCCATCTGAATCTAAGCATTATATATATGATGATTATTTTATTTACAGGGAGAACCTGGGCTAATAGGATCACAGGGAATAAAGGTAATCTCCTGACATTCTTCAATTGCATCTCTAACCTTAATAAAATTGTGCAAATTAAAGTAACCAGTTCACTTTTCTTCCCACCCATATATTTAGGGCGAACCTGGAAATCCTGGTTCTGCTGGTTTACTAGGAAGCCCAGGAATAAAGGTATATAAGAAATAACTGTGATAATTGAGGAAATAATTTTGGAGTTATAGCCATTTATGCATAAAACAAGGTATTCTGGTGCCATTCATTTTCTTCACAGATGTTCTCAGAGACTTTATCATGTTTCCATGGTAATTACCCCCCCATTGGCTGCATTTATTACACACATAGTAACTATGTCTTTTGGTTCGCAATAGGATTTTTTTTAACTCTTTTTCAAAACATATTCACAATAGCATCCCTAAAAGCTTTAAAACTAAATAGTGTGAGCTAAATCTATGACCCTGAACTATATTCTTAAAGTGAACAGGATTCGGGGTTCAATTTCTAAGCCAAAGTTTTGTATCCCTGAGATTCTAGGGTTCCTCTTGTGAAATTCCAAGAGTGTCCCAAGAAAGACCAACTGTTGGGAGAGACAAACGGACTGTGCTCCCCCAACAGGTAAGGCAAGTTACCCAGGCCTTACCTGTTGGTGAAGACAAATCTGTTTAAATGAGAACATCTTGAAATTATCTTTGTAAGCCCAAAGCACATTTCAGTATTACACAGAGAAGGTAGGACAGTGGAAAGTCAATCTTTCTACAGATAAAGGTCACAGAATGTTTTACAAATATTCAGGTACAATTTTTTTTATTTTTAGCAAAGTTAAAGTACATGTCACCGTCTATTTTAGGGTCAGCAAGGACCTGCCGGCCCTGCGGGACCCAGAGGACCACCAGGAGATATTGTAAGTATAATGTCTTTGATATTTGGAAATTAAATAGAAACTGAGACATGTTTTAAAGAATATCAATATCTGTTCACGTGACTGAGTTATACTACATTTTCAAAGACAGGTCATTTCTACCACTAAAATGAATCACAGCTAATAGCAGGGGCTATAGGGAAGGCTAGTACCTTCGTCTATTCATGTGAGGTCCTTTGAATATCACTAGCCTAATAAGTTGGTCTTTGGAACTCAAGTAAACTAAATTATCATTTGGACATGCTTGTCAGTGATGTACCACTAATAAAGGAGATTGGAAACATCAGAAGAAATAAGGAAAACCGAGAGAAAGCAAGCATTTCTATTATGCATGGCTTTTGGTTCAACTCTCCATTTAAAAAAACACACTTCGAAAGCTTCTGTTGTTCTTTTCTTGTGAGTGCCTACAAAAAGAGCAAGTCTTTTGGATGAACATATTTCTGTAATACAGTTGGAAAAAGGTCTTCAGGTTGCATTATAACCTAACTTTAGTGGAGCCACTATTCATTCTTATATTCTCTCTCTCTCTCTCTTTCTCTCTCTCTCTCTCTCTCTCACACACACACACACACACACACACACACACACACACACACACACACCCTCATGCCCCTCAAATGCTCTTGTTATCTATTCCCCCAGGTAAGCCTTTTGTCCGTTGGACAAGTTCCCTAACTTTCTGACAACTTGGGAACTGAGACTCACCATCAGTCTTCATTTGAGCAAAATGAGAAAAATGCTTGGCCATAACTTCTTGGAAACTGATCTCTATCTGGCCACAATTCTAGTACTTTCCATGCAACTATTAGAATCTCTCCTTTTTCCATCATCTTGGGAATAGTCCCATGACCCCTTGCTCCATTCTCCATCCTCCAGAGGTCTATCTTTCAGGGTGTTTGTTATGCTTGATACTTTGAACATTCACTTCATAGAGCAAAGCTTTTTTTGTCCCCTCAAACCACTTAATGAACCATTACAGGTGTACCTAGTGAAGAAAATGGTGGTGGCACCAGTGGAGTCACAAGATGCCCAGAAGTGAGGTTAAGTGATAGTGGCTAGAGCTAAAAAAGAAAACAAAATCAAAAGGGAAAGAGCCCCTGTTGCTAAAATATAGTAAAAGCATATTTTCCTATTACCCCATTGTCCTTTTGAATAATGTGTTGCTACCAACTACCCTCCTTCCATCCTTTTTGGCAATAATATGGGTGGGGCATTTAATTTAAGTCTTCCTCATTTAGTTTCTTGCCCATTACATCCCAGTTACTTCACTTGAAACAGCAAGTCACATGTTTTCACTAAAGATTTTCCCTAACAGACCAAAATCAACCTATCCTCTTATACTTTGTGTGTTAAAATTCTGTTCTCCTGAAAAAGACTCACAGTTAGAAATGTTATTATAATAAGAGATGTTCTAATTGCACTTTTCCTTTACCTCTGAATTTTCTAGGGATTGCCAGGAGAACACGGTATCCCAGGAAAACAAGGCATTAAAGGAGAAAAGGTACAGCTCCCATTTTACTCATTTTTGTATATTAAATAGCGAGGTAAGAGGAAGAAACATGATAAGGGCATTGGGAGAGTGAAAAACCAGGACTAGGCTGCCAGGCATGTGCAGGGGATAGACCATCACATAAACTGTGGTGTGAATGACGCCCCCTAAAGTTGTGCATTTGTGGCAGCCCTCATTCTGGCATGGAAACACAACGCAACAAAATGAATTAACTTGGAGATGTCTGTTTCAGGCTCAGCTACTGATTCTGGTATAGACTTAAGTCTTAATTTTCTGGAGCCTGTTTCTTGATGTCTATTTGGAAATAGTACATTAATGTTGAGCCAGTACTAGAGAATAACTTAAAGAAAACATAAAGATCAACTAAAGAACTTCATGAGTTGATGCCTTTTGTGCCTATATTGACACACATGCATCCATGAGGATACTGCTAAACTCATTGTTAGCATAAAAAGATCTAAAAGCATGTACGCTGAATAGAACAGCACCTTGCATGCATTAGGTGCTCAGTAAATATCATTGAATGAATGAATGAATGACTACAATGACAACTTAAAACAATGGGAAGTACTGCCCCACACCTCCCACCATGAACATGAGCAATGAAGTAAGAATCTTACTTTGTTTTACTCAGGGAGATCCAGGTGGGATTATAGGCCCTCCTGGGCTTCCAGGTCCGAAAGGTGAGGCTGGTCCTCCAGGGAAAAGCTTGCCAGGAGAACCAGTAAGTACCAATCCTTTAATTAATATTTCCCTTGAAAGCTCGTTACTGATCCTTGGTGTGTTCACAGTTTCAGATCATAAGTATAGGAACACATTTAGGTCTGCAGAAAAAGAAATATTCATCTTATTCTTCAGATGAGAGATCTAATCTCTTTGGAAATTTGATGCAAGCAAAGGCCTCTCTTCTAAAGAAAATGCACATTCACACACCATTTTACAGCCAATTTTAGAAGATTCGTAAGGCTCCCTGTGCAGAATGGATGGATTCTTTAGCATCTATGGAGCCTAGTAAGGTCCTAAACCTCCCTAGGACACTATGTCAAAACAGAAGAACTGCCTGAAATTTCCCTTCCAGAGGCTCTGCAGGTATGGGCATAGGTGATCATTTGCAGAAAAATGTCCTTGTGGCCCAGGCTATTTTCAGAACATAGAAAACCGGACAGCTGGAAAATGTAAATAACTAATATGCCTGCTACATATGCCTTTTTATCTCATGCCCTTTGACCTTTTATGTTAATTAATTACACATAGTTTTCAGTGTCAGAGTCCTCATTTTAAAGATGAAAACATCTTATATTTTAATGCAACTATACAAAATCCATAACCTGGTGAAATTTGTATTCCTTATTTATTATTCTTTTACAGAAAAGGTTTATTCAAGAAAGATGAAGAGAAGTAAAATGTTTTTAAGTTATGAATCCTAAGATGGTTTTAACCTTTTTAGAAAAAGGAACGTATTCACCTTTTTTTTTTTTTCTTTTAGGGATTAGATGGAAATCCTGGAGCACCCGGTCCACGTGGGCCAAAGGTATAAAAATATCAAAGATAATTTTTAAAGAATGAATAATGAATAAAAAGGAGCCAGAGAATTCACACCCCTTGAGCCTTCCACTAACAGAAACATCTCATTGCACAGGGTGAAAGAGGCCTGCCAGGTGTCCACGGCTCCCCAGGGGACACAGGCCCACCAGGGTTAGGGATTCCTGGTCGGACAGTAAGTAAAATTCAATTGAGATTTTGAAGCTCTGTTAATCCCAATATTGTGAAATGAAATCCAGTGACAAATCCGAATAAGGAGAAAAGAATAAAATGGTCAGAGGAGGAAATGCAAATAAACACGGGCCAGAGGGAAAGAAAGGGCATTGAGGTTACATCCCTGAACTCAGAGAGGGTACTCACTGTTTACTGAATTCTAGATGCTGATCACATCAACATTGACTGTGGAATAGAAGTGGTGTTTAACCCTTTATTCCTCTAGTCTATATATTAAAAACTATGAGTGAATGTTTGTAAGATTACAGAAATGCCTAATATTAAGTTACTATATATTACTGTTTATTTTTAACTAGAATAAAATAAAAAGTTAATATTTAAAGTGAATGAAGTATGGATGAATGAGATGATATAAAAGAAGTCTAAGTAACATCTTAAAAGAGAAGGAATAGTTGTTTTTTTTTAATAGTTACAATAAAGAATGGAGAGTTTTTTTCCATGTTTTAACTAGAAGAACAATGCCTGATAATAATGACCACTGTATGCATATTTGTGGACTAAATAGTAATGAATGATAGAGCTTTTTATTTGCCATAAAAAACAAAGATTCTGGGACAAGAAAAGTGAAAACACATGCTTATTTTAAGGACATTAATTTGGGACATTGGCCTTGTAATGAAGTTATCATGAGAGCTAAATGGAGGTGTAAATAGTGAATGGTTATGTTGTGTGTGACTGGTGTTTGATTTTCCAGGGCAAGAATATAAAAGATCACTGGAGAAAAGAGATTAAACAAAGTGAAAAAAGTAGATCAGAAAATTATTAGGGGAAAGAAGGAGGTTGATGCAAAAAATAAAAAATAGTATCTTAAGGATATAGTATCAGTAGAAAGCAAACAAAAAGTAACTTTAACAATACCAGTGATATGCATATTTATTTTAAAAAGTAAGAATGGAAACGTCTGTGAGCAGTCACCGAAGCCGGCTGCTGAGAAGCCAGCCCTGTACTTACTTAGGTTGTCAATTCCTCATTCAGTAGTTCATGGTTACATACTAGGGTTAGAGCTATCATGTAAGTTCACTAGTGATCTCCCAACTCGTCTTGGTTACAGCAAATTTCAATTTGCTAAAGTAGGAAAGAATAACTGATTGATGTTTTACTTCTTACTCCTGTGACTGAACACAGGTTCTGGCAATTTCTTCTTCAAACAGAGAAATGAGGCAAAGTAGAAAGCAGAAGGGAAAGGAAGCCCTGAGCCAGTCCCCCCAGAAGCAGTCGGTTTTGGAACAGATAGAATTGAATGCATTGTTTGTGCAATCTTGAAGGTTCAGAGATAGACGGTGCTACTGAGAGAGACATCCCAGGCACCTGAGCAAAGTCATATTGATGTTTCCAGCAACAGACCTCTGGTTAAGTGTTTACCTGTCACCTCAAAGTCTTGGCTGACTTTGCAGAATTTTCAGAACATGCATGGTGGCAAGTCCTGTTGTTCCACTAAATAAGTTACAATACGTAGCCCTCTCTCCCACTTGGATAATTTACGGACATTCCGGGCAGAGATTTCTGATCGTTGGATCTCATTCTACTTAGGGCTCCCAAGGACCAGCTGGAGAGCCAGGTATTCAGGTAAGCCACTTAACCACGTTATTTGGCACAGCAAATCCAGTGTGCTTAGTTGGGGGAAATTACTGAAAGACTGTCCTCATAAGTAACTATTTTCCCCATTTTCCAGGGTCCTCGAGGTCTCCCTGGATTGCCAGGGACCCCAGGGAATGATGTAAGAACTGTTTGACCTACTCCCTCCTCCCCGTCACATCCCCACCCGTTTTCATCTGCACCCTGTGCAAAGATTTGAACATGATGTTTCTGTTTTCAGGGAGCTCCAGGAAGGGATGGAAAGCCAGGTCTGCCAGGCCCCCCAGGTGACCCGGTATGTCGCCAGACTGTGCCTGATTTATGTATCTTTAAATACGCCCAGGAGCCAAACAGCCTACCAAGCAACTTTTGCTGTCCAAACTAATTAGAATGCTCAGTGACTGCTTTGTGATTTTGTTTGTCCCCATTATTTTGTAGAGGGGGAAAAATATTCAAGCTGTGTCAGCATTTTTCATGCCATGATGAATACTTATTTTCTCAGGATCTAATTCAGCTGCACAATTTTACCCTAGGCTGAGCCTTGGCATAGAATGTCTCAATCCCATGGAAAATTGAGTCAAAATATATAGCCACAGTTTCTATTCTTTCTAATGCTAGTGACTAAACGAGTTTCATTTCTCTACATGGAAGTCTGCAGGTAAGTTACTAACAATATGGCACATATCCATTGATTCTGTGGCTTTAAAAATGCTGAAATAATTAAATTACAAAAACTGTCTCCAGTAGGCTCTTAAAAAATGGGTTTAGGCACTAAATGTGTGTTCCAAAGTTTTATTTTAGGTTAAGCCTTGCTTTGAGCGACAGCAAAATCCCTTTAAATAGCCTCAGAATTGGCAGTTATAATTTGAGAGGCCATATGGCACATGACATTGTATTAAGAGTTTTGTATAATAAAATCCAAATCCGTCCTCTCAGTTTTAAGCCTCACAGATCCTTCTACTTCCCACACTGGTTGGGCCTTATGTGCCTTTATAAGCTATGTACAGAGGCATATTTTAGCCTTATTTTAACTCCACCTCTGAGTGCCTCATCTGGGAATCTTGTAAAGTGTTACTTGGGTTTACAGTGTCTCTTTGAAAGGACACTTTAAGACTTGAAGTGAAAACACTTCAAGTCCCCTCAGTATCTATCTTACCCATCACTTAAGCCACATACAGGCTCTTTTGAACTTCAGTGAAAAAGGACTTTCAGGTAACAGCCTGATAATTTGCCTGGAAGGGGGTGTTTTCCTTTTAATAAATGATTTATCTTTACGTGTTACTTAAAGTGAACAATAAATCACTTATCAGCCTTTTGGCCAAGATCAAGTGTAAAACCAATACCATATTAGGGTTGGCCGAAAGGTTGCCATGTCGTGAAAATATAAAATAGAGATGCAGAATCAAAGCGATGATATGCATGTGTTTGTGTGTGCCTAGGAGAGAAATAGGGAGTATTTCTCAAAAATGTCTGCATTGTATTGTACGCTCATGTTGTATTATGTGCCTCTCTGTATATAAATACATGTATTTGTTTCTTTCTCCTTAACCACAGATTGCACTTCCTCTCTTGGGAGACATCGGAGCCTTGCTCAAGGTACTTTGTTGTTATGTAAGAAATCATGTGTTAATTTTCAGGTAAAATCAGAAAAGAAATTTTCGCCAGAAATTGAGTTAATTGCTTAGCCTTAACTGAAATTCAATTTTGAAATGGCAGAACATCTATAAGATGGAAAAAAGGAACATCCATCTTCATGTACCTTACACCACTTACACTAATCCCTCCACTCTCTGCTCTACCACCCTGTCTCTCATTTGGGGTGTAGAAGGGCAGGGGAGGGGAGAGATGGCAATTCTGAGATGCGCTACAGGGAAGGAGTATATCCCTAACACCCTTGAGTAGAGCGTTCTCTCCTCTGGGGGAGCACTTTCTCTTAATGGGTGGTTACTCACCCTGGCTCACCACTGAGTACCCTGATCCTTCTCTCTGTATCCTGCTGGCCAGTCCAGGATGGACACTAGTGCTGCTCAATAAACAGTTAGCTTGCAAAGCTGAGTTTTGATGTCGTGGGATTTTACAAAACGAGCTCTAAAATTCCAAAGCTGACCATGGCCCTAACACCTGTTACTCTATTGAATAAAAAGTGCCATTTTTTCCCTCTACTACTTCCCTGTATTTTATTTGTAAACCAGATGAAGGAGAATGATAATGGGGCACCCATAATGCTATGTATTTGCGTGCTTCTTCATGGTATGTTAAGACTGAGTGAACCCAGGTGAAAATCTGTCCCTTTACATTATACTCAAGCCTTATGTGTCTTATTTGTCTATGTACGAATAGACAGTGTATATATACACACACACATTTAGGCTACATGTGTGTATAAGTGATTTATTCTATTTTCCTAGCATTTAAATGCCCAATGTTTTGTACAATGACTTACATAATAGTAGTTGGCAGGCAGGAATGTTTGTTGAATTTAATTCAAAAGACTCAGGAATTCTAGTATATGTATTTTTCAGGTGATTAAAGTTCTGAAAATAGATATATAAATGTAAGTATGAATACAAAAATATGTTAGAGGATCTTTCAAAGACCTTCAAAGGCAACATTTTCTTATAAGTCAGAAGAGAATATTTATGGGAGTTTCAGAAAGATCTTATATTTATAGTCACAATTACCGGCCAGACAATATGCTGCTTTACTTATCTTAGTTAATCGTCACAATAAGCCTGTAAATTTAGGCTGTGGTAGTATCCCCATTCTGTAGAGGAGAGACTGAAGTTCCAAGCAGTTAAGCAACTTGCTCTGAGTCACACAGCTAGTAAGTGTAACATTAACACAGGAATTTAGGTCCTCAGACATTGTCTTAAGTTCTTTACAAAGGCAGTAGTGGTGGAAACGGCAGCATTGTAAGAGTTGTAGCATTCCAGACAGGTTAGGGTTCTTTAAGAATCAAAAATGTATGTACTTAAGCTGAAATGAATATCCTGATACAATATGGGGTGACTCACAGGATAGACAAAAAAGACTGTGCATAGGCTTTGACAAAGAGACGAACCAAGACTCCAGGGCTCTCCGAAGTGGAAGCAATTGATAATTTCACCAGGGCAGCATCCATATAGCGAATGCTCTTTGCCCTTGTTCCCGTCCCAGCATCATCTCTACTGAGGTTCTGAGACCCAGGAAAGTTGACTGGCAAGAGGTGGGCAGAACACCTTGACTGATTGTCCCAACAAACTGTGTTCAGTAGTACAGGAAAACATCTCATTCCCCAAAGCAAAACCTAAATACAGGAATTTCGATTAAGGATTGGCTCTGTTAGGCCAATTTAATAGTGCCATTTTAACTCCTGATCTTGTTACCTAACCTACTAACTCTCTTTCTCTGTCTTGAGTCTTTAGCAAACTTGATCATCATGCTCTGTTTTTTTTAAAAATATTTTTGATTGAAATTGTTGAAAAGAACTGAAATAACTCCAGGCCCCAATGATAACCCATCAAAGACCATCTTGTAGGTTCACCTGTGTATCATTCCCTCTTTGAATGAGATTGTACATTGGCTCATAATTGGTGCATCCTTATTCTCTTCTCTTAAGAAAATCTTAAGGCATTTTTATTTTAATTGGGGAATATGGGGACAGTGTGTTTCTCCAGTGCCCATCAGCTCCAACTCGTTCTCCTTCAATCTAGTTGTGGAGGGCACAGCTCAGTTCCAAGTCCAGTCACCGTTTTCAATCTTTAGTTGCAGGGGGTGCAGCCCACCATCCCATGCAGGAATTGAACTGGCAACCTTGTTGTTGAGAGCCCGCACTCTAACCAACTGAGCCATCCGACAGCAGCTCATTGTACTCAATCTAGTTATGGAGGGCGCAGCTCACTGGCCCATGTGGGAATCGAACCGGGTTCAGAGCCTGCGTTCTAACCAACTGAGTCATCCAGCCACCCCTAAGACACTTGTTCAAGAACATTAATGAAATCTAGTTTCCCTTAACTTACCATTCTGGTAACCCTAAACTAAAGAAAATGAGGACAGTTTCAAATGACTCAGAAAATTCTACTGACTCATAAGGATTACCATTTTTTATATTTTATTAAAACAATCAATTGAATAATCCATTCTAAAATATTGCTTCACACTGATATGCCAAAGTTTTGCTCCATTTTGATAGGCCACATTTGTATGTCTACAAATGCAATAATTCATTTTCATACTTTTTTAAATATGGAAAACTTTTTGATTTTCTGAAGTTGTCAGGTCTCTCTCTTTATTTCTCTCATCATAGTTTTTTGGATATTGTAAGTGATGGTATACAACCATATATGTATTTTTGTAACTCCTCGACCAACACATTAGCTCTGTGAAGAAATACTGGTAGTACAATTAGTTTGGGAAACATTGAACACTTTAGCTTCCTTTTATATATCCCAGCTCTATGAAGGACCACCATGAAGGGAACTCTTTAGCCCAGCAGTTTTTAGACAAATTGCCTTAGAATCTTTTCAATATCACACAAAATTAGTCTTCCAAGGAGCATATTTTTGGAAATCAGGCTTATGCTGATATTCTTTGGGTCAAAAATATTAAACTTGAATAGCTATGGGCTTTTTTTGCTGAGTTCATCAACAGCGAGCTTCAGTTCCCTTTTCATGTTTAAAGATTCTTCCCTTTTGTGAAAAGGATGGAAAATTAGAGGCTTATATCGCCCTATCTTTTATCAACTGTTAAAACTAAACTTTAAAACCCCATTCCCCCCTCCCAGTGGTCCCTATTCTGCGCCTTTCCTGATCACATACTTATTTAACAATTTATTTAAAAATAAGCCTTTCTAGGGCTTTTCTCAAACACTTTTTCTTCAGCTATGTGATAAGAAGTTTATCTTGTGAGCTCAGACACTTAAATTCAAGCCTTTCCAGATCAGCTAAAGGTTACAGAGAAGGCAGTGGAAAGGTAATTCCACTTAGATTTCCTATCTGTACTTGGATTTGACATAGAAGTCAAGTCTAAGTCTCTCAAGTAATCATTTCTCACACGAGTGCTTTTGCTGACAAATAAAATGTTGGTAAACTATGTGTAGAGTTCTCCAACTAATTTTGCTCTTAAAAGGAGAGGAGAAATCCTTTTTTCACAGCTTTTTCTTTCTTTCATTTTAAATGATGTATGTTATTTGTTTATGCACTCTATAATCTTGCTGGTTATTCCAAACTGTATTCCCACCTCCCTTTTTAAACATGCTGCTAAGCAGTGAAACTGTGTTCTTGACTTGTGTCTTTTCCTTATTTATTTAGAATTTCCTATTTAAATATTATATTATCATGGACATGGTTTTTTAAATAATTATTAGCTCATCAATATCATAAACAGATATCATTGACTAGCTTCATAAGTAGTTTTTACCTCACAAAAAGTTGTTCTTTCAAATTGGATAAATTAAGTTTCTGAAAGTACTGACATAGCGATTGCTATGTCACTCATCTCTGACAGAAGTTCAAATCGAATTTCCAATCTGATCAAATCTCACTTTTATAGATGTCTTTGATGAATATATCAGTCACCTTACCTTTGTACTCATTAGAACTTTTGTGACAACTGCCAAGTCAGTGTTCCTGGGCTAAAAAGTAACAAAGGAGAAGAAGGAGGCACTGGTGAACCTGGAAAGTATGATTCTACAGCCCGGAAGGTAAGAGGCAGGCTGAATGTTGATGGGCCCTGTAGGTTACACAGAGCGCTTTCTCTCACATCTGTTACTGCTTTGTCCTCTAGGGTGACACAGGGCCACGGGGTCCTCCAGGAATCCCAGGAAGAGAGGGACCGAAGGTAAGGACGTCTCTCCTTCATTCTCCATTGTGTGATTTCCAATCCAGTGTGGAAAAAAAAGGGAACTCATTTTAAAATGCACTATTTGATATCAAAATATTTTGGAAAAGTGGTATAAAGCCATTTGCAAATGTTATTTATTTGTTCCCTAACTGTTCAAATTACATGCCTCAAGTGTCCTGAGAAGAGACATTTTCATTATTCCAAAGTATGACAGAGTGATTGAGTGTACTAGCTGAATTTATTGTCTTTTTAGGGAAGCAAAGGAGAGCGGGGCTACCCTGGGATACCTGGGGAGAAAGGTGCTGAGGTAAGAGATTATTCTCTGATAATATGGTCCTACTGATTCTGTTTATGTGACTCAACAGAAGAAAGACATCAATTTTTCTAGAACTCATGTTTAATGCTAAAGTAAATAAAAACGAAGAGGTAGGTCTTTTCAAATATTAACACATTTTGAATAATAATATGTTGACGTTTATTATCAATGGTCCGGTTTTTGAGACTACGAAATTAAAAAACCAAGTTAACATATCAATTACTATTTTTCTGTTTCCATGTAGCAGATGATAATTTCAGCTCTCTCAAAATAAAAGCAAGAGGATGCAGGAAAGGAAGATTTACTGACAAATATCCCAGGGTGGCTAGTAGAATTGAAATAGTAGTTAACAACCAACCTAGGGATAGGGCATTCCCAGAACCCAGCAGGACTTCCCTGGAACCCTGCTGCAACATGACTCAACTTCAATGACCTCGGTTTATCTGTGACTCTGCCCAACTTTCAAACTCTTGGGAGAAAAGGATCTGATTGGAGTAGCTTAGATCAGCTGCCCAATCCTGGACTAAGGTTCAAAGTCAAATGTGCTTTCGAGACAGTGGTATAATTTTCTGATTCTAAGCCATGGCGATGCTCAGGATATTATTCTTTTCCTGCATAATTCACATTAACTCTTAGAAAAACCAATTAGGATGATGAATTGTTGTTAGTTTAAACAGTTTTGATACTAATAATTCTTAATGAAAGTAAGTAAGCCATCTGGCATATATTAACCTTGATGTCAGTGCAGAAAATCATAATGAAATGAAGTAGATCTGTTTTTTTGAGTTGGAGTTATATTTGACATAAATTATCATCATGTGTTATTGTTTTTAATTAATAATGACTCTACTCTAGAAAACTGAGGATTGGCTTGCTTTTCCCAAGTTAAAAATTGAAGAAAAAAGAAACAGTGTTTATTTTCATTCAAAAACAGAACTGTAAAGGCATTTTATTTGCAAAATAAGAGTTAATTGAGCTTTTGCTTCTTCATGCTCCAAAGTTTCACTATAGTACAAGCATAATATCTGATTTTTATAGTCTAACAGCTTTTAACTGCCTAGATTCAAGAGGTAGTCTTTAAAGGCAATTGAGAAGGTAATAACAAAGGACCAGGAAATAATTGGACTTCAGGTTTTTTATAAGTGACTCTCAGTTAAATTTATTAGAAGTTAATTTTTATTGATTTAACAGGATACTTCACCCTCTTGGTGAACTGAAATCAATTGTTATTATTCTTCCACTATTTTAGTGTGTTGTTTCTTAAGTATACCTTATGAATTCTTTAACACAGAGTACACAAAATTTTGCACAAGACTCTTATTACATGGGGGAGTTCCAGCAAGTTCAGAAGGAGATTCTTTCTCGGTTGTTTCTTCACATCACATGAATAATATGAATAAACCTTATGTAACATACTAGTTCAGTTGGTCCTTTTGTGGGGAATGGGTCAATGCAGCATTTACCTCTCAGATAGATGGGAAATAGTATTATCTTGTCTTCTCCTTGACTCAGATACTACCTGAAATTATGATTTCTTGACTGAAGTGAATGCAATTGACCAAGAATTATGCATTTCCAACTGGCCAATAAACTATACTGTTTTAATATGTACATAATATCTAATCATACCAAATCTGAAATGTCTGTTCTACTCTCAGTAGAAAAGATAAAGAGGGACACCCCATCTCTTTAAGGACTTCTAATTATTAAGTCTTCAATTCAATCCATTTGGGAACTTAGAGGAGGAGCTTATTTGTCTATTGTTCTTAGAAAAATGACATTATCCTCTACATTTTTTTACAGGTGTTCTTTCACAACTCAAGGTGGCAACTTGTAAGCTGCTAATAGAACACACCTCTCACACTCAGAGTGAATTCTTGCTTTGAATACAGACCTTCCTACAATATTTCAGGATAATGATAAAGAGGACATAAAAATATTTTCAGCCATAAATTATCACAATGGAAAAATAAATATTCTTGGTAGCAACTGAGATAGGTCTTGCAAAACCAAGATAGCAGAGCAGGAAAAGAAGTTAGTGATCCCTGAATATCTATGCAATAAATTTTAATTTATATTTTAGTTTGGCACTATATGCTAAAAGGACTGCCCTACTCTTCAATAGTCATTCATCTTCTTTAATGACCATCTTGTCTTCTAAAATTATCTTATTGCCCTTTATGCATCCATAGTAACTTTTACCCTTACTCCAAAATTTTAGCTTGTTCAAAAAAGGCTGCTGAGAATGGTTTTTTTTAATTTATGGACAGAGGTTTATTTTAAAGTTTAATGTGGTCATCAAAGGTTAATGAGTCCCAAACTTATAAATTAGGCTACCTAAAGACTCACTCAACATCTCTACACTAATTCAGTGTTAGAACTAAAAGTAGCAAAAAAATGAATATATATGTTTATATGTACATGCATATCTTATACATGTACATATAGAGAGAATTTTATGAAAATATGGGTTTGAGATAAAGCAATTTGTAATATAGCATTTATAATCTCAAGAATTTAGAGGTGCTATTCCCAAAGGAAATTTGTTTTCTTTCCACTTATACACCTGTAAACAAGTTAATGGTGGGGAGATAAAAAGAACCAACACAGCATGCTAATGCATGCCATTCACACATGTACATGTGTGTGTGCGTGTGTGTACACACACGCACAAGCATACATAGGATTTTACCCAAGACTCTGCTTATATGAGGAATTTCAGCATGTTCAAGGAGATTCTTTCCAACGTTTATTCACATTATATCACATGAAATATCTGAAATAACAGGATATCCTATTGTTATTAGATAGGCAGGCTTGGCAGAGCGTGGTCCTTGAACCCATGAGAACCTTGGTCCTATAGGATTTATTTATTGCATAAATAAATATTCCATAATTTTACCAATGTCACCTCACCTAATATTTACAATGTGTATAAAAATACATATTTCATCACAGTAAAAGGTAAAGGCAATTTATTATAATAAGAGTGGTTTGACAATATAAAAGATCACTCAGTAAAAAAATCAAATCGTGAAAGAGTGGAACAATTCAATCGAGAACTTCATGCATGATATGGTTGCTTATCTGAAACAACAAAGTGGTATTTTTAAAAGTGTATTTTTTCTGATTTTAATAGAAGTCATCTGAGTTCATTATCAAAAATTTGGGAAATACACAGAAGCCCTGAAACAACTAAACGTTATCCCTGTTTGCACTGCCCACGGAGAACTATTGGTAATAGTGATGTTATGGTCCACAACTCCTCCTCCACAATTCCAAAGCTCAAAAACCTGGGAAATTTTTTTCCAAGGTTACAGCAAATTCATTTGGCAGCAAAATCTGAACTGAATTCACATGGTGCTGGGCTATTTATCCCACTTGGTGAGAATACCATATGTTCTACTCCAGAAATACTTGTGTGTGTATTAGAGGATTCTTGCTCAGGTGCCACTAAGAGTGTTACATAGTATCCAGTCTGAGCGCTGCCCTGCCTTTAAAAATATCTGAAAATTCAGAAGTCTGAAACACTAACGTTTTCAACTAAGGAATGAACCTTTATTTATCATTCTCATATTTTATAAAGTTCACTTATTATTTTTTTAATAATTTGAACCCTACTCTATGTAACATATTATAACTTTTATTTTCCATGTTATCCAATAGTTTGCCTAAACATGATTTTAATAGTTGTGAAATATTTTATATTATGGATTTTCTGTAACTTGTCTAACTAATAGTCTGTTGTTGGCAACCTTGGTAAAGGAACAAAATTAATTACTCAAGTTACCAGTTAATCTTGCCAATTCTTCCTCAAATATATAAATGTGTCAGCATCTTAAACCCCATCCAGTATAATTGGCATTATTCTACAAAACTAAGGAGGTGAGGGAGGGGATATCTAGTCACGTTTATGCTTAAGCTATTAAAGTGTTCCAAAATTAAATTCACCAATGAGCCAAATTTCTTCTTATAATGAACTGGCCAGCTAAACTAAATATTGTATCATAAAACATATTCCATTTTTCCACTAGCAGAATGAAGCATTAGTGTAATCATATATTTCTTTGTTGGCATTCTGCCAATCTGAAATTTATATTTTCATGCTTTAGCAGTGCTGGATTCTCAGTGACGCTATTGTCAGTAGGGTGGCTCTGTGAAGCTAAAAATGCTCTGTGAACCACCAAACACATTAAATGATGTTTGTTACAGATTACACATCACGGCATTTAAGCTCACCATCCTTACTCTTTGAAAATAGCTATTGGAGTACGGCATATGTCATGTTTTTTGAATAGTCAACATTGATGTTTAATTGTCGATAGTCAAAATACTTGATTAACTGAAATGCTTTGTTTCAATGATATAGCAGATTTTATGGTAGGAACTGTGTCTTTTAGGGTCTTCAGGGAATTCCAGGCGTTCCAGGTACGCCAGGCCCGACTGGACCCCCTGTAAGTATTTGCTAAAGCTCTTCTGCTCTTAGTCCCTATCTGCTGGGCTGTTAAAGGTGCACTAGTAGTTCTCATTGCCTTTTGTTTTCTGTGCCTCTATGGAGATGATCCAGCTGTTGCTTAGAAAAGTAGCATGAACCATTTCTGATTTAGTATTACTTAAGGTTATTCAGGGTTGTGGAGATTTATCATGAGAATTCTACCAGACCAGAAATCAGTCTGTAGTTAAGCTAGTCTATTTGAATAGAAGTTGGATGTAAAAGAACATTCTACTTTTAGTTATAATTTTTTGGCATTGACCTTTGGAAGAGATATTTAGATGGTTATATCCTTATAGTCTTAAGTACCATAAACTAAGAATTTGTTTTTTTAGAAAGAAATGGGTCAAGGATTATCAGATTCAACTTATTTTTATTCCTCTCTATGAATTAAAATATCCTCTACTTTAGTCAGCACTTTTTTTCACTGCCCTTCAGACATAGCATCATGCCCTTTGTGTCTTTGGTTATACTTTGGTTTTCCTAAAATAGAATATCTTTTCCTTTCCCATCTCCTAAACTCAATGTCTCATTAAAGTGGAGCTCAAGTCTAAGGTTGCCAGTTAAAATGCAGGACATGCAGTTAAATTTGAATTTCATATCAATAAATATTTTTTTAGCATAAGTTTGTCCCAAATATTGTATTTTTATTTGCTAAATATAACAACCCAACTGAAGTCTTAACTTCTCCAATTCTTCACTTCTTAGAGTTCCTATACAGATGGTATTTACCACACAAGTAGGAAAATAATCATGTTCCTTAATGTTTTGAATCATGAATTTGCCATAATTAAAATTTTGTCATTTATGTTTTCACCACAATTATGCAAAACAAACCTGGCTTTAAACTGTAGACTAAAATTAAAAGTTAAGAGAAAGAGTTGTGAAAGGAACAATGAAAACTATAGCTAACTATTCTCAAAAAAATTGAAATTAAATTTTATTTTCCATTGGTAAAATGCAGATCTCATAACTCAATATGCACGTTGTTAATTCTGCTGTGTCTTGAAGTATGTAAAATGTTGATCACTACCAAAATTATAGCACACTTATGAAAGCATAATGTTATGTAAATTGCCATTTAAACAGCAAGGCGAAATTCTTAAATGTATCAAAAGGTTCCAATTAAGGTCATTAAATGTGGTTGGCCAAGGTGAAAAGCAACCACAAATACAAATTTTACCCTTGTAAGAGCTTATCAGCAGGATACAGCTGCTGTATCAGCCTGAAGAAATGTAAGCTTGTAGGACTGATTTAATTAGGGTTAAACGACCTTCAAAATGTATCAGTTTTAGACCAACTTCCAATACCCCTTGGCCACTTACTTGTTGTTTTTGTAACAAACTTAGTTTTGTGTTTCACAGGGCTTGATGGGAAGAACTGGGCATCCTGGTCCTGCAGGAGCAAAGGGTGACAAGGTATATTGGAGAAGCCTCCCTTCATGTTTGAATGGGGGTTGGGGTAGGGGCAAGGTGAGACTGTTTACAAAGAGATCCATAAAATCAAGCAAAGCCGGAAAGTAGGAATGATGTCTGGTAGTGGGCTTGGAAGGACCTAGGTCCAATAATTGGTCTGAATGGATATAGGATAAGATAATACGTCCTTAGAGGAAAGGACGAATAGAAAACTGGTGCCATATAGCAAAAGTCCAAGCTGGATTCAGTGTCCTGAGCATCTAACTATGTGGAAGGACGGGGTGGGGAAGCCTCCTGAAGAGATGCAGATAAGAAGGTTTTTATCAGGGAGTTCCAATCCCAGGAGCCAAGGTTTCAGACTGCATGCTGGCCATCAGGAACAGGAATCCAATAGGAGAAGGGCTTGCTGGTGAAATCTGGACGTTCTGTCCTCTGAGGGTCATAGGGGAAATTCACTAAGGAACCAGAACAGCTAGTTTCCTGGGGAGTCCAATTGAATGGACAAGTGGGCTGCTGTGGTCAGAAGGGAGGACCAGCAATACCGGAAGACCACAGGGCTTCATAAATTTACCCGATTTAGGATCTAAATTGGCCTCACAGTGTGTGAATCCAGACAGAGCCAGCAAATGAGTGAAATAAGATTAGCTATTCACATTAGGGAAGTAAGAATCAAACAAAAAGTCCATATGAGGCACTCAAGTGGCTTCCGCCCGGAAATGACCAAAAATGAGGCAAAATGACATCAAGGAGCAAAGGAATCCCAAAAAATTTGAAAGGAAACAATGTGCTTATTCTAGACAGTCTCGGCACATTTTTTATTCTGATAGTATTCTAAGAAGCTTGCCCAACCCCACTAGCCTTTTTCCTCTGTTCTCTATAGGAATTATTCAGAGATTTGGCTTTTGAAGTTAATGGGAATTCCACACTGAGATGAGCTTTGGGGCACAATCCAGGATGAAAATATGACTCTTAATTGTGCCAGGGAAAAAAGTCTTTTCAATAGGCACATATTTCTCCTTGTTTTTTTGTCCGCTCCTGGTTCATAAGAACTATGACATAATTCTCTGAAGGACACTGCCTGCAGTCAGCAGAGATAGCCACCTTCAAAGCAGTCTGGGAAAAAATACAATATACTCATTGCCACATATTCTCAGTCAGACACATTGCAAGCAAAACTTTACAGTTTATTTTTATTGATAAAGATACAAACAAGATTTTATGATGCTTTCTTTTGTTACTAAAAAATGGGGAGATTAGAATGAAATCCTTCAAAAATTTATGGAAAATGGGTTGAAATCCCTCAGAATTTTTGGATGTGGTAAATAGGAATTATCCTCTATCTAGATTCTTTTCTTAATCAACTATTTCTTGCCATTGCCCCTAATATTGAGGGACTTAAGAGATTTTATGAGGCTATACTTCTAAAAGAAAAGTTACAGATGGAAGAACTGATGGAAGGTACCAAAGGGATTCTAATACCTCTGCTTATGGACTGATAAGCGTTCCATGTTTTGTAAAAATAAAAGTGAAATCCATTTATCAAGTTTCAACTTGAATTCATTTTTTCACAAATTCCATTTTCAGTCTTCTTCTACTGTAAGCCGAATGTCTGAGGCTGTTTAAATTGTATAGAACATTTTCCTTAAGCGGTATTGTTACTACAGTGACTTCTGTTCGGTGGGATGTGACTGACTTGGTTATAATGTCTAATATTAACTTAGGAAGTGAAAGATGTTTCTCCACCTGCAGCCCCAAAACAGGCTGTGATATTCTACATTGGTCATATTATGTAGATGGCCCCTCTGATTCCCAAAAGGTGAAGGTGTAGGTGAGGCTAAAGTGAGGGGCTGACCCAAAGAGCCACATTTCTTCCTAACCCGTCCCCTGCTTGCAGGAACTCTGCTCAGCACCCCCCACATGGGCAGGGTGCTCCTAGCTGCACTAAAAGTCCAGGACATGATCACCTGGGTTGTTTGGCTCCATCTAAAAATAAGCTTTATCCCAGGGGCTCCCACAGTAAGAATTTGAATGTGTGTGGGAAAAGGCATTTACCTTTCCTTCCTGTGGTCTAGAAATGTATTTCCCCAGGTGAAAGAGAAAATCCAAGCTGAATAAGACTTTGCAAGGCAGACACAAAACAACAAGCCATATTGATTTCCCAATATGGCTCTCTGAGCAAGTGTAATCTGGTATATAAACTTGGGGTTGAAATGTCTAAGCCATTGATTTGGTCTAAATATCCTTTGCAGGGCAGTGAGGGATCCCCTGGGAGACCCGGACCACCTGGACCGCCTGTGAGTTGTTTCAGGTTTAAAACTTAAATTCCTGTGTCTACTTAAGACTTTTATATCCCAGAGGTCAAATCGCATTTTGATGTTCTCAAGGATAAAAGTCATCTGAGTTTTATGGGTAAATACAAATGTTAGGCAATGTAGGTTTGGGAAAACCTGATGTCCCCCCTTTGGCTCAGTTCCAATGTGAAGTGCTCAGATTTGCATACTGCAGATTCATAATTGCATACTGTGGATTCATACCTGGGTATGTGCCCTGACTCTCCACTTCCTGCCTGGGGGACCCTGGGAAAGTCATTAAACCTCAGTGATCCTCATTCACCAAAAACAGATGGGCTTTAAAAAGAAATACCTTCCAGCAGCGTGAGTTGGTCCAAAATTTATGCTATACGTGTTCATCCATGATATCTGAGATGCAAGGAAATTCTATTTATATAGCACCTAGTGAATAAAAAGAGCCATCGATGTTTTTATGCTCATGATGGAGACAGATGTGCATTTTGTCAGGGAGGCTGTGGAGAGAGGAGGTACCTCTCTCTGGAGCAAGTCTGCCCTCATGTGGGGCCATGCTCAAATCGCAGCAGAGCTTTAGTCGCGGACAAATGTTCTTTTCCACCCTTCCTCATAGGAATAGTTTAAGAAGCCAATCTCACCGGAAAGGGGAAGAATTCATCTGTTACTTTCTGAAAACAACAAAGATACGTTATTAGTCTGCATGCAAATACAGGCTTTGCACACGTAAATAAAGAAATTTGCACCTGTTTTCCTAAACCTGTCCTTCCTTTTGTTTACTTACCTTTTCACTTGACAAGGAAGCAGGGCAAAAAGAATTTGGGGCTCAAATCCTAAAATGTACTTCCTCCCCAGTGGTCAGAAAAGCAAATATAGCACACAAACTCAAAATAACACACGAAAGGGACCTCTATTTTACAATGGGCTTAAGAAATCTTTCTCTTCCCCCTGAATTCTCCAAAACAATGTATTCTTCAAGACAGATTAAAAATTGTCTTTTTAGGGGAAACCTCTCCCTTTTGAGGAGGGGGAATCTCAGACAAAATTATACTTCATCTCTCCAGGACTTTGCACACTAAAATACAGTAAACATTCAACAATTGTCAAATGAGTGAAATAATAAAGGAATACATGAATGGATCAGTTTTTTTCTTCCATCACTAGTGTTTAGAAGATGCATGCAAGTCATGTTCACTTGAGCACCACTGACTGCCATTATCCAAAAACAGTAAAATGATGCTATCTTCTTCAGTTTTGCACCTGAAATGTGGAAATCACAAAAAGGACAATGTAGATTATTGACTTTATGGGAATTTTAAAAAACTTAAAATGTTAAAAGATCCTAACTGAAATTTTCATATGCTAGTTTTTCCTGAATGCCAAAATGCATGATTTTTTAAAGACTCTCAAATAGTTATCTTTATGTGTTAGTTGCTCCAAGACTTTCCATTCATGGGTCAATTTTATTAGGAAGTTCTTGTTCCCTATTGTTCTAAAGAATATGTTTTTGTTGAAACATCCACATAGGGTTGTGAGTAACATCACCTCCTCCATTTAACCTTAATTTTCTATTTAGTATGAAGAGACTGGGAAAAAATTACTTTTCAGCAGCCAAATTGTTCCCTGTTCACATCTTCATCAGCAGTACTGCATTATAGCCTGCAGGTCAGCGAGCTGTAAACAGTTAGCATAAATTGGCCATTCAGAAACTGAATTTTAATGCACAAATAATATTTGCCTCTGAATGCATTAGTGTCTCATCTGTGAAACCTGCACATTAATCACACGTCCGCCGAAAGTGTCTCGGTGCTCCAGGTGTGGTCCGCCACACTCCTTTTCATTTTTTCCTCTATATCTGCTTTCGAAAAGCTCCAAATAGAAACATCGAATTGTTTTACTTACAGTATTAAACTCACTTTCTGAAATAGAATAGGAAAAATATCTTTTGGTAAAAAGATAAAAGGTAGAGGTGCTAACCATTAAGAGACTAATTCCATATCTCATTTCTTTCTTAAGGGTATACCATTCAGTGAAGGAAACGGAATGAGCAGTTTATATAAACTCCAGGTATTTACTTTTATAATTATGTAAAATCATTTTCCAGTTATGAATTAATATAAATTCTTCTCATCTTTGTCTTTTTTTTTTTGAAGGGAGGTGTGACTGTTCCCAGTTATCCAGGGCCCCCCGGTCCCCCTGTGAGTACAGTTGTTTATCAGCAAAGCATACTTTGTCGAAATAGCCACAATTTAAACAAAACAAGACAAACAAATAAAACTCCCACGTTCACTGAAAAACACATGTTACAAGTATAACCAAAATGTTATGCAGGAGTAAATAAATGAAACCAGTTATAATAAAATCGGAAAATGTACACAGCCAAAATAATGAAAAATAGCAGTGTGCATAGAAGTATCACTTTTTGCATTGAAAATCAAAGAACTAAATTAATGTCCAAGCATCACTGCCATGGGAGTTCCATCAAGTTATGTTTCTTCATCTTATTCTTCAAATCCAAACTGTAGCAAAACAAAACTTGCCAATATGTTTATGTGTATTAAAACAAATTGGACCAATATGCTTCATCTTCTGTAATTTTGCTTCAGTCATTATTTTAAAAATGACTTCTCTTTCTTTTCTTATAGGGCCCAAAAGGCGACCCTGGCTCGGTGGTATGTATATTCATTCCCGTGTTTTATGTCATTTAGAAAATAAGTTTTGATTAAAGTTTGAGAGAAGAGCGTCAGGCAAAGATGCCCTACCATCTTCAGTGTTCATCCGTTAACATGTTGGAAGCAGCAGGCAGATCCCTGAAGAAGCGTCAGCAGTGTGCTCTTCATTTTTAAGATGCGTCATTGCTGATGTTGTCACTGCCCTTGACATTTGTCTCTTTCATTAGTGTGCTTTAAAAACTACCCTGTGATGGAGGAAGACACATAGAAAGCTCCTGATAAATGGGACACGTTCTTCTAATAGAACAACTTTGATGATTGATTCAATGTTAAGTAGATTGTGGAAGAAAAATACATAAAGACATTCCTTAATATATGTGCCATCTCCTCAACAACAACAACAAAAAGGGACTGCTTGTTCGTTTTGAATGTCTGTAGGAGATGTGGTTTGCTGTCATAAACCCGCTGATTAGGAGTAATGTTTCAGGAGGTTAACACTCAGCACCAAAAGAGATCGTGTCCTCAGGTGACCAAAGTATGATAATTGTTCCCCAGCACCCTTCTCAACCATGGGACATCACTGTGAAAGTTCTCCCAAATTCAATTACATTCCCTTTATGCCTGGGCAGTTTTTCCTGCCATGTCCTTTTTAAGCATATGTCCCATCCTTCATATTTCATCTGTATATCCTTTTAACTTTTGGATATATATTTGAAACTCAGATGTACCTAAAACCGAAGAAGCAAATAAACTTTCCTACCACTTTGGATTGCCATGTGAAAAAATTTAAGGCCCATCATTACAGTACAGTTTGATAAAACTGGATGCATACCTTTCTATTTGTTTTGTTTTTTTAATTAAAGTTTATTGGGATGACAATGGTTAGTAAATTTACATAGATTTAAGGTGTACAATTCTGTATTACATCATCTATAAATCACATTGTGTGTTCACCACCCAGAGTCAGTTCTCCTTCCATCACCATGAATACGTTTTAAACATGCAAAAGAATAAGCTATAAAAAGTAATATTTTCACATCTAAATAAATTTTCAAAAGAGGTGAATTAAGAGCTTATTTTTTGTTATGGGGCAATATATATTAAAAGCCAATTTTTTTCCCTCTGAAAGCATGATTTCAACCAGTTAGTAGCATTTTTCAAACCTCAACCATGTCATTGAAAAGTGTCCTTTCTTTCGTTACTCATTCTGCTCGTGCCTTATCTGTAACATTATCTATCCTTTCACCAACAATATCCTTCATTTTAATTTTAATTTTCTTACACCTGGTTCATAAAAATTTCCTTCTGGTCTTTCCTTCTCATACTCACACACACACAAAACATCCCCTCTGAATGATCTAAGGCCACCTAGACTTCTCACTACTTTTCTGGAACATTCAAGTTTTGTCATTAATAACTGCAGATTAAGATGAAAAAGCTTTTTAAAAAGCATTATAATAAAGAATAAGTTATAATTCACTTGGATTGGAAAGTGGGTAGCAGCAAAAACGTAGACAGTAAGCTTCAAATTTCTTAGTTCCAACAAAGGATAAAGAATAAAGGACTAATTGAAGGATATTCCTTCTTTTTACAGATGTGAAGTGAGTGAAGCACAAAACCAAAAATATGGAATTATGAAATTAAATACTGTCTAAACCTTCAGGTTTATCTTAGATAGAACTTGGAAATTATTCTTTTGGGTTCTATGTCAGCACTACCATGCAACTTCTTTCATTTCCCACCAGTTGCCCAATATGGAGAAATAATACCTTACGCCATAGAAATAAACAGGAATTGTAGCATTTTAGGTCACAGAGTAGAAAAATGGAGACGTAATATTGAGGTGGGTGGAGGTAGATTTCAAGCATCCTTCAAATCCCTTGACGCTAGATCTGTACCACCGTTTCTAATTTGCTCAGTAAACCTTTATAGATGAAAATTATCCTTAATTGAATTTATTATCTTTTGAGGGACTCCATTTCATTTATTTGGTATTTAATTTATAAGTGGCTTTCAATTAAATATTTAATTATTAACTACTTTCAAACAAATATTGATTGGCAGAGCACCTTTACCTATCCTAAGGATTGCTGGGAATGTAAATAAAGAGAACCAAAGAGCTTATTTCCTTTGTCAGTAACCCAGCGACTGTTTTACAGAGCTTTATGTAGAATAGAATCTGAACATCTTGTTTGTTTTTGATTGACAGGTTACATATTCGTGGACATTTAAAAAGATTTCTGAAGCATAAAAATTATCAAGCCATATGCTACCCACTTTCTCTTTCTTGGTTTAAAAGCCCTAATGTTTATTTGTGCAAAGTTAGCAACTCCCCTCAGTCTAAATTTTCCGAATATGATTTTGAGGATCTAAAGGCATGAGACCAGTTAGCATGAGACCACACGCTAGAGTATGTAAAATATTTTTTGATGGAAATGCTTACCCATGTTCTCTCAGCGAGCTGTCAGCTTTATGAGTAAGTCAGTATCTTTTTTTTTTTTTAATTGGGGAATATTGGGGAACAGTATGTTTTTCCAGGATGTCAAGTGGTCGTTTTCAATCTAGTTGTGGAGGGTGCAGCCCACTCACTCATGTGGGACTTGAACTGGCAACCTTGGTGCTATGAGCACCATGCTCTAACCACTTAGCAAACTAGTCACCCTATCAGTAACTTTTAAAATCATTGGACATGCTGCTCCTGGGGTCATCCTCTGAACTTTCACAATTTATGTCCAGCTACAGAGAATACTGAAAGATGATAAGCTCTGCTTTGAGAGCTCCATCTTCACCTCTTAAAGAGTTTAGTCTCATCCTCTGGTAATTTAGCAGCCCCAGGTACCTCACAAATTGACAAACTTTATTAAGGCCGAGCCTTTCCTTCTAATTCTTATTACAATTGTAGTTATCACTGACGAGAGGGATTCCTTCTGATTAGATTCTTAATCACAAAAACAATTAATCAGAAAATAGACTCATGCTTCTCCAGGGAATATCTTTATTCTCTAACTATTTTCAAACACCAAATACAAAAACACAGATGCTTGAAAACAGAGCATCCCATTTACTTCCTAAATTACCAATGTTTGAAGGGATATTGTTTTTAGGCAAAAAAATATCTTTACTTTTGAAACCAATGCTTAAAAACATTTGATCATTGCTATTGTATTTCTTATGTTCGTATTTAACAGGGAGAACCTGGTGCAATGGGGTTACCAGGACTAGAAGGATTTCCAGGTATAAAGGTAAGTACAGGAATTAGAAATGCATCCACTGATTCAACATTCAAAACTTTTACTGAGCACCTACTGTTATACCAGGAACTGTGTAAGGTTTGGAAATACATGAGGGAACAAAACAGATAAAAATCTCTGCCTTCATGGAACTTATATTACAAGAAGAGACTATAGAAACTAAATGAATAAACACAAATAACTAAGTAATATTGTTCTAAGTGCTCTGTAAAGAAAGAAAAAGTACAGCAGGTTAACAGGCATCACAAGTGCTGAAGGGAGCGTGGTGGTTTTTAAATAGGGTGGTCTGAGAAGACAAGAGCCAAGCAAAGAAAAAAGAGAGAGGGGGAGTTAGCCCAGTCTTTCCGCAAGTCTGAAGGAAGAATATTCCAGGCAAGATGAGTAAGTTCTAGAGATCTGATGTATATATAACATGGGGACAATAAGTAACAATACTGTACTGTATACTTGAAATTTGCTAAGTATACTCACCACACACAGTAGTGGCTATGTGAGGTGATGGAGATGTTAGTTACCTTGATTTGGGTGATGATTTCACAACATATACATATATCAAAGCATCACATTGTACATGTTAAATATATACAATTTTTCAGAAAAGGAAACAGCAGCTCTAAATGCCCTGAGACGTGAGCATCCCTGCTACATCCTAGGAAACCCAGGGAGTGAGTGAAGGGAGCGTGGTGGGAGATGCAGTCAGAGAGGCAGGGGTGGAGGCGAGGAAGAGCGCCATCACAGAATCATGCAGAGCAATGCTACCCAAAGGGTGGCCAATAGCGGACCAGTGCCAGTCTGCAAACTGTTACGGGTTAGTTCTGTGGCAAGGTAAGTGCAGAGATTGACAGTAAGCATTTAAAAACTGGTCTGACAATTTGACTTTGCCATGATAACCAAACATAATCAGTAGACTCATGACGTCTTAGAAAATAAATAAGTAAACTGCTCCTTCACCACAGGTAGTTTGAGAAACACTAATAAAGAGGCTCATTGGCCATTGTAAGGACTCCATCTTTTACTCTGAGTAAAATACGGAACCAGTGGTGGTTTCTGAGTAGAAATGTGACAGGGTCTGCTGCTAGAGAGCAAGGGTGGAAGCAGGGAAGATAGTTAGAAGACTCTTCCCTATTTCCGTATGGGGGAGAGGTGTTGGCTAAGGTCAGAGGTGAAATGGTAGAGGTGGGAGAAGTGGCTGGATTCGGGATGTGTTGTGATGGTAGAGGCAGCAGGATTTTCTGATTGATTGGATGTGGGTATAGAAGAAGAAGAATCAAAGGTAACTCAAGTTTTTTAACCTGAGCAACTGGGATGACTGGGTGGTCAACAACTGAAATGAGGAAAGTTATAGGCAGAACCAATTTAGAAAGAGGGAGGATGATGAAGAGTTTAGTTTTGGACAGGAGGCCAAATTTGGAAGTATCTGTTTAGACAGCAAAGTGGAGGTATTAAGTAGGCCGTATGATATAAAAATATGGAGTTTGAAAAAGAAGTCTCAGTACAGGTATAAATTTGGTTTTCCTAAGCGTATAGTTGCTACCTTAAAGTCAGCAGCCTGGATAAGATCATCAAAGGAATGACAACAGACTATTTATAAAGGGGAGAGGATCAAGGACTCAGCCCTGAGCCCTCCAGTGTTAAGAGATCAGGAAGAGATCAGCAAGGTGAAGTGACTAAGGAGGTAGAACGATAATTTGGTGTCCTGGAAACCAAGTGCAGATAATGTATCAAGGAGAAGAAACTGATCGTCTTTCTCAAATCCTGAAAATAGGTCAAGTATATTGAGGATGGGGTCAAGTACAATGATCAAATATTGACCATTGGATTTAGCACTACAGAGGTCACGTATCACTGCAGTAATTATTACTAAGTCACTATATTGGTAGGAGCAATCATTGGACTTGAATGGGTTTAAGAGAGAATGAGAAAGAACTAGAGACAGCAAATACAGTATAAACTGTATGCTCCAGGAGTTTTGCTGCAAAGGAAAGCAAAGGAATGGGCCATTGGCTGCAGGAGGAAGTATGGCAAGGTTTTATAAAACGGATTTTGAGACCATAGAAATACCAGAATAATTTGTATGTTAAAAGGATAATCCCATAGAAAAGGGGGGAGGGAGTAGGTAATGATATGGGAGGAAAGGGAAGAATTGCTAGAACACTGTCCCTGCATGGCTAAGAGGGAAGAGGACCTAATGCATAAATGGAGGGTTTGGCTTCAGAGAGGAGCCTGGATAGTTCATCTACTGATTCATATCAGAATCTGTTACCCCTATGCTCTGTTTTCCCACTGATACGTGGGAAGATGAATATGTTGGAGTCTATAGAAGTTCTTTTCTGGTTGGTTAAATTTTATAAGATGGAGGAAGCAAGGTCATTATCTGAGAGTGAGGTAGGGAGAAGAGCTCGGAGGTTTAAGATCTTCTAGGAGAGAGGGAGAGTCCAGTGTCCACAGAGTGTGGTGGCTGGGCAGCCCTAGGGGCCCCCTTGACGTTTATGGTCATGAGCTGAAGTGAGACTAGTCAGCATGATTATGTGCACTTCTCCAGCCACGTACAGACACTCAGGTAAAGGTACAAAATAGCAGGGGAGGTGTAGTTAAACAAGGTTCCAGTTTTGACAAGTGAGTACTAGAAGCAACAGTGAGTCAAAAGAATTAACAGAATACACAGGGAGTGATTGTAACCAGTAACCATGGAATTTAAACTAAATAAATAAGTGAGAGGGGCCATCCAGGGAGTGAAAGATAATGAAAACTTTGTAACATCAATGGATTAGAGGTCTTTGTGGCATCAAATGTTTTAGGGGTTCAAGTACTCAAGGGAGTAGATTATAACGATGGGAGATGGTGGTCCAAGGTTTGAATGCATGAAATTGAGATTATAAAGGGGATGCAGGCATTGCTATTGACAAGGTCACAGGTATCACCGTGGAATAAGAAGCCAGATCATTAGAGGAGATGGTTCAAAGAACTCAGAGATCTGAAAGTTGGAAGGACCATATTGTCAGAGAGAAATTCTCTTAACATTAATCTTTATCAGATATGCAAATGTTTCCATTGAATGAAAAGTTCCAGTATATTCATTTCAAGAGTAAAAATCCCATAATTTAAAAAGAACAGAATGAAACTGACAAGAACACCCGTTTACATCATTTGCCCATTTTTCTATTAGTTCTTTTTCTGTTTGACTCTAGCTATGCTTTATATATTAAAGATATTACTTCTACCTTATATTTTGGAGTTTTTATCCTAGTTGGTCTCTGCCTTTCACTTTTATGCATAATCTTACTGTTGTATATGTAAATACAACTTTTATGTAGTCAAATTATAAAACAATTTTCCTTTATGATTTCTTGTTTTGCTTTTATGCCCTAAATAACTTTTCTTCTTGTTCTCAACCAAAACCAGATAGTCACTTATATTTTCTTCTAGTCCTTTTATACTTCATATTAATTTATTTTTTATTATAATATAAAGAGAAGAGTCAACCTTCTGTAAAAGAAATTATTCAGTTATTAGCACTATTTGTTGAATAATACTTCCCCGCCCTTTTTTTAACTAAAATTCTAATATAAATGTTGTTCTATTTCTAAGGTTTCTGTAATATTGCATTGGTATATTGCTTAATCTTATGCCAATATTCCATTATTTAATTGTTATAGTTTTGTTATATGTTTAAATATTGGTATTGCTAATTTTATCATTTAAATTTTTTTTTTCTTTTATCCTCTCATTTACTTATTATTCCCTAGTGGACTTTAGTATCATTTGACCAAGCTTCAATTTTGTAAGATTTGCGTTCAATTTATAAATTAGTTTGGGTAGCACTGACACCTTTACAATATTTCTTACCCTCCAAGAACAAAATATATCTCTCCATCTTATCATATCTTCTTTTATTTCCCTAAAGGAGGTTATTAACTTTTTAAATGTACATTCTACTCAACAAAAATTGCCATTTTATTATTATCCCATATATAATCATTAGTATTTTTAGCATTGTCAGCTTTATCTAAAATACTCCATTGTCTTTGGGAAAAATGCTGAATCACTCTACTGTTCAGAGCAAATCAAGATCTTCAGTCGGTCTAAGGAGGTGAACTACAAAATCCCTGGTCCTAAATATATTTATTCTAACCCTACATCCAAGGAGTCAAGTATAAGAAAAGCTTTTAAGTAGAATTCAATATGCTTATTCTTTTTAAGTATTGAATTAGTTTTGAATATCTGGATTAAAAATATTGACTAATTTTAGCTGTAAGTATAGAGAGAATCCTATTAAAAATAGTTCACAAATGATAACATGAATACTTGTTTTCATTAAGATAATTTACTTTAGTTTTATGAAAAAAAGAAAGCTTAACAGGTTCAGTTGGCGACCCATTTTATTTTTCCATCTACCCTCTAGCTTCACACCAACTGATATTGATAATGTTTATCAATTCCAAAGAAAAACTGTACCAAATCCAAATGATTATTTGAGCATTAATTTTATAGGTAAAGATTGTATAGATATCATTATAAATACCAATTTTTTAAAAAAATCCCAACAGGGAGATCGAGGCCCAGCAGGTCCGCCAGGAATAGTCGGCATGTCGGTGAGTCAAATTATCACACATTATTTTCAAAGGTAAATAACTCTGTCACCACAGTAAACCTACACCTGGGCATCACGAAGGGCTGGGGAGCATACCACACTCCTATGACATCAGGTTCCTGAAACCTCCAGGTTAAAAACAAAACCACCTGTTCCTCTCCCACCTCAAGATTGCTCCTTTCTTTATTTTCACCTTTTAATTTGTTTTTGTATTTTTTTCCCCACACTCAGTTCAGGGGGGTTGGGGCGGAGCCCCGGGACCTGTGATGATACATTAATACACAAGCACAGCTTTGAGAAGCTTGTTTTGTTCCTTTATTCTTGTCACATATCAAGGCTTGTTGCTCCTCAAAAGGTAAAGTTCTCATCCTCAGGCATGTACTTCAAGTTTTTCGTATTAAACTCTAATCTGCCTGAGTTTTCCCTCAGCCTGGTGTTAGCAGAGCTTTATTGCTGCTAATATTTCCTCATAAATTAGCCCTTCCATCCTCTCAATCATTTTTGTTGCTTTCTGGTGTCAAATGTTTTAATCTCATCAAGGTCTTTTCAGATGAATAGTAAGTGCTCCAGGAAAGGTTGAAAGCATTTCTCTGAGCCCTAGGGATCATTCTGATCTTCATTCATGATGCTCTAATTAAAATTTTGTGGTCATACTTTATGAGTAAGATCCGATTTATCCTCTTGCCAGGTGCCCCTGCAGGGCAGACCCAGGGTAAGAAAGTCAATGGAAACCATGTGCTTAAACATGAGAGATAAGCAGGGTCCCACCACTACCCATTGACATCTGATACCTAGCACCACCCAGAACCACCTGCCACCACCCACTGCCGTCCACCACCACCTACCACCACCCGTATCGTATCCCTTAAAAAGGCCAGCAGCCACTCTATTTAGTTGTTAAATCTAATAACAAAATGAAAACTCATCCATAGTCCACAGAAAACCATCCTTTACAGAGGATGACATCCCTTACTTAGTTGTTCTAGATCAAGTTAAAATATTAGTATGATTGAAAAGTAACATGAAAATATTTTCTCTAGCAAGCACTTCCAAATTTTTTATACAAGAGACTATTCTTCTTGAAAGTGGGCTCACACTTAATCTCATTCCTTCTCTCTTCCCTGGCCCCCACTACCATTCCTAGCAACGTATTTGGAACTCTGTTTCCAGAATTGCCCCAGGCCCCTTACAACCTGCTCCCCTTATATTCGTTCACACGCTGCTTTTGTTTCCACATGGTATGATGCAGCTAATGCCCTGCTGTATTCACCCAGGTGTGACTACAAATTACTTTGGGCTATTACACTAAATTAAGTCTATCTTCAGAGAAAAAATATTGGCAACCATTGAAAGTATTTAAAAGATGAGTGACAGGCTTGAAAGGTGATCCAAATGAAGAATTCCAAAGATATTTTTGAAAGCTGCAGCATGATTGACGTAAGAGGTAAAATGAAGTTTTCTTATCTCATAATTAAAAGGATAAACTGACAATTACAAAAATCGAGAAGGGGTAAAAAATTTGCACACTACAAATACACAACAGCGTAATTAAAAACACAAGTTAATGTTTTATATCTGGACCTTACTGTGGCATGGAAAATAAAATAGTTAAAAGATTCTGGAAATAGTGGTGATGGTTACACAACAATGTAAATACACTTAATACCACTGAGTTGTACACTTAAAAATATTTAAAATGGTAGATTTTATGTTATGTATATCTTATTACAATAAAAAATTAAAAATTTTGAAGGTGATTGTTCTGGTTGAAGCAGGGATGAGACCTACCTAGTCAGATACATCACGGTCACTCTGCTGAGAACCACGGGGACCTAATCCCACTCTTCCCAGAACAGGCCAGTCTGTCCCTTTCTAGTATATTCAGGACTATCCAGGGATTGCTCCAGGGCTTCTTTCTCCCCCTTCCTCCCAGGGTAGCAGGAGTACACAGGAGGCAGTGTCTGTAAGTGCTGGCAGTGTGTGGGGCCTCTGGTCAGCATGCTCTCCCCTTCCTCTCCTCAGCTCTCTGGAGTTTCAGAGGCCCTAGCTGACTAGGTGCTAGCTGATAGGACGGCTGCTGCCTGCCATCAAGTCCCTGATCTTCCCTCCCCTTCTCAGCCTCTCCCCCCACACACACACTCTGGTTCAAGCAGTTGTTTCTCAGTCTAGTTGTGTAGGACACAGCTCCCTGGCCCGTGCTGGTATTATGAGCCCGCGCTCCCCCTGGCTGAGGCAGTCACTGGCCCATGTGAGAATCCAACCGGCGACCTCTGAGCTAGGAGCACAGTGCTCCAACCACCTGAGCCACCAGCCTGGCCCAAGTGCCTGATCTTTTTGTCTCAAATCTCAAGGCCCAAACACTCAGTACCCCTGAATCCCATAAAACAAGACCCTTTTGGACATTGGCCTTCTCGACTCTAACCCATCCCCCAACAGGCTGTGCGAAGCCGGGGCCACTCTCTCAGGCCCGGTGTCTGCCCAGTTCCAACACTTACTCATATCTGCACCTGCGAGGGGCTCTCCTCCCAGAATTCTAAACAGCAAGTGGGGGGAAAGCCCCACCTTTTCAGACTCCCTCACAACCTACTGTGCTTTCTATGGTCTCAGCCCTACCATACATCCCCACGTTGTTTGTCTTTCCCAACGATGTTTGGTCCATCTTTAAGCAACATCTTTAAGCCTGGTCTGGACACTTCAGCACTTTTTCACCTCCAGTCTCTACTGGACCATCTTCTTCTCTTGCACCTCCCTGTTGTCTCTCTACCCTAGGTTTTTTCTATCGTCAGTCCTCCAGGACACAATCTATTGATATGTATTGGATCAATCTTGTCTTCTCCCTTTCAACAAAACATAGATTTTCAAACCAAAGATGATTGTTTTTAGGCTGTTACTGTAAACTTAAAAACCCTCTTGTGAAACTCAGTCTAGAAAAGATTTCTTTGCCCTTCCACCTCCTAAAGTGAAGGACTGCCAGTCAAATAGGCACCAGAGAGACTTCCAGAAATGAAATTTAATTTCACTTGTTTAATATTTTCAAAAATATTAAACCCTCCTACCCCTCCACCATTCGCACATGTAGACATTCATAGAACTGTACTCCAGCTTCCTCTTCAGAGCCAGCAGGGTTGAGTGTGGTGGGTCCCCTGGACTGTGTTCCATTAGGAATGCCATTTTAGGGTACAGAGCCACAGCCCTGGCAGCATTAACCTCTCAGCTGGGGAGGGGAGGCATGTGGCATCGTTCAGTATGTGGCTTCTAACATCTCTCTTTGATTTGACTTCCAGGGGAAACCCGGAGCCCCAGGGCCTCCAGGAGCTCCAGGGGAACCAGTGAGTGACCAGCTACTTACTTAACCGTTGTATTTGCGTTGTGTTACACATAGTTTTAAAGCTTATCTTGGCATTTAATGTTTGTCTGTGTACATGTCTATAGGGTGAGAGAGGACCTGTTGGAGATATAGGTTTCCCTGGACCCGAAGGACCCTCAGGAAAGCCAGTAAGTACGTTTTACTGTTTAAAACCTGCCAGTTTGAGAACTGTTCTAAGTATTGCCTCTTCACCTGTCTCCTCGGAAAATCTGAGATTTGAATAAGTAGTTTCCAAGGAAGTAAGAAGAGCAGGTTCTGCAGATGGATTTTTGGAGGTGTGGTTCTCACTGAGTGTCCTAGGTTTCTATGAGGTATCGTCATGTCTTACATGATGGGGCGAAAGGAGAATTTTTTTTAAGTGTCAGGAAATTAGACTCGTTGTTTCTTCAATCTAATGTTCTCAGTGAAGTTAAAAAATAAAATGGCCTGTCACATCCTAAAGTACAAAGAAACAGAAGACTCCCAAGTATAATACATGTGTGCTAAGCTAAAGATAAAGAAGCTATTTTCTCAGATTCCCTCCTTTATCTATGGGCCTTGACCTTTATCAATTTCATAAATCACTACTGCCAAATATATCATCCCCTTGTGTCCTAAAGAGCTCTTGGCTACTGACACATAGTATTGCTGTGACATTGTAACAATCATTCCTACTAATTCAATTCAACACTTTCACCTCGTCCCTGCTGTTTGTTAAGGATGGGGATATAAAGATAAATATAAAGGGAGGAAGGGGACATAAAGATGAATAAGGGGATATAAAGATGAATAACACATACCCCTACACCACGTTTATTCTTTATAGAAGGTCATTGTTCTCTTTGTTGATTTGCTGTGGTGTGTGGGAAGGGGGTGACATTAGGAGAAAGGAGGGCTGAAGGTGAACAAGCAGCACCGACTTCATGAGGCTGGTTGAGTATCTCTGTGAAACCTTCAGGGTCGGTGTGTTTCCTGACCACCATTTCCCAAAGAAGGCAACATGAAAAAATGGGAAACATCTATAATCTAGCTTTAGGAAGATCTGGGCTTGACTTACGACTCAACGGTTTTGGGAGTCACTTACGTAACATGACATGGTGAGCATTTCTGGTGCCTGCTCATGGGAGGCGCTCAATAGTGTTAGTTCCATTCCCTGCCTCCCCCTTCACTTCTTCTTACCAACTCCACATTCCCATCCCCTGTAAGCCAGCTCGTAAATGCTTGCCATCGGGCTTCCAGGGGATTCTGCAAAAAGAAATTCATCCAACAAGTATTTCTTGAGTACCTACTATGTTCTAGACATTTCTTCTGGGAGCTAGCAATTCATGAGGTTTACATTCTATATAGGGACACAGACAACACACACACACACACACACACACACACACACAATTTCAAGTAGAAGATCTAAACGGAGAAGTACAAGAGTAGCTTTTAAATAAGGTGGTCAAAAAAGACATGCAATTTGAGCAAAACCTGCATGAAGTGAGACACCAAGCCATAGGGACATTGTGGATGGGGAGACATTGTTTCAAGAAAAAGAAATGTCTAGAGTGTGGTACGTTGACAGAACAGCGAAAGGCAGGAGTTCGGAATGAACTAAGCTAAAGAGTGGGAAAGATACTGAGGGAGAGGTAGGCAGGGGCGAGACCTCGAGGAACCTCTCAGCCATGAATGGTGTGTGCCTTTCATCTGTGGCATGATGGAAATGCACTGGAGTGTTTGTAGAGAAGTAAAATGATTGGACCAACTGTTAAAGGAATAATCGGACTACTGTGTGGAGAGCAGACTGGAATGAGCAGGGTGAAAGCTGACATAACAGTGAGGAGCAACTGCCCTAATCCCCATGAGAAAGAATGATGGTGGAAACAAGGCCGTCAGCAGGAGTAGGGAATTGAGAATGCACATTGAAGGGACAGCCAATCAGACCTGCTGATGGACTAGATGTGGAGGGCGAGAGGGAGACAAATCAATCCTGTGGTTTGGGGACTGAGCGACCACGTCAGGCTGGTGCATTTAGTGAGACGAGAAGGACTGGAGATAGGTAGGTTTGGGAAGGAAAACAAAGAATTGTCTGTTTGGGACACGTTCATCTTGAAGCACTAGTAGATATCCAAGTGGAAATGTCGAGTAAGCAGTGGATATAAGCATCTGGAATTAATGGAGAGACAAGGCCTGGAGAGTCAGGTTTTTAAACCTGAGCCTGGAAGAACTGGAGTCACTTGGAGAAGGAAAGGCAGAGAACCCTTCAGCTGTTAGGAAGAGGATGTGGCAAAAAGACAGAAGGTACAGCCAATAACATATAAGCCAGAGGAATGAGGTTTCCTGAATGTCAAGCATTTTAAGAAAAAGGGGTAATAAACAGAGAGATAGGTAACATGAGAGCTGATAATTCTCCACTAATTTAGAAATGTGCAAGACATTGCAGCATGTTAGTATCTTGATAAGAATGATATCAAGTTGAAAGAGGAAATTTTGAGGAAAATGTTGAGTAGGAGGAGAAGCCTGGTATTCCTCTCACCAGTGGAAATTGGTGTTACCCAGGAATGGGGCATTTCATCCCTCCCAACAGGAGGCAGGGTGGGAGGCAGAAGTTGGAGTACAAATGCATGTAGCTGGTGGAAAAAGGTGAGGTGGTTCTCTCCTGTTTATTTTCTCAGGGAAAGAAGCATCAAGGTCATCAGCTTAGCATGAAGGGCAGGGTGATGATGCCGGACATTTGAAGAGACAGAAAAAAATGTGAAAGAGTTGGGGAGAAGGAAAAGGAGTCAAATCAGGAAATACAGAAGGGTGGCTTGGTAAAGCTGAGAGCCTCTTGCCGTCTGCAGTCCTACATTTAGATTGGAACAAGTGAGCAAGGATGGGTGGTTTTCTTGAACCAGTCAGCTGCTCAGATGCAGGTGTGCAGCCGACAGAAAGTTGGTTCTACCAGGAATGGGTTCTTCCAGAAAAGTGAGATGAAGGGAAAGAGAGGCAAGCACACACAGGTTTTTGTAAAAATCTCAGCAAGCAGGGCTCCCCAACAGGCACCTTCGTATAAAAAGAAAACACGTGATAGGCTTTGGTGACAAGAAACAAAAAGAAAAAAAAAAAACACTATAAGGATTATTTCCTTTTTTTTTTTTTTGTATTGTTACCAAAGACGTAAATTACATTTTTACACTAGATTTATCTTCTTTTTATTCAAGTGTCACAGTTGTTTCTTTCACATCCTCGCCTTAATCACCTTTATCTTTGTTGCTTGTGTTCCTGGATGTCATAAATTCTTTGAACCGTACACTTTAGGTAACATGTTCTTAGTTCAAATAGTCTATTCCCAGGATGTTGCAGAGAGGTTTGGGGACTTTGTTGGGCTCTCAGCTGTGACAGATTTTAGTGTAATTTACAGCAGTGAAAAAAACATGCCGTTGTCTGCAGTTCCATCCTCATAGAATCCATTCCGGCACAATAAAAGTCTCCTAGGCTTTTCGGAGAAGCGTGCCCATGCAATTGCCTGCTGGTCAAGAAATCATTTTCCTCACCTTGATTTTCCTCTTCAAATCAAATCTCAAAAACACATCTGCTGTTGTACTCTAGATATTTGATTTGACCCCCCAAGCGCTTTTCCTTCATACATCTCCCAGCCTGTAGTTCTCCTAGTCTTATATAAATCTCCGAGCATGACTGGGCTTTATTACCACCGCCAGAACTGCCTTGTAAAGTTCAGGAAACTTCTAGTTTACTAATAAAAAACCACGATTTAATATGATCAAAAACCACGTTTACAGATTTCTTCCCTTTCATATTTTCCCACTGAAAAATAACAATCATTCTCTGACTGACAGTTTATTTCATATTAAGATCATGCTCTGGCCATGTTATGAAATCTCCCCAGCAGCAACTAAGACCATTTACTGAGAATATCTCTCTGTGCTGGAAAAAGGTAACAATAAATGTCACACACCAGCCACCCATCAGCAATGAGGCACCTTCTGATTTCTCAGAATGTACCTCATAGAATAAGGAAAATAACCCTGTTGCCCGTTTACAGTTTTGCGAGGCATTTTCTGTTATTTCGTGAAATCTTTAGTTTTAAGGCCACTATTTTATCCTTGTTTTATAAGTGAAGGTTAAGTAAATTGCCTGGAGTAAATAGAACTTTTAAGTGACAGAGTCAGAATTGAAACTCGGGCTGTCTGATTCTATCGAAGTTGTTTTCCATTTTCACCACACTGCTTCACCAAAATCTCAGTAGAAACATGATTAAGTCCTTGGACCTTAACCCTTTTGTTGTATTCAACCATGTCTGTTAGTGGAGAATTAGAAATATTAATCATTTTTTGTGTTTACAGGGAATAAATGGAAAAGATGGATTACCAGGTGCTCAGGTACGGAAAATAACATTTAAAATAAATGTTCTAATGCAAAACTGCATCTAGATTACCTGCCAGAATATGTGATCGAGCAGTATGATGAAAAATCTTGGTAAGCAGTGATTTTTAGTGTTGATATCTGTTTTTCAGGGCATCATGGGTAAGCCTGGAGATAGAGGCCCCAAAGGAGAACGTGTATGTATATTACTATTTTGATCATTATTTAAGTCCGTCTGCTACAACTGTCCCACATTTGAGCTACACAATTATGTATGTAGACCCATAAAACTCACCTAGTATGAAAAGGCTAGTGTTTATGCGATCCTAGATCTCTGCTAGGCATAAAATAAAACAATTAAAGGACTCCAAAGCAGGCCATATGGCAGGTATACCTACGTGGTTGGCCTTTAATACACAGCTAAGTCTTGTTTGCTATTTCGGTTTGGAAAGCTTTTATCATCCTTCTATCTCAGACACATAGCCCTACTATAACCGTCACCCATGTTATTTTTATCTTGAGTAGGGTTTCTCAGCCTCAGCACTGTTGATATTTGGGGGCAGATAATTCTCTGTTCTAGGACCTATCCTGTGCATTGTAGGATATATAGCAGCCTCTATCCACTAAATGCACTAACACCACTTTCCTTCCAATTGTGACAACCATAAAGGTCTCCAGATGTCATCAAATGTCTCCTGGGGCATAGAGTTGTCCTAGTTGAGGTCCCCTGACCTGGTGGAATACTAAGTTGAATAAGGTGGTGGTGTGAGGGGGTAGAGAAATAGAAAGGGGGACTCAACTGAACATATAGTTACTCATTGTGCCTGTTATGTTGTACGCTTTTATTTTAATTGTTTTGGTTGTCAATATTATTATTGGAACTTCCCACTATTTTCTTTAATGAATCTGAACATTTTCTAGTAGAATTGGAGTCATTCCACTGCAACAGATTACTCAACATTGTTATTTAGTGGAATCCTAATAAGGGCTACTAGTGTGTGTGCATGTGTATGAGAGAGAGACAGAGAGAGAGAAAGACAGAGAGAGTTCATGTCCTCGTGTCTAAGTTAGCAGTTTTTACTTATTATACCAAATATAATCCATGATAACTGAAGGAAATATGAAAGTAGAGATAATGTAAATAAAAAAGAATGAAAAAGTCTGCCTTTTCCCACCATACAGAAATAAGCACTATTGATATTTTGACATATTTCCATCTGTCTCACTCTTATATATAACATATATATACTGAATGTATTAACACAAATGAATATATACTTTTCCAAAATGGGTTCATACTGTTTTGTAAATGACTTTTTTCCATATAATGGTTACCATTCTATGTCAGTAAATATAGATCTACATCTAGCTTATAGTGGCTATATGTTATTCTCCTGTTTGGATATATACCTTATTTCACTTACCCAGTCCCCTTTTTTGGTGTATTAGGTTCTTTCCAGTTTTCATAATATAAACATCACTATAATGAACATCCTTGTGCCAAAATCATAAAATAAGTTTAATATGTTAAAGACTGTGTTTGTTTTGCACACCATCAGAGTATCGATCAAAGTGTGCTAGTATTTCTTTTATTTCATTTTTTGTGTTAGTCATCTCAGATATTTCTCCAGTTGTAAGCTGGGTTGATATACTTGTATGCAGATACATTTTTATAACTTGTCAAGACAGTAGTATTGAAATTAGGTCCATCTGTTTTTTCTTCTTTCTACATGGCTTCTTTCTACGCGTCTTTATTCCATGATCAAGTAGATCTCTGTAATTTTCATTTGTTTTCATTATTTTTTTTTAATCAAGAGGAATAGAGTTTGGCCTTTTGCAGAGTACTCACAAATAACAGAATAATACAGTGAAATAACACGAGCAGCTTCAAAGCACCATTCCATCATATTTTGTGTGGTCATCACCTCATGGAGTTGTGGAACTGGCTATTTGAAACATCTATAACTGAAATCTCTCTCTCTCTCTCTTTCTGTCTCTCTCTCTGTCTCTCTGTCTCTCTCTCTCTCTCACACACACACACACACACACACACACACACATGCACACACACATATACATGTAAAACATGAGTACAGAAACCAAGCTACAGAATCTAATAAAACCAAACATACAGGAACAAGGAGAAAAAAAAAAGAAAAGCACATGATTTAGGGGATATTTAGGCATTTTGAGAGTCTTGAATTTTTTCTGTGTGAAAAATCTCAGTGATGAAATCCTCTTGGCAATCTTCTTTCATTATTACAAAGGAGACCCGGGTCTGAAGTAACAGCTGCTATTGACTTTGAAAAGTGTCATTAGTTCTAGACTGGAAACTGATTACAGTTGACATTGTCACTAACTTTTTATCGAGTGCTTTCAACATGCCAGGCAGTGTTCTAAGCACTTTACTTAAGTTAACTCATTTATTTCTCAGCATCACCCTAATTAGCAGATACTATTAATATCCTCACTTTATGGGACAGGAAGCTAGGGCAGAAAGTTTAATTCACTTATCCAAGGTCCCACAGCTAGAAAATGTGAATATGAATCCAGAACCTTTGCTCCTATTCACAGCTATTGCAGTTTTAAAAGAGATCATTCTTTATTATTAATTTTTTCCTTAACAGGGTGATCAGGGAATTCCAGGAGACAGAGGCCCGCAAGGTGAACAGGGAAAACCAGGCCTTCCGGGCATGAAAGGGGCCGTAGGTCCTGTGGGGCCCCCAGGAAACAAGGGCTCTGTGGGATCCCCTGGGCACCAAGGCCCTCCGGGCAATCCAGGTGTCCCCGGCACTCCGGTAAGTGGTGCCAAGAGCTCCAAGAGCTCCTGGCAGGTACTGACCCCATATCCCTTTTCCAATTAAAGCAATCGTAATTCTTTCAAAATAAATGAAATGAACCTAATCTGGTCTCTACAAGGGTAGCAATAGCTGTCATTTACTTCAGGTTATGTGCCCTATCCTCCACTAAGCACTTGCTACAAATGTTACCTCACTGGGTCCTCACAACTCACGTGGGAAGATGGGTGTGCTTTCTATCCCACTTTTACAAATGCAGTATCTGTGAGTTAACTTGTGCAAGGTCACAGTTATTTAGTGGGTCAGACTCAGGTTCGATTGACTCCGAAGACATGCTCTTAAATATGTACTATCCATAATGTCCCCTTACACCACACAGTAAATACATATGGCTGTTTCGTATTAAAACTCCATTTTGTTGAACATCAGAACAACAGATCTGCCCTGAGTAGTGTTTTGAAGTAGAAGCACTACTTAGCTGGGCTAAGAAAGAATGGTTAAAGAAGCCCATGTCTTTATTAATATCCTCAGGATGCATGGTGGATGGCCATTCCACAGAGGAACTTAATCTGAAAATACCCATGTCAGGAAGAAAGAAGAATCCTGGAGTGAGGTCTCAGAGATAAGGATATGCTATCCTCAGATAATTAGTCAATACCAGATATAGGGCCAAATTGGGCATTCCCACAATTTTCATACTTCTTTATTTTCACCCACTCTCCCTAAGCTCACTTAAATAAAGCCTGTAGAATGAACTCTGAGTGCTGTGTCGATAATGGGTATTAGATGCATTAATTGCAGCTCATTAATTGCAGCTCCCATTGAAAATAAGATGTTGAAATAGGGCATTCTTAGAACTATTGTGTCCTACAGAAATCATCACTCTCTGAGCCCATCACATTCTCTTTAATGCCACACCCCTGGATAATAATTATCAAATACAAATAAGACACCTCGAAATCCTAACCACCATGAAAATTAATGGCTCCCTTTTAAAATATCAAGGGGTATTGTAAACCATTACTATTCTAAATGTTATTTGTCAAGAGGTTAAAAACTCAACTGACATCATTTACCTACTTGCATTCTCTCTTAAAAAAAGAAAATTACTCAATACAAATATGCTTCCAAAGTACAGATTATAAAATAAATTTTACCGTGAAATGGGTAAAATTTATCCCATAATGTGCAAGCTTTATCCCATGAATAAAACATTTTAAAGAATAATCCAGCATACTTAGAGTTTTCTTCCAGGTTCTCTTCCTTTGAAGATACCTAATATCAGTTAGCTATTGACCTTACCCATGTCCTGGGATTGGTTAGAAGTTAAATTGTGCCTAGGATATTAACATCATGATAACACTGTTCAAATTCTGTAGCTTCAGAAAATGAAGTAATAGGAAATGTCCTTCCTAATTGTATGAAGCGATATCTCTCCATTTAATAGAAAATATGTTCACATCACTAGTTATGATTCCAGCCCAGAGCTATTAAAGCAATTATGCACTCCTACTTCTTTCTAGCCTTTGATGAAAATAAGGTATTTATTGCCTAATGTAGGAGTTGCCAAAAGTACATTGCTTGATAAATGTATCTCTACAGAAGCTTCAAGTATGCATACCAGCCCAACATTTCTATTCTTTATTCCTTTATGCTATGCTCTATTTTAACACCTTATTTTTTTCCTTCTTTAGGCTGATGTGGTTTCATTTGAAGAAATAAAGAAGTATATTAATCAAGAGGTTCTCAGGATTTTTGAAGGTGAGATTTGCTTAATAAACACGTCTGAATCTTTCACCAGTTCCCATCCACTGTGGAGGGTCCCTTCAGCCGCCTTCTCAAAAGAGGGTTGTGCAACGACCACCTTAGAAGGCAACCCACTTTACGACGGGGCAGCTCTACGTGATAGAAAATTCCTCCTTATGCTCAGTTAAAGTTGCCTCCCCGTCACTTCCTCTCATCATTCCTGGTCTGTTAAATGCCGGGTCTTCCTCTATTCATGTGACAGCTCCTCGAATATTTTTCTCTATCTCCTTAGTTTTCTCTTCTATGGAGTAAGTGTATCCAACTCTTCCACCATCATCACCCTTGAGAAATATTTAAATTTTAAAATGACCTTCATTCATCCAAGAGTATTTTGACCAGGGAAGAGTACAGTGTCTTTTTATCTGCACTAGGATCAGCAAACTATGGCCCACCAGCCAAATCCACCTGCCACCTGTTCTTGTATGGCCCACAAGGCTTTTACTTTTTTTCTTTTTTTTTTTGGAGGGTGTGGAGTATCTTTTCTTAAATCAAAAGAATATTTCATGACATGTGAAAATGATCTGAAATTCAAATTTGTGTCCATAAAGAAAGTTTTTATTGGAGAAGAGTCACCCTCATTCCTTTATGTATTTTCTCAGGCTGCTTTCAGGCCAGGGTAGCAGAATACGGTAGTATTGACAGAGACTGTATAGCTTTCAAAACCTTAAATATTTACGATTTGACCCTTTTTAGACAGTTTTCTGACTCCTGATATAGACACTTCAATAATGCAGCCTAAGATAGTATTTTTTTTTAAGTGGGGGATCCACATCACACTGTTGATTCATTTTAAGTTTTTAATAAACTAACAATCCTGAATTTCCTTTATACAAACTTTTAAAAATTAGTTTTTTCTCATTATGCACTGTTTTCATATTTAAAATCTGAATGCGTTATTTTATGTTTCTTCTTATTAACTTTCAAGTGATTCATGTTCATACATTGTTCCAACCTAAAGATATCTATTGGGATGTTGTCTCATGGGGCAGTTTGGCTAACCCTCATAACTGTGTCATCTCTAAATTTTATAATTGTTGGTAGAAACACTGAGTAAAAAGGAGTGAAGAGTCAAGGATTAGGCCTTTCTAAATGCCATTGCATTCCTCCTGCCCTTTTGTAAATCAGGTGTTAATTTTTTGTTTTAGTGAACTCTGAATCTATATAGTTGTCCTATTTCTTTATCTTTTCACAAGAATATCACATGATTGTGTCAAATGATTTGCTAACTGAGAACTTCATAAAATGGGAGTTATTCATCTTTAGAACATAAATCCACATTGACTCTCATGGTTCCTGCTTCTTTTGCAAAGTATCCTTCCTTTGCTAAGCTAAAAATTCATCATTGAATTTGCAAGGAATGAGATTACAAAATGCCCCAAGTTCATCTTTAGTCTTTCTACTGCAAACATAGAGTTAACTACTCTCAAAGAAGCTCTGATTATTTTAAATAGTAATTAGTATTAGACACCAAAATCTCAGTACTTGAGTGCTTCTTATCTTATTTCACGTGAACACAAGAAATACAACACGGTGACATAGGGACTTTTAGTTACTTTAGTGACAAAATAGAAAAAAAGAGTCCCTAAGAGGTCATGAATACATGTATTGATCTCAATTTAACGTGATCTCTATCAAGAATCTTTACATGATAGTTTATTGATACAACTGTCCACCCTTTTGTTTTTAAACTACCAGTTTTCTCTTTGTAATTTTAATGTTACCCCTAAATTTTTAAATCTCCTTTACTTATTTTTTTTGACCCTTAAATCCAGCATCGTGGAATAGGCTCCAAACTTTGCAATTGAAACATTATCCCTCAACAAGCATTTCTTAATCACTGTCTAAGAGAGAAAAAGACATAAAAGCTCTCCAGAGGAACACTGAGGACTGTAGAGGCAAAGGCAGGACTCAATGCAACATGAAAATGCAAGTGCTCTTGTTCAAAACGTATAAAGAATTATAAGACGACAACAGCAGAACGTTATACCAAGCATAGGGCCCTTCTGAGGAGCGGGCCTCGAGGGACAGCACAGGTAGCATGTCCGTGAAACCAGTGGCAGCACATCTCGGGTCTCAGATAGCACCACGTCTTTAGTAAAAACAGGGAAATGCCAGCAAATATAGGTTTTTGGATTGCAGTCTAAAATTCTCCTTTAATTCCTAATTTCCATGGGCTCTCATATCAATTATCTTTTGTCTCAAGCAGCTTTCATATTGAACTTCAACTTATTAAAAAACTGTAGATAAAAATATATACTAAACAGTTCAGCAGTTAATTAGTCGAAACTTTTAAAGTCTGGTGAAGAATGTCAGGAGATATAACCAAGCACGATCAGAAAAATATTTCTGTTGAAATATGGGAGGTGTTCGTTTTCAAGTCCTGTGGACACCGGAGGAAGGCATCCTGCCCCTGGTGGCCTGCCCTGCGCATTCGGCAGAAGAGACACAAGTACTTCCACTTGGGGAGGCTCCCGTGCTGTCCACTGCCCGGCTGTCCTGTGGTTACTCCCAGGAAAGGATGTCAGCCCCCTGAGAAGGGAGGTGGGGGGCACTGGACCATCTCCATCTGACGAAGCTCACCTGGCTTGCCCTGCCTTGGAAGATCCTTCCCTTAAGTCTTCCCGTTTTCCCTCTGCATTCCTGTCCCTCCTTCCTCTTGGTGTCTTTTCTCCCTACTGGAAGCTGAGGGGTGCAGAGTCTACGCCAGGTCTCCCATAGCTTCACCCCATCTCTCCTACCATCTCCCTCAGTCTCTTCCAGCCTGGCTGGGTCCAAGGGAACGGTCAAAGGTGTCTCAGAAGTCCCACATGCCTTGGTCTCAAGACAATATTCTAAAGTGGCCCATAAAAATATTGTTTCCTAAGACTTCTAGACTCTGAGACTGCAAATGTGACTCCCCCTTTCCTTTTATCTCTGTTGGCACCGGTCCCACAAAACTCTCTTCTCCCAAACAGAATTGTACCTGAAACCCAGAATTTAGTTATTTAGCACTTTTGTTCATTGGTCTTAAGATTATTCCAATTCAATGCATTTAATTTTCCATGTAGAAGTCACTTTTTCTGTGGCTTCTGAACACCATTTACAAAAAAAAGAAAAAAAAAAAGCTCCATTTTCACAAATCATGGAGCTCCAGGCCACAATTACCTTTTTCAGAAAGCTTTTTCTATAAAAGCCAAGATTACTTTTCACGTGTTAAAACAGTTACAGTTAAATGCTACAGTTAAGCAGCATCCATCTGCTGCTTTTTCTGAGCAATTTCACAAGCGATCTGGGTCAATTGCAGCTAATGCTTATCTCTGCTCCACTCACCCCTGCACATCTACAAGCTCAAGTGCGATTCTCTGCTCGGCAAGTCATGGACGGTCAGGGGGCTCCCAGACGTCCTCAGGAGATTCTACTCCCCCATTTTATCATCCCAGGTGTCCATACTGAGCCCTCTAGTGAAAAGTAGTCCAGGCAGGACCCAAAACTTGGGCTCTCCGCATGGAGCTTTCCAACTCCCTTTGAGAATTCCCAGGTGACCCCACTGTTGTAATGCCCCCACAGATCTCGGCTATTCCCCAGCTCTTCTTCCACTTCCTGATGCCCCATCTCAAACCTAGCCATGATGGAAGAATGTGTTTTTCCACCATTCCCAAGTCTGGGTTTCTGGTGAATCATGGTGCACAAACATACACCCAATTGTAAGTTAGATTGAGTTCCTGATTTGATTGGCTAACAAGTCAAATCCTTTTGTAAGCAAGGTGGCTACAGCGAGCCAGGACAGATGCTGTGTGTCTCAGCTTCTTTCCATTTTATGAGGGCTTTGCAGCTGCTAGTGATGCTGCCCACACAAATTAGGGACTTGCCAGATCTGAGAAGCTTAATTCTTTCTACGACATCACCATGTTAAAACTTGGAGATTTACATCACCATGCAAGATGAATGTACCGCCCTGTGGAGGAATATGGACACACATCTGGCTCTCTTGCTTCTTGAAACAAAGTTGGAACCAATAAAGCCACACCCACAACTGTGGGAGAAAAGGAAGCTTAGGGCTAAGTGTACCTAAACAATATTTCTGCCTCCCGACTTCCAGTGTTCAGAAAGCCCCTTTACACCTATGTTGTCTCCAGTTTTCAAATATATATATATTTATATATATATTTATATATATTTCATATATATATATTTCATACACACACACATATGAATATGTATTCCTCTGTTCTCTTGTTTCAAGGTTTCAATTTCCTTCTGCATCTCTATAAGTAAGATATTCATCTATATATGTGTTTGTGTATACATATGCGTTTATATACACAATAGCTGATAGATACACATAATTGGAGCTATAAACATAGATAGCTTTTAAAAATGTTTTCCATAGCATTGTTGCTATTTCCTCCAATTTGCTTATTTCTGTTTCTTTGTTTGAGTCCATCATTCCGCTTCTAGAATTCCCTCAGGATTTTCTTGGTTGTCTGCTCATCCCTAAGAAGGGGTTCTAACAAATTGATTGAAAGTTGTGAGTGAAGCTGGGACTTGCCAACCATGAGCTTCACTTTAGAACAATCTAGCTTGGTGTTTAGTTGAGGGACTCTCGATTTCAGTGGCTTTAAGTCTTTCCTCTTATTCTGATCAGATTCCCCAAAGGAAACACTTCCATTTCCTTCTGGCTGCCAGCATTTGGGGAGCAAAGTTGGAGAACAGGGTTGAGGTTTCAGCACCGAACATGTAAATGCTTATTCATTTCCCGTGTTTTCAGAAAAGAAGCCAAGTCTCAAATAAGTCTGTGGTCCCTAGTGCAGAGCCAGTCTTTTTACCCTTTTCAGATAATAAACCTTCCGTCTTCTGCTAGGTTTGGAGAGAGACAACTACCCAGCTGTAAAGACCAAACACAGGAATTTCTAAGAGTACTTCTTAATCAGGCTTTCAAACAATTCTCCTTATTTTAGTTCCCCTCCGTTACCCCACTTCCAAATGTAACTTGCACTGCGAATTCCTGAACTTTTGAAGGATTTTGTGCTTTAAAACAGGTTGTTTCTCAGCTTATAGTGTAAAGTTGTTTTTTTTTTAAGATTTTTATTAAAAATATAGTTAGCATGCAATATTATATGAGTTTCAGGGGTACACAATTCAACATTTGTATACCTAAGGAAGTGATCACCATGATAAGTCCAGCACCCATCTGACACAGTACTACGCTATCACAATATTATTGACTATATTCCCCATGCTGTACATTACATCCCCGTGACTTACTTGTTTTATACCTGGAAATTTGGACCTCTTATTCCCCTTCACCTTCCCCCCTCCATTTTAATTTTTCAGTTACAGTTGATATTCAATATTATTCTATATTCTACAAGACCTGCTGCCACCTGCTGGCCCCAGTAAGGTTCAGCTGCTGATAAAGCCTGGTGTGGTATGCAAGTTGGGTGAGACAGGGTCTCAGCGAGTCAGCAGTGTGGAGCAATGGAGCTCACCAGGCCAATCTGAATCAGCTTAACACAAGAAGATGGTGGCCACCTGCTGGCTGCATGGGAGATGTGCCCCACACAGGGAAAATGGGGACTGTCCCACTGGTCCTCACCCTGAAGTTACACAATTCAGTCTCTCACCATGTCTCTGACACCCCCAGAGTCACCGTCCCTCTGCTGGAGCCCAGAGTGAGTGCCTGTGTCAGCCCTTTAAAAGTATGTCTGCATTTCCCACAGCCTTCCATCCCATCCAAATGGTCAAATCCCCACTGTTTTTCACAGCCAGAAGTTGTGGGGGCTCCTCTTCCCAGCACCAATACCCTGGGCTGGGGAGCCTGGTGTGGGGAACTGAGATCCCTCATTCCTTCATGGAGAACTTCTGTGGCTGAGATATTTTTCCCAATTTTCAATTGCCACATGGAGGTGTAGGGCCGGCCTGTTTTGCATCTCCTCCCTTCCCCCCTTCTACCAGTCTTGACATGGCTTCTTCTTTATATCCTTAGTTATAAAACTTCTGTTCAGCTAGACTTCAGATGGTTCTCCAGGTTGGTTGTTTTATAACTTAGTTGTAATTTTGATGTATTAATGGGATGAGGCAAGCACAGCATTTACTTACTCCACCATCTTGGCTCTCCCATAGCTAAAGATTTGGTTTCCATGAATCTGATAAGTCATTTGTCATGCAGCCATCTGGGTCTCAGCTTCCAAAATTTTATGTTGTCTTCTTTCATAGCCTCTCTATTCATGTAGTTTTATGACTTTTAAGTATCTGACTATTGCTCTACAGGGATTCAGGTCAGAGTTAAAGCAGATGCATGTCTTCAATCCACCATCTTAACCCACAGTAACATTCAAAGCAACAAGCTTACAAAGGTGGCAAATGATTGGGCTACAGTTAAATGTAGCAGTAACAACCTTTGGGTCATGATGAACCACAAAATGAATATGAATTTATCAATTGATGCTGTGAACAGTTAAAATGAAATTAGAAAATAATTCTTAGAATATGAAAAGAAATTATTCTTCTGATATTTTATCCCCTTAGGAGAGAACTGTATTTGATTTTGGTTTCCACATTTCAGAGATGGATGGGAAAAAGCCCTGGAATAGGGGAACCAAAAGGTGACTTACAAAACAGAGTACCAAGCCTATGAGTAAAAGTTATTTAATCTAAAGGCTAAGAACTAACAATATTTTCAAGTATATAACTGATTTCCCAAGGGAAATTTTCATTAACTACTCTCTGTTTCCATAACGGAGTAACAAAAGAAAATAAGTTGAAGCTGTACCAAGAAAATGGGCAATTAAACATTTGAATGAGAATTAGGAGAAAAAGATTAATTTCTCTCTTTGAAAATATTTATTATACAAATTCTATCTGTGAAATAGAAGGTAAACGTGAGCCAGATGACGTCTGAATATCCCTTCCTTCTCTGTATAATGTAATTTATCACATTAATATTAATGCCTGCATTATATTAATGAACCCATTCTTCAAAGAAGGCAAGCCATTGGTCTGATTGGTTAGAGTAACTGTTGTGAGTTTGGGTTGGCAGACGAGACATGTGAGTTTGGTTTATGCAAGCTCCTATGTAAACTCTTCAATTTCCTGCCTCATTGAAAAGCATAGCCCAGGACAATCTAATTGACAAAAGATGCCTGAAAACAGAGGAAAGGCAATAAATAATACAGGTCTTTACAATTCATTTAAAAGCTCAGAAACATATCATTTTAAATTATAGAATATTAGAGTAAGGTTCAGAAGAAGTAATTACCTTAGTGCTAAATGACTATTTCTGAGCATATCTTAAAGCTGAACAATTTACAGCTAGAAGTAATTATTCAAAAGAATTTTCTGTTTTACTAAAAATATTTAAAAACATCCAAAGCAAATTACTTGTAAATTTAATCCTCTTTAATCCATTAAAGAGGAAAAATTAGTATTAGGAATGTTTGTGTTTAGATATTAAAAGTAGTCAAAGAGCTATATCTCAAATTAAGAAAAAATTATACTGAAATATATACATATTCTAAGTTCAATACAGCAAGTAATATGCAAAGTTTTGAACTATAATCATTGAATTTCATATTTCTCATAAAATACCCAATTTATAATTTAATATAGTAAAGATATTATAACTGTATTCAATGTGATAATTTGCAAAATTGTAACTATATATTAATTACAAATTTGTTTTATCTATTGCTACTGGGAAAAAAATGTATTAACATCAACCAAAGATGTCTCAGGTGGATAGTCAGGTAGTAAAAAGTTTTACTGAAAGGCTAGTGATTTAACATCACTCTTAGGAATTATTCTTCAGACCCTCATTGGTCTCCCATCATCACTGTCAATCTGCACCCAGAGCTTCTGGTCCTGTGGGTGTTGTAATATTTTCATTCTGCTTGCTTTGTAATTTGAGAATGTGAGGGTGAGGTGATTACTCTTTTGATAATTTCGCTAATATTCCAAATATGTTGGAGCTATCCCCTCAATAATTCTATTTGAAAAAGTGCTTTGTTTTACTTTCTTAGTGTATGGAACTATATTTATAAATAAGTTTTTTTTTATTGAAAACCCATTGAAAAATAGGTTTTACTCAGGAGTCATTTGCTCTTTACCAAAATTTGTACAAAATATGTATTTGTTTAAGTGAAATGTGCCTTTACAGTTTAAATGAACTAACGTGAGTGAAAAGACTCGAGAAAATTGAAATAATATTTTGCAAGATTTGTATGATTTGGCCTCTGTTTATTCTGACAGCTATAGTTTCTAGAATCTTTCTGTCATTTTTGTCCTTATTTGCAAATTAATACTAATTTAATCAGTAAACATTTTCTGGAAGATTTGTCTGCACCAAACCTATGCTGAATTTTTCACATTAAAGATTAGTTTCTTATTATATATTCATTGTATCCTTGACAAACTGTTTGTTTTACCAATAAAATCATTTGAATGTGCTTTTTGAAGAAAATATGTGAAGAGAAAAAAGAAACAATGTAGCTAATTTTTTGTTGTTTTGTTTATGGCATGGATATGCCTTCCTCCAGTTTTCTATTTTAAATCTAGTGGTATATATATATTAGATTTGTTAAATGTGAGATATACAAAATATACAAACCAAGCAAGTTTAAATAAAGAACCCAATTGTGTTTATAATGGACTTTAGATGAATTGACATTAATGATTTTACCAAAATAATTTCATATCATAGTAAAATATTGAATATGCTTGAGGTAATATTTAACTGACCAATGGCCTATGTCAGATTAGTGACCAAGAATTTTATAATAATAAGTATAATCCTGGAGTGATTATTTTTAAAAGTAATTTTTAAAAGTAATATTGTATAACAGATTTCTAGTCATAGAAAGAGCTCATCTGCATTTAATCTTATACTGTATGGGGCTTATAAAAACATGCATAATAGTTTTTTTTTTCCGAAATGATAATCTCTTTCAGGCTCTCTCCATGATTCCTGAACAAGAGCACTTAACGCAAAAAGTGTAAAATGCCCAATACAGGGCCCTGCTTACTGAAAATATTTAATTTAATTAATAATATGTTTTGTTTAGGAATTTATTTTACAGTGAAAATTCTTATTAATATTTTCATATTTACACATTTTGAACTTTTCTCATTATCCAGAGCTTTTCAATTTCATGAGTTATTAATATAACAATGTTCTACAGTGTATACTCATTTTCGTCCAAAAGCACTGTTGACTTATTAATAAGTCTCTAAATATTAATAATTGCTTGTCACCTGTGCCACCTACAAAGATACTCTCATGGCCTAATGGTAGAGCTCACCTTGAAGAAAATACCTTTAAATAGTCCTCCTGTCCCTCCCTGGATTCTTTCTTTAGGACTCAGATGAGCAACATTAGGCTTCAGGAAGTTTGGTGGATCAACAAAAGGGCAAATGACAATGACATTGTCCTTGAGAAGGCAACATTGCCTAGTGAGAAAGTATTCAATTCATGAAGATCACGAGTCAAAAACAGTCAAAACATTTCGATGTTTTTTTTTTTTTACATTTTTAAGTGTTCTAGATATTTTGTCAAATTCTCTTAACTTGTATGTTCTCAGTTTTAGTGTTTTCTTCAGGTTCACAGAAATGTATGGAAATTTTTTTGTTGTTTCCACTCTGTCTACAGTTGGAATTCAGTGAGAGAGTACTTGTCTGCACCAATACTATTTTTTTTTCCTTTGGCCAAATTAAACATACTTCCTACTAAACCTTGGCTAACTAATGGCACTGACTAACTAGAAATCAAACCAGAAAATAAATGAATCATATTGAGGGTGTATAATAAGATATTTTCTTTAAAAAGCAAAAATTAGTTGTTGACAAAGTACAGTATTTGCCCAGTATAGAAATTAAACAGGGATATCATAGTGAATATGAAGCCAATGACGATCTTCTCAATAAATAAACCTCTCTATTAGTAATGCAGTTTTGTTCAAGGATATAAAGTGTCACATACCATGTGAGTTATCTATTGCTGCATAAGAAAACACCTCAAATCTTTAGTGGCTTAAAACAACAACGTTTATTATCTCACACTTTCTGTTTATTCACTTCCAAGTTTATTCACGTGGCTGTTTGAGGTGGCTTCAGTTCCTCTCCCTGTGTGTCTCTCCACGGACTTCCTGAGTGACCTCACTACACAGCAGCTGGCTTCCCCAGGATGAGCGATCTAAGAGAGAGAGCAGTCAGGAAGCCACAGAGCCTTTTCTGACTTAGTGTCCCTAGTTGCACACTGTCAATTCAGCTTTTTCTCTATTCATTAGAAATTAAAAGTAAATTCCAGCCCACACTCAAGAATGGGGGAATTAGGCTCCTCCTAATTCTATTCGGAAGGGAATGTCAAAGAATTTGTGGACAAATATTTCAATCACCACACATACATTCACAACATTGTTGGAGGTGGCTTAAATATATTATTAAAACTAATTTTGAATATGAACCTAAATTCTCCATAAGTCACTACCAGAGGTTAGATTCTAGGTTATTGTTCTATCCGCTAGATTGGCTCCATCTCTGAAGCACTGAAAATTCTCAGATCCTCTGATCAGCACAGCTAGTCTAGATCTATATTCCAACAACTTTGTGCAATCCATTTTGTTTGACCAGTCAAAAACACTCTCTCACCAGTCAGATCAGTTCTTAAATTAGATGTGCTTAAATTAAAAACCAAATACTTCTTTTGTTGAATTTCATGTAAAAAATATTTGAAAATTTTTGACATAAAAAGTATTTGCATAACATGGTATATTATTTTCCCTTCCATAAATGAAGAAAGGATGGCTGTGTTTCTATCCCAGCTCAAGCTACCAGCAGCAATGTTGGCAGCTCAAGCTCATGGGAGGCCCGGTCCACCAGGCAAGGATGGGTTACCTGGGCCACCAGGAGACCCTGGACCTCAAGGTAAGTCTTCAAATATAGTATTTGTTTATCAGTTCCTTAACACTCAATATTTATAATATGCTAATCACAGTTAAGGAGATATATATATATATATACACATACACACACACACACACACACATATATATACACACATATATATATATATATACCTCTATATATTCATATATAAGATACCTGATATACCGTGTATATATATCTATATGATATATGATATATATATGATATCTTGTTAATATTTCACATTCTAGGAGAAAATTATTGCTCCTTCAAATTTAAAACTGATAATTATCTGCTGATCTAGATTTTGATAATAATATTTGTTATAATAACAGTAAAAATATGTGCTATATATCTTTATGATCTGGGCATCTCAGAGTTGTCCATGCCATCCTATCGATGCAAGTAGTCAAGAATCATCTTAGTATCTTAAAGAAACTGACGAAAAAGTTTTAAGAGATGCTACTATAAATAGTGATTTGGAGCCAAAATATATTTTTGAGAAAGTGTAGAATTCTTCTCCATCTCATAGAGCTTGTGGATGGCAACTTTTGAATTTTAAAGGAGAACTGACTCTGGGTGGTGAACACACAAGGCAATATATAGATGATGTATTACAGAATGGTACACTTGACATCTATGTAACCTTACTAATCATTGTCTCCCCAATAAACTTTAATTAAAAAGAAAAGAATTTCTCATATGGTTTCTAAAACTTTTAAAGCAGGACTTCACTTAAATTGGCAAAAAAAAAAAAAAAAAAAAAAAAGGACAGCTTTACGAGACAAGATCTTGGATGCAGCTTGACTGAATCTGGTAAGGCCATTTTCTAGAAATAGGTTAGCAATCAGCAAAGTGGCCAAATAGACCCTGGTTTAGAAGATTCACAACTCTGACAAGGAAATATTAAATGCAGTGAGTACATACCATGAAAGATGAGACCAGGGAAACTACTTTTCCTGTGCTACCACAGAGGAGCCAAAGGGCCCTCCTTGAAATAATCAGAAACTTGTACAAAGGAAAAAAGAGAAAGTTAACACCAAAATTACATAGGAATACAGTCCAAAATACTATATATGCAGAGAATTGTTTTTCCTTCACTAGTTCATTTTCCTTCCTACTGCTTCTCTGTAACATAGAGCCTTGTTTTCCGTAGGAAGTGCCCCAAAGTGATTGATGGATTCTCCTTCATCTGAAAGAACTACAACTGTCCCCAATTACAGGGTCTGTTATGGTCTTAACTTACAATCCGTCGTAACAAGTCTCCTGGTTTAGTTAGCACAGTGCAAAACAACAACAGTAAACTCACTCTAGTTTACCTAAACAGTATATTCGACCTTTCCCTTATTTCATAGATTTGGCACATAATTGGAAGAAAAAGTATAGAATCCAGTGTAACCTTCTGTGTGTTCACTGTTGTGTAGAGGGTGGTTAATTATTATCTTTCGCTAGTTGGGTCTGTTCTGAAGTCAGTTTCTGAGACTCAAACGAAGAGCTTGAAAGCCCATCTGAAGATGTGTAATACCTCCAACAACGTGAAGAATAAGAACTGTTAACACCAGTGGGAGAAAAACCTTGGATAGATGTTTCAAACAGTGGCAGTCTAAGAGGATAAGAACCATGGAAAGTCAAGATGTCAAGGAGTACCTTCTGGAACTGGAGTCACCTGTCTACACAGACATCTGTCTCCAGGCTCCCTGAGTAGGGAAGGTCCATCTGGAAAGCTTTCAGTCAGAAGCAATGCTAAGTCAACAGTGTCAGTGAAACTTTTGGAAACAAGACTTCAAGTCACCACTAGATTCACCTTCCATTTTGTGAAGGATTTCCATAGATTTTATCTGCAATTCTGCCGAGGAGATCTTATGGACTACTTCTTGGAGGTGGGGTAGGGGGAGACTTTGGATGCCATTCTTGAATTTGAAAGACTTCCCCGAAATGATTTTCAAGTTTTTTAAAACCCAAGTTTAGTAAACTTGACAAAACTTTTGTCTCACCGGAGGGTTTCTGACAAGACCTATCTTGACTCTAATTCAGCTAGCTGGCTCCTCTGTTTTGCATGATATCTCCTTTCCAGTATTTTCTAAATGCCAGAAATGCGCCAGAAAAATAACACTTGCTAAATATGGGATTCATTTTTTAAGCAATATTTACCTGTTGTCATGCTGTACTGATAATCCCCTCTAAAGCCACAGAGAAATTTGACTAAAAGGTAAAACATGGGGCTGCAGTTTGATGTTTGATTCCTCTGTAGGAGTTCCCAAGGAATTGAAAGGTTTTTCTCTAGTAGATAAATAGATGGGAATTGCTCAGAAGAAGATGAAGTTATGCATGTAACTTCAAAGCTTTGCTCTATTTAAAAGTTTTCTTGAAAAGGAAAGGAAAAAATGCATGTAAAACGGTTACCCTAGTGACCATGCAAAGCTCAGATGCTGTCAGCTGAGTGAGTCTTCATCATTGAGTTTGAGAGAACGTTGAAGTGGAAAATGCAGCCCAGAAAGGGAAAGGAGATGTGGGCTCAGAGCAGCAGTGAGTTCTGCCCACTCACGAGTTCTGTTTGATGGTGGCTCTTCTGAAATTTCTAAAAGAGATACTTTCTTCAGTGTTTTTCAGGAAACAAATCCATTTTCATTTGCTATAAAGAGGTTTGGTTTGAAATGCACTCTATAGAATGAGTCTTGAATTATCTTACTATCTTTAGGGAAGGACAAAAAATTGAAGGGGTCTCATAAGTTTCTTGTACTTATTCTCAGAAGCAGGAGACATGTAGAGTGGAAGGAAAGAGTTGATGTGAGACTATTAGAAGCATGCGATCCAAGTTTTAAAAAGGGAGTACTGTTCCTACCAAAAGTCTGATAATGAAAACTGATAGACCCTCTTTCAGGGTCCTGACCCTGCAGTAGGAATAGAGACTGTTAAGACTGGAGTTGAGTCACCTCATGTGCATTGTTTCTAAATTCTCCAAGGGGTGATTGTTGGCATCTTTTTAAAATTCAAAAGCATTTCCAGATAGTGTTATGTTTTAACCATCCCATGGGTTTTGATTATTGCCTTCCCTCTGTGCACTGAGAAGAGAACTTTTCTTGGTGTGAATTCCCACCTCAGGTCTGCAATGTAGGTCCGATTGCTGCCGGGGGTGAGCAAGAATGTGTCACGTTAGGATCAAGGAAGCCCCAAGAATCATGATCCAGCTGAGTTCTCGCATATAAATAAGAGAAACAAACTTTCATGATGTTGAGTTTATGCGAAAGAATTTTACTTAAACTTTTTCCAAACACAGTTGGTTCTCCACTTCTGGGAAAACCCTGAAGAACACATGCCACACTTGAAAGCTCTGTCCACACTGAGTGGATGTGGAGTTAGGAGAAAACAGATCCAGCTATTCCACGAGCCCTCCATCAGTTTTGATAGGAAACTATTGGAAATGGGTGTTCTTATATTTGAACTTTTAAAGTTTAGCTGTTATTGGTTTATAATGAAGGAAGCCTGTTATTTGTAAACCCGTGGCCCATAAGGTAGTTCACATGACTGACATAGATTTGACCTTTCAAATTTGTTAGCAGTCGGGAACGGAGGAAGTGGGAGGCATGTGTGTGTCAAAATGACTGAAGGGCAACGTGGTCGACAGGGAGGCAAGACCAGGAAGGCCAAACAACTCGTGTGGCTCACGGCAGGCCCACACCTCAAGAGTGGTCCTTCCAAAATGCCAGGAACAATCCTTGATTGGCCCCATTTGTCTGGCATGCATGTCGATGCACAGATTTACAACTTTGGAAGTAAATCCCTGGAGTTGAAATGGAAATCTGTGCAGTGGAAATAAATAAACTCTACCACCTGAAAGCAAGCACCAAATTTGTACAATGACTAGTACCTCTAGATGTTTCAATTAGGACACTGCTGTTGTTTGATTTCTCTTCTCCTACATAAGCTATGGTGATAGCAAACTGTCATCCTGCATATTTATAAGCCATGAAAATGCATGCCCCTTTGCAAAGAGACCAGCCTTTTAGTCTTTTCCAAATTTCAAATGAGGCCTACCCTAACTGGGTGAAAAGCTTAATTCTAGGAAGTAGGAAAGCTGTTATCGACTTTATTAGCATTCCTATCTGAAATTTTGTTGTGAAGCAATTATAAAATAAGACCCTGTGGCTTTATGGCAGCCTTCATAAGGAATGAGTTTTTGTCCTTTTTAGGAAATTTAAGAGTAGAAAACTGTTGTGTGCTTGTGCAATTCAGCAATGCTATTTATTAATAGTATGTTGTTATTAATCTAATAAGCTGAGAGATTTGTAGAAATAAATTATTACAGTCAACAGAAGTATAAATGTTACCCCATTAGACAAATATACAAATTATTGTTTCTTGTTTTGTGATACTATATGCACTTAAGTACATGGGAATAATGTATTTTTGTATAATATTAATATTTGAAAACTGAATTTAAAGATGTAGGTTTTAAATGAGCTATTTTTCATTTGGAATTGTGTTACAGTCTTATTAACCTTCTTGTTAATTGAAAGTTCATATATCTTTAGTTTATTTCTTCCTCATTTTTTATGCTAAGATCTTAAGCACTTACTAAGATAGGTTGAGGGTCAACTTTACAATCTTTCTGTAACAGTAAAACCTAGGTTGGGCTATCAGATATACCTCAGATAATAAATGTTACTTTACAGCAGAAATGTTTAAATAATGAATTTGAAAGGATGCTTTCAAAATGACCCTAAGTACAAACATTTTCCCTTGTTGCTTACATATGTTAAATGAAAGTCATTTATATAAAAGAAGTCTTGGTAATATTTTAAAGTTGAATATGTATTAACTTAGGGTATTGTGCCACGTGTTCAAGCCACTGTTTTCTCTAGGATCTAGGATTGAATTGAATATCTGTAACATGGTTTTCAGTCATAAATATGTGAAGATTTACCACTGGATATATTTCCAATATGCACCTCAAAATATATCCTGAATGGATACCCTTTTCCCACTATTTTCACATTTATGGTCAGGACACACCTCCAAAGCCAAGAAATAATGGTGTGGTGATTACAGTACTAATGTTATTTGGAAAATAACGTATACACTGTATGGTCAAGTCAAGACTGAGAATGGTAACCCCCAAATGTCTAATTCTCAACAATAATGAGAAATAATTTCTCTTACATACTCTTCACAGAGAACATTAAAATTCCTCCTCCTATCATGCTTAACTGTAATTGCACATCTTTATAAAATGGCACAACTAAGTTAGGGCCTGTTGTTTCCTACCGAGATACTCTCCTACTTATTAGCCTTGCTGTGTGTCTGCATGACTGCTCTGTTCATTTGGGACTAGGAACCATCTTTAAGCTGTTTAAGTATGAAAAAGTTGAAAATTAAAACTACTTATGATCACTGTGAAACTCTTATAGCTACAGAACTTTTCTTCAAACAAAGTCTTACATGGATGCCAGTATATAAAACACGGATCAAAATTGTTTTATGCCTTATAAAAGGCGGGATAAGGACTCCCAGAGGCACAAATTACTCTGCACATTTCTACCTCAGGTGACAGCAAGCATTTTCAAGAATAAGAATGCTTTTTATCTTAAAATGTACAGAGATCTTAGACCTAATTTATTTTGGTTAAAGCACCTTAAATTGATTGAGTTTAGAAGGATCCCTCAGTCTCCTCTTGCTTTCTAGAATTGTTGAAGCTCCTCATCCTTTGGAGTTAGAACCTGCCATGTTAAACTGTAGGGGTGCTGTTTTAACTACTTAGAAAAGATATAATGTTATGAACAGTAATTTGAACAAAGACCTGATTTTGTCCTCTCCTGACTCCTGAGATAGGTGGATTCACATATCTTCACACTCTTACTGATTTATTAAAATCATGATTTTTTGTTCCTTTCATTCCCTTTACTTCTTGGACTAAGGTCCAGCTTCTTGTTGTCATATTATCCTGTCCTTGTAGTAAGCAGAACTCTTTCAGTATACTTATATTTAGCCTGTACCTACTCTCCAGTCAGAATTCCTATTGAAGAGGGCTCACACACCTTGTCACAGCTATTTAAAAGAAAGTATGAATGATTCATTTGACTTCTTTAAGTATCATTTTCAGTGCCAAAAATCTCACTATCAAAAGTTTGACTAGTTGGAACTTTTTATAGTAGTTGCATGTTTCTAAGATCCTCATTGCCTATTGCATCTAATCTGTTTAATATGTAAGTTTCATAAGTGGTTCATGCAAAACAGATAGCTATTATACCATTTATGTCAAATGAAAGAGTTACATAAATATTCTAGACTAAAACATGATTTTTATATGTGCTGTTTTGCCATAGAACACTCTTACTTTTTGTGTCTCTCTTTTTATGTATCTCTCTCTTAGGCTACCGGGGACAGAAGGGAGAAAGAGGGGAACCTGGAATTGGCCTTCCAGGGAGTCCGGGTCTTCCTGGGACTTCAGGTAATAGTGATATTTATCTTCACAACACAAGCACCTTTCTAAATACAAGCACCATGCCTTCTCTCCTGTGGCCCTTCTGTGTTGCTACAGGAGAAGGTGAATAATCCATGTTCATTGGAGTCAGGGGGACAGAGCCATATCTGATCTGCCTTCTGATGTGGTCTTTCATTTCATTGGCTCCAGGTTTCCCAGGCTCACCAGGTACCCCAGGTCCCCAGGGGCCCCCAGGACCGAGTGGAAGATGTAACCCGGAAGATTGCCTCTATCCTGTATCTCATGCCCATCAGCGGACAGGTGGGAAATAAACACACCTGAGGAAGACTTGATTTTGGGTGATAGCTCCTTGCTGCTGGAGCTATCTTAATAATGTCAAACCCTCATGATCTGTGAGGCTATTTCTTGTTTTTTTGTTTTTTGGGGTTTTTTCCTTGTGTAGGCAGACATTAAAAGCAACAATTTGAATCCAATTTCTATAGTAATTGCGATATCAGCATTTTTAGACTTTTCCCCAAATTCATTCCATATGTTTTGCTTTACCGTTACTGATTTTTATTCAGGGTTTTCTATGAAATACATAAGCAAATCTTATCATTAGTTCTTCTTCAAGAGAAAATTACACCTCCTGATTTCGTAGACTGATGATGATGTACATTTTGTAGTCTCATCAATTTATATTTGGCCTTTGATTTCTGAATTGTAAAGTTTCAGGCTTACCCTGAAGTTTTCTTGATGTTTAAATTTACTGTCATTGCTAAAAATTTCATTAACGTTTTTGATATAATGCATTGCTCCTGCTAAATGTTTTTTGACTACTTTTTATAGCTTAAAAATTCTTATACCATCCTACATCCATCCTATTTATGCATAGAAATAGATAGGCAATAAGAGTTTTACTTTATAACTTATATTTTGAAAAAATACATAAATAAAAGGAGGCTATTTTATCAGGGAGTCCAAAAACACACCATAGCTTACTACTGAAATAATTTTGTTAATTTTGTATAATGAGCTCAATTCAAAACAATCACCACCAGCATGAATATAGACTGCATGAAAAGCGAGGAACGAAGTCCAATTGTATATGAGTTCCAGAAGAAAAGCTTAACAAACACTGTGGTCCCTTCACTGAGTTTCTCATTTAGGAAACAGAAAGCTGTTTTCCCTAAGAAGTGTATGGTGGTGAAGGCACCAAGCTGTCAATGGTACTTTTGAAGCTTAAATGGTGTAGCCAGGTCTTTGGGCTCCTGTATCTGTTATCCTTCTGACCTCATCCCTCTCAGACTTTAAGACAAGAACCAGCCATTGTAACAAAGGATGGGATTTGTACTGACTAGAAAACAAAAAAACAAACTTCCCTTGAAGATGAATGTGTGGCTTTGGCAGATGCATATGGACAAAGTGAAACCCAGAAGCTCTTATGGAGAATCTCCAGAAGCTTCAGCAAGAGGTACAGGGCAACCAAGAAAGCCATGAGACCGAATATGCAACTAACACTCAGACCAAAGAGTTAACACTCACTTCAGGGGATACGGCAGGCGCTGCAAAAGCCCATGTCCTCTGACAGGCAATGAAAATACAGTGATCACCAAGCAAATCACCACATGGTATGTTTATTGCCTAACTGTACATTATTTTGAGAAACTGTGGGTTGGAAACAACTGATTTTCTGGAACGTTGGGCACGAGGATGTTGCTGAAATCTAAGTAGTCGGCCCCATAGAAGATGGGAGACTGCCACCCACAGCGCTTCTGGCACAGAAATCAGGAGGTCACACTTCTTCAAAGGACAGTGCAAATTCCAATTTGTCTGAAGCAGGTTAGGGTGATTCCTTTTATCTGTTAATGGAAAAATGAGTTTAGAAAGGCAAGCCCACTGAATTTGGAAAAAGCTGTGAGCAGAATTATATTGGTAGCGTGCCTAAATTAAGACAGGCTTTGTTCAAATGCACCCATGACTTGAACTGATTTTCATTATATGTGAATAAACTGCTGGTCAGGTACTAGCTACATGGCTGTGCATACAAACCACCTTTGGTTATTTCGTATTGAATTGTGCTATATATTTCAATTCCAAGTTTATTTATTTTCCAAGGTTATTTTATTTATTTGAAGTGTTTTTAACTTTAAATTGATTTTTTTCTTTTGTTTTCTGTGCAATACCTACAATGGTGCTGTGTTTTAAACTTACACAATTGAAATATACATATGCATTTTTAGTAAAATGATAATTTATCCCCCAAAAAATGTACAGAGACCTAAATCTGGTGCTATGTGTATATCTTGAATTTTTAATTTGTTGAACTTTAATGTGTCAAATTTTCTGAAAGCTTACAACTCACCTGCCACTCATTAATTTACTTGAATTTGTCATAAAGCTAAACATTTTGTTTTCAAAGATTATTTTCATATTAATAGGTTGTGTATCCTTATGCCTCTTTGCTAATCCAGAAGTATTTGTGTTAGCATTTTAATGTTTTCATGAACTTTTTTGCTGATGGTGATTAATGTATTTTTTCTTTATTTTTGTTGAGTCGATCCTTTCATATATATCAAAAGACTTAATTCATTTTCTTGTTTTACAACTTCTGTTCATTTTAATTCCACAGAATATGTCATGCAGCCATTCTTACAAATTGCATATTTAGGAACTTTTCTTTTCTCTAAATTCCATTAATGCTGGACTAGTTTACTCCTGTTTCAAGAATTTGGATTTATTCAGGTGATTTAAGTGGGGGGGGGCGGAATATAATGTTATATGATGTATATTACAAAATAGGGCTGTCACAGTGATTCACGCTCGTTTTTGTAATAACTGACGCATATGACTAAATCTACGTTCTGCATAAATACAGAAATGGGGCTGTGTCCCCATGAGACAAGCCTTTCTCACCCTACTGTATTATCTACCTTCCAACACTTGTTCCTCTCTCATCTCTGTACCCATGAAATGCAACACAGAGCAAAAAGAAAGACTGGGTCCAGCTAATATAAACATTAAGTAAAGTGGAGATTTGGCATTTGCCTAGTTTTTTTAATAAAAAGATAGTGGATCGTTAAAGCCCCAAAGTAGGGTAGGAAATTTGCCCCTAAATAACTTGGTAGTTGCCAATTCTTTTGTATCATTTTATTTCATTCCAAAACATTTGTTTACTTTCACGTAGATGTCAGTAATGTCCATAGCAGGGAAGAAGAATTACCAAATTTCCTGAATTATCTCTTGTTTGGACACCCATACAACATAAGTGTTTAAATATGAAATAATTATAGGCCATGATGACAATTAATCATTAAAACTGTGTTTGCCTTTTGTAAGTATGTTTAGATTCCAGTCAAACATTTTATACCAAGATCAGTTAACACTTTCAAATAGAAATGTTTCTGTGCAAAGAATAAGGTAGGACTTCCATTAATATTTATGGCCTTTGGAATCTAAAGAAAAAAGGAAGAATCTTTCATGAGTTTATTCATTGTTCTTTCCTACTGAAGATGTTAATCCCTTTTTCCTAAGCATAACAGAAACACAGCCAGTCTTAACCTTTGTAATTTTTCACCTGTGATCAATATAACTTCATGACTTTAATCCCATAGGTTTATTTCTATATTTTCATGATGTTGTTGAAACTTTAAAATTTTAGTCACTTATGTTATATAGCTTAATTATCACATGATATGTTGTTGTCTGTAAAAGTTGTCATTTAATGTTTGGATTATAAAATCATTTTTTATGAATATGTTTTGGGAGTTAAATAAGATTTCACTTTTCTTGTGATATACCTCCTTTTGTCCACAAGATGGTGTTTAAAACAATTTGAATCAGAAGAACTGAACAGACTTGCAGAAATACAAGGGTAGAAACAGTTTAGTGGACAACAACTAAACCAGATCCTTGCCTTTGCACTTATTATTTTTTTACTTTTGTAAATAATTTCTTGTTAATTTATGTTTTCTTAATTTATATATTTTTTCATTTTAAGTATCTGTTAAAATGGCACAATAACCTTTGATTCATTGGCTCTTTCAATTTTATTTCTTCAGTGGATTTATATACCTAGTTAACTTGCAAATTTATTATTTATAACTTTAGTTTGTTTGTACATGGCCCTCATATTTTAGTGATTAACATGAAAACAGCTAAGTAATCATCCTACCTTTTGGACAGAATACTCTCTTTTGACAGAGAAGTAAAAAGCATTTAGCTTAATACAAGAAGTTGACCACTTATAAAATTATATAGTGTCTAAATCTTCATATTGTTCAAGGTACTTAAGATTTTACAATTAGATTTGTATTTTATATTTTTCTAGAACTGTATCACTATTTACAAAAGTAAGACAAGGAAGATTATTTTTCAAAATACCATTTTAATTTTCCTAACATTTGTATTAATATCCTGAGACTAAGAATTTCTAGGTTAAGTTATATGCTTAAATTTTTTCAATGAATTTTCATAATAGTTTTACAGAGCTGTTCATTGCTATTGTTCTTAAATTATTTTTCATATTTGTTCACGTCCACCTTCTTAAGACACTGTTTATTGTCATTGTTTCTTAATGTTATTTTTTCTCTACTGTTGAATGTACCCGCCCTTTTAATAATTTCCTCTCAGAGATTATATACAATTCTAAGAGGAAAAGATGCAGAAAAAATTGAATTTGTGTCTTTTATGCTTAGATACTTCAAAGTGACTTAGCTCATTGTACTGTGTTCATTTATTAGTTGGCCAGTAAAGGTAGCATTAATTACATTAAATTTGTTTAATTACTAGGAGTCCCAGAAAACAAGACAAATGGGTGTCTTCAGTTTTATTGTGTGGTGTAGCTCGAGCTACAACCCAAACCCAGCAAAATCATGCCAGAGTAACTGGTCAGTTTAGTTAAGTTGAATAAAGAACCAGGTGAACACAGAGAAAACTCATTCAAACAAACAGACCCAGAAGAGCAAAAATTTACCTCAAAGATAAAGTAGGTTTATAAAACCAAAGCCAGTCTAAGAAAATCTAAATGGAAAAAAGATCCAATAATGAATGATATATGGTACAACTTGAGTTAGCTACTTGCTTCATGAATTTGTCAAAAGTGAATACTGCTAGTAAAGGAGGAAATTTCACTAAACTTGGGGGTTAGGTCAATAAGATTTAAGTTTATCAGAAGGGTGTGTGTGGCTTGACCATAATAAGCTTATGGGTGGAAAGATGATAATTACATTACAACTTTTTATTTTGCTGTATTATTTAAAGTGTATTTTAGGGATATTTTTCAGTGTATTAATGTATTTAAGTTCAGATTGTTTATGGCATATTTTATAACTATTTATTTTAAAAATAACATTTAGAATGCATTTTTTCCCCATCCTGTTTGTTCTCTATCTTACCTCATCAAACCATTTAAGATTTAATTCAACACACTTGTGTTAAGTGGAATGGCTCTAGTTTTATTCTAAATCTCACATGGATATCATGCTTTGAGGCCTTGATTCCTATATATTCATAATGCATAATGACCTTGTCGCTTATGTCAGCAATAAAGAATTTGACCCTAAATCAAGGGATTCTAAGGTGTAGTTGTTAATACCAGGTCCACTTTTCACCGCCTCCGGTGGGCAAAGCACCACACTTCAGTTTCATTCTGTTAGGTCTCACTGACAGGCGTGCTCCGAAAACACTCAACTTCCATACCAAGCTTGAAGCACACAGATGCCAAGAAAACTGTACATTGGTCTATCAAAGGGTTCTTTTACTGGTAATTATACTTGTGTTTGTCACACGAATCAATGCTTAGTTCATGTAATTAAGTGTATAACCCATCTCCCTGGCAGCTCATTAAAAGCCTGGTCTAATGATTTCGGATGAAAATAAGCAGAAGCAAAAGTCTGAGAGCGAGCAGTCCCATAAAGTGATCTCCTCACTAAAATCATTTGAAACTCATTGGTGTAGAGGAGCCAGAGCAAGATAAGGAATATTACAACTAACTTTCTCATAAATATAAACTCTTTATCATTAGTGGTAAGACGCTAGGTAATAAAAAGTTAAATACATCGCATGATTTCTTAACAGAAATTAATTACATCACCACCTGCCGGTGGGCTTACAAGTTCACTTAGACGAGGAAGTGAGGCCCATACTGCTGGACCATTCACATCTTCAGATCTCCTTATGATGTAGTAAATTACACATGTGCTTTCCACTGAATACTCTTAAGTCTTTTCACACACAAATTTTCACCTTGGAGGGCAAAGACAAATTAAATAAATCTCAAAAAGTTACTTCCTTGGAGCCAGTTTCCCTCATTTGTTCTCTCTAGTTATTCTCAGAAAACTTGGAGTCAAGAGCAAGATGTGAAGGCATGTTAAGGGGAACGTCAGCATAGATTGCCATTTATTAAGACGATTAATATTACGAAGACTAAAAATAAGGCAGTCAGCATCATCTTTCTGATAATGTAACAAATATGTTGCATTTCCTCTAGTTAGTCATTTAAAGAGTACTTGAGCATGCGTATTTGTAATCATACATTATAATTAACCAATTTTAGTTTAATGTTTACTGAGCCATATGCACTTAATACTGCCATGTCCTAGATTACAAACTCGCTAAAAAGGGCTAAGTACACAGCTGAAAAGTATTTATGAAAAACGAAAGGATTTGACTTATATTTATTGAACACCAATATTTGTTTTTTTAAAAAATGATATTTAAAATCATTTATGTCCATTGCCCATTTGTAAACAGCAAAATTACTAGTTTGTTAGTATTATTTTACTTTGCTCTTTCACTCCTTTTTCAAGGGTACCAGAAAAATGTCTAAAAGCAATTTTCTCAATATTTGATATGATTTTATGTATCTTTTGTGATCTTCCCCCTATATTGGTTTATTTTTTTTTTAACTCAGAGATATTATACACATTACAACTATTAGAGCCAAAAGTTTAATAGCCAAAAGTTTAAATAATACAATCAAAGGTGATCTTCTAAAGTAGGGATTTACATTAAACTTATTTAAGGTTGCAAATAAATCAGATTTTACTAATGATGTTTAAGAATAGCAATATTTGTTTAGTCAGCCTGAAATATAAAGTGTCCGTAAATAATCAAATCAGTCACATAACCGATAGGACTACTCCTATACTCTTCTGCTAGACAGAAGTCACTTATCCCAAATCATGCCAGTGAATTTATGTGCTCAGACTGGGAAGTGATTTCCATAGTTCTCAACGAACCTGTCTGATATTTTGGATGTAAAGAATATTGTAACGCCGCAGAAGCACTGACTAGAAATAAATCAGAAATCATTTGCCCCCAAATAACATGCCAGTTTCTAACTAACTTTAATTATTCTCACGCTGCTCTCTCAGCAAGTGCTCTAGGTGATACCTCATCCAACTTTTAAAAATATCCACCGGAGGTTTTGGAGATTTCTGTTTTGCTAGAGAAAGATAATTTGGTCTGATTCAATATTTATCAACCCTCTTTCATGGACAAGATTTGCAGGACGCTTTTCTTTTCAATGCCTTGGTCAAGTATTTACTGCTTCTGTAAACTATTTCACTTCACTGAGTTTATAATGGATTGTTCCCATCATTTGGAATGTGCTAGCTTTACATAATCTATTTGTAAGTGGTTATTTCCAATATTGCTTATGGTATCTGTGGAGCTTGTTGTACAGCCTTTTATATATCAAGTTTGTAAAACATTTTAACGAACTGTTCTTTGAATTTTTTTTTAATTTTCTTATGAATACGATATTATAGAACTGAGAAACATATTTATTTGGTTATCTAATTTTTCTTTTATTATTAATTTGATTACGTCACTCCAGTTAAAATAAAACCACCTTGGTGAAAAGACAAGGCGATTTCTTTGCATTTATTTGACTATGTGTCACAGAACCTGAAAAGGTTTGCCATTTACATAAAGACCATTTAAGAAGTTAAAACAGATATCTCTATTTCCAAAAATCATCTACTCCACACAAAGGAAGAACATCTCCTTGGTGTGTGTAAATGGCACTCACCTACGGAGCCACGTTGAGCTGAGTCATTCTCCTTAAGCACAATCCATGCCAGACATACAAACGAGATGCCAAAAACAGTTTGAAGAAACTCCAAACACACATTACATGATGATTAATTTGACCAAAGAAATAGGGCTAAATTTTTTAAATGTATAGAATGTACACACGAGAAAAAAAAAGTGATGTTAGAAATCCTTTTAGGGCTCACTCTCCCTTGACTCAAGAGAATTGAGTTCCATAAACTAACTGAAAATATTGACTGTTTTGTGCACTGCGCTATGCCCTGGGACAAGTCACTCATACGCACTGTAACATAAAATGAATATATTAAGTCTGATCGATAGTGTATATAGATGTTGATAAAACAGCAAGCCAATGTGAGTATGTAAATAGTAATAAAGCGCTTGAGTGGTCAGGCAATACCTATCTAACTGATAAGAATACAGTGTTTGAGCCGAGCTGCCTTTATATAATGTGTATAAGAACACTGGTGAAACAAAAACCACTTTTGCAGCAGTGAAGTTCTAAATAGGAAGGAGCTAACAAACCGTTGAAATGAAGCCAACGGTTCCTAACCTAGAAACCGAGCAAGGCTAGACTTAGGGGATCCATGAAGTCTCTGAAGTAGTCTGCGAACTGTTTGCGCATATGCATTTGTGCATTTTTCTGGGGTTTGAGTCCATAACTTTCATTAGACTTTCAAAAAGGTCCATGAAGCTTCCCGCCCTACACCACACACACACATATATAGAAAGAATTTCTGTCACTGGGTAACATCTTCAGGGGAATAGTAAAGTCTTTTGATTTCTCTGTAGAAAAAAAGCACTAATATTATAAACATATGCCTATAAAAATACCAATAATGTAAATGTTTTAATGTATCTAAATAAGTTCAGTGACTTCTTTTTATTGACCATGATTATTTACAAGAAAACATGCAAGAGATTAAGAAACCATATTTATTTCTTCTTTGGTACAACCAGAGATGTTACCTCAAACTTTTAAAATAAATAATCTCATCAACAAATCTTACGAATGGCAAGATAGTAAAATTCCTTCTTTGCTTTCACATAGAAGAACTCAAAATGTTTATAGGTTTGGGATACAGTACAGTTCAACAAAAATTCAGGCTGACTGTGAAACCCAACGTGTGCTGTACGGGTATCATTCTCCGTGGCACAGAGCTTTCTTGCCATTCCCGAGACAGCACATCAATGGGGATTTTAAGCACCAGTTCTACTGACTGTAGTGGGGTTTCTTCATAATTAGTCTGTAACCCTCTAAGTAGCTAAACAATAATCTGAGAGCAACATCTAAATAAAAAATGAAAATAACTACTGCAACTGAGGTACACCAAATAGTTGTTTTTGTTTATTGGCACAGTGGCCCACAATATATCACATATGTATAGCACACTGAAGTTCAAGGTCCTAGGAACAGGATTATAAATTTAAAGGGGTTTTTTTTTGTTTTGTTTTTTAACCAATGACTCTGCTGTCTCCCCTCCAAGGGAAAAGAAAGAGGATTTATTGAATAGCACCATCGTTTTAAATCTGATCATCCGGTAGGACTTCTGTATAATGTTGAAGGTAGTGTGCTGTCCTCTCTTGCCCAGGCTTTGGGTAGTGTTTCTCCACCAAGCTCCTTTTCCAGCCATGGTTCGTGGGACGGCCAAGCAGCACTAAGCCTTTCACTTAGTTGGCCCTTTGCCTAAGGCTCGTTGACCAGGATGCACGGTGCAGGCGGCTGGCTCGCAGAAACCAGCAGGGCCCGCAGGACCAGGGGGGCCGGGCACACCAGGAATTCCTGCCACCCCTGGACGGCCTCGCTCACCATCCCGGCCGTTCTTCCCAAAGACGGCAGCACCTGGCTCACCTGAAACACACAAAGAGTGGTAATGTGAACAGGAGACCCCTCGAGGCTGCAAACTGGCAGAGAGCACAGGACCCCCGCAGCACAGCAGTGTGCACATAGGAGCTAATGAATGCTTTTGGAAATGATGATGAAGATAAAATTCCTTTATTGAACTTGGGTTTCTTAGATTTTGAAAGTGGAAGACCTCACATCTCTAACCCACTTTCCATCGGTACAGCTGTGCTACCCAGTGTGGTAGCCTCTAGCCACGTATGTCTATTGAGCACTGAAATACACATCTCAGGCAAACTGAGATGAACTGTAAGTGTAAAACACACCTGCACTATGAAGATTTGTTACAAAAAATGTAAACTTTTTCATTATTAATTTCTGTATTCATTACATGATAAAATGATATTTGGGACACTGTGAGAGAAATAAACTATATTATTAAAATTAACTTCACCTGATTCTTTTTACTTTTTAAAAGATTTTTATTAAAAATATAGCTAATGTACAACATTCTATTAGATTTAGGGATGCACCATAGTTATTCAACATTTACATACCTAAAGAAGTGATCACCAGGATAAGTCCAGCAACCATCTGACACTGTGCCACACAATCGCAATATTATTGCCTATATTCCCTATGCTGTACATTATATCCCCATGACTTATTTGTTTTATATATATACCTGGAAATTTGGACCTTTTATTCCCCTTCTCCTTCCCCCCCTTTTTAAATTTATCAATTGCAGTTGACATTCAATATTATTTTATATTCATTGCAGGTGTACAGCATAGTAGTTAGATATTTATATAATTTAAGGAGTGATCCCCCTGACTAGTCTAGGACCCACCTGGCACTATACATAGTTATTACCATATTATTAACTATATTCCCTGTGCTTTACATCCCCATGACTATTTTGTAACTACCAATTTATAGTTTTTAATCCCTTCATCTTTTCACCCTGCCTCCACCCCCTCCCATCTGTCACCCCAACAAATCTACTACCCATCTGACACCATACATAGTTATTACAATGTTATTGACTATATCCCTTATCCTATACCCTACATCCCCATAAGTACTTTGTAACAACAAATTTGTACTTTATCCCTTTACCTTCTTTCACCCACACCCCCAATCCCCTTCCCATCTGGAAATCACCAAATGTTCTCTGTATCTATGAGTTTGTTTCTGTTTTGCTCATTAATTTTGTTCTTAGATTCTGCATATAATCAAAATCACATTGCATCTGTCTTTGTCTGATACACTCCACTCAGCACAATACCCTCCAGGTCCATACATGCCACCGCAGATGGCAAGAACTCATTCCCATCCATGCCCGAGCAATATTCCATTGTACATATGTATCACCTCCTCTTTATCCATTCTTCCTTCAACGGACACTCAGGCTGCCTCCACATCTTGGCCATTGTAAACAATGCTGCAATGAACATATGGATGCATACGTCCCCTTGAAGTAACGCTTGGGTTTCGTCAGAAAAATACCTTGAAGTAGGTTACTGGGTCCTTCTTTGTCTCTTGTTATAGCCTTCGTTTTAAAGTCTATTTTGTCTGGTATAAGTATTGCTACCCCAGGTTTTTTTGTTTTTGTTTCTTTCATTTTCATGAAATATCTTTTTCCATTTCTTTACTTTCAGTGTGTATGTCTTTCAATCTGAAGTGAGTCTCTTGTAGGCAGCATTATGTAAGGGTTTTGTTTTATTAACCATTCAGCCTTCCTATGTCTTTTGAGTGGAGCATTTAATCCATTTACATTAATTGTTGATAGATATATACCTATTGCCATATTATTATTTATAATTTTGATCTGTTTTTCCCCCCTTCTTAAAGAAGTCCCTCTAAAATTCCTTGTAATACTGGGTTGGTGGTGATGAATTCCTTTAGCTTTTTCTTGTCTGGGAAGCTCTTTATCTGTCCTTCGATTCTAAATGTTAGCCTTGCTGGGTAGAGTACTCCTGTTATAGGTCCTTGCTTTTCATCACATTGAATATTTTGTGCCAATTCCTTCTGTCCTGCAAAGTTTCCGTTGAGAAATCACCTGACAATCTTATGAGAGCTCCTTTATAAGTTACTAGTTGCCTTTCTCTTACTGTTTTTAGGATTCTCTCCTTGTCTTTAACCTTTGCCTTTCTAATTATGAGTCTTGGTGTGGGCCTGTTTGGGTTCATCTTGTTTGGGACTCTCTGCACTTCCTGGACTTGTATGTCTATTTCCTTCACCAGGTAGGAAAGTTTTCAGTCATTATTTCTTCAAATAGGTTCTCAATCCCTTGCTTTCTCTCTTCTCCTTTCGGTACCCCTATGATGTGAATGTTGTTATGTTTGATGTTGTCCCAGTGGTCTCTTCAACTCTCCTCATTTTTTTTTGCGGGGTGGGGGAGGATTCTTTTTTCTTTTTGCTGTTCTGATTGGACGTTTCCTGCTACCTTGTCTTCCAAATCACTGATTCAATGCTCTGCTTCATCTAGTCGCTGGTGATTCCTTCTAGTGCATTCTTCATTTCACTTATTGTATTCTTCACTTCTGACTGGTTCTTTTTTATGGTTTCTATGTCCTTATTTATGCTTGCTATCTCTTTGTTGAAGTTCTCACTAAGTTCCTTGAGCATCCTCATAACCATTGTTTTGAATTTTGTATTCGGTAGGTAGCTTGCCTCCATTTCGCTTAGTCCTTTTCTGGATTTTTCACCTGTTCTTTCATTTAGGATGCATTTCGTTTTCTCATTTTGGCTGCCTCTCTGTGTTTGTTTCTATGTATTATGTAGATCTGCTATGTCTCCTTGTGTTGGCCAGGTAGCTTAATGTAGTAGGTGTCCTGTGGGGGGCCCAGTGGCACAGTCTCCCTGGTCACCTGAGCCAGCTGCTCCAGGAGTGTCCCTTGTGTGGCTTGTATGTGCCTCCTGTTAAAGTTGAGCCTTGATTGTTATTGGCATATCAGTGGATGGTATTAACCTTCAGGCTGACTGTCTCTGGGGTTTGGTCACATCCATAGCTTATGGGCTGCTGTGCAGAAGGCTTACCCCACTGAGTGGGATTCACCTCAGCAGGCTCTGGTGCCTATTGAGACCACTCTTTTGTGTCTGCCACTTATGGGGCTGATTGGTTGGTGCTCTGTTGTGCTCTGAAGACATCCTCCAAGTATGTTGGTTCTGGAGCCTTTTGGAAAGGGCTCTGATGCAGGCCCACTCAGCTACTGCCTGACTGGCCGGGGCTATCTGATAGGAGCTACAAAGTGATCTACAGTTGTTGGCTGCCTATGCTAACCCTGGAAGCATGTGGGAGAGACCATGCTGTGAACCGAGGATGGCTGCCATCAGTACCAAGCCTAAGGTAACTCCATAAAAAGCCAGGACACTCAGAGGCCCCTTGTCAGCTTCCAGCTCCAGTTTGGTTCATCCACTGATTAAATCCTCATGTGCTATGTGAGTTAAGTGAGGCAGGCTGGTAGGGAGTCACTAGAGTGGGAAGAGTTGCGGTCACCAGGTTAATGTAGACTCTGGTTTGGTGTCAATGCTGATCCTGGCGTGACTCAGCAAAAATCTCACCAATTTCAATCACTGCTCACCTGGGGTGCGTGGATTCTGATAGTTTTTCAAGAACGACCGCAATGCGGGAGGGGCTTGCTGCTCATGGAGAAAATGCCTCCAGCTGTGGGTAAGTTGCAGGGGGCGCTGGGGCAGTGCCCAGCTGAGTCAAGAGGGTGGAGCGATGGATCTCACCAGGCCAATCAGATTCAGATTTGGCCTGTAGGGGCAGGCTCAACATAGGAAAGATGGTGCCTGCCGGCCTACTGCATGGGAAGAAGACCCACGTCTCACAGGGAAAATGCCAACTGTCCTCCAGTCCTCCACCTCAGTCTGCCTCCTGTATGTTTCTGACGCTCCCTGAGTTACCATCTCTCCGCTGGAGCCCAAGGTAAGTGCCCGCCAATGAGTGAGTCTCTGTGCGGGGCATTAAGAGGACATCTGGGTTTCCTGCAGCTTTCTGTCCCACTCGAATGTTCGGAATCCACACTGTTTTTCACAGCTAGATGTTATGGGAGCTCCTGTTCCCAGCACCAGTACTTGGGCTGGGGACCCTGCTGTGGGTGGTTGGGTATCCTCACTCCTCCAGGGGGAACCTCCACAGCCGAGGTATCCCTCCTGATTTTCAACCGCCACAGAGGTTTGAGGCCTGTTCTGCGTTTCCGTCCCTCCTACTAGTCCCGTCGTGGCTTCTTTATATTTTTAATCATAGGTCTTCTGTTTGGCTAGACTTCAGATGGTTCTCCAGGTTGATTGTTCAATAATTTAGTTGTAATTGTAATGTGTTCACAAGGACACAGGCACAGTGTTTCCTCTACCATCTTGGATCTCCTCTTTTGACTTTTTTAATGTGGCTACTAGATTTAAAATTACTGGAACTTGTGGCTCTCATTATATTTCTTTTGAACAGTACTCCAATAGCAGTATCCCTTATTTCTAATAAGTGATCAATATCCAGACGGGGTAAATATAGCTCAGTGGTTAGAAGAACAGGTTTTGGAGACAGATAACTCTAAGTTCTAGTGCTTCTGTTTATGGATAGGGTGACATTAGCAAGTCACTAATTTCTCTGTTTCTAATGGGATAATGCCTTCCTTATAATTGAATTCATGCCTTAAAGCATCTGATAAATGGGAACTCTTATTATGATTATGAGAATATTTTTGATTATGTTCTTTTAGAAACCATGCGATGCACCCTACAAAGTTCCGTGACATTCTTCTCAGCAGGAGCTTACCCCAATGGGAACGTCACCACAGCCTTTGTTCCTTTAGAGCATTTCTTCCTTTTGTCACATTCAAAGCTGTTTGGTTCACCCAGTGAGGCACCCATAGCAAAGAGGGATTTCTGCTGAACATTTACCCTATCACACCAGCCATGTTTCATACTATTATTGCAAAGGTGGCAATAAGAAACCAGGGTAAATCAAATTGTATGTGTGATGATAATATAGTTTTATAGAGATCCTCCTTCCATCTCATCCGTCTTAATTTGTCCATTCAGCCAAAAATGAGGAGGCCAAATTTACATGTTCAATTACATATTTGCTCAGGTTTACTTTCCTTCTTTCTTGGTGTTTAGTTTTCTATTTTAGTGGTCTATTACAGATGTCTTTTGTTGGGTTTATTATAGTGGTCCAGTCTTATTTACATATACCTCATAGACTTCTAGAAGGAAGGCAGGTTAGAGATCCTATTTTACATATCACATCTCATTCTTCCCATTATGCTTACAAATTAGATCCACACAAAGTAATGTAATAGGATAAAATATGAATATGTCTTAAGAGAATAATTATCTTTGAAAATGTCCATCTCAAAGCTATAGATAAGTAGAGAGAAATAATTTCCTCTCATTTATCCCATAAGCTTTTATATGACTATATTAAGTGCAGATGAAGCTGGTAATTATGGTTTTTCCTCTGAAGACGAGGCCCCTGAGAAAGTTTCTCCCTCATCCAGAGCACCTATAAGTACCGTGTTTCCCTGAAAGTAAGACCTGGCTGGACAATCAGCTCTAATACATCTTTTGGAGCAAAAATTAAGACCCGGTTTTATATTATATTATGTTAGATAAGACCCATACTTATATTATAGTAAAATAAGACCGGGTATTATATTAATTTTTGCTCCAAAAGATGCATTAGAGCTGATTGTCCAGCCAGGTCTTATTTTCGGGGAAACACAGTAAGGCTTTAGCAGACCATGCTTTTAGCAGAGCCTATTTAGATCTCCTGACACTGGGTGTAGTCAAAGGTTGATCCTTTTAAGGTTTAAAAGATAGGCCAGATATAAAGGCATATAAAAGGTGATTTTCATGCTCTTTACCAGTAGCAATGTTGCCACTGAGTCAGACCAGGTCTACCTTAAAATCAAATCAAGGTTAAGAGGAGAAAATGCCCAAGGAAAGGTTGCAAACCAAATGACCACAGGAACAAGGCAGGTATGGTAGGTTGGGATGGGCCAACTGAAGCCCACGAGCCAACTCCTGTTCTTGTCAATAGTTGTATCAGAACACAGCCAAGGTCATTCGTTTGTATATTGCCTCTAGTTACTTTTGCACCACAAGGTAGAGCTAAGTAGCTGCAACAGAAAACACCTGGCCCTAAAGCCACACCATATGGTGCTTTACAAAACAAGTTTCTGACTCTTAGTGTTATAAAGAAATGGTCCTGGGTTAAGAGACTCCCAGCTGTCTTTACTAGAAGAAAACCGATGGCACAAGGGTAATGAAAATGGGGCTGGATAATAATATTCCACAACAGTGTGGGGTAGGCAGCTGGGAGCACTGCGGCCTGTGAACTAGCGAGTGGATGCCAGCAGTGCTCCGCTCCAGCGAATATTAATCGATGCCGTGAGGGAATATGGTCCCGTGGTGCCAGGACCTCTGATGATGTTCAAGAGAAGGTAGGGTGCTGAGTAGTTAAATACATGTCTCTCCATTTATAATGGTAGCAAGTAATTCCAAAATTTTATTTAACATTTGTAAAGCCAGCCTCCTGCCTAAAACCTTAAATTTAAGAGAATTTATTCTCTAATGAATAAACGCTATTACAAAGCAGAAGGCAGGCTTTGTAGATTTTCATGTTTAGCTTCCCCTCTGAACAAATCTTAAGAGAGGTTTTTTTCTCTTGCTGAGTTTGTTCCACATTCCTGCTCATCCTTTGAGGAAACAGTTGACAAAGCCATCCTGTCTACCCTTGATTTATTTTATGAGAAGCACATCTAGCCTGAGTCTCCCTTTGTCAAAGACAGCAGTTTATCCTTTAGAGGTTTGGGTGAGGTCAGCGTCATTATCATTATTATCGTTATCATCACGACCAACACTTATAAAAAGCTTCGCCTTTACCATGCACCATGCACCGTGCTCATTATTGGTCCATTTTCCTCATTTGTATCCTGAGAGTGAAGAAGGTTAAATAATCGTCCATAATCACATCGCTAGAAAGTGTTGGAGTTATCAACAAGGGCCCTTACCCACTACCCAACCTAACTGTATTTCCCTACCTATTGGTTTTCTAACTCTGCTGAGCGTGTGTGTGTGGTGGTGGTGATGGTGGTGGTTATGGTGCTGGTGGTGGTGATGGTGGTGGTGGTGGTTTTCATTTAATTCATTGGGCCTAAATTGACCAGGAAGTAGAAAAAGGCACAATAGCCAAGAGTTAGTATTAATTCTTCTAGAGTTCTACCTCTCATAAGAAAATAAGGACATTTTTCTGAGGTTTTGCCTGGTAGAAATGGCCGGGGCGGACAGGGGGAACAGCCTTCACATAATAAATTGTCAATTTCTGGTGCGCCCTGACCCTGGGTGTTTACTCTCAAAGGTGCCCTAAAATGACTGTGGGAGAGCCTAATTTGGGGGTAAAGCAATATCACAGGAGAAGTCATTCAAGAAGTCCAGTAGCTGCATTGAATAGTTAAAAACTGTTTTTCAAGTATTAAGAACAGAGCACAGATCTGAAGTGTTCTCATTCTCCTCTGTCTGCCTGATGGGTGTGTTAGCTACACTAACTGCCTAACGATCACATACACAGTTTTCTGAAATTCCAAGGACCTATCAAAGTGGCATTGCCAAACATTGCGTGATTTTTAAAAATGAATGTCTATGTCATTCTCTGTGCAAACACTAGAGGGCAGTCATGTCACATCAATGGAGGCCAATCCCAGATGGAACATTCTGAAGGATCTAACATGAGCTACAGAATGAATGGGACTATGTATGCAGGCTTTAAAAGAAAAACAAAAACAAACAAAAAAACTGCAAATAATTTTCAGCCTTACAGAGGGTATTTGATGATTAATTGATTGGCTATGTAAAATTTTTGTATGTGCTGGGGACTATCTTATATTTGTCACCTTTTGCTGAGCTTACTTTTGTGGTATTTGACAAAGCATATCTGTTTAAGAAGTTGATTTGAAGTGGCTTGTTTATATAAGATCCCCACCACCAAATAAAATAGCCGCAGCAAAGGAAATAGGATGACTACTGTTAAACTTAAGCCTAAACTGAGTGTGCCCTTTGCTTTTGGTTTTGGGTTTTATTTTTTTCCACTCAATATTCACAAGCAAAGCTCACCTATATGCGTATTTTGCACAAGAAACCTGAATAGCCCATTCACCTACTGTGGCCCAGCACAAAGCTAGCTCTATCCTCCATGTCCAACTCAGCTCACAAGTCAGATTCCTGGTGGTCACTTACATAAGATTCCTCATTTAACTTACTCCATTCCGTCATAAATTTGAATACACACAGAGGAAGCAGGACCCATTATTACACATTTTTCCTTAATATCCTCAGAATGTCAAGGAACTGGTAGTAAATAGGCAAGTTGGGTGGCAGCAGGCATAGAGTTACCCATAATGAGACGACCTAATCAGATAATAGCACTGAAGGCCTCTAGTAAGAAACTGAAGGTGGGGTGGGGAGATTGGGAGGGACTCTAAAGTCAAAGGGTCTTTAATGTGATCCGACAGCTCTGTGAGAGAGACAGAAAGGGAATCAAGACACTAAGTGATTATGGAACATGCCAAAGTCAGATGGCTGGGGCACCGAGGACAAACCAATCATATTTCTGGACAGCCTTCCATCATTTTTTCTACTAAGTAAGCCTGGGTACAGGAAGCATAAATATTTGCCTCTGCCACTTATTACCTGAGAGACCTTTGTCAGGACATGTGACCTTTGTTAAGTCTCTATTTCCTTAAACATAAAAAGAGGAATAACAATAATAATAACAGCTAAATTTGCAGAATGTTTGCCATATGCCAGGCACTAGTCTACACGTTTTACAGGCATTGACATATACATAGACCTTCCTAAATAACTCAGTAGGGTAGGTGTGGTGATTATTCCCATTATGCAGAGAAGAAACTGAAGCAGTAAGAGGTGGAGTAGCTGAAAATAAGTAACAGCAAAGTAACAGAGAAAATAAGTAAACTGGCAGGCTGGTTCCAGAGCCCAGACTTCTTAAATACCTGCCCTGCCTACTTCTGACTGTGAGAAACAAACTGGATGGCATATGCGTCCTTTTTCAACAACAGAGCACTACATCCAAAATGGCAGTCAATGTAATGGTTATAATAATAATCTATGGTCCATATAGTAGCAGTACAGCCCCAAAGGGCCATGCAATACTTAACACTGAACAAAAAGAGATATGAAGGAGAGACAGAGAACTAAAACTGTCCAGAAAGAATAAAGGCATTCTGATCATTGATAGGAAAGTATTGGTTACATTTTTTCAAATATGTCAGATATGTTAGCACAAAGAAGAATGACCAAACGATCTTTTTTCCACTCAGGAGGATTTGATCCCAAATCCAATATGAGGGACAAGAAAGAAGGTTGTAGAATATCTTGTTCTGAAGGCTCTTTCGTTTAGGGAAGACGTGTATTTACCTGGAAGGTACCAGACAGCTCCTCTAGAGTAATATTGAAGGTTCCTCCGGGTCCTAATGTCCTATTACAGTTATGTTTGTCAGAGGCCAGAAATCACGTTCCTAATCGCATTCCAGGCTCTACCAGGGAAATGAAAAATGGCCCAGCTTCTCAGTGGTCAATTAATCAGTGAAATAATTTACTGCCAGTCAATACTTGGCATTTGTGATTGGGAGTTGAGGTAGATTTTTGTGGAGGGAAGGTCTGAGGTGTTAGGGGTGGTGCTGACGGAGAGAAGAGTAGCTTATTATTGCCCATCGAGAGCAGAAGAAAAAGTCTGCAAGGGTTTAACTCGCATCGAGTGGTGTCCCCAACTCACCTTCATCAACCTCAAAGAGCACAAAAGTGGGTTTGTTATAGTGATAACAACAAACATTTCTTGAACACTTAGTATGGCCAGAAACTGTCCTAAGCACTTTACGTGGATTGATTTCTCAGAATTACACTATCACAGCTATACTGTTATCGCTATTTTATAAATGGGGAAACTGAGGCACAGAGCAATTAAGTAACGTGCCCAATGTCATAAAGCTAGTAAGTGACAGAGCCAAGATTTGAGCTCAGGATGTCTGAATTGTGGAGCCCACACTCCCAACAGCCCACTTCTGGAAGACTAGCTTTAGAGGAGGAATGACCTTAAAAACCCTTGTTCAAGAACTTGACGGATTTGGGAAATTGTTAGCTGAGCATATTTATGCAGAGAAAAGGGAATGTGAGCTGACCTAAAATCCAAAGTCCCCATCTGGTGCCTCAAAAAATGTGATAAATATGGCCCCTTGGTGCCTGTGTGCTAAAACTTGTAGAAAACTTCATGTTTTGAAAGTTAGCCTTAATTTTTAAAAAAGTAATCTGGAACTTACACTTTTCACTAAATAATGTCAAATATCCTCTCAATGAAAATGTAACGAAATCCCAGAGAAAGAAAGACCAGATTTTAGGGTGGTACCAGGAAGGAAAGGGCAAGGACTGGCAAAAGGCAGAAAGGAAAAGGGCAGGTTTTAGGAGTCCTGAGAAAGGGAACCCCTAACTTTTTTTTTTTGAACAATTCAGATTTAAGTATTAAATCTAAGACCAGCTGTGACAAATTTAATTTTTTCATAAGGGAGACAAAATGAGGGCCAGGTAGAGATATCAGTGATGACCTTGTCCTTACCATTTTGCCCATACATGGATGTCTAATGCACTAAAAAGCAAATCAGCCAAACCCCTTTTTAACAGAGCAATGAATGACCCAAGAGCACTCGTGAACGCCTTCCAGTCAGGCTCAGGGAATCTAGTGGATTACTGCATGTGAGGGGAAAATGCGCCCCCTCGTGGCATTTTGGAACACTGCACACACAGAGCTGGTATTCCTCAACCTTCCCATTTCTAAACTTAAAGTGTGGTTCAACAATAGATTTTTTTAAAGAGGCACAAGAAACCATAATATATTTTTGATAAAGGAAAATCTTGCCAGTAGTGCAGGTCACTGGTCCAAGAAATGTTAAATGATTTGTCAACAAAATGGGAAAATGAGAAATTGTAAGGTTATCCTATACATATGTAGATAAATACATTGTAATGATGATATTTTTATCAGCTTTAGAACCTCCTATTGCTAGTATTGATGAAGGAGAAAAGCACTCAGTAAATTATATTTTCTTTTTCTCTCGTAAACATTCATCAAGGAATCCAGACTTATCTAAAATATTCTTTACTTGGTCCCATATAGTCCCAAACCTGATTCTTTCCTTTTCCAATCATGAAAGTTTCCTTTTTCAATCACAAAACTTTATCAATTTGTGGAAACATCTTGACAGACCCACAGTTTTAGAAAGGTGGTGTTTAAGCTGTCTCCAAAAGTATTCATATTTTTAAAACATATTTTCATGAGAAAGCAATCCCCAGGAGCAATGAAATATCTAATTAGGAAGCAATTATGTTTGCGGCTGCAATTATAGCCATGATTGAATATGTAAACCTGTGGCAGAATTAGAAAATAATCATTTCTTTTTCTAAATTTTCCTAAACCAAGTTTTCCAAATCCATTGTGGAAGCATGTGCCACCCTTTTTCTGCACAACCCCTCTCACCTTGGGAGCCTTCCTGAGCAGCTATAAAAGAGAGTTTGCTGGAAGGCAGCAAGTTATTCATGCTCTTACGCTGGCTTTCGGTCCTGCTCTGCTGCTTCAGGAGTTGGACTTGTAAGTCATTTCCCAAGGGATGAGTGTGTTGCAGCCTGGAATCCAGGGCACACAGTAACCAGTGTGTAAAGAGAGAACAGACGCCCAGTGAAAGAATCCAGGCTCTTCACACAGAGGCTACTTTGTGGCCTCGGTCAACACCACAGTGATAGGTGGCTTGTGCGTGGCTCTTTGGGGCTATGAATACAAATGTTCAGGTTTATTATTTATTTGGATATGAGTTTCTGGAGGGTCAGGATGTTAGAAACATGATCTTTTAAAGTACAATTTCAGTTACTCCCTGTGCAACATGAATAGTCTGTATAGTTTGAAAACTTGGATTAATTTTCCTGTTGCTCTGACTTTTTAGTTAAAATTAACAGGAAACTATCGACGAGGCTAGAAATGGAGAGAACTCCATTCATTCAAAATTTTATGACAAGTGCATTGTGGCTAGACCTTGAAACAATTTTTAAAGATCTATTAAACAAATTAATATTTCAAGTCCTGATGTTTATTTTCTCACAAAGAATACAGATATGATTTAGACCATTTAATTCTTCATTAAAGGTGGACTTGAAAAATTGATGCCAGCCATTATTATCATTTGACACGTTTAAGTAATCAGAGAGCAGTTCTTTAAAATGTTTTCCAATCAGACCATCCATTCGCTACCCATTTCTCAACCTCATCCTGCCATACGCAACACTTACCTGGGAGACCTATCGCTCCGGGCAAACCTTTGGGACCTCTTCCTGGAGGGCCACGTTCTCCCCTTTCTCCCAAGTCACCTGCATTTCATTAGAGAAATATTATTTTTCTATATATCAATAAAAATAAGGTTCTGCATTTTTTAAACTTTAGGCAAAGCCAAAATTCAGAAAGCAAAAGGTCATGAACATGCCACAAACTAGATTGTAGTAGTATGTAACAATGCAAAAACTGAGTTAATTATAATAATAGATCTAAGGGGGAAAAACAAATGATCATATCCATAGATGCTGAAAACACATTTGAAAGAATTGAGCATTCATTTCTAATACAACAGTCAATAAAATAAGAATCAATGACTACCTCCTTAACATAAAAAAAGGACTATCTCAACCCAAAAGCTAGCATGATGCTTAATGGAAAACACGTAAGCAGTTCCACTACAGTCAGAACATTATAAAGATGCCCATTTTATCACTATTATTTATCATTTGGTTTGAGGAGTTAAAACCATCCCTATTTTCAGGTGATTTCTTAAACCCTAGAAAAATCAAGTCAAAATCTACTGGAAACAATAAAAGAATTTTACTCAAAAGAATTCAGTAAAGTATCAAGGTACAAAATTAATATATGGAAACCAATAATGTTCATATACACAAACAACAACCAGTAATAAGATGTAGTAAATAGAGATCCCATTTACATTAGCAATTAAAATATAAAATAACTAGGATAAAGTTTAATCAGAAATATGCAAATCCATCATGAATTTGGAAAAATTTCTTATGGAAGAGTAGCATCATTTAAAGTTGTCAGTTCTCCCTAAGAGGAATTTTCATCAAGATCCCCATAAAAATACAGATTTTATTTTATTTTTTTAACCAGAGAGGTGATTCTGAAGTTTGTGTAGAAAAACAACATAAGCCGGACTAGCCATAAAAACTCCAAAAAGGAAAAGCAATATGAAGGGAATTAATCCTATCAAATATTAAACCAATTAAAATGTTGTGATACTGGTATATAAATAGACCAATGAAACAGAATAGAAAGTCTGAAAACAGACCCACCTACATGCAAGAATTTTGTTTGTAATAAAGGTGCCATCTTAAAGTGGGAAAAAGTTGAATAATTCAATAGTGTTGGAAAAGTCAGTAGCCAACTGGAAATAAGAAAGTTGGATCTCTTCCTCACACCACAATCCAGGACAAATTACAAATGTATCAAACATTTTAAATATAATTTAAGAACCAGAAGAAAACAAGGGAGAATTGTTTCATAAGCACAGATTTGAGTTGGACTTTCTATTATAATTCAATATCTGAAGAGTTCCTAAAATCCAATACAAAAAAGACCAACAATGCAATAAAAAATGAGCAGAATACATGAGCAAGAAAGTCAATAAAAGAAAATAAAAATGGCTCTTAAATATATGAAAAATTCCCTGACTTCACTCATAACAAAATTAATATAAATTTAGAATAACAAGGATGCTATTTTAACATATAAGATAAGCAAAATTTCCAAAGCTTAATTAAACATGTGCTATCAAGTCTGTGGAAAAATACACTATTGCACATCCCTGATAAGAGTGTAAATTGGTATAGTCTCTTGGGTAATTTGACAATCCCTCTCAAAATTGCAAATGGAAGTACCATTTTACCCAGCAATTCCACTTCTAGGAATTTATCCTAGAGATATAGATCTTATGTTGATATTTTTATATTTGCAGCCTTGCTGCCATAGCAGAAGATTGCAAACAATCTAAATGTCCATTACAGAGTTAACTACATTATGGTACTTCCACAGAATGGAATACTATACAGCTGTGAAGCAGGATGCTCTCTTTGAAATGATCTCCAAGACATATTGTTAAGTGGAAAAAAAAAAACAAGGAGAAGATCACTTACTAAAGGACAATATGATTTGTTTTTTAAAGAATGCATGAAAAATGTGTATTCATATATCCTTGTATATTATTGTTAGTAAGGATATGTAAGAAATAAATGATAGTGATTACCTAATAGGAAGAATAAAGGAAACTAGGCAGATGGGAGACAGGATTGGCAGAGAAACTCTTCACTTGTCTCCTCCCGCGCGACGAGGGTTGTGGGGAGTGAGGAGGGCGGCGCAGGGTTAAGAAATACAGTAGCCAAGAATCGTGTGCAAGCGGGGCCAAGGGACTCCAGCCTCAAGGACTGAGCCCCAAATCAGGACAACGATAACTTTCATTATTTAGGTGAGGAAGTAAAGGAGATAAAGCTTGTCAATCTCAAGATCTGTGAATCCCATACATTATAATAGGAAACTGATTCAAGACAATCACCTTTGCTTGCAGGCAGCAGAACCCTAAGTCTCAGGATGGATGTAGGTACTTCCCCAAGGGACAAAACCTATATGCATATGAATAGATGGAGAGCACATCACTGAATCACTTTCCCTGGAGGTTGTGGGAAGGAATGCAGCCACAGAGGCAGAGGCTCTCCTTAGCCGGGGAAAGGTGGGGGTCTGTGTCCACCTCTGTCAACCCCGTGAGTTCCCCAGATGGTCCCCACACGGCTGTGTCTGGCTTGGGTTGTCCCCTTTCGTCTCCCCCATTTCCCCCCAGGGGGAGTCGTACCCATCATTGACTAGCCAGCCATATTTTGGGGCCAAATGGAGATATAAGGTGTAAGCACAAAGGTGAAGCAAAGTCCCTGAAAGGATCCATCTCACAGACTCTTCTTTCTTTAGGGGCAGGTACGAGGAGACAGACGGGTAGGCTGCTGCATGGCAACATTCACTAAATATCTTTTTATACATTTTTAAATTCTTGAACAATGTAAATTTACTATTACCAAAAATAAATTAGTGAATGTCCAAAATTTAAAGTGTGCTGTCAAAAGTGCCTACATTTAACTACGGAGTCATTATTGACAGGGAATATGCTTTGGATTGCAACCAGGCATGTGTATTTGCAAAACAGTTGATTAAATTTAGGGATTCAGCAGTCACAGAACAAAGCTGCGTTAATTATCCTGGCTCCTGCAGAGACCAAACCCAGAGACATGGCCTCATTAACTAAGTGCTCTAATACCTCAGTTAGCTGGTCCTAAATGACGTCTAGGGCTCCTACTAGAAGGCATTAGCCTCCTATCCCATTGGTATAGTATTATATTCTTTTCTACAGTTTTAGAAAATGCAATGGCACTTTGTAACAAACTCTATACATCATCATTTTTCCCAACGTCTGTGTCAGCCCAACCTCATTCAATACTGAGTCATTTGTTATCATTTTAAAAACAAAGGCATGTACACAACAAAAATAGGAAGCATAGCTATATAACCATTGACACAATAGTCAAATGGTCAAAAACATCTCATTATGAAGTAATATTTATTTAGCTCATACTTTGATTTTTAACTGAATGTCCTCGTATGAATGTTTTTATGATGAATCAACTACATTTTCAAGACTATTTAAATTTCTTTAAATACTATGTAAGAACATAGAGCTCAGGATGAACTCCTATTCACATATGCCAATTTTTTCCACACTCATCAATAGGGCCTACTATATTAGGAAGATATGACAATTGGCATTTTAAAAACTAACAACTTAAACACTCTTGTTAACTTAGCAACTTAAATATCCTGTCACTGTAATTCTGGAGACTGACAATGAGAAGGGAATCTGTAAATGTGCCATAGTTTTTGAAGATGTGAGATGAAGATTATAAATTAAAACGCAACTTTCCCAGGGACAGTGGAAGTTAAACACAGTCCGGTGTGAAGCCATGTCAACTGTAAAGTGTTGCTTGCCAGGAATGAGATGTATAATACTAACCGCTGTCTTCGTTGTGATGCTGTATTTTGTTTATCGGCCATAGAAAAACAAATTTTAGATGGGCTCCAAGACAGAGCCACCCTGCAAACTTCTGCTCCACAGCAAACTGTGGTCTTGTTTATCACCAGGGTTAATCTACCTCTTCTAACGCTGGTCGTGACTTCTTTTGAGATGTTCAAAAAGCGAACATCAAGCGAACTCAAGGAACTAAAGGTCCACCTTTGTTAGCCTATTGTGTCAGAAAATACATATAAAGAGCTTATAAAATAGGCTTTACATAAGGCATGAAGGAAAAACTGCAGTTTGAGTAGAAAAACAGCTCATTACGAACAGAGTGGCTAAAATTTTTAACATTGTTCCATAGTTGCTATTTATTTCATTTATTCGAAAGCTAGATTTGATGGTCCATCTTCATGTGAGCAGATTAATATTGAAAAAGGTGTTGGTCACAATTATTATGGTACTTCCTCAACCTTCATTTACATATTGCGAGGTCTGTCTGACTCACACTAAAATATCCAAAAAAGTATGCAGCCTTACTCACAGGATTTAAAATTAATCTGCACCATGAACATTTGAAAATGGTATTTATGACATGAAAGACTGACTTAATACTAAGCAAAGTGAACATAAGGCCAGTTAGATGTCTCTTATGTTTCTGTTTGTATATACACATAAAATGTGCTTCAGGCAAGGGCTTTGGCCCTACCCTGTCTGTATAATACTGTGTAAAACATGTTGATGAGAAACAAAAATAATTTAAAATACAATTTAAGCTTTGATTATGATTTGATTATTATTTCTACTAGGACCTATTGAAAATGTTCCACTGTGTTTTTCACAGTAATGTTTTAGGAGGAAAACAATGATTTGATTAAGACATAACCTGAAGTATTGAAAGCTTTAGTAAAACTTAGTTCTGTGTTATTTGTGTGGCAATTTCTCTGGAAAAAGACTCTATACAGCAGAGCAAGACTCATACCATCCCTTCTTTATTAGCCATAGGCAAAAGGCAGCACGTGACCATGAAATACATCTCTTCTCTAATTGGCTGACCATTTATGTGTCAAACTGTAAAGTGTTTATTCTTAGGGAAAATTTGGCCTGTAACCTTTGGATGGTAGCATACTATATAAGTTTTCTATTAAACACTGTTAATATATGTAGTGGGACAAGAAAGGTCTAGTCCAGTTACCTAGAATCATACATTTCCAAATGTGTGACAGGGTTCATTGATAAAGAAAATCGGATTATACCTTTTTGCACATACCCCAAATTTTAAGAAGTAAAACTGAGATAAGATGCTGCTTTAAAGGAACCCAGTGACAGGAAAGGGATGGAGAGGGCTGGGGAAAGAAAGTCTTTTAGAAAAAAGAAAAGGACTAGATTATAGACTATGTCATAAATACTGAAGAAAAATTAGGGGAAAATCCCTTCTATGGTGAAGCAATGTTTGATAAATGATCTTAGCAATAGAGACACTTTCCAGGTTCCAAACATAGAAATATACTTTTCTTCCTCTCAAAATTAGGTTTATCTGCTAGGCCCAACACAGCCCAACCCAACCCCAATTCAATGCTGCTTAGAGCTTTGAACCCAGAAAGTTTCCCAAACATTTCCCCTTTGTTCCCAGTGGTTCTCAGCCCTAGTTGCACATTAAAATCACCAGGGTATATTTTTAAGTCTTGATGCCCAGACCAATTAAATCAGAATCTCTGGGAATGGGATCCAGACATGAGTCATGTTTAAAGCTCCTCGTGTGATTCCAATGAGCAGCCCTGGCTGAGAAATGCCGCTTTAGTCAGACTCTCCCAGCCTACCAAACTCACATAGGCATTTTCACTTCTGAAAGGGAAAAGGTGGGACTTCGGCAGAGAGTTCTGTTACTAATTCAAAGTTAAACTCTGCCCAAATATGGAGACTTCCTTTTAGCCACACACAATAGGGCTGTGATTTCTATAGTCCCGGCAAGGTGTCCCTTTTCAGTGCGAAATCCGGAGACTGCTCTACAGGAGCATTCAGCTGCCTCAGAATTTCCTGGAGGCTCCTTAGAACTCAGACTGCTGTCCCCACTCCCACCCGCACCCACAAAGTTTCTGAGCAGTGGATCTGGGTTGGGCTGGAGAACCTGCCTTCCTAACACGTCCTGGTGATGCTGATGCTCCAAGCACACCTCTCGCAGAACCACTGCTCTACAGTGAGCTCCAGGCAGCTGAGGCGTCATCCGCGGGCTCTGGCACCACAGAGCCAACTATGTCAACAACCGCCCATGGCACTGGAGTTTCTTAGAAATGGTTTACAGAGTGAGCAGGGGCTAACCATAGAGAAAGCACCTACAGTGTGAGTTCCTGGACTAGCAGGGCAACGAGGAAAGGCTATGTGATTTTCCCAGAGAAAATAACCAGCTCTCGTTAGGATGAACTGAGAGTTCTCTCCATATTTGATTTGGTCTAGCTTCTGAAATCTTTGAAATTGTGCCAGGCTTACAAGGAGCCCCAATTAGGGCTCATTTATTAACATGCACATGCCAAAAAGTATATATAATTAACGAAATTATTCCAGCGGAGGTTGTAGTTATCCAAATGCCTCAGCAATTCATTTATAAATCCAAAAAGGCAGCTTGCCCTCTGATCATTCACACCGTAATGTTTAATCCTAATTGGAGCACCACCATTTAAAAAACGAAAGTCCCTCCCTTGCTTTTGATGACACGCCTTTCTGACATTCCCCAGAGAGCCGTCAGTCACTCAACATGATACAGAAACTCTTCACTTTATTTAGTCCCCTCTGTAAATTACCCAGGGTACACACTCCCCAAGCTGATATAAATACTTGCCTCAAATAGCCAAAGCCATCTGAGGCAACCAGTCCTTCTGCAAGTCCTGCTAAATACCTAACACACTCACAACACTGTTTTTCTGAAAAATCCTGGATGCCAGGGTTTAACGTGCTTTAAATAAAAGAGGAAGAAACAAATGCTCTCACTCTCTCTCACAAGTTAAAGAAGGAATAAAGTTAGATTTACTGAGCTGAAAAAAAAAATCCATCAAAACTAAGTATCCAATGTCATTTTGTAGAAGAAGGGGTAGACAGCTTCAACTCATGATTTAATTTTTCTTATGCTAACAAATGTTGTTAGTTTAAGTAACAGAAACAAACATTCTAAGACTGCTCGACACCTTAGTAGAGCTCTACAATGTTTTTAAGGTCTCTCTCAAAAAAAAAAAGAAAAAAAGAAGGCTGAATGATCCTTTACAAGGTCCCGTAAAGTTTATTTGGAGCAATGATTGAGACACAGTATAATTGAAAAAGATCAGTGCTGAAAGTCAAAGGACCTTTACGATAGTATTTAGTCTACTGTTGTCCTACAGCAAGGTCAAGAGCATATAATATAACATTTTTCTAATCTTTACCATCACCATTATAAAAGAGAATAATACATCATATCTCACAGGCTATCTGGAGCTTGGTAGGACCTGTGAAAACATCTGGAAAAGAACAATGTGTGTTTCTGGTTTCATCTGGGAAAAATGGCTTACCTTTAGGTCCCCTCAAACCAAGAGCACCAGGGGGACCTTTAATCCCTGGGAGGCCACGAAGTCCTATGTGGCCTGGGAAACCGTTCTGTCCAGGGGGTCCTGGGGGACCAGGTAGTCCAGGTTTCCCAGGGAGACCGGAAGCTCCCGTGTCTGGACGCTTGAGACTAGCAGCCATCTCAGCAAGATGTTCTAAAAGATAATAAACAAAACAGCCCAGAAAAGTAAGACACATGAAAGTGATTCCAATAAAAAGAGAGGTATTTCAACTGCCGTTTTTCTAAACGTGTCACCAGAACTTCAAAATTGGTGATGAGAAATGAATCAAGTTGGATCCTTTTTCCATGGGCTCCCTGCCAGGAAGCTTCATGGGAGCTGTTTTCTTCAGCTCTCCCTGGATATATTTGGTCCTGCTGTTTTGAGACAAGAGGACGGGGATAAAAACCTTAAACCGCAAGGCTTTGCTGTGAGTGTTGTTCTAAAAGATTGAGTGTGTCACCTGAATCCTGACTCATTATCTGAACACCCAAGATGGGAAGAAAATTAATTTCTTAACGTAGATAGAAGTGGATGTCCAGAAGCTTTTTTTAAAAGCCAAGGACAACGTCCAGAATTAGTATTGAAACACATTTGTGATCTATCCTCACATTTTTACTTTGAAGATACTAAATAACCTGAACAATCCTGAGAATTCATGACTTCTTATGAATTTTTCTTCTCAAAAGTTTTTTCATGCTTGGAATAGACAACAGCCATTTTAAAAAGCCTGCTTCTTGGGAATGGTCACAGTCTGTCTTAAAAATTAATAACTGTGTGGGCTTTTTCTGGAACCATTAAATAGGTTAAGAATCATCCACCATGGAGAATCAAAACCATGGAGAACAAGAAAACTTTCCACTAAAATACTCCAAGGGAAATATTCTACTGTAGTATTCTTTAAAGCTTTAGGGTGTGAAGGAGAATATAAATAGGAAACACATTTCTACAATATTTTTAAATTGTTTCAGTGTGAGCATTCTAAGTTTGCTTTACATAAGTAAGAGCATAAAATTACAATTTTCTAGATATGTGATGTTTAAAATCGAAATATCCTTTCAAGATAAAATGTCTGCAATGAAGAGATTGATAGTGGTTTTCAAATATAGAGGTGACAGTTTCATTCTGGAAAACTACAAGTCTATAAGACAAATTAGATGATCCCATGAGCATACAAAGAAGAGTATTTTTTCTGACAGAATTGGTTCCAACCAGAATAAGATAATTCTTAGTTAGAAGACCCCAGTGTTATGGAATCTCCTCAGATATGGGGTATTTTTGTACATCTTCATTTTCAGTATGGTTTCAGAACTAGACCAATTCTGAAACAGGTATGACAAATAACAATCACCATAGTTACAGATAAATTTAGATAAAAGTGAACAAATGTGAAACTATGTCACCATTTTGGTAAAATGCTAGTTATTGATTTTCTATGTAAGTGGCACATGAGTAGCTATAATGTCCTTATGCTTGTTGCAGGCATGGTGTCAGCCAGTTACTTCTTATATAATCTACAGAGAGAGCCTAGATGAGTGCTGGGTACTCATAAGTGGTAGAGTGTTGAAGAGGCAAAAGATACCTGTGAATTGTTGTTCCAAAAGGGAAAAAAAAGTGCGTGTGTGTGTGTGTGTGTGTGTGTACTTTCTTACAAACTAACACCCTTGCAAAAAAAATCCAGGCTAATCCAGAAAGGTAATATTTTTTTTCTTTGAGGCTATATGCTATTATGATAGCGACAAATTGCATAAAACATAATTGACATTGATATTATTCAAAATCTCTCTCCTTTAAAGCATACATGAAGTCAAGCCATTATGATTTATTTACCTTGCAAGACTCTCATGCAAACCTGCTTAATGTACTGGTCTGTTGGAGCTCTCCCCTAGGACACAAGAGAAAAAAAGACAGTTTCTACATGGAACCATAAATAGGACATTGTTAAATGGTAAACTGACAGACTTGGCAAGCACCAAGGTGGCTGGCTTTACAACAGGAGAACTTGCCCCCACATCTAGGGAGCTGATGTCTGATCTAGTCTGGCTGCCCCCACCCCTTGTGCTGCGGAATGGTGTCCCCACAGGGAAACCATGGGGACTTCCCACCACTCACTGGAGGGCCCTCGATACCAGGCAGGCCGGTGACACCCTGTTCTCCCTGCACGCCTCGTGGTCCAGGCGGTCCTTTTGGTCCTTCCACTCCAGGAAGACCCCGACCTCCTTCAGGCCCCCTCAAGCCTGGATCGCCAGGGTTGCCCACCTGGAATCAAATGGCACACTATGAAACCAGGACTAAACAGAAGTTATGTGTCTGCTTAGTATGAATCTAGTATCAATGCACAAAGTTTGAGGTTTACTACATTTTATTTCCTAAGAAGTATTGCTTTAGAGGTTATACATCCTCAGTATAAAGACACAGATAATGCTACACAACAACTCACCAGTCTCTTAGAACTCCAGTCCAAGTAAACTTTGAAAGAATCTTTCTTTTGGTGTAGTTATTTCAAAATGTTAACTGAAATAATAAGTTTTTAAAACCACATTCTTCGTACTTTAATCCACTTACTAAGAGCAACTTAGTTTTTAATAAGGCTTGTTAACTTTCTCTGGCCACAAAAAGGCCACCGAGATTTTTATAAGACATGTTACTTTGTATATCACCAACGTAGAAAGCATAAAATAAAGATATTTCCAAGAATATGTTATTTAGCTGTTATATCATTCTTTGGAGAATTTGAAGATGCCAGATATATCCAAGAATTATAAAATACTAATATGAACTAAATCAATACATTTAAAATATCACATTTAAAATGTTGCAGTTAAAATCAATGCATTTAAAATACTGGAACAAAAAGACTAAGTCCACAATTTATCTAAGTATTGAGCAAGTTGAAAATATAAATATTAAAGAAGTTAGACATAAACCAATTGTTTCCTTAGAACAAAAACATATGTAAGTTAGATTTTGTTTTCTTCAAAAAGTAGACCACTAAAAACATTTTAAAGAGTCCTTGTGTATAATAACTGCTTTAAAAAGAGACTAAATTAATTCACTTTTTGTTAAACTGTCTCTGGTGGAATTTGTGGCATGGTAGTTACAATGTACTGTTGTTTATAGAATAAGAATGAGAAGATAAAAAAAAACAGGAGACAGCAAGGGGATGCTAGTATTGAAGATATGAATGTTCAGAAAGCAACTTAATCCTGCTTTTTCATATGCAACGTTTATCTAGAAAGAGCTAACTCTTTCAAACATTCAAATGTTTTCAGCTGAAGGGGAGAAGGTGGTGATACAATGTTTGCACTAGACACATCTAAAGAAAGCTCAGCAAATGTGCTTTTTCCAATTTCTCCTTACGCTAAAAAAAAAAAGAAGAAGAAAAAAAAGACACTCATCTAAGTCAACCTGTCAAAATTGTTCCTGTGAAGAAATTATGGCTTAAAAGAGTTCCTGAAAGCCGGTGTCAACAGGGAGAGCTAAGGATGTGTTACGGAAGGCTGGGGTATTTTCAGGTTACTACAGCACAAAACTATAAAAGCTTCAAAAACAACCCAGAGGAAAAGCCAAAATGAATTCAGAAATGCACTAAAGAACAGACAGAAAACAAAGGAAACCAAATCAGAGTGGCTTATCTTTCCTGCAATGTCTGAAATATTGCTAGAAGAAGGGACAAGAAATTTTTGATGAAGAGATCAAGGGCCAACATGGCCAGGACGGGACGAGGACCGTGAATCTTTGGGGAGGAATTCCTCAGCTAAATACTGAAGGAGAAACAGACCTCACCTACTTATCAGGTTGGTCTATGCTGAAATCACTGTGGAGAGTGAAATTCTTCCTGTTAGTAACTATTTCCCCTGATTCTGGGACAGTACACTTCAATTTCATCAGTATTACCTGGGTCGTGTCAGAGAAGACAGGGGAAGGAAAGTAGGTGATAAATCAAAAGCTAATTCCTAGTACTATATCCAAACTTAAATGAAATGAACTTATTTTGACCACTGCACTGTTCATTCAATTTTTTCTTTTAGAGCGTGAATGCCGACCATCGAATATTACTAATTATTTCTAAACCTGAAGTAGCATTTTTATTACCAAATTCTATCAAGGCTTACTCTTCACATTTTTCTCAACCTTAAACCATTTCTGTCAAATGTTCTTAGACATAACGATGTTACTTGAAGCTTGAGACTGTCACATGGTGTTTAGAGGAGTTAGGTAAAGAGGTAACATGACGTAATAACTTCCACCTCAGTGGTGTGTAAAGAGCCCAGTGCTGGGTACTGTAACCAAGTCTAGGTAAGTCCTCCTGGAGAAAGAAGGTGGGGCTGAAGATGGGACTAAGGGCTTAAGTAGGAGGTAGCTATTTTAAGGAAAGAGACACAATGCGCCAGGTGAGGGGAGCAGCCCACGTGAAACAGCATGCCATGTAAAAGGAACTGCCAATGGATGGAGTTCCAGACACGGAAGCAGATAAGGGTGGCTAGGTAGAGAACACTTTGTGTAAAGTATATACCCTTGCTAAGAGTCCGATTTTATTCCATAAAATGTTATTTTGAAGGGTTTTAAGCAGAGAAGGGATAGATAGTGGGTTTTATCTTTTTATCTAGATTATGTTGGCAGGTATGAGAATACTATGTTGGGCAGGGACAGAGAGGAGTGTGAGAGATTCCAGAAATTGGAAGGACCTGGAAGCTGGTGGTCAGTGACATTTGAGATTGAGAGCTTAATTGCATCTTTTCTCCTTATACTAAGTTTCTTATTATATGAGATGTGCATTCCTTTCAAATCGCAAATCATCCTGGGATTGCTATTAATTGGTTCTATAATTCTGAATGCATCTGATCTCTAAGGACTTCAGTTTAGTTTCTACAAAATGACGAACTGAACAAGATAATCCTTTTCTAGCCCTAATAATTCTCTATATTTTCTTATGCATGATGCCTCTATTTTACTTCCCCAAAAAGAACACAGAGGAGATTAAGAAAATTTTTGAAATGTTTGCCAACAAATTGTACAAGTGCCAACAAAACTCAGTTACACTCTCATCATCATGAAGCATAAGTCAGTTCATTAAAAATGACCTATTTGTGAAAGAAATTACCACCTAATATACTCCTTGAGCCACTGATAATGTGGAAAAACACAAACAAAAACCAACTTCCTTTAGAATGGTTAGTTCAGTAGGCAGGTCATTTACACTATTGTAAGTTTTACTTCTTTGGATTAATCCAATACTTAAAAAATAAATGTAGACATTCGTTTTCTTTAAGGTAAGTCCTTTAAGAATTGAATTTTATAGAATGATTTTATAAAGCAGAGCATTGCATTTTCTACAGCTTTATTGATATTTTTATTTTTATACCATTACTGTTCATTATACTTACAGCTCCCTTTTGGCCCTGTAATCCCATGTCTCCCTAAATCAATAAAACAAAATTATGTTAGAACAATGTATTCACATTTGATAGTTTCCTAAAAACATTTAACAGGTTATTGTGCTGCCAAAACCTACAGAAAACCATGGACAGATGAACCTTGACACCACAGAAAAACATTAGACTCAAAATTTGGATTCTTGTCCCAGTTTTGTTGTTTAACTTGGTGATCCTGTGTGAGCTACATAATTTCCCTGCCTTTGGCTAAAAATGTGTAACTCAAAAGATACTACTAAACCAAGCTTCTGTTATAAAACATAATATTTAAACCTGATGACTTTATTTTTGAAACTCTAACAATATTTTAAAACCCATCCCAAAAACCTATCAAGCCAAATATGCATGCTTATATGCTTAAAAGAAAAAAATCTTGAAAAATCACCCACCACTGATTCTATATATATGAATTAGCTCAAGGTTTAGCACATCAGTTCATCTCCACCACAAAATAGAATGATTAATAGAATGATTAGAATACAATCATTAATAGGATGACTAAGTAGAAGGATTTAAAACATCCTCTTAGTCCATAACGTGAGCGATTTTAACAAAAAAAATAAAATTGAAATAATTCTTTTTGGAATTTACTTAATAGTTAGGAAGTGTGGCCTAATTCAAATGTTACATTTATGTTAACTTTAAATCCTGAAAATCCGAATAAAACAACATTACCAGAAATTTTTTTCCTGTACCGAAAGCTCTTTGAAACTAATTTATGAGAAATCTATCACACCCACCCCAAGGGACAAACATACGTTTCCACATTCGGTCGTGTTAGATTATGCAAAACCATAATGATGAGCTAGCAGGTCTAGCAGTTTTGGCAGGAAAGGTAACTTGCTCGTGTTGTCGTCCTGGAGGTTTGGCAAGAACATCCTCTAAGGACGGAGGTCACTTATTTGGAGGTTTTAGACTAGAGAGAATGCCCATGATCACACTTGTAAGCCACAGCTAACTATAGTAAAATTTTAATTTTGTTTCCATAATAGACACTGGACTTTCTATAGTCATATAAGAATCACTTTGAATGTCTACATGTAAAGCCACAAGAGAATTCACTGTGTCTGAGGGTATAATTTGTTCTTTAAATGTTTAAGTTTAGGTCTATCAACCTTTGGGGTGTGTTCCCTCTACTTGATCTTGGCTGCAGTCTTGGGGAATCATGTGTTAGCTTGTAGAAGAAACATCTTAATCTTTAAAGAAAATAGCAAGGATAACAGCGTCAGAGAAAAGAAAAAAAAAAATATCTATGTCCTTGAGAAGTTTGAAATCAGTAAGTCTCCATCATGAACCAGAAAAAAAAAAAAAGTCTTACAAATTCACCCCTTTCTCCTGCTTCACCTTCTTCACCAGGGGGACCCTAAAATTTAAGATTAAAAATCACAGTTTTAAATTCTTAGTCCCTTGGCTCAGTTTTAACCAGTCAACATTGATAAGCATTCATAAGTGTTCCCAGGATCATGCAGAAATACAAAATGCTCTCAGTGAATTATTTTCAGTCTAGCTGTCAGTGGCTAGTCCAAATTGAACATGGCCTAGAGAAAGGCCAGAAGGTGAGGCTGAGTTTCTGCTAACGTTAAGGATTACTGACTGTATCTAGCAATTCTTTAATTAGGAAATCTTTGGGAAAGGGCTCTTACAGTGCAGTACAAAAAGGAATCCAGAGAAAAGACTGACTCTAATTCAAGTGCAGAGTTTATTTGCTAATGTCTTCATAAAGAAAAACTTAAAACACTGTGATGTGGGGGCAGCCAGTTAGCTCAGTTGGTTAGAGCGTGGTGCTAACAACACCAAGGTTGCTGGTTCGATCCCTACATGGGCCACGGGGCCACTGTGAGCTGTGCCCTCCTTAAAAAAAAAAAAAAGAAACATAATGTGGCCACAAAGCAATATACAGATGATGTATTATAGAAATGTACACTTGAAACCTATATAATTTTACTAACCAGAGTCACCCCAATAAATTTAATAAAAATTAATTTAAAAAATTGAAAAACCTTAAAAAAATTATGACATGGCTATGGCAGGCTTCATCAGAGTAAACAAATTTGGTGAATTAGAGTCAGAACCACTCTTTTCAAAGGAAGGACAATGTGTTGTCCTGGAGGAAGAGCCATCATTAGCCAGTAGCTCCAGCTTATTAAAATAGTGGGTAAGGCTACAGACCCAAATGAACTTCAGGTTTCACTCACTACGAAGCACCTTGAGAAAAACGACTAGCCTCCAACATTTTAATCACATGCAAAAACCAGCCAATGCCCCACAGGTGAAGCACATTAATGCACATTAAACACGCATTTTATACTATTCAGGTAGGACCTACCTGTTCACCCTTTGGACCAGGTTCACCGACTACTCCCTGATATGAATAAAACATAATACTTTTTCAGTATTTTAAGATTTGTATCTATATAATTTCAACCCCTTATTGAACTGGTGAATAAGCACAAATATGAATAATGTGACAAAAGAGAACACCCCCCCCCTCTTCTCACCACCCAACCAGAGTCAAGTAAGACCTGGAAAAACTGACCCTTGTCCACCTTGGGGCATGAGACAACTTGGGGCATTCGTTGATCACATCCACGTAAAATTTGACTAGTAGGAATGTAAATTTAGAACTAAATAGGAAGCATGATTACAAGGAAATTCCTTTTTTTTAATTTTCTCAGCTTTTTTTCCTCCTAATAAATTATTATATTAATAGAACTTTTTGCTTCTTAATCTCACCTCTCAGTAATTTCAAATACCTATCTTGGCAGCTCTCTCTAATAAACACTAGAAAATTTAGAATTTCCTAAAAGCAAGACCAAAAGGAAAGTTGGTTTCGCAACACAGTCTAAATCCTCTCCCAAAAAGGTTCTTTCAGGAAGGCTAGATTGCTTACCCTGTCACCTTTCATTCCAGGAAGTCCAGGGGGGCCAGGCAAGCCATTGAAGCCAGGGTTACCAATAGGACCCTGAAAAGCAAACACAAAGTCCCCAGAATCGCTGTTGCTGCAACACAGAAAGCACTGGAGCCAGACACAACCTTGGGTGTGTCGACTCCCATCTAAACTAAATGTGCTGCGCTTGGTTTAACTCTGTTCCTCCAAAGTCCCACATTATCAGAAGAAGAGAGAGCAGTTCCCCCACCCCCTCTGTCCCACCTCTGAGGTCCTTAATTCCCCAGTTTGCTGTCTTTCCCAACAGTGGGCTCTTTCAGTGTAGCCCCCCAATGGCACTGCCTCTCTTGCTGTGTAAACAAGCACGGCTGGAGAAGTAAAAGGCCGCATTCACGCACAGTTCTCTCCTCATCCAAGAACAACCGGAGGCCAAATGTAGCACTTCATGCCTCTCTTGGTTTTAAAATATATGTTATAAGCCACATTGATTAAAATACCCTCGGAGGGTATTTTAGGTATAGTTTAAAATTACACATTTTTCACATATTCACATAACAATAAAAATCAAGTAAGGATGATTAAAGTACCCTTTGTAAATTGTTTTCTCTCTCCTTGCTCATTTTTTAAAAATGCATCACGTTTTGTATGAAGCAAATAAACTGCTGGAGATTGGAAACATTACTTACCAGTTTACCTGGTATGCCTGGGGCTCCTTCTGGTCCTGTTTCTCCTCTACTGCCCTGGAAAAACAAAAACATGATTGTTAAGTGGATAGTTTGCCACAATTCAAATGATTAATTACCGTGTCAATAACACAAAATCCTACCAAGTTTTTTGTTTAAATATAAGTCATCAAAGTATTCTCTCCGTCCTCAGCTAAAGACAGAGACCGTTATGTAAAAGACCTGCAGTCTTGTCAGTGTGCATTCTTCAGTGAATGTTCACTATGGTTAGGGAGAAATAATAACTGATCCACCTGTATGAAATGCCAATCAGTCATTTTCAGCATCTAAATCACCGTCTAACTTACTACATTATGGTTATTTATGTACATGTGTTACTCCTCATTTAGACCATGTGTTCTTGAAGTATAGGTATATTAATTTTGAATTCCACACAATGCCTAAAACACAGAGTAAACTTTCAGGTATACAGCACATTTTAAAGCAATATCTGGCAAATGATCTTGAACCTCAAACGAGTGAAAAAAGAGACAAGGGTCAGAAATGTTTGCCTTTAAATTACTACTGCAACTACGGAAAGACATAGATAGTAGAAATTTATAAAGTCTCTGAAATAAACAATTCTTTGTTCTACTCATTCTTGTTTTAAACATGTCTTAAAAGATTAAATAGACTTCAGAAAGTGCAATTCGTAATGAAGATACACCAAAAGAGACACTCTAATTTCATTTTGTGAGCCAATTTCAGTTTTTTATTTGAAACTTTAAGCCCTTAGAGGAGACACGTGGACTTTTAAATTTCTTTCCAAGAGAACTTCATGCAGTTTTATGCAATCTGATAAAAGCTTGTTTCATTTCTAACGCCTGTTCCACTAAGCTGAACGCTGAGGATATTGGAAAGAATAATCACATCTTCTGGATGGTGGTATAAAAATGAAAGTAGTCTTCTGAGGTTTTCTTTAAAATGACAACTTCGTATTAATGTTTAATATTTCTAAATGCTTCCGATAAGATTATCCTGATCTGACCCATATGCTTTTCACGCATTTATAAGTTGAACGAAGTGTCAAGATCCATAAACCTTCTGAATTTTCAGTTTCTCTAAAGGATTAAGAAGTTGTTTGTCAAATTAACAAGTTGCTAGCTATGAGGTATAATTTCATAGCCATAATTTTATATGACTTATAGGTGGTGTAAATGAAATACTACTTCTCAAAATTTTTATATAAGCAACCTGTCTAATGTATGATTTGGATGATACATTGGTCCTTAACCCTGCGAGTAGCTTGGAAGCCAGAGGCAGTGTCCTGTGAGGATGGATGTTGGAAAGATGGAAATCTAAATGAAAACCAGCCACTCTGAGAGATTTTTTCTATCCATGTATAAATATAAAGATTGAGATCCACCCCATGAATTTAACCCAGCACTTCAAAGTTCAAGACAGATGTTGCTCAGTGTATCTGCTCTTTTGGCATTTTCACATAATTTCTGAACTGCATCATTATTGAGATCCTAAATACCATTGGGCTAACATGACTTTAATTCACAGAATGGTTAATAGTCAGTGGCTGGGAAAATAATTAATCAGAGCAGAAGGGAAAGCTCAGTTGTTGACATATGAGTACTTCTAAATAAATAAACCATTATGCCAGCTTATCCAAACTAAAGATGATTAATGTAGTACTTTTTTTTTTGCTCTTTTCTCTTCCACAAACGAAAGGGCTAAATTAAAATAAAGGATTATATGACCTTTCATTTATTTTTGGAGAGATTTATTATCTTTCCAGTCAAAGATTTTCTCTGTTGGAATCTTATTTTCTGTCTTTCATAAGGTCTTATTTATCAGTTCATAAGTATTTTCCAACCACTGGCAGACCCTTGGTAATACATCTGAATGGCTCAGAACCCCAGTACAGATAGCCTGCTCTCCAGAACTCGTGTACACACAACAACCCATTACACATAGGATTGGGGGAAAGATGGTGAAATTATAGCCATTTACTCCTCTGTTGCTACGATAAACAGCCTGTCGTTCCTTGTTTTCATTTCACTTCCATCCTGTAAATCCTTGGCCATTCTACACTTAGGTGTTTCTATATAAATCATCTCACTATGAAAAAGGTAATGTTTATTTTCACAACCATGACAAAACAGCTACAAAGTGTTAGGGCAAGGTTCTCTGATGGCCATTCTTACAATTTCTATGTGTTCTAAAAACATACATAGTCTTTCTCTAAATTCCGCAATTTCACCTGTAACTAAGATGAGCAGGAGTAATCAAGAAATAAATAGGACTCTCTAAAGCATACATTTAACTAAACACGTTCTGCAAGAAGCAATTAAGCATGACCTGGTAACCACAAGTCTGCTAAATAAATGATAAACCTTAGGTTTCAGCAGCTGTGGTGAAAACCATATTTTCAGATGTGGGCACAAGAGGCTGGTAGGGACATGGCTATTCTGCCCAGTGGCTAATATTTACAAACCCTATGACAGTAAGACTTATGACTTTTAACAAGAGAATTTGAAGGAAGCAGAAAAAAGGCAAAATCCTACCATTAAAAAAATGTGTTTGTTTTTTACTAGACTTTTGTTAAATGCTCACTATGAGAGTCCCATAAATACTAAAGTTTAAAATTTGCTAAGTATGTCTTGTACCATTAAAATGTGCAAGCTGACTTCAAATAAAAGTCATCCTGCAGAGACTTGACATGAGCTGCTGAAGCACTAGTGGGTAGAGATGATAAAATAGATGCTGAGCCCCATTGACCGGTCTAAAGCCTGGTTCTGCCATGCATCAGCTAACTCTGGCCACACGACTTAACCTCTCTGCACCTCAGTTTCCTCATCTGTAAAGTGGGGATTAAAAACAGTACCCATCTCATAGGGTTTTTGAGAGGACTGAATAGATACATAAAACACTTAGAACAGTGTCTGGCTCATGTAAGCATATAGAAGAGTTAGTTATTATTTTTATACAAAGTTTTATGCCAGGACTAAAGAAATCAGTCAAAATTATGTTTTTCAGTCAAATGTTTAATTACATGTTTTTTGCTTTTCAACTCTCCCACATCTTTTTAAAAGCACAAGTTGTGCTTGGGAAAAACAAGTCTCTACTCCTCGTTTCTCTAGTTTCTGTCAAAACCAGGAAGGCACCTTCTTTATAAACAAGTGCAGTAAGTCCTCACTTCACATCAATAGGTTCTGTAACTTTAAGTGAAATGATCTATAATGAAACTGAATTTACCAAAGGCTAATTGATATAAATGAGAGTGAAGTTCGTATGGCATCTCATCAATGTTATATTGAAATGACGTTAAATGAAATGATGTTATTTGAGGACCTGCTCTACTGGGAGCGACTCTGTAAAACTCATTTGAATAAATACAGCCAAATAAGTCTATTTCATAGTTTGCTTTTTAAAATGGAACTATTCGACTTGTAATATATCACAGAAAAAAATCAATTTCATTATACTTATGGAGTCACAATTATTTTACAAAAAAAAAACAACACACGAATTTTATTCCATTGTGCTATAGACTGTGATGGTTATATTTGCCTGATTATCCAAAATGCTAACTAGCTGAAGAATGAACATTATCTTTAGTGCCCTGCCAATATTAGAAGTGGGAAATTATAAATCACTCTACTTAGTCTGTAATACATATCAAGTCTCTCTCTCTCTCTCTCTCTTCCTCTTCCTCTTCTCTCTCTCTCTCTCTCTCTCTCTCTCTCTCTCTCTCTCTCTCTCTCTCTCTCTCTCTCGTAAAAGGATGTTGATTAACCCAGAAGATCAATTATGATTTCTATAAATTGTTACTTTTATAAATCCATTTTCATATCAACATTGGAAGATCATATTAGTCCTACTACGATAGTAATTTTTAGGTTTGCCCTAAAGATGTTTTACAAATCTATTCAATTTCACAGCATTATATAGTTTCTATTTCTCTCTAGTGTATGTTTAAATATTTCCTCACACATAGAGGTAGATCAAAATCTGTCTAAACTTAACCATTACAGGTGCTTCACAAGCTACTGATGGGTAATATTCCCGGGCCTGGACGGGGGTAGGAAAATAGCTTAGATTACCGAACAACACACCCTATGAAGACCTCTGTGCTTCAGGCTGTTGGTGACAGGGTGGGTGAGTGTGGGGGACTTCAAGAGAAAAGAGACAAGCTTCTGTACCCCAGGGGTACATAATCTTCAGAAAACTAGAGGTAGATCAGCATGGGACTCATCAGAATCATAAGAGTGGAGCAAACACAACCCATTCAGGAAATGCCCTGGCAAGATCTGAGAAGCCTGGAAGGGGAAAATGGACCGACCAGGAGCCACTGCATGGAAAGACCAAATCACAGAAGCCCCAGCCACGTGCCCACTCTAAACCAGGAGCCACACAGACCCAAATATAAACCAAGTTAAGTGTGATAGAGAAAGGCAGGAGCATGATCCAAGTGGTAAAGATGTGCTCACATGTGACTGCTGGAGGTGACAAAAAACTCCAATATTTTTTGCTGTGGCATTGGCACAAGTGGATGGGACAGTGGTGGGGAAAGAGGGAACACCACTGACTTTCAAAGACATGTTCCAATTAGCCCCGGTCCGTTAGTAGGACACATTAGAAATAGGTTTTCTTTACTTCTACTCAGCTTCTCAATTTGAGATCTGCAAGAAAAACTGATCAAACTTGTGAGGACTAGTTGAAAATATGTGAACTTATCTACAACACTGAATTTAAGGGGATGTAAAATGAAAGAGCAAATGTATCTTTCAGTGAGGAGACTTGATGTGGAAACTCTGCTCCAGAACTATAATATTTATAAGATCTCATGACACATTTCTGAAAAATTTATAGTAAGTGAGAAGTCAATTATTACCAGCATACGCAGCATGGTAAGATTGATTATACCTCCACTTCAATTCTTTTCAAGAAATATTTATTGAGCCTTGCTTTATGGCACACCCTGAGTAAAGAGATGTAAGAAATAAAAGGTGGATCTCTGCCTTCCTGCAGTTTCCACAGCATGGAACAAAAAGGGGCTGAGGGGTACAGGGTTCAGAATAAGGAGAGATCACTTCTGTCTGGGGGATAAGGCACAGTCAGAGATTGTAGAATTAACATAAGAAGGCAAATGGGAAGTTGAGTCAGGGAAATGGAGAAGAAAGCCGTCTAAATACAGGGTATAACAAAAGAAAACAGGCAGGCAGAGCAAGTGCAGACAATATTTGTGAATTAGCATGGAGTCCAGCTTAACTTGAACACAGGCTCTGAGCTAAGCAGAAATGGGAAGTAAAACTCAGGGATCAACAGACAGTTTAGGGTTTTCTACTTTCTGTTATCAGTGGAGACCCATTGAAGAGTTTTAAATGAAGAAGTGAAGTGAAATGATGATGGAAGCTCTACTTTAGGAAGACCAGTATGGCAGTGTGTGCCATCTGGAAGCACTACCATTCTTCGGCCTTTGGAATTGTGTTTGACATTTTTGTTTGTTACCATGACAATGGGAACACTGCTGGAATTCTCTGGTGGAGGTTATAGATGCCAGACAGCCTGCCATGTGCAAGAGTGCTGGAGAACAAAGAACTATCCCAGCCATAATACCAAGAGAACTCTTTTGGGAAATACTAGTAGAGGAAGGAAAGACTGGAGCTGGGAAGGCAAATCAGGAGATGACCACAATAATCCTAACAACAGTTAATGATTTGAGCCAGGGTGGTAAAAGTGGGCTTAGGAAAAAAAAGAGTCAAATATAAGGGACCTTAACAAGAAGGCGATAGCAGCAACATGTCCTACTGGAGATAGGAAATGAGATGGAAGAAGAAGACCAAAGCTCTGAGCCTTAGTGACGGGAACAATTAGGACTCTTACAGAAACTCAAAACTCAAAACCTGAATCAGGCTCCAAGCCGTGCATGGGTGTAATTTGTGCCGATCTGCCTCTCTTCACATGAGAATATTGCACATAACCACACCCACACCCCACGTCATCTCCTTCTGCAGTTCTGTCTCTAGTTCATCAATTTATATATCCCATGGCATTTTACTGGTGATGGGCCAAGTCCTCTTTACCTGGGTCACGTTTTATGTTTAGCTCATGGTCCTGGCATACAGCAGGTGTTCCTTCAACTATACTCAGTTTTCTGCTCCATAAATTAAATACTAGACAAAATATTCAATATTCTCAAAGTTCCAGTCCCCCTTTCCCTCACTGGTAAATCTGTCAGGACCAGTCACGTAGCATCTTCATTGTTTTAGAAATGTGAGCTAGCTATAACTGCATTGCTTTGACAGTCAAGCTAAAGAAAGTATTTTAATTAGCAATTCACTGGCTTTGAGCAAGAGAGAAGAAAAGGATAAGAGAGATTGAGAGAGCAAGGAGCATAATGAGGAGCTGGAGTCAGTTTCTTTGTCTACAGAGAAACTTCTGGAAACCACTTGGTAGCGGTCAGATATCTGTGAGAAGTGAAAACACTCTCATGTCACAAGACACCTGAAATATTTCACTTTCCCGAAGCATAAAAATCCTCATTCAGCATGCTCAACAAATGCTTTAAAAGAAGTAACAATGATATTTGGAAATGTTTCTGTGTTCTTACCTAGAGTTATTTTTCTTACCCAGCAGACTTTCAAAGAAAAAGAATTTAAACCGAAGGCCAGGGAGAATTTTTTAAAGATAAATTTAAGTTCGTAATATTTAATTCCCTAATCAGTTTCTCTCTAATGGTAAACTGTATCTAGTGAGAAAATAAACATTGCTATATTTGCTGAAAAGTAGATATTTACAAACTCACACTTAAAAGAATCTGGTAGTTTCTCAAAAGATTACACAAGGAATTACCACATGACCCAGGAATTCAACTCCTAGGTATGCACTCAAAACAAATGAAAATATATGTCTACACAAAAACATGTAGAAAAATATTCATAGCATCATTATTAATAATAGCCAAAAAGTGGAAACAAACCAAATGTTCATCAATGGATGAATGAATTGGTTATGGTATATACATACAATTAAATATTATTCAATAATAAAAACGAATGAAATACTGATACATGGTATGACATAGATGAACTTTAAAACATTATGCTAAGTGAGAGAAATCAATCATTAAAAACCCACATATTGTATGATTCCACTTATATGAAATTTCCAGAATAGGCAAATCTAGAGACAGAAAGTAGATTAGTTTTTGCCTAGGACTGAGGGGAATGGGGGAAAATTGAATGACTACAAGTGGATACAGAGTTTATTTTGGGGGTGATGAAAATGTTTTAAAATTGACTGTAGCAATGGCTGCACAATTCTCTAAATATACTAAAAATCAATTAATTATATACTTTAAATGGATGAATTATATAATATAGGAATTATAAAATTAAAAAACTCAATAAAGTTTTTTTTAATCACACTGAAATATTTCCTTCAACATGGGATGAGAGCAAAAAGTGTCATCATGCCTTTTTTAAATACCTCATTTTTATTTCCACTTTCTGAAAAACAAACATATTGAACTACCACATGATCAAACATCAGAAGGCATTCACAGAGGAAGGAAGGGAAGGGAAGGGAAGGGAAGGGAAGGGAAGGGAAAGGAAGGGAAGGAAAGGAAGGAGGGAGGGAGGGAGGAAGGAAGGAAGGAAGGAAGGAAGGAAGGAAGGAAGGAAGGAAGGAAGGAAAGAAGGGAGGGAGGGAGGGAGAGAGGAAGCAAAGCCCTAAGGCATTTTGGGAAAGTCCTACAGAAAAGGAATACTCACAGGATGTCCCCGGGGTCCTGGTGGTCCAACCTCTCCTGGTGGCCCCTGTTGGCCCTGTATGAGGAAGGCAGGTAGAGTGAAAGTTAACATTTCCTAATCCTTTGCTTAGTGATTACAATGGGTTAGAACATGTGGAAAGGTAATTTATGGCATCTTACCGGTTTGCCTGAATTCCCCAGTTGACCAGGCTTCCCAGGAGCACCTGTGTTACCCTAAGGGCAAAATGCAACATAATTCAGACGGTAAGTAAACGTAATCATCAGCCTGTCTTACCCAGAGTGGGTATTTCTTACACTTAAATAGCATTAATTTCTCAATTTCATATTTAGAATGTGGAAGGGTGTAGAATCTCTTTCTTGGTGAATACATAAATTTTTTTTTTTTTTTTTTTTAGTTTCAGAATACAGTTTTGTTATTCCCAGAAGTATAGGAAAAGTATCAAAAAATGAAAGTCAGTTATCAAAGAATAAAGGTCTTTAGCGTGACAAGAATATGAGAGTATTTTTCTTTCTTCATTATATTAATTATATATGTCTTCACTTTACCATTTCACCTTCAATACACTTCTTTGGGCCCTTTTACTGGACTTCAACACTATTAAAAGCATAAAGAATTCTGTCAACATGAGGAAATAAGATGATGTGCTGTTGAGAAAACCCTGCCAGCAAGCTCCAGGGAAAGCACCTGTCTGGGGAGGCCATCTCCACCACCCATCTCTCACCATCCACTTATTAGGGGACATCTCTGCCCAAGATGCCGTGACCCACTATGCTTGGGTGGCTGTAGTCATATAATTTCATAGTGAGCAATTACTACATTATTCACATTTTATCTATTTTATTTAAAGTAAGGCTATATTATATCCCTTTCATTGTTTCTTTCACCTATTGTTTTTAATTGCTAGAATATAAGCACTGGTTGATCAGTGTGTGAACAAGATGGCTAATATCTTTTTAGTTTAAGCTACATCTGAATAATATTCACTGACATAATTTTTATGGCTTAAAAATATCTTTCTTATTTTAAGTGGTAAAAAACAAAATTTTCTCTGTTTTATAGTGGCAAAAGATGACACTTTTAAAAAGGAAGTCTAATCAGCAACTCTTTGTCAATGTATTCTTTCTGCAGCTGGGGAAGAGTTTGGCATTTGAAGACGTAGAGCCCTTTTGATTTCTCCTTAGGGTCAAATATAAAATAAAAGCCAGGTTGAACATATTAAAAATGATAAAATATATTAGTAAAAGAGTAAAGAAATAGAACTAGAAGTATTAATTTAAAAGTTTTAACCTTTTACCTTTTCACCAGCAACACCCTTTGCACCAGGAATTCCAGGCACACCCTAAAAGAATGCACACAGGACATGGGTTTAATCACCTCATCTGCGAATCCCTGAGATGCCAAGCCCACTTCACACTGCTCAGGGGCTAAGAGAATCGTGACAACCTCAAAGCATTACTCTGAGGAAGGTTCTTCCTAGGTCCCCATCTCTAAACAGTTGGGTATAGAACTACCCACAGTTTAGAAGGTATGACTTTAGTGTATCTGGCTTGTTAAATCTGAATACCCTTAAAGCAAATCTTACCTCTAAAGTTATTTTTCAAGGATGAGCTTCCAAATTACAATCCAGTACCATTTTTAGGTCAATGGGAGCTCTTACCAGCATGATTTAATGTACAAGAATAACAAAATAAGGACCTATCGAAAACCCAGAACTTAAGTGAAAAAAAAAAAAAAGAATTGCTGGTGAATGCTGGGTCTAACTGTCTAACTAACTAAGATTGGTACTATTGGGAGTCCTAATATTCTCTCGCTGATTATTTTAAAAGTGTTAGATAATAAATTGGAGGCCAGTCCTCAGCATTACCAAGTATTCCTTATTATTAATAACTTGAAACATTTGCTTTCAAAGAGCCAAGGACACATATAGTATAATGCACATGAATTCCCAGCAACATTTATTCAGGGAGACACCACTTTGAATAATTCAAAATAGTATGTAATCAAAAACCGATAGTTTATCTCTCACATTGCTCCTGAGCATACGCTCAGCCCTCTTACTGCTCAACCCTCTTAACAAGAACTTCAGAACTGGTTAAAAGTCGGAGAAAGTACATGACCCACAGCTCAGGGTTCGTAAAAAGATGTAAGGAAGATTGAGTGACCCTAAGAGAGAAGAGAGATGCTCAATGTAAAACTAAAGCTTAGTATGTCATTAGAGAGATAACTAGTTCCTCAGAGAAAAAGTACAAAAATGTAAATGTAAAATTAAAGCATTGTATCTTCCCTAGAACTTATCAAATTACTTAACATGTTTCTCCCATAAATTTATATCTGTATATATCAAACAATATGTCTATAAACCAGTAAACATATAAGAACCAAATACTTACAGGAAACCCCTGCAATCCTGCATCACCAGGAGGTCCAGGTTTCCCTGGGTCACCCTGAAAAAAAAGATTTTATCACATCCTTGAACCTATATGACCTGTATTTCTTTTAAGAAAAGGAAGGACACAGGGCTTCTAAGTAAAAGGATTATCCCTACCCTGACCTTAAATGCAGTTTTAGCATATGACCCAGTTCAGGGTGGGGGATAGGAGTACAGTACGACCTAGGACAAAAATTCAATCAAACTACACAGTTTCCCTCAGCCTACTGTCATCAACGGGACAATTTTACTGAGTTCCTGAAACCAAGCAAACAAACATACTATTATAACAAGTATTTGGAATTAACACTTGATTAAAAACTTAAAAGGAGGAAAAGAGCCCAAACGAGCGAATTAAATCTCCCAGTAATGTAGTTGTGGAAATACTGTACTTGGTTGGCCAGGACAGAGATGGCCCTATTCACTCTTGGACTAACTCACACAGCTACCTTTGTTCCAGGTATTCCAGGTATCCCGTCATGGCCATCCACACCTGGCAAGCCCTAAAGACACACAAAGAAACACACTGTCTCTTAGAAACAGTCACATTCTTTTCCCCTTCCTTATTTTCTAATGTTTGATTACAAGTTAATAACCACTTTGAAAAATGTGCTTGATGACTACAGCACAGGACCTACCGTATCTCCTTTGGACCCAGGGACGCCAGGAATTCCTCTAGGACCTTGAGCTCCCTGCAGGCAGAAAGGAAAGGATTGACAAGACACGCTCAATTATCACCAGACTGAGGGCATGTCAAAAAGATAAGCGTAATCAGCAGAGGACACTGAAAAGCATGAGGCTTGTCATGATTAACACTAATACAGACTCACTCTATCTCCCTTGGGACCTGCTTCTCCTGGAGGTCCTCGCTGTCCTTGATCACCCTGTATAAAAATAAAATTTTTAATATAAGCAAAATGTAAGTTAATATAAGCAAAAGTTACTTATTGATAGACTTTGGAAATTATAGAACACCATCCACATTTCCTCACTATTGCTTTTTCGTCCCAGTGGCTTTGTGCCATCATGGATGCCTAGTTCAAGAAATCTTTTCATAAAAATTACGTTGTCTTAAAAAATGATATTGCCATAGGGATCATTGAGACTTACATGTCTTTTTTATTTCATCTTAAGTACATCATGCTTCTGTGCTCTTTGGATGTATAGATACAAGAAAATTAAGGTCCGTACTACAGGGAACTTTGACATTAGTAACTATGTCTACATATCAGCTATTCTCATAGACTGTCATGGTGGGTTGAGGTTTAGATCAGTTGTATATCTTTCCTCCATACTATTTAATTCCCCAGTCGATAATAATGGTCTCTGTCAAAATTAGCAAGCTAATATTGACATATGGTATAGGTGGCAAGAAGTGAGAGGATGTTTCTTCCCAAAATACAGCTTTAGTTGAATTGTTTAACTACTCTACAACCTCAAATGTTGTCCAATTGCTACTGGATCAGTTCCTATTGCTCAGATTGGCATTAAACACTCTCTACCTTATATTCAAGTTCATCTTGTCAACAGAAACTTTCCAGTCCAGACAGAGATAGCTCCTATGCCAGCACCCCCATCACCACCAGCAGTGCTTCTTCTGACCTGTATACTCTGCTGTTTCCCAGACCAACCTTCCTCTAGCTTGGATTACCTCTATCGTATAAGGTAATAGTACTTGGGCTTATAATGTATAGGTTAGTTACTTTCTGTCATTCCCACCGGACCATGCAACCTTGATAGTTGGACATACTATTTTACTAATATCTTTTCTACGTTTCATGTGGTATAGGTGATTATTAATGAATGGCTTCTTTGATTATTTACTTCCAGAAAACGTGCGAAGCAGCCTACAATCATGACACATGTACATATGACAGTCAAAATATTAAATAATGAGATCAGAAATCATAGAAAAAGAAAAGGATAGAACTACTCTGGAACTTGAAATTAGATAGTTACTGTGACTCTAAGCATCCTAGCATCCAAAAAATGGGAAACAGCAAACATACAAACTTAACAATTTAACTTCACCTTTGAGAAAAACAAACCCATAGGAAGTCAGAAGAACATTTCTCTGTACCCAAGAAAGAGATGCTTTTCTTAATTAAAACAAATTAATAATTTGTTTTTATAATAAATATAAAAAATAGTTTTTACAATAAATATAAAAATTATTGCTCATTTTTTTACTTCAGTTATTCACATGTAAAAGACATTTGCACACACACACATACATAGTAAAAAGAAATCTATCATATGCTAAAAATATCCATCATTGGGTCTTGGAAAAGGAAAAGTACTTACAGGTGCACCAGGGATGCCTCGAGGCCCAGGTTCTCCATCTAAGCCCCGAGCACCCTGCAAAAAAAGACAAAGAAATGAAATTGAAATGAATCATGCATCAGAAAGGGCACATCGGTCTTTCTAAAGAATTTTAATAGCTAGATAAAAAGGAGGTTTTGTGTTTGCAATATATACTCTATTCATCAGTGAACCCCAAAGAGTAGTTAATAAGGCATCTGAAATATACAAACACTAGTTTACATCTTCTCATCCCACCAGAAGTACTTACACCTAATCTTCATACCACTCTAGATATTTTAAGTTACTACTACGTCCATTCTTGATTGCGGACATGAACTAAAAACACTGGTACTTATTTAGAGAACTTGTCAAGCCTACAGGAAGAGGTTTGGTAGTTACCCTCAGGGTTCTCGGGATTCCTATGGGAATTCATTCACAGTGAAGACCAAGGAGGCACCCAAAAAATAGTTGCCATGGACTCTGCTACTGCTACAGCTGTCGGAGGGATTTCTGGGACTCTGGGTTTCCACCAAGAAAGAATCATATATAGGATAAGAAATTCAGCCTTATGATTTGGAAAAATGGATTGTAATAAGGATTTGAGAAGCTCTCCTCCTATCCTGGATAGATGTTAGGTTCAGTTTATATAAAGTAGTTATTCTAGTCTCTCAAAAACGAATTCATCCTACCAAGTGATGATGGCATGAGAGCTACGAAGCTTTATAAATATAATTATCTTGAACTTATCTCTGACTTGGTTATATATTACACATATCACCTCCTTATTTTCATCATAAAAATCAAATTATGATTTTGAAACAAAAATATGGTATTTTTTAGTGCTGTCTATGTATGCTACATAAGAAAATACAGCCTACTTCTTTAACTCTTTTTCTCTTACTAAGTGAATGAGAAGGTAAAAATGCAACTGAGGGGAACAGGCCATCTCTTAATGAACAGGGTTGAGATGGAGAGATGATAAAATAGATGGAAAACAGTCAAAAGAGTATTGGATAGAGGTCAGGCCAAAAAAAGCAGGTGGACAGTGTCTGTAGTAAGAATTACAAATTTAAAAGCCTTTGATAGAAGGTTCAGACATAGGTAGAATCAAAGAAAGAACACAAGTGAAGCAGAGGCACCACTGAGCTTTGGGATTCTTTGATCCCTGAAAACCAGAACAGAGCAGAAGGCATCCGACAGTCACCAGGGAAGAAGAGGTTTGGAAGACCTGAAAAAGGTCTTGAATTGGTCATTCAGCCTGTGTTGTGAGAGTATGCCCAGACTTTGCATTAGAGAAATGGCTTTGAGAAAAAAAAAGAGAAAGAAATGGCTTTGATGCACTCCCCCTCTCTCTCTCATACTGCGGTTCAGCAGGAGCTCAGATCCAAACTGCTGTTACTAGGTAACCACTCCAGGAGTCTGAGTTCATGAGAAGAGCTTTTATTATTATTATTATTGAAAGCAATTTGACAGAAATCAGAGGAAATGAGAAATTTTGAAAAATACCAAGTAGAAAATTACCTCAAATAAAGAGCATATTAAGAACAGTAACTGGTTTCAAAGTGAGGGGTCACATACATTAGGAGACGTTTTTAAACCCAGAAAAAGCAAAGGCCTAGGTATCAGCAACTTTACAGTAAACGGTATTTATTATTTAATAACAGAAGAGATACACCCAGAATGTTACTTAAGATAACATGAATGTAGAAATAGAAAATCTGTTTTTTTAAAGTACAGTGTTTTTAGGAAAGAAATATTCTAGAGGAAATGGAAGAGGAAAGCAGGCAGAATGAGAATACGTACAAGAGACAAAGAGGCTAAAAAAGATGAAATTGAGGAAATTATTCACAAAATCAATCTTTCAATTTAAAAAAATGTGCATCTCTTTTAAAACAAAACATTTAATTTCATTTATTGAGCACCTACAATGGGCAAGTTGTTCTTGTTTAGTTGTTAATAAAAGGTTCTGTGCTTCTGTGTGGAATGACACAAATTTGCCAATAGTGGTTCTAAAGAGAATGGGGCAAGAGTCAGAAGTGGTGGTAGATAAAAGAGTGTTTTTGTTCTTGTTGCTGTTTTCTCTGGAGCCTACAAATAGGATTTCCTAACATAGTTTCTAGAAATGGTAACCATTTTCTTACTATTTGGTGGAGAAGCTAGACACACCCCTACACACACAGGCATGTATACAGAGCATATAAAACATTTCAGAGCGCATCATGAACTTTTAGGTTTCCACTGCTTTGCTTGTGATATTCACTCAGCCAAAGCATTCCCTGGCCTCCATCTTCCATCAACAGTAATACCTCATCCTTAGGCCCGACATCCTTCTAATGCCACCTCCTTCATGAGCCCTCCCAGCCCTTACCAAGGTTAGCCATTCCGTCTTCACTGCCTCATGCCACTTGCCCTCAAATGTATGGCTCTGTTGTTTGCACTGTAATTAGTTATCTCTGTTTTTTTTTTTCCTCCATAAATAACAAACTTGCTGAAGTCCTTATTTCTCTTTCACTCACCCCAGCATCTCACAATGTCTTGTTATGTAAATACTAAGAAAGTCTGGTCTCTAAGACCAGGCAAAGAACAAGGGGGTGAACTCCAGCCACAAGTGTATGATCCCTGTTGAAGGAAGGGCTCAGCAATCAGTTTGGCAGGAGAGCCCCTGATGGCTCTATGTCCTTGTGGGTATCTGGCCTTCTCTCACCTCTCCCTTTCCAGCCTACCCTGTCTTAGCCTTTCTCTCCAGGTATTGTGTCAGCGTTACCAGTATTAACTATAGATAATGCTAAAGAGATAAATATAACAGCACTGTCTACTCCTATTTACCTGCCTAAGTATATACAATACATGACAAGTATCATGCATACTACTCATTTCCATCACCTATGTTTATAACAGAAAGGTGAGAACCTAATCGACAAAGTACCAAACACAAAAGAAAAGTGATGCTGTTGAAGATAAGAAGATATTTTCAAACGGTCCAAAATTTAAACATTTATACATTTTGGTATTGTATCATCATCACAATCTTACTTTTTCCCCTTTGGCCCCAATTATGCCGGTGATGCCTCTCAATCCTTGAGCTCCCTGGAAATGTCAAAAAGAAAAGTGAATTACTGTAGTTGGAGTACACATTTCTGTATCTCATCATGAAAGATGATCCGGAAGACGGATGTGATCCTAACCAAAGATAACACTAAGAAATAGTGACATTATATAGATGAACTTTTCTAGTTTAGAAAGAAAACTCCAAGGAGATTTCTTCTGATAGTAAACCCTTTTTCAATATTCTGAAGACTTACATAAACCCAGACTTGGAACAATTACTGATTAAAATATCATTAACTCATATACAGAATACACTACCATTCCCACCTCCTCCATGGTTTGTAACTTGTTTACATGGAACAGGGTTGTCATTTTAGACCTTGAAATAATTTTTTCTCCCCAATGTATGCCATCAAAAGCAATTAGGTCCCAGGCTAATTGACAAAAGCTTATGAACTATAAACGGAGCTGGAGCCTCCGTCAACCTCTTGTAGTCACTATTCATTACACCATTTCTATGATACAGGCCTTCTGAACTCATTTGGGGCAGTAGAAACCCATCTCACCTAATCTCAGGCACAGGAGTGGGTAATTCTAGAAAGGAGGCTGTGGGATGTGATATCTAGCACCTCTTTCAATACTGAAATGTTACCATTCTTGACTCTCTGGCCCCAAAGCAGCAGGGCTCCAAAAATGGATCCTGTGAAGAGTGAGCTTAAGAGCTCTCTTGGGAGCTTCATGATCCATCAAGAAAGTGGGGTAGCTGCTTCTGCACAACTTGTTAACTGTCCACTGTAACTGGCTTAAAATAAAGTAGCTCTAGGCCAGGTAGTTCCTTGTGTTCTCACTTGGAGAAAATGGGAGCAATTCTATGGCCAACTATTCATCCAGGTCAGTCACAAATTCTATGTAGATCAATTGGGAACGACCTGAAGTACAAATGTGCAGGATGATCCAATTTAGGATATCCACTTGGGATATAATGTGAGATGTGGTCATATCAGATTAAAACGGCCCTTCTTGAAGGCAATTCTACAAAAAGAATTCTAAAAATATTTGAGTCATAGCAGTGACATGACACTGCCATGCATCGTCTCTCAAGGTGACTACTTTGAAGGGCAGAGCTGGTATATAAATGTCCCAAAAAGTGTTTAAAAAAACAAAATTTGTGTGTTACTTTATAGATACACATTTATAAAGTGACAATCTGTGCATTTTACAGAAACATTTTGTCATATCCATTCCCAAACTCCAGAAGTTCAGTGAGCACTAATGAGATCCCCTCCTGGACCACTTGAGCCATGTAGCACCCAACAGAGATCTTTAATCCATGAAAACACTTTTTCTTAATCTGCTTGCAAAATCCTGTGCTGAGAATCTTTGGGAATGGCTTCAAAAATAATTGTTTAAGTCCCTACCAAATTTTCATCAGATCAAAAAAAGCATATGTCTCTTACACTTTTCATCTCCATCTCCCACCTGCAAAATAAAGTCTATGTCCTTACTGTCTCACATTAAGAGCTCAGAGAAGGCACGTTTCTGGAACAAACACCTTGGACTCCAGACACTCTTAAAGTTCTCACGTGACTTAAAAGCAGAGGCTATTTCTTACAGATTCTCTGACTCCTTTAGCTTGATTTCCCATAAGCTCTGGTAAGCACTAATCTGCACAGCTCCTTGAAACCATTGTAAAAGCCCAGCTTGCAGGGAGAGCAGAGCAGGTGAAGGAAGGGTGATCCCATGTTTCTCTCTGCTAACTGTAGTTTCTGAGAACAGAACCCGAGTTTCTTTTACATAGTCCATATCTGGGCTAGCTGCAAGGTTCAATGAATATTCTGAAATTATTATTTCCATAATTGTTATTACTCATTGTGAGGAGAAAAAAGGTGTACCAACTCCACTTTCATATATGAAAGTAATGTAAATTCCAATTTAACAAACATTTTAAATTGAAGTATGCTGATGTCCCCAATTACCTCACTGTGGATATTATTGCAGCAATCTGCTGAAGCACAAGAGACCAACTTTTTATTAAAACACATTATTATGAGTAATTAAGAATGTTCTAATTATAATGATTACATGTTGGCATAAGCTACATTAAATTTAGTAGATGATATACCTGCTGCATATTCAGGATACACAAAATTTTCTTATTATAGCATGTGATAGAACCATAAAACATAATATATATTATTAATATATAATATATAATTATTATAATATATAAGCATATAAATTATTATAATATATAAATTAATATATAATAATATATGTATATTATTCCTCTTGTGTTCAATATTTTATTTCAGATTGCCTAGCCTTGAAATCTAGTAAATGAATGTATGTAATTATAGGTAGAATATTTTCTGTTAAAACAGTGCTTTAATGTACAATGGGGACCCTTTCCAACGTTGAAAAAATGATAATCTCCCAATGCTGCCTTGGGGGAAAAAATAGAGACTATCGTGTTAATGTAACACTATAAATCCAAATGCTAAATAAAAAAAAAATTCCAAACATCATGAAAAAAAATATTGGCATACCCTAAATAAATGGTTCTTTTAAAATACTTTACCGGAGGTCCTGAAGCTCCCACTTCTCCTGGTTCTCCCTGTTCACCTTCTTCACCCTAAACAGCAACAGGAACGCACACCAAATGTTATTCTCGCAAATGTACATGGGAACAGGCTCAGTCTAGATCAGCACATTGTAAATGCACTTGGCATCCCCCAAATTATTCTACTATGCTCTCAAAAATTATTTTACATGCGTAATCCATGTTAATTGCAGAACATTCAGAAAATACAGAGATGTATAGGAATAAAATCATCCAAATTTCACCTTTCAATTATAAATACCAGTAACATTTTAGATGATTTTCTAAAGAAAGGGGTGGGGGGGAGAAAAAACAATTATGTGTTCATGTTCCAAGTATATGTGTGTATTAGGGCGGTATGATTATGAAAATATGATCGTACTATACAAACGTCTCCATAAACTACAATATTATTTAATCATGATTTTCATTTTTAACTTTTCTTATAATTTTTGTAACATATACAACTTGTTCAATGTATTTAAATCAGTCTTTCCTTTCATGGCTTATACCTTTGATGTCACTCCTATAAAAGCTTTCTCCATCCCAAAAATATGTAAATATTCCTCCATATTTTACTTCTAGTAATTGTGTAATTTAATTTCTTACATAGAAATCTTTAATTATCATTAATTTATTTGATGTAAAATATAAATCTACCTTTTTCTTTTCTCCTTGTAATGGCCACTGGCTCCATTATCACTAATTGAATAGTAGATTCTCTACACACAAGTTGGATAATTCATCTTTAACATATACTAAATTGTTATATACACTTGTTTCTAAACTTCCTATTGTGCTATACTGTTCTGTTGTATGTTACCAGTACCACAATTTTTTAAAAGATTTTTATTAAAAATATAGGTAGCATGCAATATTATATTAGTTTCAGGTGTACACAATAGTTATTCAACATTTAGATACCTAAAGAAGTGATCACCATGATAAGACCAGCAACCATCTGACACTGTACCACGCTATCACGATATTATTGACTATATTTCCTATGCTGTACATTGCATCCCCATGAATTATCTGTTTTACACCAGGAAATTTGGACCTCTTATTGCCCTTCACCGTTTCCCCCCCTTTTTAATTTTTCAGTTACAGTTGACATTCAGTATTATTGTATATTAATTTCAGACATATAGCATATGGTTACATATATATATATGTGTGTGTGTGTGTGTGTGTGTATATATATATATATATATATAATTTAAGAAGTGGTCCCCCTTTCTAAGCTAGTACCCACCTGGCACTATGCATAGTTATTACCATATCTTTGACTATATTCCCTATGCTTTACTTTACATCTCCATGATTATTTTGTAACTACCAATTTGTACTTCTTAATCCCTTCACCTTTTTCACCCTGCCCCTAATCCCTTCCCAATTATCACCCCAATAGATCTAGTATCCATCTGACACCATCCATAGTTATTACAATATTATTGACTATAATCCTTATGCTATTCCCTACATCCCCATGACTACTTTGTATCAACCAATTTGTACTTTATCCCTTACCCTTTTTCACCCACCCACAACCCTCTTCTCATCTGGCAATCATCAAAATTTCTCTGTATCTATGAATCTGTTTCTGATTTGTTTGTTTATTTTGTTTTTTAGATTCCACATATAAGCGAAATCACATTGCATCTGTCTTTCTCTGTCTGACACTTCACTCAGCACAATTACCTCCAGGTCTATCCATTGTCACTGCAGATGGCAAGAACCCATTCCCTCCACTGGCCAAGCAATATTCCGTTGTATACATGCACCACCTCCTCTTTATCCATTCTTCTATCAATGAACACCCAGGCTGCCTCCACATGTTGGGCATTGTAAATAATGCTACAATGAATATAAGGATGCACAGATCCCACGAAGTAGTGTTTGGGTTTCTTTGGATAAATACCAGGAAGTGGGATTACTGGGTCCTCCTTGCCTCTTTTTAAAGCTTTTGTTTTAAAGTCTATTTTGTTTGGTTTAAATATTGCTATCCCAGCTTACTTTGTTTGTTTCCATTTTTATGAAATAACTTTTTCCATTCCTTTACTTTGTGTGTGTCTTTCAATCTGAAGTGAGTCTCTTGTAGGCAACATAGTAAGTTTTTTATGCATTCTGCCACCCTGTGTTTCTGATTGGAGAATTTAACCCACTTACATTGAAAGCTATTGTTGATAGATATTATTCCTATTTGTTTATCTTTTTCCCCATGTTAAAGAAGTCCCTCTAACATTCCTCATAATACTGGTTTGGTGGTGAAAATTCCTTTAGCTTTTTCTTATCTGGAAAGCTCTTTGTCTGGTCCTTTGATTTTACATGATAGCCTTGCTGGGCAGAGTACCCTTGGGTGTAGGTCCTTGCTTTTTGTCACTTTGAATACTATGTGCCAATCACTCTGGCCAGCAAAGTTTCTGTTGAGAAATCAGCTGACAATCTTACAGGAGCTTCCTTGTAGGTAACTAACTGCTTTTCTTTTACTGCTTTTAGAATTTTCTCTTGCTTTAACCTCTGCCATTTTAATTATAATGCGTCTTAGTGTTGGCTTATTTGGGTTCATTTTTTGGGGGACTCTCTGTACTTCCTGGACTTGTATGTCTATTTCCTTCACCAGGTTAGGAAAGTTTTCAGTCATTATTTATCAAATGGGTTCTGAATCCCTTGCTTTCTCTTTTCTCCTTCTGGTACCCCTATGATGTGAATGTTGTTACCCTTGATGTTGTCCCCGAGGTCTCTTCAACTCTCTTCTTTTATTGGCGGGGGTGTGGGGGGAGGGTCATTTCTTTTTTTCTTTTTGCTGTTCCAATTGGGTGTTTTCTGCTACCTTGTCCTCCAAATTGCTGATTCAATCCTCTGCCTCATCCAGTCTGCTGGTGATTCCTTCTAGTGCAGTTTTCATTTCAGTTATTGTGTTCTTCAGTTCTGACTGGTTCTTTTTTGTGGTTTCTATTTCCATTGCTATGCTTGTTATCTCTTTGTTGAAGTTCTCACTAAGTTCCTTGAGCATCCTTTATAACCACCATTTTGAACTTTGTCTCTGGTAAGATGCTTGCCTCCATTTCGTTTAGTTCTTTTTCTGGAGTTTTTTCCTGTTCTTTCATTTGGGATGTATTTCTTTGTTTCCTTATTTTGGCTGCCTCTCTGTGTTTGTTTCTATGTATTAAGTAGGGCTGCAATGTCTCCCAATCTTGCCAGGTGGCCTTATGTAGTAGGTGTCCTGTGGGGCACAGTGGCACAGTTTCCCTGGTCACCTCACCAGATGCTCCAGGAGCATCCCTTGTGTGGGTTGTGGGTGCCCTCCTGTTGAGCCTTGATTGCTGTTGGCATATCATGTGAGGTATTAACCTTCAGGCTGACTGGCTGTGAGGTTTGGCCACGACCACATTTTACGGGCCACTATATGGGGGGTTATCTCATGGAACATGACTTGCCCCAGCAGGCTCTGGTGCCTGTTGAGACCACCCTTTATGGGGCTAATTGGGTGGTGCTCTGCTAATTGGTGGTCTGAAGCCAATCTCCAGATATGTTAGTTCTGGGGCCTCTCTGGGAGGGGCTCTGGTGCAGGTCCAGGTCAGCCACTACGTGTGCCTAGCCAGGAAGTACCTGGTAGGAGCTACAAAACAATCCACAGTTGATCACTGCCTATGCTGTACCTAGAGGTGCATGGGAAAGGTCACACTGCAAACTGAGGACAGCTGACACCAGTACCCAGTCTGGGGTAGTTCCACAAAAAACCAGGACACTCCAGAAAGGTTCAGCCACTGATAAAGCCTCCAGCACGATGAAATTGGCTGTGGCTGGGACTCAGTGAGTCAGCAGGGTGGAGCAGCTCACCAGGCCAATAAGATTCTGATTTGGCCTGTGGGGCTGGGTTCAACACAGGAAAGATGGTGTCCACGTGTGACTGCATAGGAGGAGGGCACCACATAGGGCCCCTGTCCAGTCTTCGCCCTGAATTTACACACCTCAATCTCTCACCATATGTCTCCTATGCCCCCTGAGTCACCGTCCCTCCACAGGAGCCCAGGGTGAGTGCCTTCACGGTCCCTTTATGAGGATGCCCAGGTTTCCAACAGCTTTCCATCCCACCTGAATGGTCGGAATCCCGACTGTTTTTTACAGCCAGAAGATGTGGGGGCTGCTCTTCCCTGCACCAGTATTCCAAGCCTGGTGTGGGGGACTGGGCTCCCCTATTCCTTCATTGGGAAACTCTGTGGCCAAGACATCTCTCCTGATTTTCAACTGCCACACATGGGTGTGGGAGCAGCTTATTTCTCATCTCTGCCCCTCCTACCAGTCTCTACATGGCTTCTTCTTTATATTCTTAATTATAAAACTTCTGTTCAGCTAGACTTCAGATGGTTTTCCAGGTAGACTGTTTTATAATTTAGTTGTAATTTTGATATGTTCTTGGGATGAGGCAAGCACAGCATTTATCTACTCCACCATTTTGGATCACCCTCCCAATACCACAACATTTTAATTATTGCAATTTTATAATACATTTTAATCTCAGGTGGAATTCCTTTACCTTTATTTTCATTTATAGTTACTCTTATTTTTCAGTTTTCCTAAGTGTTGACTCTTCTAGATGAACCTGAGAATTTTGGGGCAGATCTTCACAAAAATACTACTTGCTTTGTATCAGGACTGCATTAAATTAATAGATTAATATGTAGAGAATTAGACTCTCTACAATATTGAGTCTTTCTATCTTGTAATTCAGTTTACCTTCCTATTGAATCAAATTTTTTTCTTTCTATTATATCAATAAAGTTTTCTTCTTTTCTTCATATTAGTCTTAAATATTTCTTAAATTTGTTCCAAAGTATTTTGACTATTTCATAACTATTGCCAATGGAATATATTTCCATTGTTTTCTAACTAATTATTGTTTTGACTTTTTCATATTAATTCTATAACCTCTCATGCACTTTTAAATGTTAATATATTCCATAAAGAAATCCAACTACTCCTTCTTACAGAAAGATTACTTGATTAACTCTGAAAGAGAAGTTATTTTCTCTCTGACAAGTTTTACTTGTTACAATAGATATACTTCCCTGCATTTCTGTGATAATAGATATCTGTCTTAAATTGTGAAATTAATCATGAGAAAAACTCTTTATTTTTAATATTATGTAAATAAAATTACATAAGATCCATTTCTATTGCTTATTACATGTTTTGATTCACGATATTTTTGCCACAGACTATACCTTATATTTAGAGATTTTCACACACACACACACACACACACACACACACAGAGATACATAAAATTTAACAGCAGTATTAATATAGAGCATTTGAACATATGCTGCAAAGAACTAGGTCATACCTAAATCATTTATACTTGATCTTTGAATTAATTATACAATCTTACATAGTGGTTTTAGTCTCATAATTATGTTCAGATTATTTTCTATAAGAACATAGGATTGACAGTGGGGAGAGGCAGTCCCAGTGGGAAAGCCTGTAAATTAGTTAGCTCATAGCAGATAATCAAAAGATGTGTATAATTAAATACTACTTATATTTCTCTACCTACCTACAAAAACAATAGTGATTGATATGTCCACTCTAAGTGTTCATTTGCAGGGTTTGGGGTATTTTCTCAGTCTTTATAAACCTTCGAGTAATGTAGTTGATTTAAATATTTCACCAGCAGATGAATAGCACACAACTAATCAATAATCACAAACTTAAATGACAAATTTAGAAGTAGCAATTTATTATCATTTTACTGAAATATTTTGACTACTTATTCCTATATTCATAAATGATTTAAAAATATTTTAAAAATAATTTATTGAGTAAATTCAAGGCAGAATTGTGAATCCAAGTGCAAACTTCAGACCCCTACTCTTAGTTCTTCATCATTCTGCTTTCAGTTTCACAGTTCAGTGCATCTATTAGCCCTTTCAAAGTTAATTATTCAAGGAGCTATTATTCAATAGCTATCCTATTTTCATATGTCAATTTTTAAAAACACCATTGCAAGTTTTAAGTGACACAAACATGCAAAATAAATTAAAAGAATTTTCAACAAATTCAAATGAAAATTGTGGCCAATTATCTCACACACCAAAACAATTTGCATGTTCCTCATTGCAGACCAAACCAAATTTGAGAGTCCAGATAACTAATTTGTTGTATAGGTATCAAAACTACTGGTTTCCTGGGGAGAATGGAGAGATACTCTGATTGACAGCTCTATCCCCATATCCCATGGGATGGGGGAGTAGAAGTTCCCAGAGAAAAGGAGTCATCAAAAGAAGAAGGAAAGGATGCATAGCATAAAAATAACAGAAGTCTGTATCTGCTTTACCATGGGTATTACCTCATAAATATCTTTTAGTGTAATTTAATATTCTTACACACTTATTTTTGTGGTTAAATAATATCCTATTATATAGATATATCATATTTAATTTAGTCAGCACCCTGTAGTTGGACACATATATATATATTTTTTTTGTGCCCCTAGTACTTAAAATAAACAGTAGCGCATAAAAGTTACTTAATAAATATTTGTTGAATTTTTAAAATTATGAATTTTAAGATTCAGCAGAAGAATGGCATGCAGAAATATTTTTTGTTTTCTCCAATTACAACTTAAGAACCCAGCTGTTATATTCCAGATAAATAAAATGCCTTAATTATTCAGAACCTAACTAATAAAAAATAAACCTTCTACAATAAATGTTCAAACTGTAATAAGGTACAGAAAATTGGCTCATTTATCCTGATTACCTGAGGTTGTTCAGCAGTCTGATTTTTACTAAGGAGTTCAAGTATATCAATGCTTGAATATATTAATAAATTGCTTCTCCAGCTTTAAACATCCAAAGGAAAAGACTAATCTTCTGCCACTACTCAATAAAGGTACAGAAAAACATAGTCAACAAAGTCCAGAGGACCTGCATTAATAAGAACAGTTTGATCTTGGAAAATATAGAATTAACAGAGACAAAAATTCTACTATACAGGAAGTCAAATTCTTAGACACTTAAATAAGATTTATACTAGTGGATAAAAAAGGAAAAGTAAGCCACTTTGTTTTAAATTTCAGCCTTGGTTTTTCCACAGGGCATGCCAGCCCCAATGCAACCTGTGCTATGGATTCCATGTTTGTATCCAGACAATAGCATAACTCTTATTGCTAACTTCCAGATTAGTCAAAATCTAAGTTATATTGAAATAAGATCAGAAATAGCTAAATTATTTCAGAACTTAATACCAGAAGCTATCAGCCAGTTACCAACTTCTCTGTTTGCTAGTCTCAGCAACACTTGTCATACAATTTTATAGTTGTCATAAAATTTTGTGTAGTGCCATGAAAAAGCTAGCTGTATAACATTTGACTGTCAAAAACATCAAGGAAAAAAGCTGAATGTGATTGATTTGAAAAGGAAAGCAAACGGTAGCAATACAGAAAAGAAGGGAAATGTATGGTGCTTTCTTTGTTTTTTGTAATTGAACAACATTAGAATATTAGGCTTAGCCAGACTATTGAGGCATCTACAGAGAATTTTTCAATCATCATTTGAAAAGGAAGGGTAAAATATCATGCTATGTTATTCCTTATAATTCCTTACAGTAAAAATGATCACTACCTCCTAATCACAATTTACCCACTAAATACTCATTTTCCTTACCTTGTGCCCTTGTCTTCCAGGTTCACCAATTTCTCCTTTAGGCCCTTTATGACCCTAATAAATGCAAAAATAAATAAATAAATAGACAAATAAATAAAAAATAGTTGTATTGGATTTGACACAGAATGTGGTCAGAAGATTCCTAAAGTGATCTTGCTGCCCCAAATCTGTGTCAATGTGCTGCTAAGGAAAAGGTTATATGACTACCCTAAGTGACCTTAATAGCACCATATGTGTTACATTACTGCTATATATGGTAAACATCAGTTTTAGTTAATAGAAAAACACTGTTCTAGAATAACAAAAGCTCCATTACCTGGTTTAGCAACATGATGCATTGCCTACTGGTCCCTAGATCCCTCCATCCCAAACTTCCTCTCACAGTTGGGTTAAGAGCTTTAAGTCTCTTCCAATATCTTATTTTCTGGAGGTGACATCCCTGACCGAACTCAATTGGCTATCCCCAGCTCTCTGGAGCTCTCTGAAGGGCTCTGAAAACCCTTCTGCCCTCTTTATACCCACCTCCTTCCTGGAGGTGGAAGAAGGGACTTATGCAGATGTACAGCTTTCTGCCTCTTCTTGTACACAATCTTAAGTGCAAATAGAAATCTCTAAAGAGCAGTCAGTGAAGGCTGCATAAGCATGAGAAATTTCCCTATCTTTTCTTGTCAGTATACCTGTTCTAAGCATATGTGTGCTTTGGACAATAACATGCGGCAAATATGAAATGAACATTCCAAAATTAAGTCTATCAGAGCTTTCACTGTCAGAGCCTCTCTCGCTCCAAGAGTGAAAATCTTTGTGAAAAACAAGACACCAATCCAGGCCCAAATCTTCTGCAGTTGTTGGAATCCACTAAAACTAAACAGAGAAAACCATAATTGGAAAACCAGTGCCTTGGGATTTTTTAGCTCACAGCAGAACTCCATTGGTCTGGAATTTTTCAGAATCACTTTAGATTCATAGACTGGAGAGAGAAAGCCATTTAACTTCAGCATCTGGTATTTATTTTTTCATTTTTATGGAAAATTTAAAGTAATTATGGCAGAGTGAGAGAAAAAGTGCTTTTTGGAAAGTCTCTTTTCTTCCTTATTTTACACAGTTTCTCCATTTAAAAAATAAAAACTAGGACAGGTTCAAATACAGTACATGCAGTACTCCCCTTCATAGGAAGCAAATTTTTCAACTTTAATTTGGTGACTAAAGTCTCTCAATCCAATATATTTTATTGGTATTTCTTTCCTGAACAACAAAAGTACTGTGTAAGCAAACATTTGTGTCTCAGTAGGAAGACCTGTCAGGGGCACCAGCAAGAATTTCTAGGACTGAATAAGGACCACAGACTAAGCCACAGAATAAGCCAATACAGACTTGCCTGATCCATTAAGTGGGGTCTCTGCACCAGGAAGGCTAGTGCTTAAAGGAAAGGCTCTCTCTTTTCTACAGATAACACTCTTGCAAATAAAATACTGAAATTATTCTCTTACCCTCATGCCTGGTATGCCTGGATATCCTGAGCGACCTGGTGGACAGGAATTGGGACACTGCCAAAGAGCGAGAGAGACAGAAAGTGCATAAACTAAGGTCTCCACTTTATGACAAATTGTATTTTGGGGGGGATTCCAGCTATAAAACCCCAATGCAATTATATTCATTCAATAACCGAGAACAACGCTTTCCTTTTTTTATTTCATTTTAAATAGAAAATACAGAATATAAAAAACCCTTCCCCACATAGCCACCATCCAGATTTAAGAAATGTTAATATTTTGCCATAGTTATTTTAGATTTAATTTATTAAAGAAATAAAACATTTCCAGATAACCCATTATACCACGACCTGGTCCTTTCCCCTTACCCGCCATCCACTGGACTAACTCTATCCTGAGGTTTATATCCCCTCATCAAATGGGCCAAAATGGCATTTATTGCAGTTTACCAACATCATTTGACTATTAGTCTAGAAGTAAAACAAGTCTCAGAGCGAATTATTTGACTTTTACTTTTTAAAATTGGGGGCTCTAGTGGAAAAACATGCCCTTGTCATAAAGTAAAATGATTATGGAAAAACAAAGATATTTCTATAATGAAAAACAGAGTCTGAATGTATATAAGCCACAAGTTTACTAGTTTGTTCTGCAATCTGAGTAAAGTAAAAGACAAATATACAACATCTTCCAGCAACATAATTTTAAAGAAAATTTTTCTGAATATTACATGGTCTTTGACTTAAAACTGTATTTTGTTCAAAGGAAAACATCTTACCAATGGATCTCCATCATGAAAGCCAATTGTTCCCTAAAGTAAGAAAATATTAAAGTTAAGAATATAGCTAAATATTTCATTCAAATCGTCTAATAATAGAATGTTCATTGGGAAAAAATATAAATGTACTTGTTCAATAAAATGTCAGGTACAAAGGGCAACATATAATATGCTAATATTCTTAAAACTTGGCTCATGGATGTATTTCTTTTAGAGAACACTGAATTGCAGTAGATTCTGTCAGGGGATTGAAGGGAGATGAAATGAGAGACAGAATAGAAAATATGGGGAACTCTGAATCATAAATTCAAAATATAAATTATCTCCTACTTAAACTCCTATTTTTTTTAAATTGCTTACTATGTAAATCCTCTGTAAAAACTAGTTCATTTGAAAACGTTCCTTTCATACATCCAAATTTTAAGCATTTGAGAAATCATAAGCATCAAAAGACTCAAAATAATAAGTAGCCATTCCCCGTGAAAACCACCTTTTAAGTTATTGTGATTCCTCTACTTTTCTGGCCTAAAAAGACCCATGCTCTGAATGAGTGCAAAAAAAAAAAAAAAAAAGGTGGCTATTTTAGAATTTTAGGATGAATCAATTAACAGCTATTTCTTTTTTTTTTCTTTTTCTTTTGGTTCTTGCATTTCTTTCATCCTGACTCTCCAGACACAGAGAAATTCAAGCTGCAAATAACTTACACTGGGTCCCGGGGGGCCAGGAGGTCCAGGTGGTCCTCTTCTCCCAGGGTCACCCTAAATTATTTGAAAATTGTGACACAGTGGTTATAAACACGTCAAAACAAGTGCACAAAACTGGTGAGAGGGACTTTAATGGTAAGTGGGACTTTTTCAAGGCATTCCCCTATATGAGAATGATATTACTAGAAATCCTTACAGAGCTCAGCCATGCATAGACTTGCCACCAAAATCAATTGGTGGCCCATAATCTAATTAGCTCCACAAAACCAGAAGAATAAAGGGGTTCCAGTCTCACCAGAGTAATAAAACAAGGCAGAGGGAGACGTGGGAAAAAGCTAAGCCAATTCTCTATGGAATGATAACTTTGTCTACCCTGAAAACAAACCAGAAACATGACATTTTTCTAGTTGATTTACAGAGGAGCTGAACAGTCAATACTGCTAGTGCCATTCCCCTATTGGTAGCAAAAGAAGGCTTGCAGGGAGCCTGAAGCTGTGAAATGGAAGGTTAACCTCTGCAATGCCTGACTCGCCATTGTTCTAATCCCCATAAGCTATCACTTGGTCTGTCACTGCAGTCTCTTGCAAATGGACAAAAGGTCAAAGATGGCTAAATTCAACTAAGCCACTCAATTGAAAACAGATTCCAATTAGTCTTTAATATCCAGAGCTTACTCCTGGCATGTGTTTTCCTTCTTAATGTTTTACCATAAGAAGTCAAAAGCATCTTAGATTTAATGTAACTTTACAATCATTTCATATTCATTCATTTGTTCAGTAAATAAATTTGTCAAACAGTAAGCATATATAGGAAGCAACAACAGTATATAATATGTGGCTCCTATTCTCAATGAGTTTATAATTATCTGTCTTTCACATAACATCACTACTTCAACATTTTTGAAATATTTATTGAATATTAACATCAAACACTTATTATCAGCAGTTTCTTCTATAAAGTTCAGCTCTTTATTGCCTAAAGTTAAATTCTGTTGGTTAAATTATAATATAATGATCCTAACATAAATGTATTTATAAATGATTTAGACTATTCACTTTTCATTTCATGCATAGAGTCTCACACAAAAGTCTCTGGACCCCAATCCTGGCTGAGTCTGTATAATGGAGGTGACACTTCATGACTTGATCAGTAATTCTGGAAGTTGGGAAGAAAATTTTAGCTGAAAACTTTGGGAAAAATTAAAATCACTCTACAAAATGAAGGTAGCATTATTATCCCTGGTGCCCATCAATATTATGAACTAGAATAACATTCATAGGCCATTTTTTGGATTTGCAGGGGAAAACATACAGGTAGGGCAATTTGCCTTCCCTAATAACATTGTCTTTTAAATCAGCAAATGTCTACCAAAAGATGCTGTGATACTCACAATTGGTCCAACACGGCCAAGCTCTCCAGGGAGACCTGCTGACCCAGGAGGACCCTGAAGTCAACACATTAAAGGGATATGGTGATTCATGAATGTTTTACAATCTTTCACAAATGATACCCAATATGATAAACAACTGACTTGAAATTAGGTGTCTGTGCTAGCTTTGGTTTCCAGTGAGACAATATCTCATTTGAACCAATTTTAATTACTTAAAATGGACCAGAAATTTCTTACATTAATAAAATATTTTGTTTGGCACAATACAAGTGCTGTCTTAGCGGCCACCTAAGATCATGTAGGTAGAACACTATAAACATCACTAGTTAGAGTGTTAGTTGGAGAGAAAGCTTGGGATACAAGAACGAGATCACTTGTATAGATTATGTAAAAATAAGCCAACGGATGATACTCACAGGAGGTCCAGGAATACCACGGCCCTAAAAGATTAAAATAAAAATTATTATGGTATGTGATTTATATTTAGTACAAATACAGACACAGGCCTAACTCAATTCAAAATTAAACTAAATAAATATATGATGCTCATCCTAAAACAAACACTGGATAAACAAAAGCAAACATGGCTCTCCCTCTACAGGAAGCAGAAGCTTGTGTCAGTTCCTCAAACATTCCTTTGATGTCTAAGCTAACCAGTAATATTTTTTCCAAACGTTTTTTTTTTAAAGAAAATCAAAGTAAATAAGTCATCCATGCTTGCCCTCGGGAAAACTTACCATCATTCACGAATAGGCATATCACAACCTGACAGTTTAAATAAAGAGTTTTTCATTTTTATGACACCTACATTAAAAGCCAAACAGTGAACTGCTTGACAATTTATAACAAGGTGTTTGGATGTTTCTCTAAACAAATACTCAGCACAGAGAGGCAGGGGAGGAAAAGGAGTCCGAAACATACCCTCTTTGCCAAGTAGGGCTATATTTCCAGACAACAAATCCAGTAGACATTAAAAATAAGTATTTTGTCTATTAGTGCTTGAGAGAATTTGAATGTAGGATGGGTTCAACTGCACAAAAGGAAAAGATTTTTACCACTTTTTTTATATAGCTAAAGTGAAGAGGTCAACTCTTAGTGCTAAAATGGTATGTATTACATGAATATGCCTTGTTTAATAACAGAAATTTCCAAAACTTGTAGTATTTTTTTTCCCATGTAGAAAGGCAGGAATGCTTTCCTGGACAGCAGATGAATGAGCAGTAGCTTTAGTTTGTATGTACGTAGGTACAGTTGGAGCACTATGTATGTATGTACTCTGGACTACTTTGACAGAAGTAGGTATTTGAATGTAACAAGATAAGTCAACTTGAGTTGTAATATATTTTGGGGAATCAGTTCACTACAAATTGTGACTGTAAACATTGTACTGTATATGTTTTGTAGTTTTCCCCCAATAAAATTTTTGGGGAAAAAAAAAAAATAAAATAAAATAAAATAAAATAAAATAAAATAAAATGGTGTCATTCCTGAAATGACCTATGATGGGATCCTAATTTAATATGCTGTATTTGATTTTAAAGCTAGTCATTCCATCTTTCTCCCCTTTGTATCCTTTTAGCAACACCAAACTCTGTATAATTAGGGATTGAAACCACATCACATTCATCCACTCAGCCTGATTTCCCAGCACAGGACCTAATATATAATAAACCCTAACTATAGGCTTGTTGAACTTAATAAAACTGAACATCAACTGCCTACAATCCCTTTCTTCTCTCTCTTTTCTTTCGATGTTCAGTTTCCCCCTTGGAGTTCCTCATTACTCTTTTCTTACTTACATTGGTTTGAATAGCTTTTATTCACAGCTATATCTGACACCATTTTCACGTTAGCTATCATTCCAGACTTTTTTTTCTAAAATATTCATATGTGAAGCATCCAGTGGAATCAATGTACACCCTCTGATAATTATATTATTATTTCTAATTATATAGGCAGCCAAAACAAGCAATGATTTCACATAAATAATGTGTTTTAATGGTAAGTGAGACTTTTTCAAGGCATTCTTTGAAAAATTACTGGTACTTGAACATTTTAATATGTGGATCAATTTTGGAAATAAGTGTTATGCTTGAAAATACTAAAGTCGTCAATGTTATTTCATTATCAGAGACTAGAAGTTTGAGAAATGTCACTGAGTTTTTTTAAAGGCATCTCTATAAGACAAGCTCTGAGTTGAAAAACGTGAGAGAAAGGCTAGCAAGCTATTTACTTCTGAAAACAGGCTTTAATGGAAAAGTTGACAGTCACTGAAATACAGCAAAGAAAACAGTACCACTAGAAAACAAGGAGGAAAAATACAGATTAATGACAAAAAAAAAAAAAAAAAGGGAAATGAAGAGCAAAATTGAAAGGAAAAGCAGCCTGAGAGCCTAGTTCTCTTATACACAGAAATAACAAATCTGCCAGATTATGAAATGTAGGAAAAGACTAGCCAGGGAACCAGGCAGGTGATAATATCTGATGGCTGATATTTCATTAGGGATAAAACCAGTTGTGAAGAAAGTGGTATAATGCCATGGGCTAAACACTGAATACATCAATTTGCTGTTGTTATGCAAGAAATGTTTTCTCTCAGTGGGGGTGGAAAGGGAGTTCTCTATTGGGAAATACCATCTGCAAACAGACGTGCTTTTTTATACTGTACATTCAAGTTTCTCTAAAATTTTTCTGCTCATAGAATGCTTGCCATACCAGATAAGTTATAAACTTCTTAGTGATGTATATTATGTAGAAAGCTACATTTAGAATTTCACAAAGGTAGAATTTTACCCAAAGATAGGATATTTTCAATTCTGTCCCTTGACATTCACTTACTGGAAATCCACGAGATCCCGGGACACCAGGTTCTCCCTAAAAATAAAAATAGCTTTATTTAGAATAAAATTTAGCTACTTTGGAATACAATTTAACTTTTTTTAGAATAATTACGTAACTATGCAAACTGCATAAATATTCAAATCATTAAAAAACTCCACCTTCGTGTTTTTAATTTAATTTAAATCAACTAAAACACAATTTTAGTTGAACAGTGTATTTCAGCTACTTCACAACTAATCTGTTAATTGATTTGCAAACACTATGACAAAAATATACTTCGGCATTTAATTAATACGAGTAATTAAAACCAGAGGAATAACTTACTTTTAGTCCTCTTGGTCCAACAGAGCCAGGGGATCCATCAGGTCCAGTTAATCCCTAACATATAAGATGTTAGAACTATTATAGCATCCTTAGGCAAGCTACTAAGTGGATAACTTCATTTTATGTATTAATTATGTACAAGATGGTTACCTATGTATGATGGAAATATTTATACATACCTTTCTATACTCGTACTCAAAAGTAATGTTTAACATGTCATCAGTTACTTTCTATAAATTTTATCATAGCCTTAACTTCCTGCTAACTGCATTGTTTATCACAAGATTCGATAATATAGTATTTTTGACATTGCTTCGAAAAAATGCAATATAACAATTACAGTGTTCTAATAGCTAAATCTGATGGGACAACAGGTCATGGCTCTGCCACTTACTCATATTTCTGTACCTCCTTTACTTCATTTATAAAATAAAAATACTATATTTCTCTCTGACACTCTAATAATGTTTTGAGAGTTAATAAAATGTTTCTTCATGAGGAATTAAAAATAATCGATCTCATTATTGATTTACAGCCACCTAAAGCCCTCTAGCCATCTTCTACCAATGACAATTGCTTATCTAAGAATATTAACTTTTAAAGTTGAAACATTTGAGAGCATGCATGTTTTTACATTATCTTCCTTTGTAAAAATATCTATAATTAAGTATGTATTTTCATGTGTGCCACTCCATATATAGAATTTAAGCCAGTTACTATAAAACGTATTTATAGCAATCATATTTAATATTAAAGTGTATCTCTCAAACATTCTCATTTTTCCCTACCAGTTCTTATTTAATAATCATTTTCAATATAAAATAGATATTAAAGCTGATAATACTATGTCAATACCTGGATTTCCATTTTGGTGAAGATGCATTTTTATATTTTTAATTTTTTATTTACTCTGACACTTTTAGATGTTTTCATTTATAAAGTACTCTTGAAATTATACCTTGCTAAAGATAAACATGTTTATGTGTATCTATATATATATATATATATGTACATGTACATATATGCATGCATATGTAAATATTTTATAAAACCTATCTATTATCAAGATTTTGAAAAAGACTCAAATGATATTAATCAAGGGAGGGATTCCTTGAAAATATAAAAACCCTACTTAAAAGTGGATCACCAAAACCTATATTTAATCTGTCAGTGTCTGCATAACTATCAATAAAATGCTTTCTTGTAATTTGTATAGAAATCTAGTTCACTGGCCACCATATTTACATTTCTCTACATCAATTAATTTCTCTCATAACTCCACAGAATGAATCAAAGGAAGCAGAAAAAAAATGAGTTGAAAATGTTAATTACTGGAAATTTACCAAAAGTGAAATTTATTAAAAACACACAAAAGAATTTTTGACAGACCGTCTTTGATTTTCAATCAGTCTAATTACGACACTGTAATTTGGGAGTAAGCCCCAACATCTTAGATGCTGAACACCTATAGTAATGAAACATTGGCTTTTGCATTTCAGCCAATAAACTATACATCCAGGAGCACTCTCTGGAAGCACATCTGGCACATAGATTTTGTAAACCTCAGGGCATGTTTGACTAATGGAATCTCTGATACCCACTTCATGGGGATTATGTCCTCCAAGACCAATCCTGGTCAATTCCCACACACGCAGCCCACCCAACTATCTTCACTCTGTGACTGGAAACACTGACAAGAGTGGAGGACAGTAGCTACTATGTGTGGTAGAATTCCAGTGCCTAATATTAAAACAGAACCAAGTAAATAATTGGACAACCTGGAGGCTGCTTCCAGGTCACTTCTTATTTAGTATTTTCCATAGGATATGATAAAGTATTTCTATCCCTAGGAAGGTCTTTGAAGTAAATTGAAAATACACTCTGGTGTCAGATGTTACGATGAACTCTGTTATGCAATAAGTATGTAGATCAGTTTAAACTCCATGAGGACAAGGACTGGACTGCATGTTCATTCAGTCTTTGCACGTTGCTCCTAGCAACTAACACACACTCAATTCATGACTACTGAATAGTTTAGCCCATCAGGTGAAGGGATATTACACTCGTCTGCTCCATATCACTTTTGGTTCAAATCCCAGCTCTGCCACTTAGCTTTGCAACCATTGGCAAGTTGTTAAACTGTATAGTGCCTCAATTTCCTAATCTGTAAAATGGGTATTATACTAATAATAAAATCTACCTCATTTGGCAATTTTGAAGATTAAATGGGATATTATACACAAAGTGCTTACGACAATGCCTGGCAGAGTGAGCCCTGAATAAATGTTAGCTATTCTTATTATCATCATTATTATATGGTCAGCTCTGTTTTAGATGCTGTGAAGAGTTCACATGAAGTATAAGGCATATTTCCTTCCCTCTGGGAACTTACAACCTCATTCAGAAAGGGTTCTGCAAATAAACAAACAAAACAAAATCTAGATATTAACCACAGGCACTGTACTTCATGGACCCCTCACATTTCTTCGACGCCTTACTATTTCCACTTACACTGACCTTTCAGAATGATTCTTTAATAACTCACTATCCTAATTATTAATATATAACATCTGCCAGTGATAATAGTTGTATGCGTTCAAAGGATGTTCTAACCTGTTTCCTATAAAAAGTGGCATGGTTTAGCTATAATTCCTATATATAATTCTAACTCTTCTTCCTATCTTAGACAGATGCTATAAGAATAAATAAAATACTGCTTTACAGAGCTGGCTGAGCATGTCACAGCAAATAGCGCCTATAAGAACATCTATATTGATATTATTGATGATAATAATACAGTTGTGCTTTGGGTACAAGGTTATAACCAAGTTCTGACTTCTCTAATTTTACATGCATATAGGGAAAGAAGTTAAAGTCTTAGGAAGAAAGGAAAGCGTATATACATATATATGTATATATATTTATATCCCCACATTTACATTTACACACACAATTCCAATTTGCAATAATTCTTATTTATCAAAGAAATGAAAGAGGGAAATAGTACCGGTGGCAGAAAGAATTGCTTTCATATGAATGTTTATGAAGATAAAGTTCTATATGCGATGATATTGAAGCTGGCTGTATTCTGAACTTTCACGCTGCTGTTTGGCAGGGAACACCAGCCCTCAGTATAATTTCCTTCCAACATTCCAGTGACTCAGCTTGTGAGACTCAAAGCATAAGTCTACAAACATAGCTGCCGTGACTCTTTTACCTTTTCTGTTAAAAATCCACTTAACTTAGGATAATTACCTTTAAACCATGTTCCGTTCAGATTCTTCCAAACATTATCTGGTTAACCACTTGTTAACATTACCAAAAAATACAGCTTTGCAATGAACCAAAGAGCAGAAGACAAAGAGGTTGGAGGTTTAAGGTCCTACCACTACACTCACATTCACATTTCCAGAAAAGATCACCAAAGCTTTCTTAATTACTTAGCTCCCTTATTTCCAGCGATAAACAAATAGCAAACTCTGATTTAGTTACTAGCATCTCATTATTCTCAATGTCTATTCTTGATAAAGGGTAAAAGATTTGTTTAAAATGTCAGCTGAGCCAAGGATGGAGTAAGAAAACTTTTCAGTTTAGAATCTTGTGAATCCCATTTAAAAATTTGGTGAATATGAGCATAGAAATATCTATAAATATTTATAAAATATCAATTATAAATTATTTTTATTATCCATTGAATTATCCATATCATTTTTCTTGGTTGGTAATTCAGAGAGTAAAAATTAAACTTTTATTCTTTTTTTCCCTATTTGCTCTGATTATTCCTCTATTTAAGCACCTCATTTGTATCTGAATAGGGCAAAACTATATAGAAAGAGAGTGAATCTAAAAATCCAGAAATCTGGTTTCCTTCACTATCTTAGCCACTAAATAACTCTGGGTCCCTGAGGAAACTGCTTGTCCTCATAATTATTCAGTTTCCTAATCTGTGGAGAATAATATTAGCCAAACCTGTTATCCAGGTTGTTGTAAGGTAAAAGGAAATAATGTTTGTGAAGGTGCTTGAGAAAAAAGTTGTTCTACACAAATGCAAATTAGTATAGCTAATTTTTTGCTTAGTTTTAGGAAATAACTACAATATGGGCACATACATAGATTTGTTACTTTTTCTCTCCTTCCTTTCTTTTTTTCTTTTTGTCTTGCTTTCCTTCTCAATCCCCGGAGACTGATTCAATGCTCTCATTAGTTTGTCCCTGAGGACTTTCCAGGGTCAAAGTTCTGTAAAAAGCCTTACTCTTTTATATTTTTTAACTTTGGAAATCTGGTTTGTTCTGCACTATAGATATAGAAAAAAAAATACTTGTAATTGTTATTGTACATGTACTTTGGAAGATTTTAAAATATTTTCATTTGTTCACCCAAAATTTCTGTTTAAATAGGGAAATTGCTGTATAAAGTAAAATCAGGCATTGTCTTCATGATCTTATAGTAAAAAAATTTGTTGAGCATACTACATAAGCATCATAAAACTAAGGCACAAATAACTCAAGCCCTCTATCTGAAATTATTGCAATTCAATAGTGAGACAAGACTTCAGGTGCTTCAACCACCACAAAAATTATTATTAATAATAAACAATAATAATTTAATCATAAATTTTCACGCAAAACAGAAGTCGGGTCCAAGTTTCAAAGGAATACAGAAACGAATCCTACCTATATTGGGCTACTATTTTATTTAGTGGCCTTTTATTTATCAGACTTTTTTATTCTGTGACATTTCCAAGTCATTCTCATGTTTTCGAGAAGAGTTTGAGAGCCAAGTTATATAATTTCAGTTTGTATTATCCAAATACTAGTCCTTGGAGGCCTCATACACCGTCACTTTGCATACATGGAAAGTTCAAATTTTGAAATGTAAAACAAAGTCTATGTCCTAAAGCATAATATGTAGCATAAACAAGTACCCTCATTATGATAACTTTGATAAAGAAAGCATTTCTTAATAACTGCTGAAATCTAGCTATTTTTCTTTTCGTAAAGTGAAGGATCGATCTTAAACTCTAGCCAAAAAGTCTTGGAAATTACAATAAAAGGTTTTCAGGTGCTTTCTTTGATTTAGAAAAGTCTTTAGTTTTGGGAACCCAGGTAAAGTGGCAAGTTGAAGGATGACTAGGATACACTACAATCTGTCCTCTGAGAACAGATGCCATATCTTACTTCACTTTACTTCACAAAGTCCAGGACTGGCCGATACTGGGACCGCAACAAGAATTAGCCAAATGCATTAAGAGAGGAGAAGCTGAGAGTCCTGAAGTCATTTTACCCTGAAGAAATATAATTTAGTGTTAGGTTTACCCTACAACTCAGTATCTGAGCTTTCCCCAGATGGGGGCAGGGGGTATGGGGATGGGGAAATTGGGGAAATTGGTCGCTGGTTCCCAGTCTTCAAGCAACCCTAGCCAGCTTATTTCTGTCAGTGATGCCAGCTAAGGAAACAGCATGGGAAGAGAGAAAACTAGTTTTGAATTTCCTAGTCCATGTGCGCTGACCACATCCCTGCCCAAGGCCACCCCCAGACAGCCCCACTCACTTCAGGACTTCCCCTCAAGAGCCTCTTTTTTCTCTTCCTTGGGATTTAGGAGTACTCTGCCCCTTTCCCTGCCTGCAGATTCTTTTTCTAAATGAGTCCCGGGAGTGCCAGTGAAAGGACAAGAGCAATGACAACTTGCTGCCAAACCCCAGCAGAGGCCGGGAGGATCCCTCCTCCCCTGGCATCCCCTGTGCCCCAAAGTCCCCCAGCTTCCCCGCCTCCCCCCCCCCCAAGTGGGCCTGAGAGTTCACCAGGTGAGCAGAGTGGACTGACTGAGGCAGGAAGCCAGTACCATTACTGTTTTCTGAAAGGAGGAAATGCCAGTGCTGCCTGCTGTCCCCAGGGAGCCTCCAGATATCTATCACCACACTTGCAGGTCCCTTTGCAGAAAACTGCTGCCTCCATGCCACCCACGCCAGGCAAATTCAAGGCCAGAGCCCTGTTTCAGCGGGGTCTACCGCCCCCCAGGTGCCCCTCTAGCACATCTCTACGTCTCTCCCTCCCTCTCCTTCTTTCTACCTTCCTTCTTCCTCCATAACCCCCACCACACATACACACACACACACACACACACACACGCACACGCACACGCACACGCACACGCACATACACACATACACAGCGGCGCTGGCCTACTCACATCAGCACCTGGCGTGCCAGGCTTGCCCGGAGCTCCTGGCTTTCCCGGTTCTCCAACAGGACCCTGAGCAGGGAAAGGGCGAGGCAGGAAGAGGAAAAGGTGCAAAGTTGAGATTCTTTGGACACACATGGCTGAGAACCACGTACAAAGGACAGAAGTGGAGTGCCAATGCGCTCATCAACTTACCGGAGGTCCCGGGGGACCCTTTGGACCTCGGTCACCCTGGAGGGGTAGGAGAGAAGGCAAGAGCAGTACATGAGTGGGAGGCCTTAGCGACCCCACTGGGAGAATCACTATTCAGATCAGGGACAGGGTAGGGGCTAGAGGGTGGGTGTCATGATCAACAGGGACAACAGGACACGTCTGCCTCCTCCCTCCAAAAATCCCCAGGCTTTTAAGATCCAAATCCCAGCTCTAATCCCGGTCCAATTCCGCCTTTGGGTGGGGGCATCTGGTTCTCTCAAAAGAAAAACAAAACCTCTGATCCGCTGGGGAAAGGGTAGGAAAAGGCAGGAGTGGAGGAAAAGAGGGAGCGGGATTGGAAAGAGAAACTTACGTCGATGCCATCGATGCCTGGAACTCCAGGGGGACCGGGAGGCCCGGGAGGACCCTGCTCGCCAGGGGGACCTCGCTGACAAAAACAGCACACACGGGTTAGTGGAGCACGTTGGGCAACAAGGAGAAACTAGGCACTCTGTCCTGAGGCCCCCACCTCCAGCCCGTAAAGACACTCCCTGTGGAGGCTGGGTTTTTGAAACCCATTATAATAAACGTGTATCAAACTTCCAAGCGAGCGCAGGTGGTTTCGGCTCCGCGGTATTTCAAGTGAGGCTGAACTGTGCGGTTAGAGCAGGATCTATGTCCCCAAGGTGGGGAGAGGGGCACAGGACCGCACCGCTACAGAGTGCATTAAACCAAAAGGGAGTCGTAAAGAAGGGAGGCCTGAGGCCTCTTTTTAAAACGGGTTCGATAATGAAAACGGTTGTCATTCGATGCCTCCATTGAATCTGTAATTGCAAGTCAGTGTTTTGGCTAAAATGGAACAGCTAAGAATGGAGGTGCTCCACATCAGATTGATTACAGTATCTTTTTGTACATCTTTCTATGTCCAGTTGATATCTGGGGGGAATACTCTTGAGGAAAAGATTGGGGAACTGTGCGGTAGAAGAGCCCTGAAACCCAGCCAGAGCCTGGCCTCATTTCAGATTAACCTTCAGTGACACTTTCTTGCAGTGAGGTCCTTTGCACCTTGCTTCAAAACTACACTAAATTTCATTCTGACCCTAGTGGGTCACCCCTTTTCATCGCTTGCTAAGAGCTAAGCTTTGACAGTGCTGGAAGGACTGGTGGCGTCTGAAATGGTGTGAGCACGTTGCTTAGGGAATGTGGGTATTTTTTCTCCCCTTCTGAATTTAAAAAAAAAGGAAAGAAAGAAAAAAGCTTCTTTCATCAAGGAAACTTTGTTTTTCTAAACTCCAATGACCAGACAGGTTACAATGGGGTCTTTGTAAGTGAAACCTCAAACCTCGGCTGGGCTCACCGCCCCCGCCGTGTCCTCTCCGGCTGGGGAGGGGGGAGACGCCGGAGCCTTTGGGAAGTTGCTGAAATTTTGATGGGAGCCAAGCCTGCCCGGTTCCAATCCCCAAGCTGCGGGCACCGCTAACAGGACGCATGTTTTAGTGCTGCCATCAGGGTATGGAGGAGCTGGACAGGGAACCTTAGCGATAGCCTTAATTCCCGCCTTCTCTGGCCTGCTTTTGACTGTGGCCAGGAAAGGGGGAGAAGAGGCAGGAAGGAACTAGGCTGAAAATTAAGCCCGGTTCTGGAGACACCGTGGCCTTCAGCTCCTGAGCCTGCAGTGTTAGGGCCCGGGGCGGTGAGGGGGGAGGGGGGAGCCGCCCTCTCCTGGACCGAAGGGTCATCTAGGGCTCCGGACTCCCACGGTGTTTGCCGCAGTTGTTCCGGGCTGGAGAGAGCGTGCCACCCCACTGCGCTGGGGATGCTCTGCGCCTTCCCCGGGGCTCGCAAGACGGCTGCGCCCCCACCTTTCCCTGTGTGCTCTTGAAAAATGGAAACACTTCTCGCCCCCAGCTTACCTGGTCAGGGATCTGGCTGGGCTGGAGAAGAAAAGATGGCAAGAAAGTAAGAGGGCTCCCCCCACTCCCCCAACTCCAACTCGCACACAACTTACTTGAGCCGCACACAAGCAGAGCCCTGACAGCAGCAGTCGCAGCCCTAGGGCTCCGTGGTCCCGCGCGGTCCAGGCCATGCCCTCCGCCCTCTGCTAATCCCCGGGGTCCACTGTGCCTCCTGCTGCCCCACTAAGCTTCCGGACCAGCCAAGAGTATGAAGCGGCGCTTACTCCCCTCAAAAAGAGCCCCCAGAAGTAGTGGTTGCAAAGGTGCCCGGCCAGAGAGGCGTAAGTTCCTCCTGTTTATGAATGGCCCTGGAGAGGGTCCTGGGGATTGGAGGATAGCTTGCGGGGCCGGGAGAACGGATAAAATGACAACAGTCTCTCTTAACCCTTTCCCTGCGTCCTGAGCGCTCGGCTCTGCCTCCGCCCACCCGCCCCAGTGCAGCCTCTCGCAGTCCTCGGAGCCTCCTCTGGTGGCCTGTGTGCCATCGTGGGTGGCGAGTAGATGTCGAGGGATGTTTCAGAGGGAAGTAAGGAGAGTCGTAAGCCACCAAAGGTACAACCAGACACCCGGGGCTTGTTTCTACCCACCAGAATGTTGGTGGGACAAGGGCTTCCTTAATATCTACCTGGTCTGTACAGCAAAGCCTGGACTTTTTGGAGAAAGAGAGTGTGGAGGTAAGGTGGGGAGAGTCAGCTGGGTGGAAGTGGCCTTTGCAGGTAGTAGAGGGACTCACCGTTATCCTGGGTGGAAGCTCATGGCAAGTTTCTCTGCTGGGTCGCAGTGGGTCACAATGTATCAGCATCCATTGAAGTTCAAACTGGACAAAGACAGCGGACAGTCAGTTCAGGTGCTTTTGGAGGACAGAAGCAAGTCATTTAAGACAGAGATGAGTTTGTAAATGTGTTCCAACTGCTAAGTGACTGGAGAGTAACTTGAACTGGTTGATCTCTGGACCAGGACTTTTGTTGTTCCTTGAATATAAATTTCCACTGGAAATGGGCTGGAAGCCCTTCCCAAGTTTCTCTGATCATTGGATGCAGATGTCTTTAGCTCTGCATTACTCCAACATAGCACTAGACAGGAAACAGATCATGGGCACTGACTTTGTGTTTCTATCCTCATCACAACCTCAAGAAGTAGATGCTATTAAAATGAGTCTCAGAGAGAACAAGGAACTGTCCTGTTACAAGCCAATAAATGTCAGAGTCCGGGACTGGAATGACGCATGCTACAGAAGTCATTCTCCATGGAGTGGTCACAGCTTGAAATAGAAAAGACCAGAAATGGTGGGAATAAAAGGGAAATCTAAAAGTCAGGGGGAAAACAAAATAATAAAAAAAAAATTAAATTTGGTATAATCTTATCCATTGGTTGAAGATATAAAATTTTTAGATACTTGAAATCCGAATATGTCCTGACAACTTCTTACATTTTTAGGAGAAAGAAGAGGGGAACTGTGGGGGGGTGGGGGGGGAACAGGAAAAAGAAAGAGTAGCCAGGTCTGAATCTGAAAGCCTCAGGTGATGGGTTGGGGAAAAAAAAAGATATACCCCATAGGAAGCCTGCCACCATATGGCTTGCTGGCCTCTCTTAAGTAGAGATAGTTCCTTGCTAGGCATTTCAAATCAGATATTTCTTGGTAAGTTGATTCTCCTGGTATTATGCAAATGTCCACTTAAATATCCAGGTCCCAAATCTACACATTATCTCTTTTCTTTCATCCAATAGTGATTTGCACTCCACCCCATCTGCCAAATGGACTCTAGATCTGCTGGATCTAGAATTAAGTTAGATACATTTTTTTTCCAATTGTTACAGAAATGTCCAGAATTAAAGTTACTGGATGGAAAATCAAAATTGGAGAGGTTGAAGTCTTTCTCTTCTACCTATAATGAAGGGAAAGTTCAATAAAAGGAAGTTTTCCGTTTTATAAAAAGGGCAAAATAAGACACTAAGCTTCCATATTCTTGCATTGACACCTCTTCTCCTGTGATTCGAACTGTCCTAGAGTTCTCCTCTAACTCCATCGTTCTTGTTTCTCTCAACCTTACCATGCCTTTTCTTCAGAAAAGGTGGGCATCTGGGAAAAGGAGTTAAATGGGATGACAAGAAAGTGAGCAGCTAAATCAAGAAATATTTTAGGATGGAAATGAATCTATGAATTGTATGAAAATTACCTGTGTCTTCATAGTGTGAATTATTTAACAATAGTATACTGACATCCTACAAAAGAACTGCTTTCCAGAACGCACAATGTCTTGCAGGTAAGAAAATTACTTTAATCAAACACTATTTTTATTTGTGTACTCCTGTTTGCTTGGGAGAGATTTTATTTTGGTTTTGTTCTAAACTGCAGTGGAAATTTTAAAAGGAAGACAAAAGAAAGAATGGAACCACCTTTTCCTTAATAAATACCAAATACCTGGCAGTGCCTCAAACAACTCTTTGAAGCACATCACACGTGAGTAAGAAAGGTTAAATCATTTGGACATACAGCTAGTAAAAGGCAGAGCTAGCATTCCAAATGTGCCTGACTCCAAAATAAGGACTTTCTTTACTTTCCTACTCAGCCCCTCCGCCAAAGAATAGAGAATGAGTTATAATTTTCTAAGGAGGTAACCAAGGCATTTGGTGATTGAACATTTATATTAAAGATAAATAGACATTATCTAGAAATTAAAACCTGGTAAGCTTGTTTTCCAATATCTGCTAAAAAATTTCAGAACTAGATGAAGAAACTTCCATAAGAATTCAAACCTTTCCCTATTTGCATGCTTGTTATAGAAATATATCCAGAAGTAAAATTTCTAGTATCCAAAAACTGACAGCTATTTCTATATGCAGTTATGTATTCATGTGTATAATAAAATATCACATTGGAAAGAGAGTTATAATTTTTTTCCTCAATGACCAGATAAAAAATATTACCAGAATAAGAAAAGATGTCTCCCCACTCCCTAACTCTCAAAATAAGAGAGACAACTCATATAATTTTATTCACTAAGTCCTTTATAAAGTGGTAACTCAAACCAATCTTGGATTGTATGTGTGATATTTTAATTCTCAAAAATAGTTCGTTCCTTAATCACCTTGAGAAACATTAATTATATGGCTAAAAAGGAAACCTATATTCTTTGTTTAGATAGTTCATTAAAGTTACTTATTGCAAATGCAAAGTGATTCATTAAGCTGTTTTCTCAAAAATGTAATTCTCTCTGGATAACTTGCTACACCTGTTTAAATATATGAGATGCAATTGTGGCACAGGATAATGAGGGAATGAAATGTAATTCCACTGTGAATACAGGCTGAGTTGTTCAGGGTGCAACATAGATCAGAGGTTTCTGAACACATCTGTGCATCCATATAAACACCATCTACGCACTAATAATCATCTATACAACAACCATTTTTTGGCATGCAGTATGAATTCCAATTTGCATGTTAATTATTTTCAAGGAAGGTTGGCAGAGTTCCTTGGTAAAAGTCACTTTCATTAAACATCTAAAATGCTGATTTACACATGTTTCTCATTTTCATACCTGGAATCATTATTTTCTTTAAATATGCACTGACATAATAATGTGACAAATATTTTAATTTAGTCTTCGGTAAACATTTTTGAAGTCCCAATATAAGCCAATCACTAAGGGAATATTCTAGGGAAACCAAAGATATTCTCCTTCTGTAAGGAGTTTACAAATTGTAAGACAGGAGAAAAATACAAGTAGAGAAATAAAAAGGTTTTGTTTTAAACAACAACAACAACAAAAATCTGTTAAGTAGAACATACAATGCCCTAGCACAATCCATCCTTCTCCACATAAAATACTTCCCCATTGTCTCAGGGAAAACTGAGTTGTGTGAGTGGAAGGTGACTTACATTTGTCCCGATTGACATTATCCAGTTCTTTTCTTCAAGAAACTATAATATAATTCCATTCCGTAAGCTAGAATAGTGTCCAGCTGACAACACATTAAAACAAGTAATTTTGACCCCAACTCTCTACTCTTTTAATAGGACTAGTAATTTCTAGTTATTTTGCTACGTTTGTTGATAAAGATAAAACAAGTTATTTAAGTTCTTCATAAGGACTAAACAAAAACTTAGAGCAGACAACCAATTTTCCTCCTGAAAGATAATTCTAATGACAAACTATGAAACTTGGCTCAATATTAATAGGAATGACACAAGGCTTGATTTTTTTGCAAACTGAATTATGATTAAATTTTACAGTATGAAATACCTAAAAACCAGTAGCCTATAAAGATAATTTAAAAGAGAGAGAGAGAGAGAGAGAGAGAGAGAGAGAGAGAGAGAAAGAAAGAGAGAGATTTCATTAAGCTTTTGTCTACTCAGCCACAACAAATATTTAAAGAAATACCTGAATTCTCAAACCTCAGTCTTCTTTTTAGTGTATGACAAAATGTTGGTTTCTGTCATCATGAAGGACCTCCTCCAAGTGAAGCTTCCTAGTTGCTGAGCAGAAGACTCTCAACTGCTTTGAAATCAGAAATTTTCCCAAATCTATGTAGACTAGGCCATGTAGTTCCAGACAAAGTGCTAGAAATTGTACTTAAATATGAGTAGGTTGATGGAAGAAGAACTGACTCTGGGTGGTGAACACACAACATAATATATAGATGATGTAATACAGTACTGTTGAAACCTATGTAACTTTGTACACAGTTGAAACCTATGTAACTTTACTAACCATTGTCCCCTTAATAAATATTAATTAAGTATATACATATAGTAGGTGACAACCATCTTAATTGTACCAAAGGCAGAGGCAGAATGGTGAAAGGAGAGAGCAGGAGACTTGGAGTTAGCAGACCTGGCATGTAGTGATTTATTCATTTTTTTATTCGTGTGCTTTGATATCACTACTATGGAAGACACAAAAATGTTTCGTATATAGGGCAGTAGCTAGTCAAAAATAAAATGCTTTTGACAATAAATACTACTGCAGTTGATATGTGAAATGGCTAAGGTCATCCACAAGGGGACCATATAACATGCCAAATGTGAGGAGGGCTGCTCACTGTCTTCACTTGGATGTCTAATAGGGATCAACTTAGATGTTCCAAACTAACTCCTGCTATTCTTGCTGATTCCTGTGCTTCCCATAGTCTTTCCCATCTCAGTAAATGGCAACTCTATTTTTCCAGTTAGTCCCACCAAAATATTGGTGTCATCCTTGTTTCTTCTTTCTCTCTTATACTTCAAATCCTATTTGCTTTACCCTTAAAAAATATATCAGGATCTGACCAGTTTGCACAACATTCACTACCACCACCCCTTTCCAAACTAACACCATCCCTATTTGAATTATTGCAGTAGCCTCTTAAGGCACCCCTAAATGTTCGGTCCTTCTCTCCCTCTACTCTATATTGTCAAATAGCAACCAAAGGATACTTTTAAAAAATGAGAACATGTTGCTTACCAATTCAAAATCATCTGATAGCTTCCCATCTCACACAACATGAGATCCAAAATGCTAAGACAGTGTCTGCATCCTCACTTGGTCATGTTACCTGCTCTCCAGTCCCCTTGCCTACTTCTCTCAGTCTTATTCCAGCCACACTCGTCTTCATGCTGTCCTCAAACATAGCAGACAACACCAACACCAGTTTCTTTTCACTCCAGGTTCTCTCTTCTTTGGATCCTCCTCCTGGAGACATCCACATGCTAATCCACTTAACTCCTTCAGGTTTCTGTCAACATTTCTTTTTTTATGGAGGCCCTCTCTCCAGGAACTCCAATTTCCTACTTCATTTATCGCTGTAGGATTTATGACCACCTGGCATACGACACATTTACTCATTTATCCATTTGTGTTCCTCTCCTCTCCCTAGTCTAAATGCAAGCTCCATTCAAGCTTCAATTTCTGTCTAGAACTTAGCAGATATTTAATAAATAGTTGTTTAATGTTAATGAATGAATATATACAGATAGATAGGAAATATAGTAAAGAAAAATTAGTATTATTTATCTTCTGGTTATTAGTTTTCTTCTGATTTGATTACCAGTTGGGGCAAGACCTGTCCCCTGTCTGGCTTTCAATTTCTTTACTTGTAAACTGAGAGGTTTGGATTAGATGCTCTCTGTGTTTCCTCTACCTCTGAAAGCCCATGATTCTATTGACACCACATTGTAACCAAAGAAACTAACCATACAGAGATTAATATAAAGAGAAGGAAAAAAAATACATTGAATTAATCTCTTGTCTCATAGCCACCCAGTCCACATAACAAAGATTTCTTTATGTTCATAGCCCATGCACACTTTCATAGAAATAGAAAAACTAATAGCACTAATACTTTTTAAATTACAAGAGTAGGGCATAGCTGAGGCCAATAAATTTTTTTAGTGTTTTCAATTTTCCATTAAAAATAAGTTTGACCATCGTTTAGTTTTTGTTATAGTTATCCATAGTCCCCTCCCATGGCTTGGGGAAGGGACGATGGATAACTAGGTTAGCAGCTCTTTCTCTGTGTGTTCTTCTCCTTTCATTGCCACCTAGTCGAACATCCAACTGATGCTGTCAATACGTCTACAATGCAGCAAGCTAGGTTTTATCTTTAAAAAATTGTTTTGATAGTCAGCGTTCAAAAGTATTCCAATCAAATCACACCAAAATGTTATAAAAAGGATTACTTATGGATATGTTCAGATTACCTTACTATTTCTTTTGTATTTATGTATTACTTCCAAGTGAAAAAGTGTTTGTAAAAGGGGGACTCCTCAAAAACAATTTCATAAGCAAACTATATAGTTCAGATATTATACATAGTAGATATTATGCATTTCTTAAATCATGAAAAAGATGACTTTCTAGAATATTTCTTAAATACCAGAAATAATATTAATCACAACCCCATAACAGATTTCCCTGTGTTAACATTAACAAAACTGTTTTTACATTTGGAGGTTAGTATAATTTAATTCTATGGAGTAAAGGACAGATAGTTCCTCCATCAGCAATTTTGTTGGTTCTTTCTATTTGCTCTCACATTTTCTCTGAATTTAACAAAAATAACATAGAGCAATACATTTGAAATATACTTTCCAAAGCCTTGTATCTGTCTGATTAATCATGTTCCACATTGTTTTATTTGGAATATACATAGGGAAAAAGAAAAAGGGTTTGAATCATATATTTGTAAAGCCACATAAACATTTATCCTCCATCAAACAAGCCCAAACCCCTACTGTACATTGCTGGAAAGGGAAAAAGGCCAGCTTTGTTTTCTAATAGAGCTATACCAAATAACTCTCCCAGGCAATCAGGCTGACAACAAACAATAAAGAACCTGTCATAAAATAACATGTTTTTATGGTATGCTGCCAGGAAACTGAGCTTTGCAGTGGGATAAATAGCACCATCCTAAAATATGGGAACAAAGGAGAATAGAAAATATGGGATTTATTGCTTCAAAATCAAACTAACAATGTATTACAGCAATGCATTGGGCAAAAAACATGAAATGCTCTGCGGTCACTAAATAACTATGAACAATGAGAAGGTGTTTGAGTTGTAGGCCATGTGAGCAGCTATAGTGCAAATCTTATGAAACCTCTTGAAATTGGTTTCCTTTTCCAATTTAGAAAAGGGAAAGAGACCAAAGATGGAACAGATAGGGGGAAATCACAAACAAGTATAATATAAATGAGACTTTTAGCATTAATGCTCCATCAAATGTTGTTTTCAATTGCCTTTTTCATTATGCCATTCCTACCTTTTGCCATCTGCTAATACTTTTAAAATGGATGTTTGCTTTTGATTTACTTACTAAGAGCAAGGGTTAATCCTGAAAAAAAAGTATTCAATTAATGTAGAATGTCAAAGATTAGAATGAATCTAATTTCATGAAGAAAAATTGAAAAATATTTTTTGCATGCTATTGGCACATTTCATTTTAAATTAAAATTTCTCACACAGTAATATTGAATACTTGCTGTCTCTTATTGAGAGAAGGGTACCCTGTCAGGGTACTTCTTCTATCTCCCAGAATATATGGATCCCACTACTCATCACTCTCTCAAGGAGCAGTTAGTCATTGTTAAACTTCAGTAATTATCAGCAACTTCATCTGACGATTAGATTTCAGCTCAATTGATGATAATAAATTGAGGATTTTAAAAATAAGGAGGTAGGGACAACTTGTGGGCACTTGGGCTTTGTCTCTCAGGATTATATGAGTATTTGACTATTCTTAGTCTAGAAAACTGAGGAGCAGTATGGGAAAACTGATAAGCTTGAAAAGGGAAGAATTAATAAATGTGGACATTCCCAAATGAGAGTCCCTTTGCCTAGAATACCGGACCTTATCTTCTCCTGGATAATTCTGATTCATCCCCAGGTTTCCTCTCATACATCATCTTCTTTAGGAAACATCCTTGAACTCCATTCTCATGCCTCCCTCTCCTGATCTGAGGATCTGTTTCCATGTTCTTCCATTCACTATCATGGTCTTTATTGTGTTATATTGTCATTAATTACTATCTCAACCCCTCACACTCTGTAGATTGATGAATACAAGATCTGTGGTTTATTTAACTTTGTATATGCAGCATATAAGCACATGATAAAAGTTTACTAAAGAAATAAACAAAATAGGATTTATGTATGAGGTCATGTTTTATACTGTACAATCTTCCTTCCCTTTTTTTTTAAAAAAAAAAAAGCAAAACACTGATTTTGTTTGTCTTGCAAAATAAATTTTGAAAATTCTATGCAAATCACAAATGTCTTCCAAAATGAGAATGATGAGAAGCTTTATAAGGAAAGATATGTAGTTACACATATTTTTATTTTTTATCAAAGGAAAGTTGGTTGGCATAGCAGAAAATAAGGTAGATTGGAAATTTTATGCCTGACACTGTTTCTTACTAGCCAAGAAACTTGCTTGAGGTCATTTCTTCAACTGAGAAATGGAGATAATCCTATCTATGCTTGCTATCTTATAAAATTGTTGCAAGGATCAATAAATTAGTGGCAATTAAAGAACTCTGAAAATGTTGAATTAGTATATTAAGGGCATTAAAATGTTAAATCAGTGCAAACTGATTTTTCTCACACTGAGTTTTCTACTTTTTCTTATACAGTGACAGTTGAGGAATACATTTTCGTGACAAGTTTAAGTTTGACATTGTCAGTCCTTGGACATAAGTAGAAATTTTTTGGCCTATAGGCTTTATGCTCAAGTCCCTTGTGTTTCCTTGTAGGAGAGTCAGAATTCAGTATGAAGGGGAAAAAATTGTTCATGCCTGTTTCAAGTACTTTTAACATCGGCTACAGTGCACTGATTGAAAAGCTCCTTGGTGGACCAACAGCAAAATGTAACACCGGCTTCCAGGTTCTTTGTTGCATTCCTACACACGGCAGAACAAAATATAAGATAACTGGCCCTAACTGCTGAGACTAGATTTGGCAGAAAACCTATAATCAGCTATAACATCATTGGCTAGACTTTAATATAATGGACAATATTGTAACTTTACTGCTCTGGCAATCAGACAATTTAATAGCATTCAGAATTCAGAATTATAATGACTTGAAATGTTTCAACAAATCAATTTTACAAGTGCTTGATTGATATTTATTACAGTGAGGGGAAACCTACGGTCTCTTCCCCGTCCTGCATGGTCCAGAAATGGCACAGATATTGCAGAAGTTCAGTGTTGTCTGAAAACCATTCCAGTGCCAGTGGAAAGATCTTACTGAATAAAATTTCAAGATGGCACAACAGGGGTCGCATTGGCTTTTTAACCCAGCCACTTGAGGTGTGATAACTCATTAGTTGAAGAAAACATCCTCAAGTGTCTACAAGCCGGAGCAGTAATGTGGCAGTTAAAAATTGCTTCCTGTCCATCACAAAAGATAGAAATTTCACACTGTCCTTCACACTAATCACAATTCTTCCCTTGGAAATAAGTTGTTTGAACTATTCCATTACTGAGACGCCTGATAACCTTTTTTCTTCCTTTGGAGAAGGGCACAGAAACAATTCAAAATCATTGTATCACCCCTGCTACACTCCATGATATGAGTTTTGTGACTAGAATTTAACAGTCCTGAGACAGAGAGAGAAAGAGAGATTGACATCAATAGTTTATTTATTGAGCTGTAAATTCTTTAGTTTCCCCCAAAAGAACACTTGTCCTCTCAGATATATATTTTTTTAAGTTCCTGTCAAAATACTATAAAATATCCTTCTAAAGAACTGTTCAGTGAAAGTATAACAATTCAAAATGATGGAATTATATGGTAGCAGTTGGCACAATTATGTGTCATTATATAATTCCTTACCTTTACATCCATGGATCTCTATAGTAAAATCATGAACAGAGCTCTAAAATCCTTTACTTCTATAATGTTCCATGCAAGACCTACTTCGAAATAAATATTGTGCCGTCTATGCAATTTTAATTCTTGTGGATCAGACATCGTATAGCTTCCTAGCCTGTTTTTCACACTATGCTATTATCCCTCACTCCCCTCACACACACAGTAACACTCGCTCACATTTTCATGTACACATTTCATCCAAACCACCCGGTCTTCAGATCTTTGAAAGTGGCCTACTTATTCTCTGCTTCTTTTTCCTTTAATGCTCTTTTCCTTCGGTAGAATACACTTTCTGCTCTTCTTTTGCCAGTTCAAATCATTCCATCTCAAGGTCCATTGCTTCAAAGAAGCATGGAATTCTTGACTAACTGAATCTACCATTCATGTTAACCTTAATTTGACTGTTCTCCTTAGTTATTTATACACAATATGCACCCCCCAATTATCACTTTCTTTAAAGTTGCCTCAGAAGAACTCTGGGTGCTCCAGGTGGGCATGTAGCATCTTCCAAGTAGACTTTAAGCAACTCAAAACCAAGAGCCACCTACTTAACTTCCTCTGATTCCCCTTTCCATCTGGTACATGCTATACTCAAAACAAGAACTGACTGCTTTTTGAAGAAGTGCTTGAGTGAATGAAAAAGATGAATAACTGTTCATTGTTTAAGACATCCAGCTGATGCCAAATACCTCTGAGGTATTAATTTTTAGCAATCTGGTTTTGATTTAATCTACTGTAGTGTATGGTTTTATACTTACCGGAACAGAAACTTGAGGATTATCTGCAAGTTTTCCCAGCACTGCAAAACCATCGACACTGATTTGGCCTCTTGGCTTTATAGGTAAGGATTCAATCCTGTTGCAGTCAACAAAAAGAGTAGCACTACTCCTTTCCACACCAATCATAATCTTATGCCACTGGGAATTAAACAAGGAGGGCAAATTTGAAAAGGCTGCGGTTTGGAGACTTCCATCCAGTCCTTTGTATGAAAATGCAACAGATTTTGTTTGGCCATTAATCTTCACGCCAACTTGCTCCTTCCCTGAGGAATCCTGAATCTGCCAAATGCTCCAGTTCTTTTCAAGTGTGCTTCCAGTCATCCGAAAAGTAGTTAAAAAGGAGTATTCTTCAGGCAGCCCACTGGGATATAAATGCCTGCGTAAAAGTTTAAAACAGTGAATATAAATCTTGTTTTCTGTACCGTTGCGTATTACCATCTTCTCTTATTATGCTATTTTAATTCTGGAGCTACAGGAAAGCTACAGTGAGAAAAACTATGTAATGTTTGTTCTTTTATGACTGTTCATAAAGACCTTCACAGAAGTTCAGTCATTCACGTACATTAATACTCCATCTTAAAATACACATTAAAAAAAAACAACACTCCTTCGAAGCTGAGGAGGGTTCCCAGTGCCACTTAATCCCAACAATGTTACTATTTATGCCAGCTAACCAGCTGCTGTTCAGCAATTTCATCTCAGCCAAGAAACACATTCCTACAAAGTCCTTGGCAGAATTTCTTTCACAAATAAGAGATCATTTGGACTCCGAATCAGCTCTACTAGTTTATGACACCCTTTAATTAAAGCAGCTTTTAAATTTTTTATTTTAATATAACGTTAGGATGATTTTTTTCTTTCCACAATTGCTTGCATATTCTCACAATTACATCCTAGATGCACATAAGCATTTTGAGAATAAGTAACTGTGTAGACCTGAGTGAGTAGCTCCTTCACACTGAGAATCTTTCTCTTTTAAAGTGTGATGTTAAATTAACAGCTGGTTGGTTGTCACTAGATGTGTGACAAGGGAAAAGTGACCAGTTCTTAATTCTCTACTCCAATCCAGTTGTCCCTCATCTGACAACTAAGTATGTATCATTGCTATTTCCTTTACAGCTTTAAATAGTGACATATGATCATCAGTGTCCCTAAGGCATCTCCAGTCCATGTGGAAACTGTGGTCTGCAGCTGCAACAACTACGTACCTGGATCTTTTCTGTTGAAGCGAAAGTGCTAAAAGCTGAGCGACCAAAATTTTAAAACATCAGGACATATTAAATGTAAACATCACCTTTAAGGGCTTGAAGGTTATGCACTTCTACCTTCCTCTTTCTAAGTATAGAAAACTTCCTAAGTAAGAAAGAAATGCTATGAAAACTAGATATCAATTAATTTTGCTTGCTAAATAATAAAATTTGACATTTCTGAGAACAGTTATGGACCAAGATCCAAACTTCCAACTTTCTTCAGGTCCAATTCCTGTTATATAGCTCCCTTCTTGTAAACAGTAAAGAAGAAAAAAGCAAGAATAAATATCTATGTGGATGCTGATTTAATGTGTTACAAACTAAAACGAATAACATATGAATGTATTGTATTGGCGTATGTGTTGTTGCCAATTACATTAAAACATATCATTGCGGTGAAGAATTTCTAAACCAAAAAATTCCTCAGTTCCAAGAATGTTTAGTAATAAATACAATTACTCAACTTGCTATCATTATTTTGACTTCACCTATAAAACTTTGCCATCCCTTATAATAGCATAAACAAACATAAAGTAACTCTCCTGTAAATATTCTTGCAAACCTTCAAGAAAAGGGTCAACTGTGTCCATAAATTTCATCGCTTTGTTAGTTTTATAAAAATAACAAAAATGTAAAACATTTTATCTGAGTACTTTTATCATCCAAGTACTTCTCTTAGCCATTATTTTCCAAAATGTGTTTGGTTGTTATTTCTAATATTGGGTGAATTTCTTTATGAGTTCATATTCTTAATTGATAATTGGTGATGTGTACTATACTTATTTCAAAGTTTTCAATTCATCAAATATCTTTTATGTCTGTCAAGTGTACAGGAGGTTTTAGCAAGGTTTTAACAAGGAGGTTTTATATTGAAAAAGATTCAGTTTGGAGCGAAAGAAGAAAAAACTGTGTGCAAGAACTACTTACCCAGAACAGAGATGTTTACCGTATCTATTTTGATATTTATTTTTATATAGATTCTGCTTGTCATATTTTCTTTGGAGTTTCAGATTTTTCAGAATATATGTATTCCAGGATAACTTCTTGGAAGGAAACTAAGATCCATTAATGACAGCATAATATATTGCCTACTGTATAATTATAAAAACTCATAGAAGTTTATACATTTCATTTGACTGACCTTAATTAATTTGGAGCTGGGAGATTAGTTTTAAAAGTTTTATGCAATGGTGAAATTTGACAAGCATCCATTAAAATTATGAACAGGTTATTTTATATTATTTTCACCTAATATTCTGTAATTAACCAGCTGCTTAAAGAATTTATTTTTCTTTTCTGTTCAAGATAGTTACTGTTGAGTGTGAGATTTTCACAGAAAGAAGATAAATCCTAATGCTTTGTCCTCTTCTCTTCCGTAAAGCATTCTTCTTACAGGTTTTTAAAAAATCTATGTTACCTATTTATTTGTTTGCACATGTACTGAACAAGGCTGTAGAATTTCATCAGTCCCTAGGAAAAAAATAAACCTATTTTGTTTTGATTTTAGAAGTCACAATAACTTGCTTTAGTGATTCTTTTGCAAAGACATCATGAGGTTAACTGAGGGATCTCTCCCAATTTTGCTTCATTCAATCTTTCCTGCTAAATGAGCAAAGATATTACGTTTAAGGTAGGATAGGACATAATGTTACCATTTACCTCTGACTTGTTTAAACTTTTTTCTTTTTTAAATGGGGTAGTAGTTGAAGTTGCTAGAAGAACAATTCATTTTCAGACATGTTGTTAAATCAAGGATATTCATTTGTCTTTCTCCATGTACAAGAAGATTTTATATATTTGTTTGTGTGCTTGTGTGTGTGTATATACACATATAATCAAGATTAACATATTATTAATATTTTAAACTAGGCTAATACAGTATGTCAAAATGATAAGAGGAGAAAATTCCTTTCAGTTTCAAATTAATGAAATATATATGTATTTGTCTATTCCTAAGACCATTTAAAAACCCTCACAAGTATAATTTATAGAACAATCAGTCCCATTGTCTTTTTTGAACACCTGAGATTCTGCTCTTGCAAATATGCTATTCCTCTTGATAAGCAACCTTGACAGCATACATAATTTAAAAAGAGATGGACCTATAAATGATTTATTTCATTATGCTACAATCTGCACAGAGTATCTTAAAAAGAGAGCCATAAAGGTTTGAATAAGAGAGAAGAAGTCTTTGGACCATGAAGCAGTCGTTAATGACCTTATCCCAAAGAAAAGTTAAGGATTGTATTTGTTAAGGCAAACAAACACATGTTTATAAGTATGAGTTGAGAATGAGAAACTATAATGCCTAAAATAAAGAATAAAAAGCAGCAAAGAAAAAGTGTCACATAATCTCTCCAAAATTTAAAAAGACAAATAAGGATAAATTGTGACTATCACATTATCTCCATATGACATACCCCCCACGAAAATCCTGATAAGTTTATTTTCGCTCCCTTGGAGCCTATATTCCCACCATAGAAATTAAATTCTCTTTCAACCAAGACAGTCCACTCCTTGCACAGTCTGAGAGCAATTCCATTCCCTGTCTTTCTTGCTACCTGGTTTTTGAATGAGTAGGACTTGGAGGGCAGCTTGAAAAGAAAGAATCCACTAAGGAGAAGACTCCCATCTGCATACACTCTCTCCTTCTCCTGCTCTCCACTACTTATGGAAAACACTTAACTAGTGCCACTGGGTACCAGGCCCTGTTCAAGCCCTCTCCATTTATTAACACTTACTCTTCACAGCAACTCCTGACACAGTTATTATTATTCCTGATTTCAAACTGAAGGAACTGAAGCACAAATCGGTTAAGTAACTTGCCCAAGAATAGACTTTATTACCTATTTGGGATTTCCTCTATCTCAGCCCTTTGGCTCTCCTCCTCTTTGTCTTTCTTTCTCCTACTTCCTTCTATTTCTTTCCTCCTTTCATAAGCCTTGCCAGTAAAACAGGAGATTTTTAGTGTTTGTGGGGGCAGGGAGTCAAGGAGATAGAGAATATGGGACATTGGTTATAGTCTGTGAAAAATATTTAGTGTTAGCTTTAGGCACTTAGAGAAGAACAACAGAAAAGATGAGCAGGAGGTAGGGGTCACGTGGCCTTCGATCTCTGAACTCAGAGCCAATGACAGTGAAGATTGTAGGTTAAATTGTAGACGAGAAAATTAGGTTCAGCATCTGTGGTCTTGTGTCATGTTTAACCATCTTATTAAAGAAAGAAAAAAATGAAAGTTTTTAAAGCATGATTAAGAACACAACTAGCATGTCTGTGCATGAAAAGAAAATATAAGCAAAAATAAGTTAATAGCTGTTATCATGCCTTTCATCTTTCCAAACGTGAATGGTTTCCAAGAATCAGTATCAAATAGTGGTTAGAAGCACAGCTTCTGAAACCATTCTGCCTGGGTTTCAGTCCTTGCAGCACCTCCCAACCTGTGACCTTATGCAAATAACGTAAATTTTCTGGCTTCCGTTTCCTCCTCCACAAAATACAAATAAAGTGCCCACCACAGGGTTATAAGAAGGATGAGATTTAATGTTAATTGGAAATGTATTAAAAGAGTTTATGCAGTGCACTCTTTTATTGTTTTAGAAAATATAGTATGTTCAAAACATGAATTTTTATCTGCAATCTGGCACTATCTCGAAATATTCTAATTTGACCAAAATTTTATTATTATAAACAATTAGTTTCTATAATATTCTTTTACTGTTCTAATTAATCATTATTTACCTTTACACCTTAATTACTATCAAAGTCTTAATTTTCTTATTCATCTACCAAAGGAATCTTAATTCTAGTAAGATTAATTCTGTTTTTCTTTACAGCGCACTAAAACATACAATAATCATAATAATCACATATGAGGTATTTAGGTGATATAAAACTGAAAGCCCTGAAGCTCATTCATAGCAGTGGTATGATTCAACACACACATACACTAAACCACCTCAGTTATGAGGAATTTAAAGGATAAAAGAGTTCCAGAGAAAGAGATAAAGAGGAGGATTTTCTTATTATGATTACCACTACCATTGTTTCTGTTATCTATATTCTACTTTTGGCTTTTGTTTGGTTCCTGTCAGGAGCCAAGCACTGTATGTGTGTTTCTATTTCAGCACCTGAACATTTGAACAGCACCATTGTGAGTCTTCTAACCACTCCGTGGTTTCTAGTTAAATTTATGCTTAACCTCTGGCACTTTTCACAGAGGGTCCTTTCAGTCAAAACCAGACAAATTATAGAAAAACAGAGAGTAAAGTAATAAGAACATGTCCTGAATCAATGTATAATAGTCTCAGTGATTTTTTTTTCCTGGAATGGGACATAAATTACATACTGAAAATATGAAGAGCATTCATATATTCAGGCACTGAAGATAGGTAGGTAAATAAATTCTTTCATCTCTAAATAAAATCATGATCCAAGAAACATTGAGCATGAGAAGATTCTCTAACATTGGCTAGCTTTTCATTTTTTAAAAACGCAATAATTAGCTAATTTTTTTTTTTAATCACCTGGTTGGAATCCTGAAGTCTACATTATTTCCCAGTTTGTAAGCCACTTGTAATGGAGTCGATCCCACAACTCTTTGGATAGCTCTTCTGGATGCTGCTTTATCTACCTGGAACTGAGAAATCAAGTCAAACCCTATAGAAAGGGAACACAAAACGTACAAAATGAGATTGGTTTTATTCCTTTCCACAAACTTCCCAAACAAAAGAATATATCAGCTGGGTTTATAGAAAGCGTGCTTTTTCAGATACACTGCTACTCACCTGGTAAATCATCTTGCCCAATCCTGATTTTCGGACACAATTCATTTTCACCATTAGAATCTGAATTGACAGGAAACCCTGCAAAAGCGATCACATGTCATCCTACCTCATCTCTTTCAGGGGATCATGGGGATACGTCAATAATAATAAGAGCTGAGCCACTATTTAAAGTACAGTATTATACCAAACAGCTTGCTTATAAAGAATGTATTTTGCTTTAACTCTATGACTCTATGACTATAATTCATTCATCTTCGACTCATCCTAGAAAGGAGGCATGGCAAAAGTTGCTGTAATAATTTGTTCTGAGAAAATGTTCCTTTTGTGGAAGTTAGGAATTTATTCCTTTTGGAACCGGAGCTGCGTGACGTTCTGAATGGCACAGTGTCAGAAGCCAGTCTGGAAAACTTCTGGTGGTTTGGGCTAGCAAATATTCCTTTAACACCACAAATTTTAGAATTCCTAAGAGAATCCAAAGGCAGCCTTGAGACGGTTCACTGAGACTTCTGAAGAGTGGAATTCTAAGGAATCTTTGTCAGATAGGAAAGGGGCTTGGGGGGAGTCTTGGGATTCACTAATCCTAAATAAAATATACTGAACACATTTGATTTCATAAATTCATTCTAAGAGATCAAATAAGTTTCCCAACTAGACTATTGCTATATCCTAAAATGGAGAAGAATCATGAGAAGAAGAAAATCATGAGAAGAATTAAATGCTCGATTCGATGAGGAATCCTACAGTGAAATTGGGTGCTCCTTATGCAAATGGAAGGTTACAGGGAGGTAGTGTTTTTTTCACTACCACTGACAGCCTCCTGTAACTGTCCAACCTCACTGCCCTGATGACACTCATCTGATGACAGAGATTTCCTAGACTTCAGAAAAAAAATTTTACATTTACAAAGCTTTGGCCCAGCCATCCCAGTACATTAAATATACTCTTTCCACCTGCCCCAATCCACAGGTCGTTGGCTTCTACCCATCCATCCATCTGTCCATCCATCCATCCATCCATCCATCCATCCAACAAACATTGGAATCCCCATCTGAACCAGGTAGGCACTGTACTAAGCACTGTAGCACACAGACTGGCTTTTCTGCCAACTTTGATCACAGTCAGGACTCTTTTTTTTAACACCCGGCATTGACCACAAAAAAGCCAGAGAGCACACTCATAGCCAAAGCAAGACTGAAGAGTGCGGCTGTGAAGGACCATGGGTGCCTCACTGGTTCTCACTCAGCCACAGCCCTGCCTGATCCCTTCTGGAAACAAGTGGCATTTCAAAATCTAGTAGCTGTGGCCCTTACTTGGGCGGCGCTTGACAGTTGCAGATGCCCAGTGTCCGAGGAAACTGCATGCAAAGAAGAAAACTGGAATTTTCCTGGAAGAGAAAAGAAAAATGACTCAAACAGGAGTCCCTCCAGATGGGGATGACTTTAATATTTTTAAACGTGGTAAACCTAATCAATGTAGGTGATCAAATCTCAGTATAATTTAGTTTGCTCATTTTTAGTTTGAAATCTTATTGACAGATATAATAAATTCTCACATGTACACCTCCTACTCTAAAACAATCATAGATTGTTGTTGTTTTCTCTCACTGTCTCTGTTTCTATCTCTCAGTGTTTCTATACCTATTTCCTTGTCAGTGTTTTCTCTCATCTTAGCTTTTCTGCTTCTCTGTTTTGGTGGCTGTCTCTTGCTCTCTCTCTCCTGTCTCTCATGCTTTCTTTTTCCCGTCTTACTCTCTCATCTGTTTCTCTCTATCTCTGTCTCTGTCTCTCTCACCTGTTCCCTCACTCCTCTCATCCTATCACCACTGCAACAACACAGACCCTCGAGTCAAAGGTCCCCAGCCCAGTCTCCCCATTACTCTTTCCAGTGTCAAATTCTTACCAGAAGTTCTTCATTTTCCCAATCAGTTTTCTTTTGTTGCCGACAGACCCAACGAAGAAGAGGTTATAGGGGAGTCAGTGCTCCCCCAAGACCCCTTCTCTATCACCCCAGGACTGATGAGTTCTGGATTCAGCCTTGGTCTCTCCTGCCCCGTGAGGGCTAAAAGCAAAAGGAGTGAAACAGAGGCATCCAGTGCCACTTTAAACCAAAGTAGAGGGAAGGGGTGGGGGGAAGGCGGCCTAGCCAGGGGTGTGTCCCCAAAGCTACAAGGTTACACTGAAGGAGGGATTAGCAAAGGAAAGTTTGCTGAAAAGAAAAAACACATCAGGATGTGGAGAACTTCACCAGAAAAGCCCAGGCAAGCTGCTATAGGAATACAGTGGAAGCTTTTAGAGCTGCTATAGGAATACAGTGGAGGCTTTCAGAGGGCTGAGGTAAAGAGGGCCTCACTGGAGCAGACATGTGGGAGCTCAGGGGAGTCTAGGTGGCCATCCCACCTTGGTTTGAATTCCCATTTGTTCTGAAGCTTACCCGTTGTGTGTCCTTGGGCAAGTTATTTAATCTCTCTATCACTCAGTTACCTTAATTGCAAAAGTGGAGGAAAATAGTTACCTAAAACAATTGTTTTGAGAACCAAACAAGACAGCAGAGCGAAGAATCGAATGCTTGCCTCAGAAGAGTTATTATTCCCCATGTTATTGTCATTATAGCTAACACTTCACTATGTGCCCCTCTGTTGAAAATGCTTGAAGCCTAATGATATTTAATTCTCAGAACACTATAAGGTAGATTAAAATTATTCCTAATCTATAGATGAGAAAACTGAGGCACAGAAAATGAAGTCACTTGTAACTTGTCCAAAGTTGCACAGCTAATTACTCAAGAGAAGTTAGCTCTCTACTTCATCTTGATAACATGTAAGGTCCAGCCCCTTAGTTCTTATTTCTTCTTAAACTCTATAATTACCAGAGCTGAGCAGAATATCTTTGGCAATAAGCAGTATATTATCCTCTATAAACAAATTGAGAGCACGTTACAAGGAGTACAGACATGTAGAGAGAGATTTTGTCAGCACCATGTCACACACACCCACCCTCCTTCCAGAACTTGATGAGAGAGAGATTAAGAGAGAGAGAGAAAGAGAGAGAGAGAGAGAGAGAGAAAGATCCCACCCCACTCGCTCAGGATTACCTGACTTCTGACTCCATGTTGGAGGACATGAGTGTCCTGTCCAAAAACAGGGACATTCAGGGTCAGAATATTCAATGATCTTAATAAGTCATGGTATCTAGCGTACAGTAGTTTCACTTCCTTGAAATTTCTTTAATTTGTAAATTAATTTTTATTTAATTGCAAAATTAAGAGTATTGTGTTTGTTTGTTTTTTAAAAGTTCCTTTCTTCTTCTGCATCCCTCAGCTCACTGGAGAATTTGCCATGATACCCTGTGAATGAGGCAAACTTGAACATTAGGTCACCATTCCTTTTCTATTCATAACCTCCTGGTGCAGTCCTGTCTCCCTCTGGCATAGGGACATTCAGTTCCTCACATCATTTGGGTTTTTCTACAAGACCTTGTCCTTCTCCTTCCATCTATCAAACTTATGATTCCCTAGGGTAGCCATTTAGGCTAGAATTACATAAGTCTAGCTTATTCTTGTCAGCCAACCAGCACCTATTTAAATGGAGTGGTTTATTAACCCAAAGAACTGAACCATTAGTGGTAGGACTTCAGAGGATGAATTGTGCAGCTGGGTCTTCCCTGCAATCCTAAAATCACACAAGATAAGCCAGCCGTAGATCCACAAGGAAAAGGGCATTTTCCAAAAGGATCTTCTCTCCTGAAGTTCTTTATTTGCAATACAGATCCTCCAATATTATTTACTCTGGGAAAAAAGAAGAGACAGATGCAGCTTTGCCTATATAACTAAGGTTTGAGAAATTCTTTTACTAAGGATTAGAGATCTCACCTCTGCTTTTGCCCTCCTTCCCCTCCCACTTGAAAGATTCTTCTACAGCTAGAATCTGAAGGCAAATGAGGGGGCCCTTTTAATAAAAGAGAAAATAATAAAGAAGAAAATAGGTTTGCTTATAAGTAGTTTGGCTTCTTTCCAGCTTGTGAATTTTACTTAAGGTGGTAAAGAACAAGGAATAGCTCTATTAAGAAAAAAATGTAAATCCAGAGAAAATAAGATATTTTTATTTCATACACACACACACACACACACACACACACGCACGCACATTTTATTTATATATATATATTTAAGGACACAATTTTTCTCCTTCCACCTGCATTTTCTATTAGTCATATATCCTAACATGACATTAGATTCTCACAGAGAATAGTGCAAACCCTACACTATCCTGGGCTGGGTCAGATTATACCCTAAAATCATAGACACATAAGCTTTTTCATCATTAACACTGTACTAACAGTTCTGTTCTTGAAAAACTATGTGGAAATGAAATCTGGTCCATCATATCAGATTGTAAATGCACTAAGACAGCTTGATATTTCAAATGGTGCATCTTATGAATAGAAATATTTTATACAGAATAATTGTGCTTTTACCCCTATTTATCACACACACACACACACACACACACACACACATACACACACTGCTCTACACAGCATGCAAACATATTAATCTTTCCCTTTCTATAAATCCAGAATTTTATTTACTTACAGTTTACATCAGGGAACATCATCACAAATAATCATCTTTCTTGATCATCTTTCATTTGTTTATTCAGTCATTCAACAAACACTCATTGAATAACTACATGTACTTAGTATGTGTTAGGGGTTGAGGAGACGAAAATGTGAATAAACACAACATTGCCCTGAGGAAGCTCATAGCCCAGTGGAAAAGTCCAATATGAAAATGACGGCAACATAGTGAGTGAAAAAGGCTGTAGCGTCACTGAGAACAAGTATGAATTCAGTCCCAAAGCACTGGGAAAGTTTTCATTAAAAAGGTGAAATCTTAAGGGATAAATAGATGTCTACTAAGAGAACGAGTGGTTACGGTGCATTTGGAGCAGCGGAAACAGTGGGTACCATGACCAAAAGGTAAAAGAATATTTCAGAAACCATAAGTTTAGTTCAGGAACTCTTTCACTTGGTAAATATTTATTGGTGACTCTTCTTCTATTATAAGCCCTGCACTGATCTCAACACAGAGATACAGCAGAGAAAGACCAGATTTCTGCCACCATGGTGCATACATACCGGTGGGAAGACAGATACTAAAAACATTTACAAAAATAAACAAGACAATTTCAATGGAAACTCTAATAAAAAATACAAACAGGGCAACGTGTGCTTGAGAAAGGCAGGAGTAGGTGTAGAAGCTGATCTAGATTGAGGGGTCAGGGAAGGCTTCCCTGAGATGGTAAACTTAGACTCAGAGTAGATGAGAGTAAAGAGGGAAGAATGATTGGAAAAAGGAGTGGGTGAGGGACAAACAGAACAACCTGGCTTTGAGCTGGAGCAACTGAGTAGATGGTGATGTCGCTTTTCTGAAATGATAGGTAGGAGGATTGTGTGGAGAAGGTGCGTAAGGAATCTTGAAAACCTTAGAAAGAGTTTGGACTTTATTCTGGCTATTTATGGAAACGAGAGCAGAGTTTGAGGCCAAGAATTACGTCTTTAGATGTGTTCTCCAGAAAGATGGTTCTGGTGTTGCTTAAAGGATGGATTGAATGGATTTGATCAATGTGTATACATATACACCACTAAAAGAAAAGTTTCAGAAGACAATACTTACTGTGTAATTGTAGTGCACTCTAGTTTCTGTGTTATTCTATTTCATTTTTCAGTGATGGTGACCAACTCGATAAAGTGATTTGAGTACCAGCTAATAGGTTACAACATGTGTTTTTAAAAACCATTGGATTGGAATAAAGTAGGCACTAGAAATGCCAAGAGATATATTTTCTCTTTCTTCCTGGTATGGGTACAATAATTGGGATGCCCCATAAAAGTCCTAGAATAGTAGGACAAGTTCCTTAGTTTTAACACAACTATATTATTTTGAAAGTATTCTTTTTAGGTCAAGTTGCCATAAACTTATAACATCAATGAAAGATTCCATGACTTCCATATTTATGTACTTTATAGAGTAAAACAAACAGATGCTTTAAAAACTAATTTCCTAATGGTATCTAATTTTACTCTGTCTTCTGTCTATCTTATCTTTAAAAATAAAAGACTCAAAATGTCTAGTGCCACATATCAGTTGTGTGAAAATGCTGCAGATTACTCACAGCTAGGGCCTGGAATTTACCATAGAAATCTCCGGCTGAGAAGCTGATTAACAATCAGAGAGTTGCTAAAACTAGGATACCCACAGTTTTGCATTGGGTTCAGATTTACTGTAAAGAAATTTCACTACAATCAAAGCTCTAATTTTAATCTGCTTATTTTGGTTCCATACTGGTAATTGTAGCCTAATCATACACAGGCAAGCAAATAGAGCCCCATGATGATAGCTATTTTTCTCTGAAATCACTCACAAATAAATATATTCCTGCCATGGAGCATTACAATGAGAATGTGTTATTTAACATAAGCCCCACCCTAACCCCAAGCTTTGTGGCATATTACTTTTGCTTCCTCTGAAATATGAACATTTCTATTTTCCCCAACGAAAAAAGAAATCAATTCCCCTCCATGGCACACGTGCTTCCAGGAGCTGTTGCTACATTTGCTACTTGTGGATTTTCAGTTTGTAGCACAAATTGTCCTCAGCCTCTTTGTTTTCTTCCAATAAACCTCACATGCTGACCCACCGGCATTTTCTCTACAAACTGGAAAGCCTGATTTTCTAACAGGGCTTCCCAAAGCTACATCAGAATCACCTGAACAGCTTGTTAAAAACATGTCACTGGCTCCACCTCCAGAGTTTCTGATTCAGGACATTTAAAGTGGGTCTGAGAATTTACATTTCTAACAAGCTCCCAGGTGATGCTGGTCCAGTGAAAAACAGATCATGTTTTCAATTCCGTTGTTACCCCTCCTTTGTTACAACTGACTCGCAGACTGTAAGTGTTTTATAAGTATTTGCTGAGTAAATATTTTATTAAATTTATTGGGGCAACATTGGTTAGTAACATGATATAAATTTCAGGTGTACAACTTTATTATATGACATAAGTACACTCTATTGTGTGCTCACCACCGGAAGCCTAGTCTCCTTCTGTCACCATGTATTTCATCCCCTTTACCCTCTTCGTCTGACCCTCCCCGACCCCCATACCCTCTGGTAACCACCATTCTGTTGTCTGTATGTATGAGTTTGTTTGTTCATTTGTTGCTTTTTGTTTAATTTTTAAAATAATTATCAGTTGAAACCAGTTCCCAGTAAGACCTACTGGGAACTTTTGTGCTCATGAAAAATATTGTATTGATTTCCTTACTGACATGTACCGGTATTAAGAAATTTACTTGGTTGAACGAAGTACAGAAACCCAAAGCTTCCCATTAATCATTAATTCTGCACTAATACCATTTATCAACCAAAGAATATAAAGTGTGTTCCTGAATTTCATGTTACCATTTATCAGTGAAATAGAGAGAGGTTCTTGGTTCTGAAATTGCTCTTTCTCTTTTATGAAAGAACCCTTAATAAATATTGTTTTATGTTGCATTCCATGAAATTTTACATGCGGTGACTAGCTTTCACATTCTGCAAAAATGTTTGTCTGCACTAGGTGGCAGTGTAATCCTGATATTTGAAACCTAAGCAAAGAAATCAGACTAGAATTTGATTTCCAGTCTTTACCCTAATATTCCATTCTTGGTTGTTTTCCATATGTATATATTGAAGTATTATAATTGATTTCATTTCAGGGTTGCTCTCAGAATAAATGTCAATACAATGCACTCTGATTGTTCATAAAAGACTATTGAAGAAGAGACACTAAATGAATAATTAAATTTAACTCTGCCAGAATAGGTGAGCCGACCACTCTGTCCTCCCTCACTATCACCAATTTGAGCCTTAAGCTATCCCCAAGGCTGATGGTGTGGACTCTGGAGTCAGACTGCTTAGGTTCAAATCTTAGCACCACCAATTTCTAGCTGGGAGATCTTTGAGAAATAATTAACCTCCCTGTGACTCAGTTTCCTTACCTGTAAATATGAATGATACAAGCACCTGCATTATAGGTATACTAGAAGAATTAAACTAGAACTTAAAATGGTGCCTGGAACTCAATAAATTTTAGGTACAAATTTTCTCACTGTCCTTTACTTAATTCTCCCACTCAGCTGCAGGAAATGATGACTCATTTAGATCTAGAAAAAAAGGATGTGGTGGTGCTAGAAGCTGAAAACTCGGAGACAATATCCAACTATTAGAAACACTCGCCAGTAGATATCAAAGTAAATCAATCAGAAGCCCCCTCTCCCTTCCATACTTACATCTTTGGTTGTTTGCTACACCTTTGATTCTTCCTCCTACAAAACTGCCCCTCATAAGTTGTTGAAGCTCACCTCAGCATCAATAAGAACTTCTCTTTCATAGTGTTCCATGGTTTTTCAAGAATGTTTATCACCCTAATCTCCTTTGTACCTCACATCAATCCAACCATATAGTTGCAACCATTCTGTTTTCCTGGTGAAGAAACTTAGGTGAAAATGAAAGAGAATTGCATAAGTATATGGTTACTTGTGATAAAAGAGGGACATTTGCTTATTGACTGAATCTTGAACCCATACAAAAGAAAAGGCAACTCCACCAATCACTGTAGAAGCAATGAAACATCTGCCTGTAAGTATATATATATAGTATACGTATATGAATATATGTATATGTATGTATGTATGTATATAATTCTTTGTTTTAGAAGTAATATGTGAACATTATTGAAAAGTAGAAAATATAGACATAGAAAAAAGAAAAGAGATCACTCAGTGAGACAATTTACCATTAACATTTTAGAATGTTTTCTTCCAGTCCCCTTTCTATGCACAAGTTGTGGTCATACTCCCATTTTACAACTTCCACAAATGCACACCACTTAAAGTACTTGCACATTTTCTTTCACAAAATTTAAATGCAATCATGTAGCTCATACAAAGGAGAAACCAAAGCCCAGGTGTAAGAACTTTGCCCTGAAGTCAAGATGGCAGATTTTAATTCTAACTGCTGTAACCTCAAAAGAGAAAATAACTATACTAAAACATTTGAGTAACTGGGGGAGATTCTTCCGGTAGCTCCTGGTCTTTGAAAGATATTCTTTTTTCTCACCCAAAGCCATGTAGGACTATAAACTCACTACCAACCCACTAACCCCAAAGCAGCCTAGGCATGTAAGACATTCCAGAGGCACTGTCACCATGTATTTCATCCCCAACCACAGAGGAGTTCTGCCTCCTGCCATTCCTGCATTTCAAACAGCCCTGAAACCTTGGTCAATGCCAGGAATAGCAACTGCAACTGACATGTGCTCAGGTGATAAAGAGCCTTTGTTCTTAAAGGCTGAACTGAAAGCCCTTACAAGCTGAAAGGGCTCTAGCATTAGCACAGTCCGTAATTCCAGGCAGTGGTCTATCCAGGATGGACCAGCAGGGGAAGAAGAGTGACTAGGAAGTACCAGGATGGTGGCAGAGGCTCAGGATCAGACTGCTACTATTGTCCCAGTCTGTCTGGACCAGTGGCTTCACCAGTGCTTCCAGGACTTTTTCTTTTTTTTTTTTAATTTATTTTTAATTTATTGGGGTGACAATTGTTAGTAAAATTACATAGATTTCAGGTGTGCAATTCTGTATCACATCATCCATAAATCACACTGTGTGTTCACCACCCAGAGTCAGCTCCCCTTCCATCACCATACATTTGATCCCCCTCACCCTCATCCCCCACCCCCCAATCCCTTTACCTTCTGGTAACCACCAAATTACGTTCTCTAAAGTGCAATATAAGGAGGAAGTGGAAGAAGGGATGTTTCTGCTACACCAGGAACTGTGTTTCATATTTAAAAGGAAAGTTACTCCTTTAATCTACACGATTCATTATTGCAAGGTGAGGTTAGTGAGGTGTAAAGATGTTAGATAACTTGCAAAGGGAAACTCCAGATGGCAGGCCAAAACTGAGCTTGAGTTTATCTGATACCAGAGTCAATGTACTTCCTATAATTGGTTGTTTCTCGGTACACACACACACACCACCACCACCACCACACCACATACTACATACACACACAAAATGCACAGTGTGCTTAAGTACATTTTCCATTTCACTGCGCACTTAATCCTTCACTATTATTTTCTTCATAAACTCCCAAGCTAAAGAAGTTCTACACGAGTTGATTAGATTTGCCCATTGCACTGGTCAAACTTGGTGCCTTGATTGAGTGAACTCGGTCTAAACATTTACCTTTGTGGTGCTTTTTGTAGCTAAAAGTGGCCGTAATGTTCATTTCTATATTTTCCTGAGGTTCCATCCATATCAAAATTTGTCTCAGATTCTAAACTCTCACAGGTTAGGGACCTCAATCATTTATCATCTCTCCCATTACTTCCTTTAATACCTACCACAGCCATCATTTTGTATATTCTTTATGAGTAAAATATTCAACCAATACTATATTTAAAGCACAGTACTTGCTACTAAGGAAATTTTCAGAGCCAAATAATGCCTCCCCTCAAGGAAGAAAGATACACCCCCCCCCCCCCCCGCGCACACACACACACACAGTGAAGCACACTTTGGCCTAAAAGGAATCCCTAAAGGAAATAAGTAGAACCATAAACAACTTGTTCTAGAGACAGAAAACAGAAAGTAATTGATATTATCCAGAAGGATTCAAAAGCATTTCACAGAGAAGTGACATTTTAAATTGACCTTGAGGGATGAATACTATTTTACAGGCAGAGAAGGTCAGAAAGGGTTACAAGGCAGTTGGAATAATGACAGCAAAACCTCAGAGGCCTGCTAATGCATGGCGTGTATTTAATTATGTTCAAGGCATGACTTAACTTTTTGAAAATGTTATCTGTGTGTCGTTGTTAACCCAAGAATGGAGAAAACTAGTATCATTAAAGTACCTTTGCTAAATAAATAAATAATGGGTCTAACAATGTTTATGACTATCTTCTGTTAGGCTGCCTATCACATCAATATTTTGTCACTGAAAAACAAATCAGGGATCTATTTATTACAGTGGAAAATGTAAACAAGTTTCAGTTGTAGAATGGCACGGTTCTAGGAGAACCTTTTTTTTTTTTTTTTTTTTTTGTCTGCAAAGGATTCTCAGTTTGAGGATTCCATCAAGGCATAAGGAACAGCAGGTGCTCTGGTACCAGCAGCAAGGGTACAAGAGGCAAGATGTCTTCACTGGGATATGACAGGTTACTTGCTACCACTTAAATTCCAATTCATTTTTCCATTAATACTAGGAATAGGCTACTAAGCCTGAAGTCAGGAGCTGGCTGGGAAGGGTCAATAGCAGAAGCAGCTAGCAATGCTCTCCTTTCCTCGGGGGAAAAGCTGATCAATAAATAAAGATATGCATTACTTTAAAAACTAAAGGGCTAAGAGAATCCTGGGTACATCCTAAGCGATGGATTCAGGCTGCAAGAATGAAGGCACAGAGCCAAGAACGGAAGATGTGTTATGTGCAGGAAAAAAGATTTGAAATTGAAGTGGCTCTGAACGGTGAAATGAGCTCTCGAGTGGAGTTCAAAAGGGAGACAGGGAAAAATGCAGAGTGTAGCTGGAGCAGCTCAAATGGAAACCGGCACGCACACAGTGTATTTCCTGAGACCTACGCAATCAAGTAGAACAAAATAAGAAGCAGTAAAAGAATAACCAACCTAGAATTATGGGCCTCACCAAGCATAACTTGCTACATAGGGTTGGTTTCAGAAGCAAATGTAAAGAAATTACAGCCCCACAAGGCATTCATCACTGTAGATGTTCTGTTAAGCTTTGTTATCTGACAGGACGCTGCAGAAAGCCAGAAGAAGGTGTAAAAATGTTATTACAAGAATCACAGGAGTAACCAGTAGCAATCTGTCTCTTGGTACAATATTGGGAAATGTCATTTGGCTACAGATTTGTACCATAATAAAATTGTCCATAAATATACACTATAAACACAGAAGACAAGAAATAAATAACTTTAATGTTATATCCAGAAGCTAAATGATAGACCCTTGGTGTGTTACTGTGAGCAGTTATTTCAAAAGAAAAAGGAAAAACACCAAGTTAGTTGACCCTCGTTGGATTATAAATAACCATAAAAAGACTTATTTAAGAAAGTGAAAGATTATAAAAAGCCCCAGTTCTGCCCTGGTGCCTATATAGGCCACCATATTCATCCCTGTTGCTTTGTGTCCAGTTACACTGGTGACAAAGGCGACTATAATTTGAATAGTTGCAATTCATGGGTTTCCTATAAAAATCAATGCTTTCTGCCAAACCTAAGTACTGCTGTTTACTCAAATGAGAAATAGTGAAGCTAATTTCCATATAGGGCTTTTCTCTTCATGTACTATATCTTCCAAAGCATCGTTCATCTTCTCTCTGCCTATCATACCGCATGCCCTGTCGAGGCATGCTTCCGAGCCCTTCTCAGGCAAGCCCCACCTCTTCCACAAAGCTCCCCTGTCCCTCCAGCCACACGTTCTCCATTCTGATCTCTCACAGGAAAAACTACTTACCTGAAATGATGTTACTTTCAGTCTCACAAGCAGGAGGGCGTAGTAGAGAAAGCAGGGGCATCTCAAATCACAAGACATGGCCTTGAGCCCAGATTTGTTCCACCAAAGTGTGTCCTTTCCTTAGTCTTGTAACACCACTGAGGCTGTGTCCTTTTCTGCCAACTGGGGACTTTCCTTAGAGGCTCACTGTGAAACTCAATGAGCTAACCCATGTGGGAGAACGTGGTAAAGAATCAAGGACTCGACAGAGGAAACTATTGTTTCAGACATATTTAGGGAGCCCCTATTTTATGCAAGACACAGTTTTGAACACTGCATAGTAATCACTACTGAGGAAGACAAATTCTCAGCTCTTGAGGACTTGAAAATATAGTAGAAAAGTGAAGACATATACCTTATTAAATTAAAACACAGGCTAGTAAATAGTGAGTACCTTAAACAATACCAAACCCCCACCCAGAACTTGAACTCAATTTGATAAATATCCATAAAACAGGCTTTTGAGACACAAAGGTAAACATAGTGGCTCATTGTACTTGTCCAACAAGAAGGGCAGACACTCATTCACAGTGGGAATACAAGGCAGATGATGAATAAACATTGTAAAGAAAACGCTTCCTGGGAATAAATTAGGGCTCTGTATATAGACACATGGAATGGCTTAGGCCTACATGCTCAAGGATAAAGTTTGATAGGAGATGTCCCACCTTAAAATCTATTTTCAAAGACTGGGTTTTTATTTTCAGAAAAGGTGAAAAGCACCAGACCTGGCTGTCAGGCAAGTGGATGCTGGGTGGAAATGGAGGTGACTGTGGAGACTCAGCTGAGCTGGGTAAGCACCCTGGTAAGAAATTAATGGTAAGGTTAGCAATTTCTGCAGGACTGTGGCAGAAACCTAATCACAGTGGAGAGAACATTGTCAACCGAGGTCAGGGAGCCAGGCTAAATCAGTGGTTACAGGAGGACAGGATCTAACAAAAGGGTTTTTTTTGTTTGTTTATTTTTTTAAGAAATAATTTTTAAAATAGCAATTGTATGGTATTTGCTATATGCTGCTTTCTAAGCATTTTACCTATATTAATTCATTTCATCGCACAGCAATCGTAAGTGGTAAGTGCAATTATTATCCCCACTATAGTGATGAGGAAAGTGAGTTGGGGAGAGCTGACCACATTTGTGGGCTGAGCAAAGGGAGCCAGAGCAGAGAGAGAAAGACAACAGGGAAGCTGCTATTGGAACTCAAAAGAGGAAGAGCTCAGGGATTAGGGGTGATCATTATTTTTCCTTCTACTCTTTAACTTCTAACTTCTCTACAATAGGTATAATCACCTTTATAGTCAGAAAACTAAACAAAATAAAAATAGGCAATCACTTTGGTGATTTATATTCTAAGTTATTCTTTATCAATTCTATACAAAAATAAGCTTTCCAACAAGAGAGTTAGCTCCCTGAGAATAGGAATGTTGCTATATATCTTTTCGCTCCATCATCTAGCACCTGGTGTGTGTGTGTGTGTGTGTGTGTGTGTGTGTGTGTGTGTGTGTGTGAAAGGAAACAAAATTAAACCCAACCAAACCCTACTCTTGATAACATTGCCTCAAATTTAGCTTTCTTTATATTGACTACCCTATATTACTGTCCTTAAGTATTTTAAATTATTTTTCACATATCATTAGCCTGGGGGAAAAAAATCAAAGTTCAAAATTTGAGGTGCAGTTTTTGCTAAGTACATATCACTTTTGCACCATTGTAAAGTCAAAAAAATCATAAGTCAAACCATCGTAAGTTGGGGACCTTCTATATTTCTTAAATCCCTCCCACTGCCACACCTCCCAACCTCTATTCCCATCCCCAGTGATTCTAAAGTTTATCCAGATAGAGAACCAATAGTATAGAGCCAGGCAAAAAACAAAAAAAAACTTTAGGGGTCGTTAAACATATATGTATCCTCATTGGATCTTGGAATACATTCTAGATCTAGTTTTTTTTTAATTAAGGTAAAGTTTGCATCTGAGGTTAAAATAGAGTCAAAGCTATTCACCAAATTATCTTTTCTTTTCCTACAAACATGCAAACAAATATTAAACTAAAACAGCACTCTCAGGACTGCTCAGGGGGTTAACCAAGCAATCTGACCTAGCTATCTTTATACCAGCTATATGTGACATCGCTGAACTTACTAATGAGGCAGCAAAGTCATTTGGGAAGGAAAATTATCTTTACATGCTAGTTAGACTCTGAGTCAAGAAAACAAAGAAGCATAGTCTGTTGAAAGTAATTTGGACAAGACATAGAACTGCAAAAAGAAAATCATCTAGTCAAAGAGATTGTATAACTCTGGCCTTGAACCTCACAAGGATGCATGGGAAGCTTTGGGATACGGAAAGCCATTCCTTATTTCAATTCCTACTTTCTAAGTATGTAAACAAATCAATGTTCAGGTGGTCCAAATACAGTATGTTCATGTTTAAAACAACAAAACCTCTCACTCTTCAATTATTAGAATGGCACTCTAGTTTAAAGACCATAAACTAAGATAAATCACAATTCAAAGTTTTAGTAATGAGCTAACTGCAGCATGGTCTCAACTCATTTGCTTGGACTTGTGTGTAGTTACCTTTCATTCCTGGTTGGTTTCATTTTCAGGTTAGGCAACTAGATCAAGACCCTTTCCTCAAGGTGCAAGAACTTTTTCCTGCAATATATAATACATAGTGAGACATTCCCAGGACACTGAGTTTGAGTGGTTCTTTATCTTATAAAACCTCTAGGTTTAGGTTCATGTCACACACACACACACACACACACACACACATGCTGTCTTTGCAAAGAATTCATATTTTATCATCAATGATACATAAACAAAATAGCTAAGGTGACCAACTCATCCCAGTTTGCCCAGGACTATTCCAGTTTTAGCACTGAAAATCTGGTGTCCTGAGAATCACCCTCCCACTCCAGTCCCAGGCAAATTGAAATGGTTGGTTACCCCCAAAACACCAGAATCAGAAACTAGTCTGGAGCTGACTTTGAGTTGTTGGACCTATCTTTTGAGCCAAGTCATCTTTCCTGGTAACGGTAAAAAATGTTACCAACAAGGGCCAGATTGATACCACCAGCCACCATGTAAGAGCCACCACCATTCTCTATATGTGCTATCTAGAATCCTCCCAACAATTGTAGAAGATGATTGTCATTGTCCCAATACTATAATATAAAGAAATGGAGGCTCTGATGCATTAAGTGACCTGCCTAAGACAGCACTAGTAGTATGTCGTAGAGCTGAGATTCAGGCCTAGTTCTGTCTGACCTCAAAGCTTGTTCTCAGTCTATTTCAGTCTCTGCCTCCTGCATTCTAAAGTCCATCAACCATAATAAATTTTAAGAAGACTTACATAGAGGAGATTTTATAAGCGCTAAAGCAAAACCAAGTAATAAAATAAAGAGAAAGAATAGAAACAAACAAAATATCACAATCTATATGAATTCAATCAAATATAGGGCATAAATAACACAACCAGCAGCTAATTGATGGATTACAAATTGCCCTAAGTCAAATTCATAAGATTCTTTATAACATCCTTTCAAGTTATCAAATAAAATGCAATGGCCTTAGGCAAAAATAATTTTCTATTCATATGTATGAAATGTTTTATTCCTAATTATCTCTCTTCAGAGTGAATAATGTCTAGTGTAAGTATGACTTATTGCTTAAATTTTTGTATTTGATTTATCGTACATGCTTACAAAGAAAAATAGGATCATAAAGCTGCTATTTAAAAACTGTCTAAAAGGGGCAAGAAACTGTTGATTTATAATTTAAAATTTAACTATGAGAATTTGTCCTCAGCATATATTCAAATCCGAGTTAAAACAGCACATGTTTTTGAACCAGCATAATTGGAAGGATATTTCTAAAGCAATTCTTGTCTGCTGCTTTTTACTTGACATTCTATATACTCCTAATTCTCCCTACATGTCAGTCCTCTTATCTGATCCTTTACACTGGATCTTTGGCAAAGTGCATACCATAGGAGATTTCCTTTTCGTAGCTACACATGGAGAAAAAGAATTGACGTCCATCAACGTTAACGAGAATGAGTTTGACAATGTTTGACAACCAAGGGCAGGGTCCACTGTGAAGCTTTCAATCGAATGGCAGAGAGGTAGACGTTTTGGTGTTGACCTTTAATTGATTTTTTTTTTAATTATGCTCTTATATCACACCATCTTAAGTTTGTTCAGCAACTTAAAAAATAATAAATACTCTTACATGTGGTCAGACAATCAGATTTACAAGTGGCAGCATCAGCAACAAGCCCTAAAAATGTCAAGGTCTCAATTATTTCCAAAGTCTCTAATATTGAGGTTTACTAAACACTGCTGACATCTGGAAAAGTTTAATAAAATGTCTTTAGGCTGTCATTTCCATTCATCTTTTAGATATCTTTAGATATCAGAGGAGTTCAGGACACAGCACGTTTCAGAGTTTTTTATAAAAATCTTTTACTGAGGAAAACCTGTGTAAACTTTAGGGTGACATGGAAATGAGAGATCACTGAAATGTTAACCTCTGTCAAAAACAGACTTGAGTATTCCTTGGCAGCTTTTACCAACTAGCCATGACACATTATAATAGATGTAATTTAGCCTCTCTGGATTCGATATTCTCTAAGACATGTGCAGTAGTCCCTGGTAGCAAGGATGTCTTCCTTTGTACTTTGAACTTCCTTTGAACTTTGAAATTCCTTTGAACTGTAAATTAATGAACTCTGTTTGGGACTGAATTTTTGTGTCCCCGCCCCAAATTTCTATGTTGAAATCCTAATCCTCAATCAGATAATATTAGAGGTAGGGCCTTTGGGAGGTAACTAAGTCATGAGGGTGCAGCCTTTGTGAATTGGATTAGTGCCCTTATAAAAAGCACACACAGAGCTCCCTTGCCTCTTCCACCATGTGAGGATACAACAATCACCTATGAACCAGGAATTGGGTTCTCATCAGACTCTGTCTGAATCTGCCAGCATCTTCCTCTTGGACTTCCCAGCCTCCAGAACTATAACAAATAAACTTTTCCAAAGAAATTTCTGTTGCTTGTGAAACAGACTGATAGATACAAAGAACAAACTGATGGTTGCCAGATGGGAGTGTAATATGGAGACTGGGTAAAAAAAGTGAAGTGATTAAGTAGTACAAATTGGTAGTTACAAAATAGTCAAGAGGACAAAAAGTACAGCACTGGGAATTTAGTCAATAGTACTGTATTAACTATGTATAATGCCAGATAAGTACTAGACTCATTAGGGGGAATCACTTCATAAATTATATAAATGCCTAACCATCATGCTATACACCTGAAACTAATATAAAATAGATATTGAATGTCAAAAAAAAAAAGAGTCAAAAGGCAAAGCAAATAATTTTAAAATAAAGAGACACATTTTTATTTTAAATAAACACTTGGAGACCTTTGAATAATAAAAAGAAAAAAAAAAAACAACAGCAACAACAAAAACCCTTTTCTGTTTGCAAGCCACCCAGTCTATGATCATTGGCTATAGCAGCCCAAACTAAAATAGGCTCCCACAGCATCTGAAACTCATATTCGTCAGCATGAAGATTCAGGACTAGGAACTCTTCAACCAGCTGATGAGGAACATAAAAGAATCAAGAGTGAGAGAAAATGTTTAGTTACTTTTTCTTTATATTAGGTCCTATATGGATTTAGCATAATCTAATAGTATTGCCAGATTTTTTTTTAATTTTTAACTGCTTCATCTGTACTATCAGAGGAAAAGTGGAAAAGAATAACCTGAAATCAAAGCAAACCAAATATTATAATTGCAATACCTGTAAACTCCTGAACATCTTAGTAGTTGTACTGTATTTTTTTATTTGGCTAACCGATATGCAGATATTTTTCTTATTTGCTTATATTCTGCTTCATTTTCAATGGGGTAAATAATGTGTAAGCTTCACGTGATTCCCAGAACTCATGAACAACAGATGGACATTCTGAATAGTATACAAATTAAGCCATAAAAAGCCTCTAAAATAATTAAATAATGCTTTTGCACAAAAACTCAATTCAAGGGTTAAAAGCTCAGCACTGTTTCTAAATTCAAATTCAAATCAAGCCACGTGTAATTACAAATTATAGGTCATATTTACTATTTACCTATGCTCTGCTCTTTTCTACACCAATCATTACACATTAGCAAGACAAGATTGGGCACAACTGGACAAGTTAATTGCCAATGGCATTAGAATTCCCAAATTTCTGTGGTGTGAATGAAATTGCAAATTAAAACTATTAATTTGTGTATTTTTTAAAAGGTCACATTGTTACCTCTGAATGTGATAAGAACAGAATGTTAAAAAAAAAAGAAACAGAAAACAAAGTCAATCAAAAATATCCATTTTATTTCTATATTCTAAGAATACACATTTGGAAATTAAAATTAGGTATTTGTCAACTTTAAATTTTTTTTGCAATTTCTGTTTTTCCTTCTAAATAAATGTTCACTATTGTACTTAAAAAAAAAAAAAGAAATAACTCTCAAGCTGGTTGCTGCATAGGAAAGTTGGCTTTTACAGTATCCATTCTGCAGAAACTTTTACACAAATCTTTCTTTTTCCTCAGAAACGTAGACATTGTATGACACTGTAATGGCATGAGGTAAAGGAGGAGATGATCGGGAAGAATCCTGATCAAGTATTTTGGAATTCTCACCAATAGCAAAACAAGTCCAAACCACGCTGAAAGATTCTCAAAAGCATCTTATATCTGCTAGCAAGAAACTGTGAGTCACATTTATTTTTTTTTTTTATCCTCTGCAAGAGTACAAAGCAGGAAATAATTTTAGAATCTAATATTTCTTTCCTATTACTTAAAGAGTTTGGATTTATAATTAAAATTCTAATCTTTTTCAGTTGTCACAGAAATATCTTCTCCATATCCTGAATATTAGTTGTATCATAACAATCTCCTAGGAGGGGCTCATCAAACAGAGTTCCACCTAGGCAAGCCATACAATATGTATTGAATGGCAGTTCATAGTAGCCAAATCTAAGGAAGAATGGAAAACTCAAATTCAAAGTAGATGTCAGTATCCGTGTAAGATAGTATGATGATAAAATGTAAGCAATTTAAACAAAATGATTATATAGTGCTTCTGCATAAATGTACACACATGATAAATAAGGTTAAAACTAGTCACTATTGCTAAATACAAAATCCACTGCAAGCCAACACATATGTGTAACTATAGATTATATTTCTCCATCCTTTACACTAGAGACACTGGGAAACAGGGCAGCAAGAAATGCTAAAAAACCTAGTCAAACGGGTCAAGGGCTCCACTCACCCCAGCATCTCCCCTGCAGTGGGGAGAGCATGAGTAAGCTGAAGCCCTGTGTTTGTTGGTGCCGTAGGAGCTTATGGTATCTTTTAAATCGCTTCAGGGCTCAAGCTGAGGAAGGTAAAGATCATTTCCAAACCACACTGACTGTTGCCAACTGTGAAGTGTCCAAAATTTTACCCTTCTTGCAAGCTAACAAGATAGGCTACAATAGATTCATAGATGCTGGCAAAAAACATAAGATTCCTGGGTCAGAGACCCAGGACAGTTTACTATTCATAGCTGTGAACCGCGTATCAGCATTTATGCCTATTTCCTGAGCCTCAGTTCCCATAGGGTGATGTGAGGAAGGCCAGGTGATACCTGCACGTGTATTAAAACTTGTTGCAGGAGTTCCACTAATACCCAAATAATTTTTTATAATGGGCAGTAAGCCTGTCAGACCTTGCCTTTGAGGGAGACATATTTATTATACTGGAGAGTAAACAAACTCAATCTTGCTCCAAAAAGAGATACTATGTCTCCCAAGACTGATCACTATACAAAAATTCTTGAAAAGAAAATCTGGAATAAACACAGTCAGTGCCTCTGCTCATAAGATGTATTGAAACTTAAGAATCCCATGGAGAATTACTTCTCAACACTGACCAGGCACTAAAACTCCACACTGAGATAAAGTTCACAGTTCTTTCTTTTAAAGAACTGCAATTTCAGCTTAGGACAGCCTAGCACTATTTTCCTCAGAAACTCTACATTCTCCACTCCAGTCCCAAATTGCCTCATTTTTTTCTTTTTGCTCTCCAGTGGTTTCTCCATATTGAATCTATTCCTTCTCTTTAGTCTTATTTTGCTCTGGTGCCTGAACTACTATCTCCCAGCCTCAGATCTTGAGATTCACCTCTGATTCATGTGCCTTTCCCATGTCCCCTGGCAAGATGTTCCCATAAGTAACCTACCAGTAACAATGTCCTTAACTAGCTAGTTAGTACTGGTACTCTAGTACTTCCCTGATAAGGAAACCTATCTCCTGAGGGAGCACATATTGGCTATGAAATGAATTATTTCTAGTGCTGGGTAGTACAACCTATAGGTTACTGAATAATTTGGTTTGGCCTGCTCTTTTTTTTTTTTTCTTTTAATGAATTTTCTAGGGAAGGAAGGTCTCATCCTGTGCATATGCAATTTTACTTAATACTGTTTGGAATAGTGTTTTAGTCTGTAAACCCAATATGTTGCCATAGAAACAGGTCTCCATCTGAAATGCATCCAATCAATTCTGAAATTATCATTCAGAACACCTTTATAAATTGGAATGAATCCAACAGATACCCAGAATGTCAGCATTTAGGCAGCAAGCTGCATTTTCTTGTTTTATTTGATTATTCTAAAGTCAAGAAATAAAGAGAGAAGAACCCAACTTAGATATACATAAAAGCACAAAGATATTCAAAGAACATTTCTTCTTGATTATTTTATTTTTGAAACAGGATTAAATTACAACAATGCACACCATTCAGAAAAGACAAGGTATGTTTTAAATGACTGAACAGAATGCAATATAAAGGACTAAATAGAGAATGCAATGTAGAATTTAAATGCAATCGTTCATTTAAATAGCATTATTTTTCTTAGCAAAGAAACTTGAACATTTGTTTATTATTGGAAGAATTCAATTTCTTAGAGTGGATTTTTAATACTCTTGCATCTCTTTTCTCATTGAAAATATTTTAAACGCTTAATATTCCCAAATGGAAAGTTATTATGAGTTATGTAGCTCTTGAAAAGGGAGCCACAGATCCAAAAGAAGGATCCACAATTTCCAGAATTTAGGGACAAAATCAGAAATTTTTCTCCCATAGAATTTATAATAAAAAGAATAAAAACAGAATTAATTCAATGAGTCATCAGTAAAATTATTCCACCCCAAATGATGATTAGTCCATGTGTTGGCAATAAAACTTAAGGGTTTCCAAAATCTCTTCCTGGAGTCCACATTATTTTACTAAAACTTCATCAGGAAAACATTAGTATAGAGTCTATAGAGCAGCACTGTTCAAAAGAACTTTCTGAGTGATGTCAACATGCCCTGTAATCTTTGCCGTCCAACATGGTAGTCATGGCCATATATGGCTATTGAGCACTTGACTGCAGCTAGTGAGACTAAAAGGCTGAACTTTTTTAAAAAGTTAGTTAATTTAAATATGAACTGTGACTTGTGGGTAGTGGCTACCGCAATGGACAGCACACCTTTATCACCTAATACTCATAGTTAATACTTAAACCTCAAGAGTTGGTGTCAAATGGACAAGGTTCAAATTCTGGCTTCACAATTTATTCTGTTACTCTTCTCTCCCCTATTGTTGGATTGATGTGAAGATTTAGTGTGTTACATTATATGCTATATAAATCTTGGCAATTATTATTATAGCCCAGTTCCACAATTTACTAGCCTTATGGTCAAGTTATACCTAACCTCATACACCTGGAATAATTTCATCTGCAAAATAGGGTGGATAACACTACCACATGGGGTCGTTCTGAGGCCTAAACGAAGTAATCTATTAAAGCACCTGGCACATGCTCATCACATTGGGGCATGCAGTACATATTACATGTTATTATTAACGTAATGTTTTAACAAGAGAAATTCTTGTGACTTGTAGGAAATACTGGAGAAAATAAGGTGGGTTTATAATGATATATATTGGGTGAGCCAATAATATTGAGTGAAATCAAATTATCAAATTTGTTCACCATCAAAATTTAAGACTTTAAACCCAGAGTGATTCTATCAAGATTAAAAAACAAAATTGATTATGTATTCATCTTGTCTGTCTTAGTATGGTGTTACTCTTTCCTAATTTTCAGTACCTGGTAGCACGGGAAAGCTAGGTAGAACAAATACATCACTGCAGGTCACCCTGTTTCAAATTATTTCAAGATGTGCAGAGCCCATCAAAGACATACCCAGCTCTAAAAACAAGTTATTTACAGCCACAACTTTACACATCTCAAAAGATTTCTTAATGTGATATTCAAATAAACCAATAATTTCCACACACAAAATAACTCCCTGTCTATATCTCAAATGCAGTACCAAATGATATAACATCTGAAATTTATACCAAATGATATAACATCTGAAATTTAAGTTTAGAGAAATTTTTAATATGTGAGAAAAATATTTCTTCAAATGTTATAGAAATACATGAAGTCTGGAAAATTGAAATAGGAATGCTATTAGTTGTTGCTTGAACTCATTTTATTTTATAAATGGACCTGGTGTGCTCTTCTCATCATTTTTCTGGCAATTCAACAGGAGACAAGGAAAGTTCTTGTTTGTTCAGCAATGTCTCCTCGGTAAAGTCTAAGTAGGTCAGGGAAAGAAGCAAACAGCTTTTCTTTCAGTGAGAAATTAAAAACTCAGAGCCCCTTTTGTATATAAAACTACTTTCACTGTACAGTTGCCTAAAAGCAAACAAGTAGCAGAACCTTTGCTCCCAGATGTGTGCTCACAGATCCTGAACTGACAACAAATCTTCAGTGTTGGAACTTCAGACTTCCTGAAATATTTTGAACTATGTTGATCATATGAAAAAATGTGTTTGCAAAATTGCCAACTTGATATCAAAGACATGACAAGGTATAGTGACACTTCACTATGGCTGTCCAGCGAGCAGCCTCCCCTTAATAACAAGTTAGTTGTAATTAACGGTTCACCTCTGGAAGACAAGAGGTAATATGACTTCGTGTGGTTTTCAAGGAAGATTAGAGTAAAAGAAGGAAGGAAATAAATGGTGTGAGGGTTGGAATTAGATTTACAGAGACAGTAGGAAGATGACCCAAATCTGACTTTTTCGACTCCTCCTAGATTGAATTATAGTATTTGGAACTGTCTGTCAGAGTGCAAAGATCACACGTGTGCTATGTCCTTTTGAAAGGGATGACATTTCTATTGACCTGAATTTTCAACCAACACAAGTATTTGACGATAAAGGTTTTGATAGAGACTTCAGCACATTATTGTTAACATGCATAATGCAGATAGCTCCCTATTGCTTGAGTTCAACATGAACATGTCCTGGTCTGTCCAAGTCCAAAGCCCTTCCTGGGCCTTTGCTAAATTTGGGGTGAAGGATATTCTCAAGGCCTCGTCTGCTCTTGGGTTTCTGCATCCACAAATGTGTCTTTCCTTCACTAGGCATCCATTTGGACAGAAAATACAAACCTTTCATCAATTTCCGTTAAAAAAAAAAAAAGGGCAACTCACAGAGTAAGTTCATGTGATTAGCAGAACTGACTGAGGGTTTTGGTGGCAGGGGTGGGGTTTTGGGTGGGCACATACGAGCAAATGTCACCTCTCACCTTCTTCCACAAATAACTTTTGAAAACTACCATTACCTTCGTGTTCTCTCAAGTTATCTCTGGCTGCTGCCACCAGGGGACGTGGGCTATAAGCCCGAGGTGACTGGGGGACAACTGGAAATGCCCCTGCAATAGGCTGAGAAGCAGATGGCAAGTGGCAGCAGGTGAGACTGTTTGATGCCAACAAAGTTCTAAACAGTGATCATAATTCTTAGGTCTCTGCAATCTGTGCCTTGAATTCCTTCACCTTGGAGTAAAATCAGACTTTGGGTCAGGAGTATTTGTGGTATAGGACAGGGAAGGAACCCTGTGGGAATGGTAATAAGAAACAAAATTAAATGACTATAAATTTAGGTAAGCCGAAAGACAAACTCTCTCTCACACCCTGGCCCCATGCCACACTGCCCCAGGTGACGATGGCAAATGAAGAAAAGCAACTTCCACATCAGACTAAATGTTGTTCTGGGATGGAGTTCCAATACAATATTCCAAGGTTAAATATCAGCATAGACAAGTATTAAGTACTACATTTTTAAGAAAGTTATAAATAAGAAAAACAATAAACACACATACAAAACTTTACTATCAGGTCTTTATTTCAAAAAAGAAAAAGAAAAGAAACCTTTCACTTATTAGCATAACCTAAGCCCAAATTCTTAATAATTGAAATAAAATTTGAATTTAAGATTTAGCTTCCAGATTAAACATGTTGTGCAAACTATTAGATTCTGGCTTGTTTCAAATTTGAAATTGCTTTTATTTCCCCCTATATAAGGGATTTGTAACGAATCCCATTTAGAAAGCAAGCCATCAGGGCAGGGATAAGAATATTAACACACTAAAGTCACTGTATATACTTAAGAGAGCCTTGTAACCTTGATTTAAGTGCTAAGCTAAATATGGTATCTCATCATATTTCTGTACTTGTGAGCCAACACCTCAGAAGAGCAAACTGAAATGAATGAGTTTCTTTGATTAATTTTCTAGTATAAGACAGTTTAAACATCATCCTAGCAATGTAATTTAAATTACAGCAGATGGAAATGGAAGACTCCTTAAATAGATTCCTGCTCACTCTTCTAGGATTCAGAAGTCTCTTATTGGAGTACCATAGTCCATCTTAATATATTGATTTACTTGGGGATATCTGCTACTCCTATTGAGCTGTCAGATTAGAGGGAGTGTGACTCGTGTGATCCAAATGAATAATTCTACTGCAGGAAAAACTAAATATACAATTACCAAGCTGTTACTCTGATAAATTATGGTAGTTATTATGGCTCTGTGTTCTAGCAGAGGTACTCCAAGTAAAGAGTTTCAGAGAATTTGATGTTATTGGTTTATTATACACCCAGACTCTCACTCATGAGAATATCTACAATATGAGACAAACATGCTAGGACTCTTACCACAGAACTAAATTATAATAAAACACTTAGGTAACATAAAATAGCATAGTTCAGTGTTGGTCTATGAAGCTATCATATCTCTCTACTCTCCCACTGTCAAATTCATGATCAGGCTTGTCCATGGTGACAAAAGATAGAGGCAATATTTTTTTTTCCTGTTTGGGCTTCCGCGCTGCGTAGTTTACTCTCCTGGTTCAAACCAGAAAGGCGTTTCTGGGTTTGCCAGGCCACCAGCCTATGTAGTTACTCTGAAACTTGAGTCCCTAAGATATTTAGTATCTTCCAATTTCCTTTGGCTCCCAGGAGCTATTTTCTCTGCAGTTCCCACCTCCCCTCTCTTCTTTCTACCCATAACTTGATGGATCTATGGAATTATAGTCTGTGGTGAGCAGAATAATGGTCCCCCAAAGATTACCACATGCGAATCCACAGAACCTGTGAATGTTATCATACATGGCAAAACAGACTGAAAATGTGATTAAGATTGTGGATCCTAAAGTAGGGAGATTATCTTGCATTATGAAGGGGTCCTCAGTCTAATCACTAGAGCACTTAAAAGTAGAGAAATGTCTCTGGCTGCATTCAGTCAGAAAGATGTGAAAGAAGACAAAAGAGACAAAGGAGTGACGAGGCAGAAGAAGAGGTCAGAGGGATTCAAAACTTGAGAAGGGCTTGAATCACCATCACAGGCTTTGAAGAGATCCTCTTGTCAGGAAGACATGCTATAGAGAAAAAGGCCAGGTGTGTCTGTAAAACCTTTTGCTAATACCTTAGAAAGTTCAAACGGACAGAATATTCAGTTGCACAAAGGGCTATTTGAAGAGACTAAAGGTGTGATTCATAAATACCTTTAGCCATATCAGCAGAAGCCATAAATGGAGATAAGATTATTTAGGAAAGATCTGTGTACAGGGTGAACCCCCATGACATACATGAGAGACTCACTAAGTTCTTGAGAGTATTAGTACAGCAGAAACACTGCCAGTTAGGACTGAAAGAGGCAGAGAGAGTACAAAATGAAAAGGGGATGTCAGACCCCCACAATTTTACCGGCAGAAAACAGGCTGATAAAATTACCCAGTTGCAAACACATGCCACTTCTCATGAAAAAGGAAGCGTGACTGAGGAAAGAACCAAGAGGCCAGAAAGTGTAGCCAAGAACCACAGAGGATTTTTTCCCCCGAACCTTGAAATCTAATGGAGTTTGTATGGCTGGATTTCAAAATTACTTGGCACCAGTGAATCCTTTCATCTGCCCGTTTTCTCCCTTCTGAACCAGAATGTCTATAACTGTTATCCAATGCCTGTTTTATCGTTATACCTTTGGAGCAAAAACCTTGTTTCTTGAGTTTCAGAGGTGTGAAGAAGGAGAGGCGTTGTGCTTTAAGAAGGATTATACTCCAGAGTTTCACTCATTCCTGATTTAGATAAATTAGGTGATCAGGTCTGGGATTTTAGAGGTGATGAAATTTTGATGAGATTTTGAACTTAAGTTGATGCTGTAATGGGATGAGATCTTTGGGGATCTTTGAACGAGATGAATGAATGTATTTTGTTATGTGAGATGGACACGAAGCTTTCAAGACCACAATATAGACTGTAGCAAGCCGACTAACGAGCTCCTGAAGATGTCCACACCCAGCTTCCCAGAACAGTATTACTTTATACGGCAAAATGGAAGGTATAATCACTTTGTCAATGTGATTATGGTTATGGACATTAAAATAGCAATATTATTCTGAATTATCCAGCTGGGCCCATACATTATTAAGTAAGTGCTTAAAAGTAGGACAGGGAAATGGAAGAGTTAATCAGAGTGATACAGCAGAAAAGAAGGCAAGACAGATGAGGCAAAAGGAGAAGTCAAAGAGATAAGTATGAGAAGGAATGGACCTACAGTTGCTGGTTTTAAAGATGGAGAAAGAAGGCCAAAAGCCAGGGAACATAGGCAGCCTATAGCAGCAGAGAACAATCAGTAGCCAACAACCTGCCAGAAATGAGGGACTCAATGCTGTAACTATGGAACTGAATTCTGCCAACAACCTGAATCAACCTGGAAGTGGATTCTCCCTCGGAGCCCCCAGGTAGGATCTTAGGCTAGCGGACACGTTGACTTCAGCCTTGCGGCACCATAGCAAAGAAACCAACTGAGACTAGCAGACTTCTGACCTGTACAATTGTGAAAGATTCAGTGTGTTGTTTTAAGCTGCTAAGTTTGTGATAATTTGTTGGTAACAAGAAACAACTAATACATACTCATACAGTTAGATTTAAATTGTTGTATGAATTTGCTCCTCTGTTTTTCTGGTGGTATAGTAATAATGCCTCCATACCTTCATGTACTTATAATCAAAAATTTATTTTAAATGACCTTGTCTTTCACAGAAGTAATTTCAAAAATTTATTTTGTGCCTTCTACTGAAAGCTAGAATGGTCTCTATTGTTTTCCTGCTACTTTGTAAAAGAATCAGTTTATAGATTCAGTACCTAAAGTGTACCTCTTTGAAATTAACCAAATTATAAGTATGTAGTAATCTTATGAATTTCTCCCTGGACTCATCATTGGTGAGCTTGACTTCCAGGAAATCAAAGTGATATGCAGAAAGAGAGCTCTTAGCTGAATCAAAAGGCATGAATTCTAGTCCTCGTTCTGATGCTAAATAGCTAGGCAGCCCCTTGGAAATCAGTTTGCCTCTCTGGATCTCCTTTTCTTCCTCTAGAATAAAAGGGTGGGGAAATCAGGGAGTCTTCCACAATGACGTGCTGCGAGGCTGGAATTGAAGGACTGGTAGGCATTAATGAGTTAAGTGGGGTGGGGTAGATGCAGGAAGCAGAGCAGTTCAGAAGGCTTAGCATGGCCTGTTCTGTACGCCGCATGCTACAACATTATTCTCCTGATGAACTCAGTGACAAAAATAACAACAACAGAGCCCAAGATGGTCTATAAATGGGCTTAGAAGAATTCATACCACTTGTTTACAGTGTTACCTCTGAAGAGGGTTATATGGAAAGAGTGAGGACTTAGAGAATCTTGTGGAGTAGTGTGTAGGGCATGGACTTTACGGTCAAACCTCCTAATTCGAATCCTGGCTCTGCCACTTATTAGCTATGTATTTTCTTTGGATCCCTCAGTTTTCTCATCTGTAAAATGTGTATGTGTGTCCAAGTATTGCTTAGGACAGCTCTTGGCACCTTATGTAAATTAGCAAACACTACACAATGTCCGTCATTATTATTGCTGTGGGCCTAATTTATATGCTGGAGCCCTAACCCCCCAATATGATATTATGTGGGAGATAACTGGGTTTAGATAAGGTCATGACTGTGGTGCCCCCTTCATGGGATTAGTGCCCTTAAAAGAAGAGAACCCTGAGGCGTTGCTCTCTCTGTTCACCATGTGAGCACACAGAGAGAAGGTGGCCATTTTACAAGCCAGGAAGAAAGCTCTCATAAGAATCTGACTGTGCTATCACCCTAATCACAGACTTCTGGCCTCTAGAACTGTAAAAAAATAAATTTCTGTTGGTTAAGCCACCCAGTCTATGATATTTTGTTGTAATGATAGCCTGAGCATAACAATAAGATACATAAAAAAGAATTTGTTTTTGCTCTGTAACTTGTATTTTATTTAATTTTTATATGAGATTATATTAGTTTATTCTTTTATAATTTAAAATAAATAAAGCCAAATCAAGAAAAAAGACCTATAATTCATGGTATAATTCATAGCGTCAGTTATCTCTCATAATCCAGAATTGGACCAACTACAGGTTGAATGAACCATCAGTAAAAGACATCAAAGGACAGTTTAATCAATACTCAGTCTCAATTTGTGAGGTGTCTCGTTGATCTACTTGTCTACTTTAGAGTGATGCATTTAACAAGTATTGCCGTAAAAAGATCCTTTAGAACAATATCAAAAATTCCAAGAGGGTGCTAAAATGTGGCTCTTCTGATGACATTTAGAAATACAGAGGGTCCCCAAAAAAGTATACACATTTTAAGAAAGGAAAAAACTGTATTAAAATTGTAATACTCAATATATATCAGTAACAAAAGATGACTACAAGTCATGTGTATACATTTGTTCAGCATCCCTGGTATATATAAATTTCAGCAATTATTTTAAAGGATGGCTTTCTGAAAAAAAGAGGGGATCATAAAATTCACAGGTTTCAGGCATTGGAAATCATCTGTGGAACTGCTAACATAATATTAGGGAAAACACTTAAAGTATAAATTGCCAAATTAAATATCTCGTTAAGAAATGGCAGCCATATGCCTGTTCTCAAAATATAATTTAAAATGTAATTACTGCTGTCTTAGAGCTTACAATTTAGTGGGTCAGACAGATAGAAATTAAATAATCAAGCAAATTAGTGTATAATTACAAACAACAATTTGGATTCTTTTGTCTATATCCTCTAAGCAATTTTTCCATAGTACTTTTTAGTTATTGATACTAATCTTGCTTGCTTAGGCCCTAAATCAGCCTTTTCATCCACTCTATGTACATAAAGAGGTATATACAATGGAGAAATTATTACATAAGGCACAAAGCAGCAGCCTGAAAAATCAGTGAGTCCCAGCTCTGCCACTAATCAAATAAACTTTCAAAATTCTTTAGACTCTGTAAAATTAGGTGGTGCCATAGATGTCCTGATAGGTTCCTTCCAATTTTAAAGTCTCATGACAAATATATTTCCAATCCCAACATCATTCTAGTTCCCAACAATTTGCTATATCATAACAAAGAAAGGCTGTGTCTTCCAGGAGGGAAAAGGGATTTGAAATTATTCATGTAAAAAGAATCCATACAAATAAGTAATAAGTAACAAAAATTATGAGAACACAATGGGCTTGACTTTAAAACATATATAATAAAAAATGTTTAGTATAATCAATGATATACCAGTTTAGTTCGGTGACCAGAAGGATGGTTAAACTGTGTGATGTTGAAATCTTTTTCTCTAGAGGTCTTTAAAAACAAAGCAGGTTGCAGTGGAATGGCTTAAGAAAGAAGAGGGTTGAGATAACATATCAGGCACGTTCCAGCCCTCTGAACATTATCTGAGGAATTTTCTTCATACCTAAATTATTTTTTTTCCATAAATGAAGAGTTCTTTTTAATTATCCATGGACATACATTATTAATCAAATTCTATCTTTAAATTATAATTCACACTAAAGTCCCTAGAAGTTAAAACCGTGTATGAGAGATGATGAGAATTCCACTTAGGAGGTCATTGCAAGGACATTAAAGAGCATTTGCTTTGTTTGGAAATGATGTACTTTATGATTCGGGCTGATTCGCACTCACTGCAATACTCTAGGGGAATTAAACACATTCATTTAATTATGAGAGTTTCACAGCTCTCTTAGCACAAATGCATTCACCAAGCTTCAATTATTTGTGAATCTATCTTTGAATTTAATTTAAAATGTGATTAAGTTTCCTCTTCTGTTATCTAAACTCAAATAAAGTCACTGGTTAAGCTTATTCAAAGACAAAATAATCACTTTATTAGTTTTTTGTTTTATATGGCTTACATTTAACAATAAAATGTTGCATAGTTTTGTTTATATCTATTTATATTATTCTCTCAACTAAACACAGGTATGGTTGTCTTGAACCCAATAAGGTGCAAACATTAAATGGTTTCATTTTTTTCCCCAATCACTGCTTTTTAAAACCTTTGTCAAATTTCCCTTTCCTGACTCCTAACATTATCTCAGGCAAATCCCATAGCTTTCTGGTCAGTTTGAATATTAAACAATCCAGTTTAGTCTAGGCCAGTTTAAAATTTCAAATCTTATGTTCAATTTAGTATTCCTAACCTCATCTTCCAATGCATTTGCCAGATGCAGCCTGGGGGACGCAGAGTGTACCCAGGTCGTGATCTGCTCTTTCACTCCTGTAAAGAGGTGAGAACAGAAACACGATATTGAGGAAAGGGGGACAGGACTGAGATTGTTAATGCTCACCAAATATCCGTGTGTTCCTTGATATTTCCTAGCCTTTATACATCGAGATGTGTGTGTGGGGGAGGGCGTAATATGACGTGGTCCTCACCAATGGGACATTAGTGGAAATGAGGTGTCTCTTCTGGTCTGGGCAGGTCAAGTGTATCATCTACATGTACACTCTCTCCCTGGGCTGTGTAGCTGGAACAAAGGCGCCAGTTCTAATATGGCAGTGTTTAGCTGGATGTCACCTAGGTCTCTGTGTCGTCACTGGAAGAGAAGCAGCCCACCCAGCCTGTATCAGACTATAACGTGAAGGCGTACACATCTCTGTTTTGGTCAGCCACTGAGTTCTGCATTTATTTGCTATCATAGCATAACCTATGATGAATCTTACTTAATGCCAAAATAGACTGGGAACCCAGGCAAAAAGTATGGATCTAACCAAAGAACGGAAGGCGTCAGGATGATTGCATGAAATGATAGCCCATTTGAGCCCACGTGAGCTTGTTTGTACACAGGTGAGAAAGAGGTAATGAAGAAAGAAACGGGCAATGTAAAGAAGAAAGGACGTAACAGAAGGATCTGTTTTCATGAAGAGAAACAAAAGACTAAGATTAAAGACACAGAGATAAGTCTTAAAAGGAGTGTCTGCTCAAGAGCAGAGACCAGAGCAAAGGAAAGTAAAATGGGAGAAGAAACAAAAAAAATTGGAGAAATGATTAAAAGTTGTAGAAAAACTTATAATAGCAAAATGGACCATCACTAATCATCTTCTGACAGAGGTGTAATCAAAGGAATTTCCAAATGATTGAGCTTTTACTAATCTTTTCTCATATACTCAAATTTATTCAGCTTTATCCTCCCAGACCACACTTAATACCTAGTCCTAATTTACACTAAGCCTGATATCTTCTAAATCTTACATGCTTTTAATGCATTTTTCAGCAGTTACTCATGCTTCAACCACACTAGCAATATCATAAATTAAAATTGGCAGTTGCTGAGGTATGAGAAAGTTTAGCAACCTGAATTCAATAGAAATACAACAACATGATGCACAGGTTTTACAGAAGGTATTTTTTTTTTAATTGAGCACCAAACAAAAGAAAAAGGTATATTACAATTGAAAAAATGGTTGGAAAAATGCAATTTAAGAAAAGTATGTTCTGCTTTATAATACAGAGACAGGAAAAAAGGAAGGAAAGGAAAGATGGAGAGAGGGAAGGAAAGGTGCCAGTTCTAAAATTTGGGTAAGTTGTAAGATACACCTCCCTCCTGATTCTGCTCTCCCCCACTAAATTCCTAAATCAATAATGATCAGGTCATTGGATTACTGGACATGCAAACTTACTGTTCCCAACAAATGAGTCAATCCATTTGGGGATATTAACCTATTTTACATGTGTCAATGTTATTCTTTAAAAACAAGTCATGATTATTGTATCAATTGTCTTACCAATAGTTCAGACTTTCACTTCTTTAAGGATCTTTTCTCAAGAGCACAAACTATTATTTGTTTGCTCCATAAAATTGATAATCAAAGCCCTCTATTCTTCCTTTCCAATGTTTCTTATATCTGACCATGTCTTTTATTCACACTGCATCAGACTTTATCTCAGCCTCTCATCACCTGATGCCCAGATCCTCTAGCTCTTCAGAATTCCCAGCCTTCCAGTCTATTCTAAACACCATCTTCAAGCATCATTTTCATTGTATCATACCTAGACTTTGAAACTTTCAATGCCTCTCCATTGTCTACAACAGGGGTTATATACCTGGCATTCACAGATGGGCTTCAAGGGGATTTTTGAAGGCCCTGAAATTCTGTGCAGTTTTTATATGCTATGCATTATTTTTCTGGTAAAAATATCCAGTTTTGTTTTTTTTTTTATATTCATATTGAGGCCCTAAAAAAGGTTGTAAATGACTGATCTGTAGGGCAAAATCCAAACTCAGTGACCAACATTCAAGACGTGAGATCAAGACTGCATTTCACTAATGGCCCCTAAGTAGGATTTTCTGCTAGATCTAGTTCTCCTCGCCCTATTCATCCATGCATTCATTCACTCAATAAACATTCATTGAGCACTTGCATGTTCCAGACATGATTCTAGGCACTGAGGAAACATAGGGGAAAGAACAGTTTCTTCCCTAAAGAATTTCCAAGTTTTTATCAGAACTCCCCTCTCAGGCAGAACTCCCCTCGGTGGCCAGGTTTAGTATTTCAGGAATTGGAATAAAATACGGGAATGGGATAAGGTAGGGGTCAGGAACAAAAGGGGAATGAAAGTAGTATTCAAAGGGGTCCTCTAACACATCAAGTCCAAAGGGGAACGGTGGCCAGAGAAGTAAAAATCAAGCAGTAGCAGAATCCAAAGCTCAGCCAAGCTAACTGGAGCAAATGAATTCAAGAGGATAAACAGGTAATGGATCAAGTAGAAAGAGACCCTGGAGTCCCCACACACAAATGCACAGTCAGACTCCTTACTACGCAGCCTCCAGCTGTGCCAGGGGGAGAGCGCTGCCAAGACGCTAAGAAACAGGAATTTGGGGTATTAAAGTGTGCTGAGAGAGTCCCAGGAGGCTTTATAGTGGTGGTCACACAAGCTGACCGTTCAAAGAGGAGCAGGATTTTGTCAGGTGGACAGAGGGAAAGGCAGGACAATGCCATAAAAGGGAACATTAAATAAAAAAGCCCAGAGAGACTTGACACAAAAGGCTTCGAGGAACAAAAAAGGGTTAACACCAATAGAGGCATGGGCAATTTATTTAGAGGTGATGACTGATAATCCTCTCTAAGTATATAGACACTTGACATTTAAAAGAAAATTAGATTTGTAATTCAGAAGGTCACAGCAGAAATACCTAGTGTGCTAGATCATGCCCCTTTATTTTACGGACTAAGAAACTCAAGTTTGGGGAGGATCTGTGTCTCACCCAAGTTACCAAACAGCAAAGGGAACACTGCTTTTCTTGTCTGCTAGTCTAAGCTCTATTGCATGTTGCTTCTATACCACACAGCCAGTTCTGTGACCTGAGCCAAACCATTGGGCCTCATACCGGAACTAGGGCATTCTGAAATAAAATTCCAGGACTACAAAGTCTGAGGGTAGGTGGGAAAGTGGTCATCTTGCACTGTAGTGGTTTATAATACTGAGCAGCTTTGGAGATTCTAATAAAAAAAAAAAAGTACAGAAGACATGAAAAGGGTGAGGTAATCCTATCATTTCTGCCCATACCAGAATTAGGACATAGCATTGTATCTGGCATCTAGTGAGTGGTGTCCTGGTAAATGTTTTACAACCAGCATTCAGGGCAGGAAGGAGGGAGGCTCATAGGTGGGGTTTTCCAATTTCTGTGACTAAAATTAGTCCCCTACGTGGCCAATTGAAACTACCAATGTGGTACAATTGAGATGCTAACAATTGGCTTTTAGGAGTCAGGACAATCTGGTCCAAACACACCTGTCATGCAGGGAGTCATGCGGGGTCTCTGGTCCTGCTCCCCGCATAGGAACGCAGGATATGGTGAGGCCAAAAAGGAACACCCACGGAGCCATAGATAGGGGAATCACACCACTATATTCTGGCTGGCAGCTGGGCTGGAGACACCGGAAGCAGGAGCCACACGATCTGCGACCTGCCATCCGCTTCTCTGCCAACCAACCAACCAACCCCACTTGCTAATTGCAATCCTTGCTTTCCAGCCCCCATTCGCTTGCCAGCTGCCATGTTTTTCTGCTGGCATAGCCACGGCAGTTATATTAGTGGCCAATGGCTCATTGGTTACAGCTGATGGCCAACTAGCCACAGCTGATGGCCATCCAATCACAGTTGATGGCCATTTACTACCTGAGTGAGCGTCTTTCCACATAAGGCCGAGAGCCTGGAAATTGCACTCCTGGCTCTGTCCACACACCACCACTTCTATTAGTCCTCATTCGGTAATGAGTCCATCAACAGCGAACCATCCGCCACCTAGGGGGCCTTCAGCCTCCTTCTGGCTTCAGTCAGTGATTGAACCAGTGTGGCCCCTTTGTGGCAGACAAAATGAAACTAGCAAGTGCTACACTTCGTAGAAGAATATAAAGAGACTAAACTATGTGAATAATAGGTTCTGGATAAAGTCCGGCATCTCTCTTAGTATCTGATCCCTTCATTGCCCAGCCATACTAACGTGCATATTTGAATGGTCCTTTAAGGACCATTCATCCTAGGGATAGAGAATCATGCTAGTAGCTTCCTCTGCAGGCTTTGACCTCCTATTCAGCATTTCTATAACAATCACTGGGAGGCTTCTGGCTCTCTTTCCAGCTTCTCCGTTGCATTTCTCATCTCCTAAATTGACTTTGATTCAACCAGGTCACCCTGGCAGCTCTCTGCTTCCCCCTTCTGTCACCAAGTAGTAATGACTCTGGTGGCCCCAGCCTTTAGACGAAGATTCAGTCACTAGGAAATCTCTTGCTCAAAATCATTTATACTCTATTCTTTTCCTTCTGTCTTATACATGTTTCTGTGAATTGTTGGAAACCCTTCGTGCTTCGTACTCTGGTTTGACTTCAGAGACAATTATCTCTCCTGGATGCTTTCATAACTTCTCTGTTGACATAACTTCTTCGTTGAGTCCTTTCCTGAGTTTCCTCTTCTTTCTTATTAGTAATGGACTTCTTCAAAGAGACAATCTGCTTCTTTTCCCCTAAGGACATCTTCTGCTTTTCCCATATATTCACTCACAAATGAATATTATCCCCTTACAAATTTTCAAACAATAGCCTCAATGGAAGTTACAGGTTTCCATTACAAAATCTAACACTTCATTTTTTTCTACACTCCTACATTATTTGCTCCCTTTCTTTTTACAGTCCTTACTTATACAGATTTATGGGTTGGAGTTAGTAGTTTAGCTGGCAGTCTGGCCCTGGCATTCAAATGACTAGAGTGTAAGATCCAGGTCTCTAAAGGGCAAATTGTCTAACCTTTCTGAAAAACTTAAAATATTACTTCCCATGTGCATGTCCAGCAAACTTCTGCTGGAAATTCATCAAAAGTGGAAAAATGATGGTTACTCATACCCGAAGAGTAGGCAAATGTGTATATGAACCAAGGCAACAGGGAAAGTAGGAGTATTGTCTCAGTGTGGGCACTTGCAAGTGGTTTGCTATGGTAGCCTCTACCCTAGTTCACATAGCCATGATCTAGGATGTGCCAACAAAAAAGGATGGTCTTACCTCCCAGATTGCAGCTTGGCCCAGAAATATTGGGACCGGACTTGGTGACATGTTTTAAGTTCCCTTCCAGTCCTAAAACTCCAGCAGTCCATAATTTAGAATTGTGAAAAACATTAGTTATAATAGAACATGGCAGCACTTACACAATGGCATTTAGGCAAAAAAGAGGATGCACTAACCATGTTGTTTTCACTAGCCCCTGTACCCCTCCTCTGTGCAACCCTAGTCAGTAAGAATGAGCAGTTGCATAATTTATGAGCACACTCACATGCTCATTATTCTATTTTCCAAAGAGATGTAAAGATTCACAGTCTGCCAGCGTCAGTTCCAAACTGGATGATCTATTGAGGATTAAGTTCTAAGCTTATCCTCTCTAAATTCATCCATAATAAGATTTTGGTTCACTTAAATATAAATGCTGCAGCCGAGTATCTGGAAGCAGGATTTATTAAAATCCCTACCCAAGTTATTACTAAATATGTTGTCTACATGTCTGACATGACTTTTCTAAAAGTAAATTAATATTTATCCAGAAGTGAGCTAAAATGAGTCCACAATGTAAACAAATCACCTCATTTCTACTTAAAGTAATTGTACTTTGTTTTACTTTTTAAACTAACCTTGGGTATTTTCCACTTTTAATATAAAAGTATTTCTCTGTCTTTGAATAAAATTAGCTGATCCAAATCAAATTTTATGCTGCCAGTTTTAGAAATGTAGATCATTCTGAAGTAAGCATAACTTATTATGAGAATTTAATATACCTACTATAAAACTGTTTTAAAATAGCTTCACTACAATGTTGCCCGTAGATAAAGATGATACCAACACTGGATTTTACATATTCTAAGGAATGAGATATCCTATTCCTGACTTTTAACATGACAAACATAATTTTATCTATCATAAATCACCCATGATATAGATAGAAATCTGTCACTATGCACATGTGAGAAAATACAGAGGGTGCCAAAAAAAATGTATACACATTTTAAGAAAGGAAAACTGTTTTAAAAATTGTAATACTCAATGTATATCGATAAAAAAAAGATGAATACAAGTCACGTTTGACTTCTGCAATTAACAGAGGTATTCAAAGTGGTTACCATCAGCGTCCAGACACATCTGATTACGGCAAACTACTGCTTGAGCAATGTTGACCAAAATGTCCATTTATATACATTTTTTTGGCACCCTTGGTATAATCAGTCAATTACAGTTTAATTTAAAACAGTGAACATAATTGACATTCAGTATGTGTATATATCAGAACCTAAGGTTGAATGTAGGTAATTTTACTGACAAAAATTAACAAATTCTTCAACTTTCTTTTGTTTAAACTGAAAATAGAAATATTTTTGTGAAATCCAGTCTGCCTCGATTATAAGCGGTTAGAAACTAATAATAAGTTAGTATGTCTTAAATTCCCATGTCTTGTATTTCAGGTAGTCAGCATCAAAAAAAAATTTTAAAAAAAGATTGATAAAGTCATAAACATTTTATGCAAACACATAGTTCAGTGCTTTGAAGTAAAGAGCAACCATAAAGATTAGTCATTAATTTGCTGTTGGTTCTTAATATTTCCTGGACATCTGTATTTGAAGCTGTGTAGGAAAGCAGTATTTCTTCAATATTGCCACTAGATGGCAGAGACTTAGAGACTCAGACTGGCCTAAAAGTACGTAGTTGAAACAAAACAAAACAAAACAAAACATAAAACAAAATCCTTACAGAAATAACGGGCATGGAGAAAAGAAGTTTCTAATATTTTGGGATAAAGAAGAATTAATGAGTCTTTTTTTATACCAGATTTAGGTTTCCCATATGAAATTTAAAATACTGTGGAATTTTACAATTTGACACTCTTGAAAGTAAAGAAGAAAATTGATGGTAAAAGACAAAAATGTTTTCCCAGAAATTCATCTATTTTCTTATGATAAATATTACAACAGAATAACAATAAGGGAGTACTGCAGGGGTTAAAACCCATGGTTCTCCCCTCCACCCACTTGGGAATAACACAGATAAATATATGTATGCAACTATTAGGAACATACACTTATGATTAATATATTAGTTGAATTTAAATCGAAGCCATCTGGGGGCATAGTGAGTAATTTAAATGCCTTTAAATGTAGCTCCTTATTTACAAATTCCAATGGTAATTTTCACTCCAAACATTTTTAACATCTTTATTGAGATAAAATTCACATACTATACAGTTCAAACATTGAAAGTGTACGATTCAATATTTTCCAATATAATTATAAAGTTATACAACGATTACCACAATCTAATTTTAGGACAATTTGTCTCATTTAAGGAAAACCCTATACCCACTGGCTGCCAACACCTCTACCGCTGCCCTCAGCAAGCACTAATCTACTTTGTTGTTTCTATGGATTTGCCTATTCTGAATATTTCATATAAATGTAATCACATAATATGTGGTCTTTTGTGACTAGCTTCATGCACTTAGCATAATATTTTCAAGGTTCATCCATGTTGTAGCATATATCAGAACTTCATTCCTTTTTATCAAACTTTTTTATTTAAGATAGTAAAGAGGGTCAAATAGATAGTTATGGAAGGAGATTTGACTTTGGGTGGTGAACACACAATGCAATATATAAATGATGTATTATAGAATTGTACAGTTGAAACCTGTAAAATTTTATTAACCAATGTCATCCCAATAAATTTAATTAAAAAAAAATAATTGTAGATTTGCGTGCATTTGTAAGAAATAACACAAAGAGATTTCATGTATCATTTACCCAGTTTCCCCCAATGGTAACTTGATTCTTTTTTATGGCTAAAAATATATATTATTTTATATACCATATTGGCATTATTATATACCAATAATATATACCACACTTTCTGTATACATTCATCAATTGATGGTCATTTGGTTGTTTCCATCTTTTCGCTATTATAAATAATGCTACTTGGCATACTTAAAATATGAACATAGGCATATAAGTATCTGAATCTCTGTTTTCAAATTTTGGGGTATATGCCTAGAAGTGAAATTGCTGGATCATATAATTCTGTGTTTAACTTTTTGAGGAACGGCCAAACTGTTTTCCACAGCGACTTCACCATTTGACATACCCACTAGCAATATACGAGTGTTCCAAGAGCTGTTTTCTGAAGGTTGTTTGTTTGTATTTTATAGCCATTCTAAAGTATGTGAAGTGGTAGTTCATTGTGGCTTTCATTTGCATTTCTCTAATGCCTAATGATGTTAAGCATATTTTGATGTGGTTGTTAGTCATTTGTATATTTTCTTTGGAGAAATGTCTATTCAGATTCTTTGCCCATTTGTAATTGTGTTATTAGTCTTTTTATTATTGAGTCCCATGAAGTCTTTATACATTCTGGATATAAGTTCCTTTTCTGATATATGATTTGCAAATATTTTTTCCCATACTTTTTTAATAGCATCCTTTGTAGTACAAACATTTTTTTGGTTGTCTTTTTTTTTAATGTAGTTTAATTTTCGATTTAGTCTTTTGTCACTTTTGCTTTTGGAATCATATCTAAGAAGCCATCGTCTAACTCAAGGTTACAAAATTTACTCCTATGTTTTCTTTTGAGTTTGATAGTTGTAGTTCTTTATTATGTCGATGATCCATGTTTAATGAATTTTTATGTGTATGAAGAGTCCGACTTCATTCTTTTGCATGTGGATATCTAGTTGTCCCAGAACCATTTTTTCAAAAGATTATTATTGCCCAATTGTTGAATTGTCTTGGTCCAAATGACATTATATTTTATATAATGCATGTGTTTGAAAGTAATATTAAGAGTTATTGCTCCAGATGCTTTACTGAAACTCAGACAAATGTCATTCATTTATACATTTCCAATGATTTTGTGATTTCAATGTAGCACTATGCCTAGCTTTAAGAGACACTCAATAGTTTTGATAAATTAATGAATAAACATACAAACCTAACTGATTATTTTCTGTTTTCAAAAACCAGTTTATATAGCTCTACCTTCATTTGCACTTTGTACATTTCACTTATGAACTATAAATTCTCAAATTTTATAAGACATGGCATTATAAAGTGTACTCAATTCTTATTCATATATATATATATATATATACACACACACACACACACCATGTTTCCTCGAAAACAAGACCTAGCTGGACAATCAGCTCTAATGCGTCTTTTGGAGCAAAAAGTAATATAAAACCCGGTCTTATATTATGTTAGATAAGACCTGGTCTTATATTATAGTAAAATAAGACCGGGTCTTATATTAATTTTTGCTCCAAAAGATGCATTAGAGCTGATTGTCCAGCTAGTCACACACATATATATATAGAGAGAGAGAGAAAGAGAGCTGATTTTCCGGCTAGGTCAAATATATATAATATATATATTGCCTCTTAATAAAAGGTGTTACCATTAAGAAACTTATTTAGAAGCCTACCTATATAGAAACAGCATCTGACTAAATGGTCAAGTTTGCATGAAAAAAAATTGTTTTAATTTCTCATGAGTGCCGTTTCTCAAGCCTGACCCCAATCTGCTAGTAGCAACTGTAGATGACACACAAAATGACTCATAAATCTACTTAATATAAGTGATGTACAATGTAATGAAAACAACAATCACGCATTATTGAGCATTGTGCCAAGCATTTTATATCTGTTAAGCCACTGGCCTGAGGTGGCAAAGTTAGTAAGCTAGTAACCTTGGATTCAAACTCAGAACTGTGTGATTCCAAGAACAATTTTGCTGGCCTATTTATTGTATCCTCTGGAGATAGTAGAGAATTATGGAATTTTTCAATGAGCATTTAATACATGTGTCTATAGACATATAGACAAGATTTAGATTTATAATGATAACACTAAGGAGATCCAGGGACAAATAAGACTTCCTATTTCTAAATGTATGCCCACCCAATATTTTAATACAGATATACATATAACTGTAAGAAACATAACAGAATGTAAGACATACAGTATTCACTCATTGGTTCTTCCTTTTATTCATTCATTCAGCAAATAATACAGAGTGATGATTATGTATTAGACATTATCCTAGACATTGAAGATACATCAATAAACAATATAAAATTATTACACTCATGGACATTCCTTGTAGTAGACACAGATAACACATGTACCTAAAAATATAATAAGCTCCTTCTGATGGTGGAAAAAAGCTGTAAAGAAAATTCAAAAGGATGATGGAATAAAAAGTCGTGAGGGGGAGAGGCTACTTTGGCTCAGAGAATCAGGAAAGGTCTCTATATGAAGGTGACCTTTGCACTTATGCCAAAAAAGATGAGAAGGAGCCAACTGGACAGATCTGGAAAGAGAGAGTTTCAGGCAGAGGGAACAAACAAAGCAAGTGAAAACACATAGAGATGAAAATAAGCTTAGCTACTGGCAGAGGTAGATGATTATAAGAGATGGAACATAGTAGACGGTAGTGAGAGTGATAAGAGATGAAGTCTGGACAATAGGCAGAGGTGGGATCGTGTAGGCTTTAGTCAGCCATGATAGGGTATTAGTCTAACTACAGTGAGTAGACATTAGAGGATTTTAAGCAAAGAAATAACCATGGCCAGTGGATATAGTAGAGATGGTCAGATTCAGGGTATATTTAGAGGAAGTATCAGAAGGTCTTGCTGAAATCTCAGATTTATAAGAAACAGAAAGAAAAGAGTTAAATTCATGAAAAAAGATTTTAAACTGTAAAATAAAATTGACGTTTGTATTTTTGTAAAACAAAAGAAAAAATATAAGTTTTCTAACAGGATAGAAATTAAAATAAAAGAAAAACTCTGTTTTCCTCTTTCCTCCTCCGGAGAATCTTACCATCACCACATAAGACTGTGCATTCCAACAGTTTTAATTGTGTCGTGCCTCTGCTGGTAATGATACATAGTGTGTTATATAGTGTGCTATGTACAAAACATTTTTCCAAGATAAGAGAAAAGAATCAACTATTTTGCCATATTCACCAAAGGGCTTTCCATTTAAATAGCTCTGGGTGTTCCTAGTGGCAAACGTGTTTGGGGGTAACGGCCCCATCCACAGCCTCTATCTCTGCAAACTACCTTTACCTATACTCCCATCCAAGGTACCAGTCCAAACATCCATGTTTGTAATTTCATTCCCAACCCAAAGGCACACATGACTGGATCAAGATTGCCCATGACCAGCTAATTTAGTGGCAGATAAAGTATTGATAGAACACAGCTAAAGCGAGCCAACCTGGGTTAGCTTCTATAACTTAAAAGTTGTGGAGAAAGAGCTTGCACCCATGCCACAGCAAAACAAAGCTGCGTCAATGCTGTAGTTATAGGGGAGCAGAAACTGAGCAGATACTGCGAGTAGTGAGCTAGGGTTGGAGAGAGGGCAGTGTAAAGGCAAGAGAAAGTGACAGACCAAAAGGCAGAAACAAGAGAGTGCGCAGACTCAGAATTCAAGAATGTAATGAATTGGGTAGGTCTCTTGCAGCACAAATTCCTGGCTGGGACACTCTCCTACTTCCTTTAAAACCTGATGCCACTTAACCAACACTGGGCCTTAACTTTTATTAGGAACAAATCTACTGCGAGGCCTAACTGTAGGGTGGCCACTGGTGGAAGTTGTTGTGTAACTGAGCTATCTTTTCCATTTCAATGAGATAATGATTCTGTCTCAGAGTGTGAGTCTTTCAAGATAGCTTCAGATAGCTAAGGTCCTAAAAGCCTCTAAGACTCTAGGAAAGGGAAGAAAGTTAAAAATCACAACTCCTTTTTCTAAAAAATCCCTAACTGATATTCCATGCCACTTAAACTTCCATAATGGCCACCAAACCGAGAATGAAAATCACAAGAAAAAGCATTTTTCCTGGCCAATTTTATTTGATCCAGCCCTAATTTACTAGCTGAGATTAGAATACGTTTGATGATAAGAGGTGGTATGCGAGCGTTACGAATGTCTTATCACATTGTGCTATATCATGGGGCCTAACTAAAAAGAAAATATGACAGACTATCACTAGAAATGTGTGGAAACCTGATAAGGAAAAGGAAGTCTGGAATGTGACAAAGTTCACAGATAAATTTAACCAAGTGTAATAAAGCTCAAATAATAAATATTCTGGGCACCAAAAGATCTAAAACAGAAACAAGGACAATTTGATACATTTTTTAAATTGCATATTCCCACACATACTGTATTCCTAAGTATACATATGTGTATATAAATCCATAATGAAAGGGCAGCAAAAGGACACAACTGATAAAAGTAGTGATTGCCTCTGGAGAAGCCATCAGGGACCAGGAGTGATCACAGAGAACTTTGGCTTTAGCGATAATGTCTGAAATTCATTTTTTTACAACAAAAGTATATTCATAATTCATAATTAAACATATTTGAATTATTTAAGGACCATATAAACAAAGCCTTGAAAATGAGAAAAGAGAAAAACTACATCATGAGAAACTATGCTAATTAATGTGAAAGTAATTGCAAAAGACAAAAGTATAATGTTGCCCAGTTCACCAACCTATGAATCTATGGAAACCATGGTGAAAGCCCTGCAATTCATGCTACCAAATTCCTACGTGAAACTTTTGCAAGTCCCTCGAGTAAGTTTTTTTCATTGAAGTGGGAAGGGATAAGATATATCTCAATACTGCTAAATGGACAAGCTGAATTAATTAGATAATTCTAGATTTTGTTAGAGTTTCAGTTCTCAACAAAAAAATGAACTGTTCAGAGCTCTTTCTCATCTGACCTTGATAAAATCTGAAAAGAGGTCTCTGTCTGAAAGTTGGAAAGAGATTAGCTGATGTGGTAGTACCAATAAGGTACCCTCACTTCAAACCATTAAAGTCTGAGGTGCTTCTATTGTAATGTGAGCAGTGGACAAACAGGACACAATGAATGACAGGTGATCTGTTCTAAGAATTGCTCTTAAGAGCACAGCCTAAAGTTTAAGTATCAAATAATTATCCATTTTCCCATTTCTTAATCATCCCTTTCAAACCACCTTAAGTTATTCAACACATAACTGAAATGTCTAACATCCAACTAAAAATTTCCCCAACCATTTATCAGATTACAATTTCAAAATATATTTTTTTAAAAAGAAAAGAAAAGAAAAAAATTAGTGAGAAATTTAATGAGTGCTGTATATCTCAAAGCTTTCCAAAATCATGATCTAATCTAAAAATGTTTTGGAAGCAAAAGATAAAGTCATATTTATTCTATTTCCATGTACTTTACACGTCCTACCTACCTCATTGAAGATGTTCAGAAGGAAAAGCTGAGAGATCGTGATTTTCATGAGAATATAAAAGATCACTCTGAAAAAATACATGAAATAGAGAAATCTTCAGAATATCTGGGAAAAGGAATATAAAAGGAAATTTCCATTGGAATTCTTTTCTTCTGTTTTTGAGGAGGAAAACAAAAATAAGTAATTGAAGATATTAAAAAACACCCTTTTTTTTCAAAGTGCTTTTTGCATACACTACTGAATCATCGTTAATAGGGTGATGGACTTCCAATTGATTTTCCATTAATAACTACAGCTTTGCACACATCAACTCATTCTTTTAGACAGTGCCCCATGGGCCCCAAAACATGCATTTGCACAATGGCTAGAGACAGCCTAGGAGTGGTGAGGCAGACCCCAAAGCAAGTGGGGCCAATTGGACTACGTGAGAATTCACCCCATGACCCTGGATCTGCAAGGTTATAATCAAAAGACTTGATAATCAACCAATAACTGCTCAGCTAAAAGCATTTTTAATAATGATAAGATGAACAGTATTTCAGAAAACAAAAGTATATTATTGAAGCCTTATATAGAAAATAAAATATAAAATATACTCCTGCTTTCAAATCATGTCCAAAATACTTTTTCGTTATTGTTTTTAAACCTCCCATACCTTTGATGAAATAATTTTGAATGTATTTTTAAACTGAAAGTTTTGTTTATTTGTATTTTTAAAGTCTATCCTTTCAAAAAGTAATCAGTTTATAAGACTTTGTAAGTTGAGAATTCAATGCTATGGGAACTATAAGCTATTGATCAGAAAAGATTGGGTAAGCTAATGTAGGAGCCAGTTAGTAATAAACTAGTAAGCTATTAATAGTAAACTAATAAATTTTCTGCCGATACAAAAAATAAAAGTAACCACAAGATTCAAACTGCCAGCAATATTCAGCTGCATAAACAATGGCTCTCTCAGTATGTCCCAGGTGAATCAGGTGGCAAAAAAACCAAGAGTGAGAAACTGGATGGTTAATTTTATGTGCCAACTTGGCTGGGCCATGACACCCAGATATTTGATCAAGTACCATTATGGATATTGCTATAAAGATATTTTTTTTAGAGATATTAACTTTTAAATCTGTAGACTAAAAGCAGATTATTCTCCATAATCTGGGTGGGCCACATCCAATCAGTGGAAGGCCTTCAGAGAAAACAGACTGAGGTTCCACAGAGGAAGAGGTAATTCTGTCTGCAGTCTGCCGTTGGACTCAAGCTGCAACATCAGCTCTTACCTGGGTTTTCAGCCTGTTTCCCTACCCTTCAGATTTGAATGTGTTAGCCCCTACAATCTCATGAGCAAATTCACCAAATCTCTCTCTCTCTTATTTGGAGAGAGAGGGAGATTTGAAGGAATATATATACACACACAAACACACACACACACACACACACAAACACACACATATACACATACACACATATATATATACACACACACACACAATATATATATGTTATATATATATATTATATATTATATTATATATTATACACACACACTCACAGAGGGTGCCAAAACAATGTATACACATTTTAAGGAAGGAAAACTGTATTAAAATTGTAATAGTCAATATATACCAATAATAAAAGATGAATACAAGTCATATTTGACACCTGCAATTACAAGAGGGGCTCAAAGTGGTTACCATCAGTGTAATTTTAATACAGTTTTTTTCCTTTCTTAAAATATGTTTACATTTTATATATCTATACATCCTATTGGTTCTGTGTCCCTGGAGAACCCTGACTAATACAGAAACCAAAAAGAAACACTTTCCCTCTTGCTTTAGTAGGTGGTTTTCTCCTAAAAAAAAAGACATAAAGAGAAGTACTTGTTCTATGATTACTTTGAAATATCTGCATTTCTATGAAAGAGTGAAGGCAAAGGCTTTGAGCCTTTGGACTCACTTATTCAACAGATGCTTGTGGAGCACCTACTGCATGGCAGACCCTGCACTGTCCCAGTTCTCAAGGGGGAATGCAGTGGAGAACCAAACAAATAAAACCTCAGACCTCAGAGTTCCTCATCGAGTGGCAAGATGCAGATGATAGACAAATAAACAAATATACAGTGGATTAAATGGCATAAGTGCCATGAAGAAAATAAAGCAGGTAAAGGAAGATAGAGAAGAAAGTTGCTTTTTACATTTAGTGAGTAAGGAAGACCAAGAGGATATCAGGGGCAGAGAATACCAGGCCAAGGAAACAGCAGTTGCAAAGGTCCAAGGTGGGGGTCCACCTGGTGTGTTCAGACCAACAAGAGGCCAGTGTGGCTGGAGCAGTCATCCAGGGAGAGAATAACAGCAGATAAAACCTTTCTGTTAGTGAGGTGGAAAGCCATTAGAAGGTTTTGAGCAAAGAAATGACAAGATCTGACATGATTTTGAACAATTACAAGCATCCCTCATTTTATTGTGCTTCACTTTATTATGCTTTGCAGATAGTGCATTTTTTACAAATTGAAGGTTTGTGGCAACTCTGCATCAAGCAAGTCTATTAGTGCCATTTTGACAACAGCATTTACTCACTACGTGTCTGTGTCACATTTCGGTAATTCTCCCAATATTTCAAACTTTTTCATCATTATTATATTTGTTATGGTGATCTGTGTTCTGTGTACTCTTTGGTGTTCTATTGGATTGATGTCACTGTTGTTCGAAGGCTCCACAAACCGTGCCCATATAAGATGGTGACTTAATAAATGTATGTGTTTTGATTGCTCCACCAACCTGTCATTTCCCTGTCTCGCTCCCTCTCTTGGGTCCTCCCTATTCCCTGAGACACAATAATATTGAAATTAGGCTAATGAATAACCCTACAATGGCTTCTAACTGTTGAAGTGAATAAAAGAGTTACACGTCTCTCACTTTAAATCAAAAACTAGAAATGATTAAGCTTAGTGAGGAAGCCTGTTGATGGCACCAAACAGTTAGCCAAGTTGTGAATGCAAAGGAAAAGCTCTTGAAAGAATGTAAAAGTGCTATCCCAGTCAACACACAAATGATAAGAAAATGAAACAGCATTATTGCTGTTAAGGAGAACATTTTGTTGGTCTGGATAGAAAATCAAACCAGCCACAACATTCCCTTTAGCCAAAGCCTAATTCAGAGCAAGGCCCTCTTTTCAATTCTCTGAAGGCTAAGAGAGGTGAGGAAGCTGCAGAAGAAATGTTTGAAGCTTACAGAGGTTAGTGCTTAAGGTTTAAGGAAAGAAACCATCTCTATAAAAGTACAACGTAAAGCAGCCAGTGCTGATGTGGAAGCTGCAGGAAGTTATAAGATCAAGCTGAGATAATGAATGAAGGTGGCTGCACTAAACATCAGTGTAGACAAAACAGCCTTATGCTGGCAGAAGATGCCATCCAGGACTTTCATAGCTAAAGGAGAGAAGTCAATGCCTGGCTTCAAAGCTTCACAGGACAAGCTGACTCTTATCAGAGGCTAATAAAGCTGGTGACATTCAGGGGAAGCCAGTGCTCATTTCCCTTTCCCACAATCCTTGGACTCTCTAGAATGATGCTAACTCCGCTCTGCCTGTGCTCTATACGGAACAACAAAGCCTGGCTGACGGCACATCTGCCTACAACATGGTTTACTGAACATTTTAAACTCACTGTTGAGACGTACTGCCAAGAAAAAGAAAGATTCCCTTCAAAATATCACTGCTCATTGACAATGTACCTGGTCACCCCAGAGCTCTGATGGAGATGTACAATGAGACTAACGTTTTCATGCCTGCTAACACAACGTCCATTCTGCAGCCTATGGATCAAGGAGTTATTCTGACTTTCAAGTCTTATTATTGAAGAAATACTTTTCATAAGGCTATAGCTGCCACAGGTAGTGATTCCTCCGATGGATCTGGGCAAAGTAAATTGAAAACCTTCTGGAAAGGATTCATCCCTCTAGATGCCATTAAGAATATTCATGATTCATTGGAAGAAGTAAAATTATCAACTTTAACAGGAATTTGGAAGAAGTTGATTCCAACCCTCATGGATGACTTTGAGGGGTTCAGGACTTCAGTGGAGGGAGTAACTGCAGATGTGGTGGGAACAGCCAGAGAACTAGAATTACAAGTGGGTGTGAGTGAGTCGCTGCAATCTCCTAGCACGTTAACAGATGAGGAGTTGCTTCTTATGGATGAGCAAAGAAAGTGGAAAAAGCCGTCTCCGAAACAGAAAAGTGTGAGGTGAATCAGCAAAGTGCTGACGTAGAAGGAATGTATTCCTGGTGAAAGATGCTGTGAAGATTGTAGAAATGACTACAAAGGATTTAGAATATCACATAAACTTGGATGATAAAGCAGCAACAGTGTTTGAGGATTGACTCCAGTCTTGAAAGCAGTTCTACTGTGGGCAAATGCTATCAAGCAGCATTGAACACTCCCGAGAAATTGTTCATGAAACGAAGAGTCGATCGATGCAGGAAACCTTGTAGTTGTCTTAGTTGAACAAATTGCCGCAGCCTCCGCAGCTTTCAGTAATCACCACTCTGATCAGTCAGCAGCCATCATCGTCAGGCAAGACCCTCCACCAGCAAAAAGATTACAACTCACTCAAGGCTTAGATGATGGCTAGCAACAAAGTATTTTTTAATTAAGGTATGTAAATTGATGGGTTGTTTTGACACATAATAGACTACAGTGTAGCATAAATATAATTTTCACATGCACTGGGAAACCAAAAAAATCCATGTGACTTATTTATTGCAATATTTGCTTTATTAAGGTGGTCTGAAATCAAACCCATGTTAATCTCTGAGACATGCCTGTAGTCCGGCTGCTATATGGAGAATAGATTATAGGAGAGCGAGAGTGGACTAAGGGAGAGTTTTAAGATGCTATATTTCAGGCAAGAAAGGATGGTGACTGTCGTCATTCGGTGATAGATAGGCAATTTCATTAATACAGAGGCAGCAAAATTCTAAATTGGAGCTATTCCTCTTTGGAAATACCAACGTCTGAAGGTTACAGATGATTCTGGCATAGAGGGATGAGCAAGGCTTGTGCATGAACGCAAGTAAGCATTCCTAGATGGCTCGAGCCGGGAAGACAGGAGGATCTTTCAGACTTTGCAAACACAATGACCACATCTATAATCATAGCTAACAGAAAGCCTGAGATGTTCAAGTTTCATGGCTATAGAGAAAGAATGCAGGACCAAAAGAGACATGGTATACCCTGAAGTCTAGAAAAAGGGAGCAATGGTTTTTCTGGTCTGTCTCTAGAATTACTCAATATAGCCAAAACATTGGCTATGTTTTCACATTCAGTCTGTCTATTTGGCACATATATCCTTATAACACATACAAATGCATCAGGCTGCCTCACTTGGTGGCGACAGCCATTAGGATCACCCACCTTAGTCTTCCTGCACTGATTTCATGCTCAACTAGCAACCTGGTTATAAGGTAGCTTCCCATCGTGATTTTCCTATAAGAAGTGAGTTCCCACACTAGTGATCATGAACTTTAAAATTTGCTTGAAAGTTATGCTTTCATTGTAAATTAATAAATTGGTTCAAAGTTACATTTATGTGAATTCCATGAATCTAACTGATACGAATTAATCCTCTTGACTCTGAATGCTCAGAGAATTACAGGTTTCTGTCTTGCTAAACTGAGGAGCAGGCTCTGAATCCATAGCAATAAGAGGTCCAGCATAAGTAACAGACCAGTCTCTGAGGTGGTAAGAATAAAATTCTAGGGACCCACAATATACGTATGTATAAGGCATTGACAGAGTAAGAGGGGCCATTAAAAGATTTTGAAAAGTAATCTAAAATGTGGGGAAAGAGTCAAATAAATACAGTGTTATAAAAGCCACTGGAAATAAATATTTTAGAATTTAGAAACAAGTCAGCATTCCCAAACACTCCAGAGAGGGCTAAGAGAATGAATACTGAAAAGAGGCCACTTCATTTAGCAGTCAAGTCATTGGTGATTTTTGCCGGAACTATTTCAGCGAAATGGTGGGGGCAAAAATAAGATTGCAAAGACAGCATTTCAGCACAATTCTTTCAAGACGTTTGGCAGTTATGAAAAGAAATAAAATGGCAACTATGAGGGAGGAAGGACCAAAGGAAGCATCCCAGACTTCCTATTCTCTCAATCCAATAAACAAACATGTCCTATTGATATTTCATTCAAATTCTGTTCAAGACTGACCCTTCCTCTCTTTTCCTCAGTTGCTTGTCAAGACTTCTTTGTCACTGACCTGCTTCCAATCTTCCCAATTACTCCCCTGCCTCTGTTTGCTTTTCTCTCCAAGCTATACTCCATCCTGCTGCCAGATTAATCTTCTAGAATGCCAGTTACCTCATGCGAATCCCCACTCAAAAAACTTCAGCAGCAGAGAAGGTAGTAAAAGTGCTCATTACAAGAAAAAAAAATTGCCACTCTGTGTGGCGATGGATGTTAGTTAATTAGACTTATGGTGATCGTTTCACAGCATATACAAATATCGAATCATTATGTCGTACACCCGAAACTAACATAATGTTATGTCAATTACCTCTCAATCTTTAAAAATAAATGATAAAAAATTATATTTGCACTAAAAAAGAAAAAAAAAGAAATCTTCAACAGTTCCTCCCTCTGTCTTATACTCTCCTCAGCATGACATTTGAGCAGGAATAGTCTTCCTCATACATCTTATACCCTGCTTCAGCCAAGATGGATTTCTCACTGTTCTTAAATTCCGAGCCGTCAAGCATGGTCTTCTTTCCCACTGATAACACCATCTGCCTTTTCTCCCGTAATCAATCCCACCTGTCCTTCAAGGCCAACTCAATGTCCAAGGCTTCTAGGGAAAAAAAGGAGGAGGAAGAGGAAGTGAGAATAATTCCTAAACAGTTTTGTCTGTTTTAACTTACTGGTGGGCAAGAAAGAAGGAAAGGGGGAAAGAAAACAGGAAATGGTTAAGAAAATAAATAATAATGTCTATATTAGTGTAGAGATCAATGACTATGCAATTCTGAAAACAATATCATTCCTGACCATGGATTGATATACTTTGATATTGAAGTTTCCTACTGACTTCAAATAATAATGCCTTGTTTTTAAAGTAACATAACCCCTGTGTTAAAGGTTTCTAGCCTTCTATTGAATATATGAACAATTACTATTTGACAGATTTTGGACCCAGCTTTTCAAAAAATTCAAGCACTAGAGAAAAATCCCAGGGAAGCATTTCAAAATTGCACGTACTCCTGGAGATTCTGTTATCACTTCCTTTAGGGGCTACACCCCTAACTGAGAATCCCTGGTGTGTGAATCTTTTCACCAATAAGCGCACTACTTGCCTCAGTTGTGGGTTTGAGAACCACTGCAGAACATGTTGGATGGAAAAAGACAGAACTTTCAGATTACTTATTGCCAGTGAAAAAGAAAACACCAAAAAATGAGAGCAATAAATTGGGTGACTCCAGTTCCTCAGAATATAAAGACTAGCCCCAGGAAAGTTTTTAAATAATATAAGCAGATTTTTCTCTCTCTCTTTAAATAGTCACCTAAGAATTTGAAAAACATGTTAAGGAATGCAATATGAAAGTAAAAATAAATCAGCCAACAGACCGTCTCCAGTCTGTTGGGTGATATATTTAGCATATTTTACAATTAAATAAACTGGCTTTTAGAGTTGTTTTGAGAGTATAAATGACTACTCAGTTTTCCTAATAAGACCACATAGCATGCTATACAGTGTTCATTGTCAATCATATTGACACTGCTATGGCTTGTAGACAGATGCTGCTGCTTTTTCCTGCTACACTGTATTAATAGTCCTTAATGATATGATACAATTCCACTGGAGTCATTTTTTTATTCAGTTTATGAACACCAAACAGTCCCAAGTTGTTTTGATAATTACCTTAGACCTGTGTTATTGTTATTTACACATCGCAATGATAGCCAGTATTTATTTAACATCTTATATTTTCATGACTTTGTGTTTATTTTTGTTAACAAAAGCAAACAGAACTCTTAGAAATAAGTAGGCACTTAGCTGTGATGAACAATACTAAGGAATCAAAAGTTCAAATTCTATCCCAGAGTTTTAAAATCTTAGGGGACTTGGGCTATCACTTGCTTCATTGGCTCTCATTCATGGTGAGCATCAAAATCACTCAGGGACGTTGTTAAACATACAGATTCCCACACTGAAAGGTTTTTATAAGGTCTAAAAATCTGCATTTAAAACCAGAACTCAGGATGGTCCTTGAACTCCAGTTTGAAAATTATTGAGCAACCCTCTCACTTATACATGATGAGACGAGCCCAGAGAGGTTAAATGACTTACCCAAGGTCACATAGCTGGATAATGACAACCACATGTCGAACAGATATGATGTAACTCTCAGTTTTGTGCTCTTCCCACCCTGACACCTGCCTATTTACTCCGCCCTCCTCCTGAATTCCAACAGAGGCGGTCACCTCCCTAGTACTCCCATGAAGGGAAGTTCACAGACAGTCTTCTGTAGGGGACAGAGACCAAAAAGAAGTTACCACTGTGTGAATAGTAGAAAAAAAGCCCTGTTACCATAAAGGGAGTACAAGCCATGCAAACACCAAAGGAACATTAAGGCAAAATGCCAAGAACTTGGTGAGATACACAAAGATTACTATGAAGTGGCAAGCTTACTCATTTACTCACTTAACATGACTAAAATTGTAAAAAAAAAAAAAAAGAAAAGATAATAATACTAAAAAGAATCTGTGCTCCTGATAACCAAATCTCAGAAAGCCTACACCAGGAAGTTATTTTATCTTTCTGGATTCCAGTGTCTTATCTAAAAACGGTATGCCAAACCTACATACTGCACAGAATGACCTTGAGTTTAGCAATCTTATATGAACAGTGTTTTGTACAGTCCTAGCACATGGTAAATACTCAATAAATTTTGTAATTTTTAAAAATATTGTTATATGGTGTAAGGACCAGGGAGATTATAAGCACATACATACCACAGTAGAATTATTTGTACCTATCATCACTAGAGAGCTGTAGAAATTACAAAGTATAGCAGATAGAGGATATAAGAAAGATTAAGGAGAACACCTATATGTAATAACACAGCTAGAGCTAATGGAACATAATGTTGAGCAAAAGTAGTAAGACACAGTAACATAAACACTATGATTCCATTTGTAAAGTTTAAGAGCAGGCACAATTAAACTATATATCATTTGGGAATGCATAGTAAGGAGGCAAAACTACAAAGCGAAACAAGGAATTAATAAAAACACCAGGATAGTGGTTCCCTTTAAGGGTACTGAGGGGTTTGCCACGAGGAAAGGCACATGGGAGGCTTTTAGGGTGCAAGCTGTGTGCTATTTCCTAACCTGGATGGTGGTACACTGGTCTTCCCTTTAAAATAATTAAGTATATTTTTGTGTTTTATGCCGTTCTGTGTTATGTATGTTACATTTCACAATCAAGTTTTAAAAGGTTGTTGTGTTTTTTTTTAAAGATAAATTTAGTAGGTAAAACTCAAAGGAGGCACTAGACATTCCTATTATAGATGTTTGATTTGTCACTCCATATGGACTACTAGGATAATAGAGTCCTGCTGTGCAGCAGGTTTATGTAAATATTTGTCTGTGTACTGGTCCAGAGGACGCACACCGGGAGGTGCTGTGATATTTAATTGCAAGGCACTTGATCAGAGGTTGCCAGGATCCATTCAATACTAAATATATAGCCAACCTAATTCCATATGACTTACTAGTTCAGTGTTGATATATTCAAAATCATCATAGCCTTGAAAATAGCCATGTTTGCTTATTCCAACAATGTTTTCAGCCATAGTTTCTATGGCTCCCACCTGCATATGGAGAAATAATATATGTCCTAAAGGAAAGATGAGCAATTTTCTAAGTTTTACAAGGGCAAGGTTGCCACTTTGAAAATATCCCAGCATGTATTTTGTTTTAGATGTGTTTAGCCAGAATCTAAACTAAAACTTGAACTAAGACAGTAGAGGATGAAAATATTAATGGCTGCAGTTTATCATTCTATTATTAGAATGAATTAACTAGCATTTTTTTGACATCTCAGTAAGACTGCTTTGAATGGTATGTTCATGTGTGTTGTGTCATTTCTTTTAAGTCATAGAATATTAAAAAACTTAACAATAATTGGGTATCAGAGTTGGTGACAACTGCTTCCACACAACTGAATTCTTAAAATGTTTCTAATTTCCTGTGATTTATTATTTGAAGCCAGAAAATGAACATACCTTGTTAATATGTTACTTCAAAATTAATTAATTGGATTTACTTCATGAAATATACAAAGAGGAGAATATAATTTATATGTACAATCTAAAGAATAATAAAACAAACACCCATCTACATACCACACAACTTAAGAAAAAGAACATAACCAAAATCTTTGTTCCCTATCTCCCCCATAAAAGACACTTTCCTAAATATCATGAATATCTCTCCATGATTTTCTTTGCACTTGTACCACATGTATGCAGTACATATAATCACGCATAGTGTCTGGTCTTAGTTACTAGTCTTTAAGCATTATATAAATAAAATCATGTAGTATTCAATAAATTTTCTTTATTCAACATAACATTTTTTTAGATTTGCCATGTTGATAAATATATCTGTACTTCATTTTCAATGTTGGTTATTCAACTGTATGAATATATGCCATAAAGTACCCATTCTTATATTCATACAGAAGGTATTTGGGTTGTTTCCGGTTCGAGGGGTTTTTTAAATTATTATTAGAAAAAAATGATGTTATAAACATTCTTAGACATGTCTCTTGGTGTTCCTGTGCAAAAGTTTCTTACGAGTGAAAATCTGGGAGTGGAACTCTTAGATCATAGGTATGCATGTCTTTAACTTTAGCAGGTAACGCCAAATTATTTTTCCAAAGTGATTGTACAAGTTTATATTCTTGAATGTCTGAATTTACTTTTCCTGGCACAGAGCTCTGAAACCCTTGTAAATTCCTAAGTGATAAGAGCACTCTTGTTCTAATATTTGGTATCTGACCCCTCCCTGACAGAGGGCTCTAGAAATCCTTGTAATTTCCTGGGTGATAGGAGTGTCTCTTATTCTAAGGAGGTCACCCTAGGTGGGCTTCTGGATGTCTCCTGGATACTGTTTCTGGGGAACATGTCCCAAATAAATCCTCCTGCACCCAAATCCTTCAATTGAGTCTGCCTCTGGAGGGGCCCAAATTAAGACAACAGGGAAGCGAAATTTAAGAGCCTCTAAGTATGCAATCCTGCTGTGCCTATGCTGATGTGGCCGCGCCCCAGATTTCTGCAGGTCAGTCTGTGAGGTAAGCTCCTCTCAGAATCCTAAGTAGGAAACAGAGACAAGAGCCCTCTACCCCTTCACTCTCATTGTTACTCTAGTATAATTAATGCTTGAAAAATTGCATGTGTTCCATGCCACTGACTCATGGGTATCCCCTGAATGAGTGATGTCCACAACATCCTGTCCTCAGCATCTCTGCTCAGCTCCCATAGACTCATGCCTTCTTTTCTGGAGTCAATCCATCTCATATTTGGTCTTCCTCTTTTACTGCTGTCTTCTATTTTTCTCAGCATTATTGTCATTTTCAAAGAACACTGCCTTCTCATCATGTACCTGAAGTAGGACAGCTTCAGTTTTGTCATTTTTGCCTCCAGCGATGTTTCAGGCTTAATTAGCTCGAGGGCCTACTTGTTCATCTTTCTGATGATCCAGGGCATCCACAGAGCTCTCCTTCAACACTGTATTTCAAATCCATCTATTTTTTCCCCCATTAGTGTTCTTCATTGTCTAAGTTTTTGCATCCATACATAGTAACTAGGAACATGAGGGTGTGAGTGATCTTCACCTTGGTTTCTAACGACACATCTTTGCTCTTGGTGATTTTTCCGAATTCTTCCATTGCTGCCCTTCTGAGTCTTAGCCTTCTCTTGGTTTCTTGGCTACAGCCTCCATTTGAACTGATAACTGAGCCAAAGTAAGCAAAAGCTTTAACAATTCCAATGTCTTCATTGTGTATTTCTTCTATAGTCACGATTTTTGTCTTCTCGATTTGTAAATGCAATCCTACTGTAGCTCTTTCTTCTTTGAGTTTCATCAGAAATCATTTCAAGTCATTGCTACTTTCTGCCATTGCTAAGATCTGCATATCTTAAGTTATTACTATTTCTTTCACCAATTTTCATGAAAAATTAGGACACGTGTTTCCCAAATAACTTCCCTCTCTCCCTCCTCTCTTCCTTCTTTCCGATGCCTGAAAACAAGCATATTTTCTTTGACTTTCCCTATTTCATATCTTCCTTCTACTGTCAGAAAGCAAACTTCCTTCTTATATAGATTATGAAAATTTTCACTACCATTGGCTGAGGGTATATCCTTTCTATACTACATGAGAAGTCTATGTGCTAGGTCATTCAGCTTCAGCCCAGGAAGAAAGATTAAGGAGAAAGATTAACGAATTTATAAAATTGTCTCTCAACAAACCTTGTTGTATATACTTATTTTTTTTAATTTCAGAAGCCACCATCTATAATTTATTGTTCTGAAACAGCTATTTCACTGGTGGGAACGGATATGGATATGGGGCGGGAAGGAAAATGCAGAGGAAAGAAACAAAAGTTAAATAAAGAACACAGAATTTCAGGACCTTTCGTAGAAAAATAGGTCAATTTCAAACAAATATTTCTCCCAAAATTCAAAGAAACTAAAAGCAAGTGGCCTTTTAAAATAATGAGCCTGAAAACTAACAAGAGATAAAAAATGAGATGAAAAGAAAACAGGAGATGAAAAACGAGTTTATGGAGCTCAGGAATAAGTAGAAGAATAAAATGAAACTCTTACAGAGGTGAACTTCTTATTAGAATCAACAAAAAGTAAAATAGATATGGATAAAAACAGTCAGAAACAAAGAGGACAGGTTTGAGGAAATAACATAAAATGAAATGGAAATGAACAAACAGATAAAATTATAAAGAGATGTTGAATATGAACAACATACACATAATTACTGTTCTGGAAGAAAATACATGGGATGCAAAAAAATCAAATATGTAATTGAATAAATATTTCTGAAATAAAGATTCAAATCTATAGGTTAAAAAGATATAGCTAAAAAAAAAAAAAACCTCATAGACAAGACAGACAACAGTTTAGTGGTTACCAGAGGGTAAGGGGGGGTGGGGGGTGGGAGATGAGGGTAAGGGGGATCAAATATATGGTGATGGAAGGAGAACTGACTCTGGGTGGTGAATTACACACACAATGTAATTTATAGATGATGTGATACAGAATTGTACACCTGAAATCTATGTAATTTTACTAATTGTCACCCCAATAAATTAAAAAAAAAGATATAGCTTAGCCATACCCCAGAAAATTTGATTAGAACTGATTAATGAGACATATCCTAGAAAATGGATATGGGGCGGAAAGTTGTAAGAAGTTACATAAGCAAGAAATAAGGAAGCCCATGAACCAACTCAGCCAAAATGACAAAGAATAGGAGGAAATGAATTCAAAAGATATTGAGGATCCTGACATGTTGGAAGTCAGGATAGTATAGTTGTTAAAAGGCCAGCTATGTAGTTAAACTGCCTGGGTTTAGATCCTAACTCCACCCTTCACCACCCTGTGACCTTGGCAAGTTATTTTGCCTCGCTATGCTTAGTTTTCTTACCCATAAAATGGAAATAATAATAGCCACTCACAAAATATGGTGACTCTGAAGATTAAATGAGATGACACATGTAGTCCTCTTAGAAAAATGCCTGGCGCATATTAAGCATGATTAATTATTAAATTCAACAGAGTTTGGTAATTCTCTGAAAGTGAGAGAGCTAGAGAGAGGGAAGAGACAAAGATGATTCTTAGGTTTCAAGATTAGACAAGGAGAATACAGAAAAGAAGATTATAAAAATTTTCCAAATTGTAAAAGATTCATTTTGAACATTTTAAAATTGAGGTATCTTTGGGCAGATAGATAGAGATGTCCTCTGGGCCCCGAGAGCTTCGGAGAGCAGTCAGGACTGCAGGCAGATGCAGATGCCGTAAACGTGAGCTTGAAGCCATGGATGTGGGTAAAATCTTTGCGATGTACACGAGAGAAGAAAACGGGTGCGAACTGAACCTGTAGAACATCCTCATTTGTAGGCTGGGTAGGCGACTAAGGTCTGTGACAAGGAAGCAGTGGAAAATAAAGAAGATGGAGAGGATAAATGATGGAGCAAAGGCACAAGGACTTTAGAGAGACAGTGGTCAGACATGCAGATGAATGGGTTAGCCTTCGTCAAAAGGACACTCTTTCCACTGACAGAGAAAGAAACTCGTAAGGATGTACGTGGAAGCACATACATTTGTTTGATGGTAGGAAAGCTGAAGAGTTCCCATTTGGTGCTTCAGTTTTGTCTATGAAATAAAAGCAAGGCCATCTGTGGCCAAATATGGGCCGTTGGTGGAGCAGTGAGGGTTAGGAATGCTTAATGATAGAAGGGTGGCGAGAGGTGTGCCTTCCCAAAAAAACAAAAACAAAAAAACCACATTAAGAACCCAGCAGACATTGAATGAAAAGTACGAACTATATATTATTACAGGTAAAAAAAATTTTTTGCAGAATATTTTTCCCTAGGAAAATTTTCACTGTCCTTAATGTAAGAACAAGATGGTTCAATAGATTCAAGATGGAACATTTGAGATAAGAATAAGATGTGACGTGCAAATTTTATATCATGGCTACTTTTACCAAAAAACAAAGTAGAAAATCGTTGATTTTAGTCCATTTCAAGATTAACCTGGCAGTGTAGTGTTGGCTTATGATACAGAATGTCTGTACCCTGCCTCATGTCCCTATTGTCTGCTGAAAGGATATTAATCCAATAATAAAATCTCTCCCAGCACACAATGGAAAGTATTTCCTATAATTTTTTAAAACTAATGAAAAGGAAACTTGAATATGCTGATTAACATGCAAGCTTAGTTATTGGAAAAGGAAAAATTATTGTTTTAATATCCTTTATTCCAGCTACTCTAAAAGATTTTATAACTGATTATAACAAGCTATATAAATTACAAGACTTAATACCAGAAACATCAGTCTCATATCTGAGGTTTCATAGTTAATATAAAATTCTGGAAGACATTTTTGTCCTCTACCTGAATGGCTTCAAACTCTCTTTATTTAGCTTCTATTGTTCTAAGTTCTTAGATTTTTCCACATCAGAAATCTGTGGTTTCCAATGTTTTACTTCCTGTTATGAGATTATTCAAAGTAGTTTGTTTTTTATTGTTGTTTTGCAAAGAGAGGTCGGCTGATCAGTGGTGCTGGGGGATATTTCACAATGCTAGTTCCTTCCTGTGTATGTACTCATATACACACCCATACACACACCACACACACACACACACACACACACACACACACACACTGACCCTAGGTTAAAATAAGTTGCCAAATCTTTGAAGTCTTCAAACCACCATTTCTGGCTCTTCTCCTCCTTTTGGAATCACCTCCTGCCATTCAATTATCCTGTATCCTGCCTTCTCCCCTCTTCCTTACAAAGGGTTTGACAACATCAGTCACAGCTCCTGAGTTACAGTGGCCTACTTGTGCAGGAACCCAGATATTGGGTAGCAAAGGAAAGAGAGGAGGAAGGCTTGCCACTCACCTGGTGGCCTCAATCTTTCTGGCACACCAGTGCTTCTCCTTCTTACAAGTTATATCCTGTCTGTAGACAGACTGGCCCAACAACAAGGTTCTAACTGTTGAAATGAAACTTGCCCCAAAGGGTGTGTGTTGAATCAGACAGGCTTGGGGGAAAGGGAGAGTTGAAATAGGAACATGAATTCTCAAAAACGTAAATTTCTCATGATGGTTTTACTGCTATTTTGCTCTAGAAGATAGCAAGATTAGCATATTCTAGAAAGGAAAATTTTAGTGACACATCAAATGAGAGTTATATGATTAAATGTTATTCCCAAAAAGTTATTTTGAGGTTATTTCATATAGTTAAGTTCAATAAAGTCCTAAATACATCAAATCATTACCTGTACATTACCTGTACATTACCTGTACACCTGTAAGTAAACATCAATAGGTGACTGGGTAGAGTTGAAAAGAGGCCCTCAAATATTTAGATTGTCATTCCTTGTATACATTTAGTTTATGTATGAAAGTGTTTGTCATCTTGATTCAGAATGCAATGACTTTTAGTGGTACTTGTGGAATCATTATTTTCTAGCCTGTGGGGTAACTTATTGTGGAAGAGCTGAACAGATTCTCTGTTAATATTTCAAAGCATCATTGATTTTCTCAGGGAAATCACTAGAAAGATTGGTTCCAAATTTAAAATGCCAACACTAGTAGTTTGCTATTCAAAAATTAGTAACTACAGGGAGTTACTGATGGTAATTAAAAATTCATGTTCCGGACGGACATGTGTAATTCTGTGGGGAGGGGAGGAAGGGGCAAAATCATACTAAGTATGTCAAAGTGAAACAGGTTTTATTCCAAAATGTTCCCCAGAATAATTTCTCAACCATACGTCAAAAATTTGATGCAGATGATTAAATTTGCTGGCATGGTTGGTTGTTAATAGTAAAACCAACAAAGAGAGAGACTTTAGACACTAATACCTCAAGGAAAAAAAAACTTGCATGAAACTATGTAAAGATATCATCTTAAAGTACTTTTTCTCTTAAAAAATAAATAAATAAAAAGCAGAGATCAGAGATGAAGGGAAGGAACATATACTGAGTGACATTATTTGCCAGCCAGACTCTGGCCTAGATGCTCTTCACGCCTTAGGCCATTTAATAATATAGTTAGATAGGGAATGTTCTAAAATTGTGGAGGTGTTTAGTTTTTCGAAGCCAACATAACACTTGACTCACGTGTTCATAATGCAAAGGTTGTTTGCTCTGCCTTTATTTCTCTTAAACAAGATTTTCTCTCTTTTATAAGTCTTTTTTCTTGAATCATCATCTGCCTGAGGCTTGATGTGGCGCAGTCTCTGAAAGACTGGTTTTGGACTTCAACTTACCTTTCAAAATATTTCCAGTGCAGGCCAGTCATTCAGGCTCCCAGGTGCCTAATGAGTCATTTTCCTCTTCCCAGTCAACTTTATCTTTCTGGGTGGATACAGAGTCATTACTCTGAAATATGCCCTTTGCCAAGAGACTTGAGGGTTGGGTTTAGTTATTAACTTGGTGAGCCTCCACCCAGCTAACTATTTTAGGAAATAATTTGTTGAGTCAGGTGTTTTTATAATCATATTTCAGCAAACTACTAATCTGCCTTAAGTACTACTTCGGAAGGCTGAATGTCCTGGAAAATTTGCCACCATTATTCCATTACTACAGAAGCACTGTGGCTAACAGGTGAAAAGATGCTTTGCCAACAGAATCATTTTTTGTTTTCTTTTAAACTACATTGCCTTCTTTGTTATAAAAAGATCAATAAATATTTGTTCATTTCAATTTTGATGAGGCTGTGAGGTCTTATCAAAGCACAGAGGAGCAATATCCTATTTTATGGAGTGTGGAAGTGGGAAATCAGAAGTGAGAGTGTACAATTATTAAATGGCACTGAAAACTCAGCAATTCCTCCTCCACCTAGAAGAAAAAGAGCATTGGGAGCACATGCCTTTCTCTCCACTAAGAGAAAGACAGACTTTCGGCTATGATTTCCATGCAACAGCCTGTGGTGTGACAATGACAAATGACACAACTTTGGTGACACCCCTCCCTCCAGCCAGGCATACACTTGATTCAAAGAAGAACTTGGAAGAGAGAAGGTAGGGGGATGATTTGAAGAGACACAGAAATTTGGGCACTTCCCTTTTTTGATAGGAGCAAATATAATTGGTTCTCTTCAACTTGGGAGCTGAGTAGATTCATAAAACACCATGAACAGAATTTAATTTCCTAAATGTAAGGACACAAAAGAAATTTAATCTTCTTTAGGAAAAAAAATTACTCTGAAATTAATAAGAGTTTTGTATTGAATGCTTCCCATGCAGTAGGTGATGAGATAAGCACGTTACACACTTTTGCTCACAACAAAGCTCACAACTTCATAAAATTGCCATTATTTTACCATCTTATAGGTGAAGAAACAGGACAGCCACTTGACCTTACTACTGCAGCTCAGCCAAAATGAAACCAAAGTTTTATTTGCTTTTAAGAGCCAGAACTCTGGACAATTATATTATATTGCCTCTATAGTAATGACTAGAATGTAGCCTGCATATCTCGGCTGAGAATTATTTTGTGTTTATATATAATATACATATATACGTATATATAATTGTGTTTTATATATATATATATAAATATGTGTATTATATATAACTTGTTTTTTAAGGTTATAACAAGTTATAGCTTGCTATATATATTATATATATAATTTGTTATAAAAATTTTACGATTTTAAAAAAAATCACAAGACAATGAAATTTTCAAAGTAAACATTCTACAACGAAAACCTTCAAAACATGCCTAAAATTCCTAATACAGGCAACAATAAAAATCAGTTTCAAAAGCAGTGATATCACTGAAAGTCACAAAGGATAAAAGAAAGACAAAGCTTTCAGATTTTTCAAAAATAGCTTGTGAGGGCTCAGGTGTTTTATTTATGTTTGAAATATTTATATGTGTTAGAAATATTATTTATATATTTATAAAAAAGCAGATCAATACCTATGCAGAACTTCTAGCCAGTATTCTTACCTTGATTATGCCCTATGCTTTGACTTTGTGTCTGAGCTGATAGACATAATCAAAATTAATTAAAAAAATAGATGTGAGGTAAAACCCTATTGAGTAATTGGGGGGGGGGGGCGGAGAAGAATATAAAAAGACTCTAGGACCAGATGATTTTAACAACAAATTCTTTCAAAATCTTTTATGATACAACCCCCCCCCCAAAAAAAAAGCTTCAAAATTTATTTTACAAATTTAGCACAAACCTAAGACTAGTAGATGATGAATGCAAAGAAAAGAGGGAGAGGGCATAGGGAAGGAAGGAAGACAGCAAGAGGGGAAAAAAAAGCAAAGGAAATTAAAAACTATAGTATTTATAAATATAGATGGAAAAAATGTTAAAGAAAATTCTGCCAAATCAAATTCAAAATTATATTAAAAATCAACCCCTACTAAAGAAATTTACTCTATGAATTGGAAGGGAAGATAATATAGGCAGTTAGACATACAACACATGGTATTTATAGGTCAAAGAAGAAAATTAAAATAGATATCAAAAGTATACCTAATAAATGTAACACAAATTTTTAATTTTTTTAAACAACCATAGTAAGCACAGAGTAAATGGATATTTTTCAAACCTGATTTAAAAAATATTATCTAGAGTATTAAAGGAACACAAGTTACTGTAAGAGAAAAACCCTGAAATCTCTGTGATTTAATAAAATATGTTTATTTCTTATTCCTGTGATGTCCACGTAGTGTCAGTATCAAGATGGTGAGGAGAAGGTGATTTTCGGAGGGTAATGTGTGATGTACTGTACAATGATCGTTAAGAGACTCAGGCTGATGGAGCCTCTGCCACCTTCAATCTGACCTCTAAGGCTACCCTGAGATTGACATCCAATCAGCAAACAGGGAGCAAGAGAAGATCATACACAGGGAATATTTGATATGGGTTAGGTCAGGAGGTGGCACCCATCACTTCCACTAATTAGAAGTTAGTCACATGGTTGCTTCCATCTGCAAAGAAGGCTAGAAATTGAATCTATCTGTGTTACAGGAGAAGAAAGAAATGGGTTTGAACAGCTAGCCAGCCCCTGCTGAGTCTATTCTCCTGGTCATCATATATCTTTTCACTCTTCTTCCCAAAGAGCTACTTACTCCTTTCCCAAAACAGACAATTCAAAATCTCTTTCAGTCACTATATCCAACTCGGACTCAAGGATCTCCAAGTGATGATCTTTCTCCATCTGGTAAGGATGTGACCTAATAGTCCAGCTACCTGTGAGCTAAAATGGTTCATTATCTGCCCATATCCCTCCTCTAACCACACACACACACACACACACACACACTCACAGGCACACGGGGAGCCCTACTTCTTATATATAATTCCTTTTTGTCTTTTATCCTCATCCTGTTGTTTTGATACTTTGGAAATACTCTTGTTTAAATAACAACCAAGATCTCTCCTGGATAACAATTAGTAGTTCTCATCTCTGCAAAAGCTGCCTCAAGCCAACACACTCCTCTTGTTTCTATTTTATATGCTCTAAGCACCTTTTTGCTCCTTCTGCCTGTATTATTCCCATTCCAGATGCAGACTTTATAAGCCTTGCTAAGAAATCTGCACTTGATCCAAATAGCTACCAAAGAATTTTAATCATAAGCATGATAGCATAATGCATTTTAGAAAAATTACTCCACAGTGTGGAGGATAGTTTGGAGGGGCATAAAACTGGAAGCAGAAGACATTCAGAATAAGCTAAAGAAGAAGGAGGAAGAGGTGGAGAAGGAAGGCTAATTTGGAGCCTTGTAATCATCAATGAAATAAAATACAGTTTTAACGATGTGACTGTGTTCAAGGGGACTTGAACCTATCAGTTCAGGAATGTCAAAGCTTTTATTTGTATTGTGGAGATAGAGGAGAAGATGAGCTAAATAATATCTTCATTTCAATTTAAAAGTAATCTCGCAACGAATTTTGTGCTCTCGCCTGCTTGTAAGAAAGACAGACTATTAACTTGTTTGCAAAGGATTCCTTAACTGATTTCAAGTTTACTACCCTATTATTGTACTATGTCTAGCAAATCTGAAAGTAATGGATTAACTCTTTAAGAATTAAAAAAGGTAAATGAGTTCTATTTGAAATTTTTTCTCAGAGGGCCAGAATTTTAAATATTATCTTAACATGCCTCCTTAATGATTGCTTCATTAAATGAGATAAAGTATATAAAAGCATAACTATAAAGTACAACATTTATTGAAGTCAGCTTTGTACAAGGCACTATGCCATATAAAGAAGGGCAAAACATGTTCGCTGCCTTAAAGGAACTTTTATATTACAATGTATACCAGAAAAACTCAATGTAAATGAGTATCTTCTATTGCAGGACAGTACATATGAAGCACTGTGATTACCCCATAAATATAATCATTATAGCCAAAAAAAAAACCAAAAAAACAGAAAAAACAGTCAGATTCCAAACTGAGAGCCTATAAATTATTGAGCCGACAAAAATAGGCCCCAAATCTATCCTACTCCTCATCCTCCTGTTTAATGAAATATCCTGAGAAAACATCAAAAGTTTAATGAAAGGAATGACAGCAATAAGTTGAATAGAGCTGACAAAGTGACTTATACAGGAGAATCACAGACTAATGGAGCCTATGACGTTAGCATCCTGCCTCACCACACAGAAGAAACCAAGGCCCATGTGGTTATGTGGCCTGTCCAGATTCACACAGATAGTGACAGTACTAGAGTTTGAATCCAGTTTTCCAGATTATTAATACAAGAATAGCCTTTTCACTGATCAAATCAACAGGTAGAATAGTCCTCCCTGGAAAAAAAGCTAAATCGTAAATGTTTTCTATATTTATATGGAGTCCAGCTCAAACCTTCTCTACTTTATGAAAGCGTGTTTGAAAGGAGAGTTTCAGAAAGAATCTCTCCAATTTTGAATCCCTTTTACTTTCCTATCTTGATGCTATGGTAAAGACAATCTAAAACTGTAAGATTCTTTATTTTAATGCTAAGAGACTAGAAAACTCCGTGGTGTCTAAGTCCTTGTCTTAGTCTCTTTGGGGTGCCATAACAAAATGCCATAAACTGGGGGGCTTATAAATGACATAAATTTATTTGTCTCTAGAGGTTGAAAGTCCAAGATCAAATCACTGGCAGATTCAGCGTCTGGTGAGAGCCCACTTCCCGGTTCACAGATGGCATCTCTTCGCCGTGTCCTCACATAGCAGAAGGGGCACGGGAGCTTTCTTGGGCTGCTTTTGTAAGGGCACTAATCCTATTCACGAGGCAGAGGCTGCATGATCTAATCGCCTCCCAAAGGCCCTGTCTCCTAATACCATCACCTTGGGGGTTAGGTTTCAACATATGAATTGGGGAGTGGGGAGACACAAACATTCGATCAAAGCAGTCCTATAGTATTGAATCTAGAAAAGGTGGAAGGAATCTCAGGCAGGGGTAAGAAAGGAATCAAAATGACAAGACTGAAATACGTCCAGTTTAGCTAAGACAAAAGCTACGTTGGAAAGGTAGGTAGGTGCTAAATTGTAAAGGGCCTTACAAATGTCTAATGAACATCTGCTCAGGCTAGAATGGAGTATCAATGGACTGGATTTGCCCACCCATGACATCCTGTATAAAGCAACTAAATCAATATACATGAACTAATGATTTGTAAGAAAAAGGATAGTAGGCAACAAAGGACAATAATCCCTGAGAGACAGGAAATAAATGAGATGAGCCCCACGATGCCTCTAATTTACCGCATGGAGAGAGTATCCAGGGTGTGGATTAAGGAGGGGAACCCAGGCAAAGTCTGGTGAGTTCCTTGAGTGAGGAGATGGAGCTGGGTGTCAGATGAAGCCATGGTGGTAGAATTCACAGCGTAGCATACAGGAGAGGTGAGCACTACATAGAGAATTCCAGAGATGTTCAGAGAGTCCCCCACACAACTTCAGCTGAACAATGCATGTGTGTGAAAAATCTGAAGCTGGGGAAAGCAACACTTGAAAAGATTTAGAGTAAACAATCCCCAGAGCTATTGAAGGGCTGGGAATTATGCCTCTTCCTATCAGACAGAGTGTAAAACATCACAATTCACAGGGTTTCATAGAGTACTCACAAGGGTTGTGCTTCACATTAGGGAAAAATTAATCCCAGACTCAATTCTGCTCATATCCCACTGTCAAAACGTAAAAGCAAGACCTGAAAAGATCATGCTGTTTCTAAGTAACTTAGCTGCACTCCAAAATAAGTTCAGGGATATGTACAGGAACACAAAAATATTCAAAACCCAACAAGGTAAAATTTACAATAATGACCATCAAATAATTATCAGGCATTCAAATAAGCAGGGAAATATAACTCATCACTAGAAGAAACTTCAACCCATTGGAATTAACCCAGCAATGTTACAGATGACAAGATACAGATTACTAGACAGGATATAAAATAGTTATAATAACTATTCATATATTCAAAAAGCTAGAGGAAATATTGAACATGTTAAATAGAGATATGGGAAATATTAAAAAGACCAATAACAAAATTCTAGAGCAGGGGTCAGCAAATTTATTATACAAAGGGCCAGATAGTGAAGTTTTAGGCTTTATAGGTCAATTAAAATTTCCATCACATAGCCTTAAAAACAAATAAACTTTTAAATATGTGAAAACTATTTCTAGCTCATGGATCATACAAAAAAATTCATGAACAAAGAACAGATGGCACAAATAGAAAATAAACAGTTAAGTGGTAGATTTAAACCCAACCACCTCAATAATTACACTATATGCACATGGTCTAAACACCCCAATTAAAAGGCAGGTTGTCAGTTTGGATAAAACAAGCAATACATATCTATATGATACATTGAAGAAACCTGCTTTAAATATACAGACACAAATAGGTTAAAGATAAAAGGATAAAAAATGGTATACCATGCTAAAATTAATGGAAAGAAAGTTGGAATGGTTGTATTAATGGGACAAAGTAGATATCAGAGCAAAAACTATGACCAGGGACAATGGATGGCCATTTCATAATGATAAAGGGATAAATTCATGGAGAAGGACTAATGAACCAAAACATATACGAGTATTCACTTAATAAAAGGGTTTTAAAATACATGAAGCGGAAGCTAATAAAACTGTAGGCAGAAATAGCAAATCCACAATTATAAGCAGAAATTTCAACACCCATTTCTCAATAATTGATTGAAAAAGTAGACAGAAAACCAGTAAGAGTATAAAATACTTGAACAATACTGTCAATCAATTTGACATAAATGACATTTCTGGAACACTCCACCCAATAATAGCAGAAAACACATTCTTTTCAAGGGTACACAGTATATTTATAAAAATAGCCCATATTCTGGACCATTTAAAAGGTGTCAATAAATTTAAAAGGATTCATGTCATACAAAGTATATTCTCTAACCACAATAGAATAAAATTATAAATCAATAAAAGAAATATCTCTAAAATACCGTCAAGTATTTTGAGAGTAAATACCATACTTTTAAGTATACCCTGGGGCAAAAACGGAATGAAACAAGAAATTAGAGTATTTTGAACAGAATGAATATTAAAACAAACATATCAAAATTTGTGGCATATAGTTAAGGTAGTATTTATTCAAGACAAATGTAGGCATATGTCTATATAAATACATGTAAAAATGTTCATAGCAGCTTTCTTTGTAATAGTCCAAAACTGAAAACAACCCAAAGAATCATAATCAGGTGAATAGATAAGAAGTTTGGTATATCTACATAACGGATGCTATGGACTGAAGGGTGTGTCCCCACCCCACCCCCAGATTAAGTTCATCCCCAACCCTCATTATGCCTGCATTTGGAGACAGGTCTTTTAGGAGGTAAATAAGGTTAAATTAGGCAAAAGGGTGGGACCCTAACCCAATCAGATCAGTGGCCTTATAAGAAGAGGAAGAAAGAGCTCTCCTCTCTTTGTGTCCATCATGTGAAGACACAGCAAGAAGGCAACTGTCTACAAGCTGGGAATGATGTTCTCACCAGGAACTGACTAACCCAGCACATTTTTCTTGGACTTCCAGCCACCAGAACTGTGAGAAACAAATTTCTGTTGTTTAAGCCACCCAGTCTGTGGTATTTTTGTTACGGCATCTAAAGCTGACTTGTACAATGGACTACTATTCAACAATAAAAGGAACAAATTATTGGTGTGTGCAACAACATAGATGAATCTCGAAATAATTGTGCTAAGTGACAGAAGTCAGACAAAAAACTATGTAGTGTATGAGTCCATTCAAATAAAATTCTAGAAAATCCAGTCTAATCTATAATGAAATAAATCAGTTCAGTGCTTGCCTAGGGACGGACGTTGGTAGACAAGGGGCCAGATATAGAGATAACAAAGAGGCACAAGGAAAATTTTCGTGGTCATGGATATGCTCATTATCATGATGTGGTGATGATTTTACAAGCGTCAATGTATCAAAATGTACATGTTAAATAAATGTAGTTTGTGTCAATCTTATCTCAATGAACTATTTTAAAAATCTAATAAAGTTTTGCTTAAAGCATTGTAAAATTTTTATCTACAAATTTTAATCTTGACAATATAGTAGTATTTATATGATCATTTTAAACCAAGAGAAAAATTAGTAGAAGATATTTTTAGTGGAGTAACTTAATAAAATCCTCTATCAACTCTTAATTCTTACATTCTCTATGGTGATGAAGCAACAAAAGCAGCTGTCAACGGTATTTTCCTTTAACTTGTAAAAGCAAGTAAATGGGCATATAGGTATTTTCTTCAAGGAGTTTCTACAAATGGAATCACCCAAAAGCTATTTACTCACCACCCAGATAACTTAACTTTTTTAATGCAGCAAATATCTCTACTTATTCAGGTATCCTTTAGCTTATTTTTTCAGTGTTTTGGAGTTTTCAAACCTTCAGATCTTACACATACTTTGTTAGAGCTGCACCTAATTGTTACATGGTCTGGGATGCTACTGTAAATAATACCATTTTTGAACAATCAACTTACAATTATTCATTGTTAGGATATAGAAATACAACTTTTTATGTTAACCTTGTATCCTACAACCTTGCTAAAAACACTTATCAATTCCAGTGGTATTTTTGTAGATTCTTTGAAATTTTCTATCCAATCATGTTGTCTGTGAATAGAGACAATTTTACTTATTCCTTTCTAATCTGGATGCCTTTTACTTTCTTGCCTATTTTCTGGCTGAACAAGAGCAGTTAAAGTAGAAATCTTTGCTGTTTTCTTTCTTCAAGGGGAAAACATTTAGTCTTCCGCCATTAAGCAGTACAGCACTTTTCTGCAGGTTCTTTTTATGAAGTTGAAAAAATTCCCTTGTATTCTTAGTTTGCTGAGAGTTTTCATCATAAATGGATATTGAATTTTGTCGAGTGCTTTTTCTAAATCTATTGAGGTGATCATATGGTTTTCTTATTTAGTCTGAAGAACACTGATGTTTCAATGTAGAGCCAGCTTTGCATTCTCAGGATAAATGCCACTTCATTCTTTTTTTCATGTCATTGGATTTAGTTTGCTAATATTTTGTTAAGGATTTCTGATTCTATGTTCATAAGGGATATTGGTCTGTTCTTGTAATAGTTCTTGTAATACCACAATAGTCTGATTGTGGTATCAGATTAATAATATTAGCTTCATAAAATGAGGTAGGAAGTGTTTCTCTTCTATTTTCTTGAAAAGTTGATATATAATTGGTATTATTTCTTCCTCATAAGTTTGATAGAATTGCTAAAGAAGCAATATGGACCCAAAATTTTGATTGTTTTTTAACTATAAATTCTATTTCTTTCTTTAATAAATCCAGTACTATTCATTTTTCTTGAGTGAATTTGGTAGTCAGGTTTTTCAAGGAATTTGTCTATTTCATCTATGTTCTAGAATTTGGGGGACATATAATTTGTGTGTTTTGTTGTTTTTATTTTTCAATTACAGTTGACATTCAATATTTTTATATTAGTTTCAGGTGTGCAGCATAGTTAGACATTTATATAATTTATGAAGTGACCTCCCCAATTCATCTAGTATCTACCTGGCTCCATATGTAGTTATTACAATATTATTGACTATATTCCCTATACTGTACTTTACATCACCATAACTATTCTGTAATTACCAATTTGTACCTCCTACTCCTTTCACCTTTTTCACTTAGCACCCCTAACCCCCATCCCATCTGGCAACAGTTTGTTCTCTGTGTCTATGGGTCTTTGTTTGTTTGTTTGTTTTGTTCTTTAGATTCCACATATAAGTGAGGTCATATGGTATTTGTCTTTCTCTGTCTGACTTATTTCATTCAGCATAATATCTTTTAGATCCGTCCATGTTGTCACAAATGGTAAGATTTAATTTTTTATGGCCAAGTAATATTCCATTGTATATATGTACCACATCTTTTTTATCTAATTGTCTATTGATGGGCACTTAGGTTGATTCCATATTTTGGCTATTGTAAATAACACTGCAAGGAACACACGGGTGCATACATCTTTTCGAATTAGTGTTTTGGATTTCTTCAGATAAATAGCCAGAAGTGGAATTGCTGGGTCATAAGGCAGTTCTATTTTTAATTTTTTGAGGAAATGTCAAACTATTTTCCATAGTGGCTGCACCAATTTGCAATCCCACCTACAGTGTACAAGGGTTCTCTTTTCTCCACATCCTTGCCAACATTTTTTGTTTGTTGATTTATTGATGATGGCCATTCTGACAGGAGTGAGGTGGTTGCTCATTGTTGTTTTCATTTGGATTTCTATGATGACTAGTGACGTTGAACATCTTTTCATAAGTCTGTTGGCCATCTGTATGTCTTCTTTGGAGAAATGTCTATGCAGGTCCTCTGCCCATTTTTCAATTGGATTGTTTGGGGGTTTTTTGGTGTTGAGTTAGATGAGTTGTTTGTTTCTTTGTTTTTTAATACATTTTGGATATCACCCCCTTATCAGATGTACCATTGGCAAATATCTTTTCCAATCCAGCAGGATGTCTTTTGTTTTGTTGATGGTTTCCTTTGCTGTGCAAAAACTTTTTAGTTTGATGTACTCCCATTTGTTTGTTTGTTTGTCTGTTTATTTTGTTTCCCTTGCACAAAGAGATATATCAGAAAAATATTACTAAGAACAATGTCAGGGAATTTACTTCCTATATTTTCTTCTAGTAATTTTATGGTTTTGTGTCTTAACATTTAAGTCTTTAATTTATTTTGAGTTTATTCTTGTATATGGTGTAAGAAGGTAGTCCGGCTTCATTTTTTTTTTACATGTATCTGTCCATTTTTTCCAATACTATTTATTGAATTGACTCTCTTTGCCCCGTTGTATATTCTTGCCCCTTTTGTCATAGAGTAAATGACTATACACTCGTAGGTGTAGGTTTATTGCTGGGCTCTCTATTCTGTTCCATTGATCTATGTGTTTTATGCCAGCATTATGCTGTTTTGATTACTATGGACTGGTAGTATAGTTTGATATCAGGTAGTATGACACCTCCAATTTTGTTCTTCTTTCTCAAGGTTATTGAGAAATAACCTGTGGCTATTCAGATTCTTTTGTGGTTCCATATAAATTTTAAGATTATTTGTTCTAGTTCTCTGAAAAATGTCATTGATATTTTTGATAGGAATTATATTGAATCTATAGATTGCTTTGGGTATGTGGACACTTTAATGATGTTAATTCTTTCTATCCCTGAGCATGGTGTGTTCCTCTATTTATTTGTATCTTCTTCAATTTATTTCTTCAATGTCTTATAATTTTTGAAGTACAGGTCTTTAACCACTTTGGTTAAATTTATTACTAGGTGTTTTTTTTTAATCCCATTGTAAATGGGATTGTTTCTTAATTTTTCTTTGTGACAGTTCATTATTGGTGTATAGAAATGCAATCAATTTCTAAGTATTAATTTTGTATGCTGCTACTTTATTGAATTCCTTTATCAGTTCTAATAGTTTTTGGATGGAATCTTTAGGGTTCTCTATATATTTTATGTCATCGGCAAATAATGACAGTTTTACTTCTTACTTTCCAATTTGGATGACTTTTATGTCTTTTTCTTCTCTGATTGCTGTGTATAGGACTTCCTAAACTATATTGAATAAAGGTGGTGAAAATGGACATCCTTGTCTTGTTCCTGATCTTAATGAAAGCACTTTTAGCTTTTCCCCATTGAGTATGATGCTAGCTGTGAGTTTTTCGTATATAGACCTTATTATGTTGAGTTATAGTCCCTCTATTCCTACTCCTCTGGGAGTTTTTATCATAAATGGATGATGGATTTTGTCAGACACCTTTTCTTCATGAATTGATATGATCATATGATTTTTCTCTTTCATTTTGTTTATGTGGTGTATCACCTTGATTTGTGGATATTTAACCTTGCATCCCAAAAATAAATCCCACTTGATCATGGTATATGATCTTTTTAATGTATTGCTGAATTCGGTTTGCTAATATTTTGTTGAGGATTTTTGCATCTATGTTCATTGGGGATATCGATCTATAATCATATTTTTTTTGGTAAAAGATCTTTGTAATAATCAATTTCACAACATCTTAATGAAGCAGCTTCTTATTATAACACAAGTATTACAGATCAGGAAGCTAGAAAAGAAAGATATGTAAATGTATAAGGTCACAGATACTAGAAAGATATTTCAAAGATACTAGAAAGATAATTTTTATTATGTGCTCAATTTATAAAGTTACTAATATGGCTGTGTAGTTCTGGGGGTGGTGAAGAGGGTCACTAAAGAAAACTAGAAGTTTGGGGGGGAGATGAAGGTGTGTGTGATAGGGAAAGGAGAACAGGGTGAGTGTAGTTTGGGATATGTTGAGTAAGAGGAGTCAGCAGGTTATCTAAGTGACAAGGTCTGATATGAAGCAGAAATTATGTGACTAGAGTTGGCTCAAAGATCAGGTCTCGAGAAAAGAATGTGTGAGCCATTGGAAGAGATAATTGTCCTAACATGTTTGTTATCATAGATCAAGTGGTAACTGCTATAAATATTATTTTTAAAAATACCATGGTAAGCTTCAAGCATATAAGGAAAGAATAATTCAGAAATCATGTCATTACTGTAACTTGATACCAGATAATTATACTTCACAGGAATGATTCAGTGAGATGGTGGTGGGAGGAATACCTTCTGTCTGACAGACTCTCTCTGCATGATCCAAACAGACAGTGTTTCTGGGAAATCCAGATAATCTGAGTTGCAACCAAAAAGTTACAGCTTGACTGCCCCTTTTACATTGCATAGAAAACAATCTTCTTTGCAGTTTAACCAATTATGTAGCTATCAAGGATTTTTTCCCCTATAGTATCATTGTTAAAGACAATGATATGTGCATTTTAAAAACTGTATTCATTTTACATAGATTCAAATACTTTTTCCTTTAATAAATTCGCTAGATTCATGCTCAGGATAATATGCAATTAAAAATTTTCTTTCCCTCCCCTCACCAAGTAACCCATTCTCCAAGTTTCCCTCTCTGAAGCAAACAACATTATCAGTTTTTAAAAAAAAAAGAAGAAGAAGGAAAACTTTGTTTTTGAGGGGTTAATGTTACATTACATGAAAGAAAAACTTAGCAATTGTGTTTTATATTGTGGTTCCTCCAGAAATGAATGGCTATTAAGTCATAAAATAATGTTACAATATTAAAGGTATGAAGTAATACATTTGCCCTTCTGGTTTGTAGTTGTTACTAACCCATGAATAAGTCCTCTAATGAAACTTCGTTTTGCTCCATCTCATATTTGTTGTTAAGAGTATGTAACTTTTAAATAACTTACCCTGAGTACTGTGGGCACTCACCCAAGTGTCTCAAATCATTAAATCTAAACTTTGCACGGAGACAAGAGTGACTGCCCCAGGAAGACAGTTAGTATTTTATTAATATTACAATACTCTATTTATTAGCGAATACTCCGATTTTTACTAAAAGGGTTTTTAAAAAGAATCTGGAATTCCCTATATAAAATACCAAAAGAATCACATTCCTGGAAAAAGTCATAGAATAATTTTGACTATACCTTATTTTTAATTTAAAGTTTTAAAGTTGATAGTGACCTACTTAAGGCAACAGAAATATTTTCAAAATCATAAATCCCAAGAATGAAAAAAGCAAGCTCATTTGCTTAGTGAATTAATATCTACCAACAAATACAGACATTTTCCACGAGGCTATTTCCAAATTTACAATATTCATTTCTTCTAGTACGGTATCTCAATCTTTAGATAAGCTAATATTGTGCAACTGTGTAGGGGAGAGGTAACCTGATCATCAGTTTAAGATAATAGTCCAATTAAAAGGATTTAATAAAGATTCAAAAAAATTTTATGCCAAAGTTAAATTATGTAAACCAACTACAGGATAGAAAGGATTCCAAGCCTTGCATTCTTTGAGTCCTCTTGACTTGAGTAGAAAATGACACAAATAAGACTTAATGTATATTAAATATGACACAAAAATACTAATTAGTAGCATAAAAGCTGACTCAAAAGCCTAGGGAGATAAATGGGAAGTAAATATAGAATCATGAAATTTCTAAAGAACCTTAGATACTATATAATCTGATTCTCTTGTTACACAAGTACACTGCAGAATCTAGAACTTGAATGCAGGTAAATCTGACAATTAGACCAATCCATTCTGCACTCTAATAAGTCTATATATCAGAAGACACAATTTGTCTAATTTTCTTTGAGATTGTTTTCTATTCTTCTATTGAAGAATAATTTCTAGGAAGTCTTATCTAAATCTCAAGGTTAGTTAAGTGCTCCTCTTCTGGGCTCCTGAACAAGCTTGTGCCCACCCCAATTTTAACTCTTTAGTACAACTTATTGACATATAAGTTGCCCCCGTCCCCCCTACTAGATTGTAAACTCCCTGAGAGTTGGGACTAACTCTTAATCCTCATTGTACTCTAGTCACTAGTACAGTGCTTGGCACACACTGAGTAGGTAACCAAAATACAAGTTAAATTGATCTTTCCTTGAAATCCTTCGAAGGCTCACCATGATCTGACCTTTGCCTACTTCTCTAGCCTCACATGCCCAACTTATTACATCACATTGCTCTTAGTTTTAGTCCTGTGCAAAGATCAGTTTCTCATTGCATGGTTTTGTTCAAGTGATCCCTTTCTTCTTTTCTCCTCCTCCCTTTCCCCCCCACCCCCCCCCACACGTCTCACTTCATTAACTCTCTGGAATCATTTTCTCTTGGAAGTCTTTCCTGACTCATGACCTCTCCCAACTTAAATTGGATTAATGCTCCTCCTAAATTCCAGTAGTTCCTTGTGCACATATTTATGCATGACACCATCACATCATAAGGTAATCATGCAAACAGTCCACCCAACTCGTGTCATTCATGTTGGCATCCTCCAAGATTAGTATATTGACTGGCACACAGAGGATTTTAAAATGTGACTTGAACAAAAAGAACAGGTAACAGAGAAGTAATCTTGGCACAGTGTATATTTTAGGGAAGCATAGATGTAGAAATGTAAATAATTGAATATTTAGTATATTTTCCTGGGACACAACTAAAATAATAGAAAAAGGCTTTCAATTTTGAGGCTAGAATTCAAATCACAAAGCAGATTTTTTATAAAAGGCCCTTATGAGAAAGGATAGTAAAATGGTATTTGGCTATTAGACAAAAGACAGGTTAGGAACCAGGAAAGCAAGACATAGACTGGTTATCATATAATAATGGGCACTTACAATTATGTTAAAAATACATACTAAGATGAAGAAAAAGAGGTTAAACTGTATTTAAAACCTGCTCCCAAAATGGCGTAAACTACAAGGTATCATCATTACTCCAAAATCATTACACAAAACTTCTTTCAAATCCATTTTTATTATGGTAAAATAGGCATAACATAAAATTTACCACTTAACCATTTTTAAGAGTATAGTTCAGTACCATTAAGGACTCATATTGTACAACCATCACGCTCTCACTTTTAACACATATGCTGCAGTCACAATTTCCTTCTTTTCATTAACTTTGCTTTAGTAACACACTGAGCTGTAGGCAGCATAAAACGTTCTTCTGCTGGAGTCCATCAGAAACTGGATGGGTGAAGTAAATCGTAGCCCTTCACAGGCTATCCAAATCATAGGCTTTTCTGTTAGTGGAGTTTACGAGGTAAGATTTCACTTCATCGCTCCCCTCCCGCCCTTTTGGGCATCAGTAATTGATAGGTAACCATAGCAGCACCCACATCTCTCCAAAAAAAGAAAAGCAAAAACAGAGTCCCTAAAGGAAGCTGTGGTAAGCCAGCTTCGAGCTTCCGCAGCTTCCCTTTCCACTGCGCAAAGTGAGTCGCGCAGGGACCAGGCTTTTTATCTGGGACTGCAGGCAGGAGGTGAAGGAAGAAGAATAAAGACCAACGTGAGAAATACAGCTGAAGTTTCAGTGCTCCCTCTTTTTGCCCTCCTCTGGTTCCCTGCGCTTCAGCATAAATCACTCAGCCGGGAGCGGTGCTCCCTTAAACCCGCCGTCAGGCCAGTCTGCTGGGGCTCGCGCTTTTTATTGACGCAAACCTCCCATTCTCGCGGGAACTTGGGAGCGGGAGCCGCAGAGGGCGGACAGATCTCTCGAAATCTCGGTTGGCGCTGGAGCGAGAGCAACGGCTGAGGGATTTGGCTAGAGGAGGAGGGGCGTGGCGCCCGGGTTGGAAGGGGCGGGGCCTAACCTCAGCGAGGGGAGGGAATAAGCAGGAGGGGGAGGCGAGGAAAGGCCGGGGGCGGGGCCACGTGGCTCCGGACCTGTTGATCGCAGGTAGCGCCGGCTGGCCCCGGCTCCCTCGGGACTGGGGAGAGTGCGCATGCTCGCGGGCCGCACTGGGCTAGTCACCAAGCGGCGGTGACGAACCGGTTTCTCCGCTGCGGTGGTTGCGGTTGCTGCGATCGCGATGTGAGGGGGCCCGAGGCGGGATGGTGCGGACCCGGGTAGGGCAGTCTTCTTGCAGTAGGACAACGAGCTCCTCCGTCCGACAGGCGGTGGAGGAGGCCGAACCCGGCGAGAGGTAAGCCCCTAACTGTCTTCGTCTCCCCTGGCTCCCGACACCCACGACCCCTCCCTCCGTCCCTCTTCCCACGGGCCCGGCAGGAAGTGGCCTCCTTCTCCTAGTCTCCTTCTTCTTGTCCCCTCTCGTCCGATCCGGCCCCTCACCCGGCTGCTCCCGATCGGAGCCCGGTCCCGGGCCCGTTGAAGGTCGGTGGGGACGGTGGTGCAGAGTGCGCTCGGGGTGGCGAGGGGCCGCGGCGCACAGCTCTCCCGGTTTTCTCTGCCGCCCCGGCCCCCGAGGCGCGTCCCTCGGCCGGCTCTTCCTGAACCTCACTCCTGCTGTTTCCCACACTTCGTCTGCCCTTCGCACTCTGCTCCATCCTTGCTCCTCTGTCGGGTCTTTACCCTCCTTTCTTGGTTCTGCTCTTTCATCCCGCCTCCCACGTGCCTTTTCGCCCTGGTGGTCCCTTGGTTTGAGGCAGTGTGTCCTTTTGCTCTCCTCGATTTCTTCTCTCACTGTGCATCCCTAGCCTGGCTCTTCTTACCCGACGCTCATTACCTTCACCGACCAGGTTTCGCACTCTATTGCCCCTATTCTCCCTGGGCTGCCTTTGATTCTCATCGTCCTCCTTTCGGTACTTCATCTTTGTTGTCTTTTGTTAGTTTCTGATTGTGCGTTTTGCTTTAGCATCGCTTTGCGCTACAATTGGTTCTGGGTCCAACAATATCTTCGGAGGCCCTCACTCTCTTAATCCTTAGCTCTCTTTTGGTACCCAACTTCATCGTTTTTTGCCTTGTGGCCCCTGTCCTTCCGTTTTTCTCCATCCAGATCCTGTTTCTAATCTCTAGTCTTGATTTTTTTCCCCTCTAAACTTTTTTTTTATTTGCATAGTTGAGCCTCTTAACTTCAGTCCGTTTGTTTGACTTTTTATTAAATCTCTGAAAAGTTCTACTCTTCTGCTTTCTACCTAAGCTAGGTATTGACTTAGTATTCTTAGTTCAGCTTCAAATTTAATAAGATCTCTTCATCCTCTTTCTTCACTGGCTGGAAATATCAAAAGAGTGACAGTAGCAATAACCTGTTACACTTACTGATTGAAGCTTTAATTTTTTAAGAATTATGTTTATCGCACCTGCCAGGGGAAACAACCTGAGTACAGACTTGATGAAAGTATAAAGATTAGGATTTGTTAATGGCTGAGTTAATACAATTGTAAGGTTAAAATTTGGAAATTTTATTGCTCTCCAGGAAATACAGTTGTCCAAGAACTGATCTTAAATGAAATTTAACAAAGTTTATTTTACAAAATTATTAATTTTTATACATTTACTATTGTAATTGATTGCGTCACTTACCTGATGGTCTCTATTCTCTTTAATAAATATGTACAGTTTCTACTAACTTAGTGTGCTTACTGAAGGAGAAATATGTGAGACAAGGATTACATTTTTGAGTTAGGCAAAATAACTTTCTAAACAGTTTTGGAAGTGTTTTTCCCCCCATCTCATTGTGATCAAGATTTGGCTTATATAAAACTTGCCTCTATATAAACAATGATATAGTATCTTATTTTGAAGGCAGTTGCTTTCAGTCAAGTCTGCCTTTACTCTAGAGTTGAAGATCAGCTGGATTATGTGTTTCTTACTGAAACCTCAAAGCAATCCACAAACAATAAATTCTTCCTTATGTTGTCTGTCAGGTAGGAGTTGCATTTTTCTGTTACTGTTGTACAAAGGGAACCACCAAGGCAAAGAAGTGTAGTTCCTTATTGGAAGTGCTAGTAGAGGGAAAAGTAGAGGGAGATATAGTTTAGGATCTCATGGCAGACCCACACCTCTTTTGGAAGAACCAGCAGTTACTGTGTATGGTACAAAGTGATGAACTCCTCAGCTTTTAAGATTTTTTAAAAATGATTTTCCCAGAGCAAATAGAGATAACTGTTGCTTCTAAAGAAAGCCTTCCTGCTTTTCAAGGGCAAGTCTTTTTATTTTTAGGAAGCTATTCATTAAAATTAAATACTTACAAGTTCTTGTTGATATTTTTTAGTGAGTTGATTCTGTGCTCTTAGAAATAAAAATAAAGGTTCATGGAGGCTAACAGGTACAGGACAAGGAGTCAGAAGATCCAAACTCTTATGATGATTCATGACATTAGTTTGTAGAAGCCAGTTAACCTCTATGGCTTGGTGTCTCTACCTGTAATATGTGGGTAAAAAAAGGTAATCTTTCATTAGCAAAGTAAGCCCTAATCATTTAAACATGCTTAGGGCTACCACAGACAAAAATTACTGTATAAATACTTAATTTTTATCTCTTTTAGACTATGTAGTAAGAGCGTAATCGAATCCTTAAATCCCAAATCACTGCAATTTAGATTTTTTTTAAATTTCAGATTTCTGAGAAAAGTCTAGTAGAATGCTGTGAACTGTAGACTAGCTTAGATTAATGTTCTATACAGTGAAACAGATGCTGCAGCATTCAGTATGTAGGACAGATAGGCCCTTTGTTTGCCAGGATTTGACGCTGAAAATATAAGTTATATGTATATCTTTAGTTACTTCCAAAGTTTCTGTGTCCTATATTTTAGCTTTGTTTACTGTAGATATAGACCCTTGAGAATGGGGTTGTTTAAAGAATAGAAAGGGCAAGGATTTCCTTTGCTTTGATTCTAAGTATTGAGGAAAAAATGCTTAAAAGCGAATTTTGTGATATGTATGTATTTAAATAAATGGATGGAGATGGGAGCATATAGATCTGAAGTGAGTAGTGTTTTTTCTTTTTTTCGTTGAGTTGTTTTTAGGAAGAAGGTTTAGAAATTAATAAGAATAACAAGCAGAGTGGTGATAAAAAAGAAAGCATTCTTAACGGGCCCAATGTTTTTTCAGAAAAGTTAGGAAGAAAAAGTTAGTCAGGTCTAGATTTTTCAGAAGAAATAGTGTGAGACAATTCCACAGTGGGTTTCACTATTTTGTTTTTAAAGATTTCTGTTTTTTAAAACAGGTACGTACTTGGTTTCCCAGTGATGTGCTAAATTTCATATGAAATTAGCCTCTTTTTTCTTAACAGGAATATAAAGGTGTCAGATACATTATACCATTAAGAGATATCTCCTATTTGAATAACCCCTTACACTTTATTCTTATATTGATGAAACAATTTTTATGAACTATCTCTCAACCAAGAAAGCATTCTGAGAAAATTATAGCATATTTCCTTTTATGGGATTAGGTATCTTCAAACACTGATAAGATACGTAGAAAGTATTTCCAAATTATGTTGTTAATACAGAATTCTGTTATTTATAATATTATGTTCTGTTAAGTTTTATGAAATGCCCTTTTGCTACAGTTCTCAACGGTTCTGAACTAGAAGTATTCCTTTATTGAAACCCCCTACAAGCTGCCTTGTAGGATGCAGCTGCTTCATTCATTACTGTTTTTAGAGCAGTGGTGTCTCAGACACCTGCTCTCTGACATCTCCAAGTTGCCAGTAAGTTGTGGGCTTCAATTGGAAATATGTACTGCTGAGTGAGAATGCTGAGTAGCAAGGTCAGGGCTTATTGACAATCACAGTGTAAGACCTTGGAAGCCTATATTCCCGTTGCCATTACTTTTGTCTTTTGGAATTGAGAAACCCAGATTTTAAAACCACCCTCATTTTAACTCAGGTCTACTTTAAGACTGAAAATTAGTTACTTTCCTCTGGCAGATAAGATTAGAATGTAGTCTCTCAGCAGTCTTGTTCTATAAAATTAATAACTATTTTATGTTAAAGTATAATAATTTTATAATGTAATGCTTGCCAAGGGACCCATTTTGGTAGAACAGTTCTGAAATTGTCCTTCAGGTCTGGAGAACCAGAGAATTGTCAATAAGGAATGAAATCAGTAGAAAAATTATTTTAATAGAGAATTGAAATATTCACTGTCTTGTTTTTTATTTTGGTTTTCCCCAACACCTAAGAAGATCGTAATTGGAAGCCAACCCTTTTTTCATTAAGGTCCTATGGCCTACAAATGAAAATATTTTCAAGCTATGTAATTGAAATTTACAAGTTGAGTTGCATTATTTTGAATAGACATTTCCTTGAATGAAATCATATTTAAAAATTGATATAAAAGGAAACATGTCAGCAATTTATTGAGCACTAAGTACAATGCTTAGTGATTTGTATATAATCTTTTCAAGCCTCGCCTTTTGACCTAGCAATTATATATTATTTCTGTTTGAGAAAATGAGGCTTAGAGAGTGTGAACTAGAAGCTAGGTCTGTCTGATACCAAAGTTTACAATATTGTAAACTAAAGAAAGAAGAAAGCCTAGACAATTAAGGAAACAGTATTTGTTTCTCAGAATATTTTTCAGAGAAAGGATTGTAATTCTTTTTGTTCTCATTCTGAGCTTCTTTTCTCTGTTGAAGATGAAATATTTTAAGGAATGCTAGGCAGATCCCTGAACTAAGCAGTAGATGATGACTGTTTATTTCTGCATTTCTCTTAATGTTAAAAGGAGTAACTAGTCTTTGTTACTTTGTGGGTTTTTTAATTGTATCATAACATGATATAGTCAAAGACATTCTGAATTATGTTACTAGCAGATTTGTTTTATAATATAGATGTGTCCCTAAAAGTTTATGTGAACTGCTTTTGTTAAATCCCATTTTCCTTATAATGTCAGAGGTAGCTTTCATTAAGTGTGCCATAATGAGCACTAAATCAACCATGGAAATGCTCTGAAAAATTCCTAACATGCTTTGTACATTATGTTTAAAAAATATTTTTTCTATGGATTTTCTATTATATTATCACAGTTATCCAAAATTAAGTGTTCTGTTTTGAGATTGCTTCTTAATCTAAGTTTTAGTTGTAAGATTAGTAATAACATAGTTCTCTTTTATTAGACAATTGTTTAGATGCAAATTTCAAAGATATTAGAAGAGAACAATGCCTTTAAAACTTCAGATAGTGTGTTTGTTAGTGTGGGATGTGAGAAATTTGGACATTTCATAATTAGGGAATAATGTTAATTACATAGAAAATTGACTAGTTAATTTATCAGGTGTAATTTTTTTTTCATTATTGCATTCTGATTTCAGTTATTCTTTCAGTAGGGGAATGTTTATCTCATGGCTTGACTATCATTGAATCTATTTCTTGTAACAATTCAGGTATAGACTTTAGAATTATGCAAGTTTAAATATAAATCATGAAGTTTTACACATTTGGGGTTTTTGTCCTTTTTCCATTATTTCCTAACTGTGTGACCTTGGATAAATTATGTAAATATTTTGCTCTTTAGTTTCCTCACCTGTAAAATGGAGTAATTGCTGTTTTGGATTTTTATGAGAATTAAATGAAATAACATAGGTAAAGTTACTGGTGTAAGAGTAGGAGCTCCAAAAAGTTCTGAGTATCTAGTATATTTGGTTTCTATTTTATATTGCTATTTGATCAATATTTGGTATCAAGAGGGAAACATACAGCCTTTTAAAAGTTTGTCTATCAAGCTATTCTCGTTGTCCTTTCTTTGAAGATCTCCCTCTTTTCCTCTCTTCAAAAGAGAAGAATTTAGTACTCTAGACTCTTTTTAAATATTTCTATCATGTCTGCATGTCTGGCTAGCTCTCAGGAGTTCATTTTGATGATTAAGGATTGGTAGCAAAAGTTTCTAGACCAGTGATTTTTCTTACTTACATGTCCCCTCTACTGTAATGATTCTGATAAACTCATCTTCACTGTGAATCACTTTTTAAAATGAGAGGTGTCACTGATGAAAGTGTGTTGTGCATGTGAATAATTGTGATGGCAAAAAAAAGGTTAAAAGCCATCTGAGTGATGGTGATCTTCAGAGTCAGAAAAGTGACAGGTGGCGTGGCTGTTTAAGAGGAGGATATAATCCAGTGACTTAGCATGTTTCGCCCCTGCTAGAAGGAGTTTACAAAACTGGGCAGGGTGTCAGGGCCTCAGCCAATTAAAAAGGGAACTGAATGTAAATCAAGAAATAAGACCATAGCTCAGATATTTAGAGTGAATCCAGCAGTGCAGACTTAACCTACTTAGGTGGCCAGAATTATACCAGATAGAAGGGTTTCTGCTACGCCGTAGGTGAGTGGGTCTTAGGAAAGGTGGCAGCTGAGCATACCTTCTCGTAAGGGACCCATCTTCCTACTCAGTTTTCTACAGAATTTTGCTGTTACAATAATCTGTTATTCACATGGTTATGAGAACAGCATTCTGAATGCTTCTATGGTTGCCTCTATTTCTGCTTATTCATTGGGAGAAGGCCCAAGAAAATGGACCCAAAATTGACTATCTACTCTTAAATGGGTGAGTTAACCTCTTTCTAGCTCTAGATGATTTCTTTGTTCCCATCATATTCCCATTTAACATGCTTGAATTTATCTGTACTTGTTAGATGTTCTTCACTCCATTGGTCCCAGATCCCAAATGTCAGCCTCAGTCCCCGTATATGTTATAGTGTGAGGCCCTCATCTAGTTGGGCTTGACTTTGATGTTGTTTCATATGATATCAGTACTTATATGTCTATCATAATGTGGGCTTCTCACTACTTTGAATGTGAACATTTAAAGATGTGTATATTTTTTTGTATTAGGTTGGTGCAAAACTAATTGCGGTTTTTGCAATTATTTCTCACCTTTTAAACTGCAATTACTTTTGCTCCTAGTACAATATGGCCCCTAAATGCAAGTTTACTACATTATCTAATGTTTAGCTGAAGAATCAGATATTTTTTCCTAAAGCTGGAAGAAAAAGTGAAAGTATTTTACTGTTGAGACATGGTATGTTGATTGCCAACATGCAGCCTTTCTAAGATTTTTAATGGTAATTTGGTCCATTGGTGATTTTTGCCTTGTTAGTACCTAACTTTTGTATGAGATTGGGCATCATTATTCGGATTGTCAGTATTACAGGCTCTGAACCTATCTGTCCCACAGGTGCTAACTTGTGAATAGAATCATAAGCTGAAGCTGTTGGTTCCATAATTGATAGAAATGGTTCCTTTATTCCTTAGGTTGACAAAGGGAGTGTCTGGAATCTCCAATTTGTTTAGTTCCTCTACCCTTTGCTTTAGGAGAAACAAACAGCCTCAAAGTATATATTTTGAGTCTATAGTTCAAGAGTGAAGGCTGTTAGTTTTTTTATTTCTATGAGAGGATATGATTGGTCATCCCCCTGTGGTCTCCAGTCCATCTTAAAGAATCTGTGACTCTGCCTCTTAGTTTCCGATGTTTCTGCATCCTCTTTTCTGAAATACTCATGAATTCAGACTGAGTTCAAAATGATTAGGTATTACTTTAGGATTCGTGTGGATGGTACATGAGTATCTTCCACATTTTCCCATATATCCAAGCCTGGACTGCCATTTATGGGTATTGGAGGTCTCTTAGCTGATCCATTGGGAGTGAGCCCCTCCGTGGTCTTAGAAACTGTGCACGGTTATCCTGTACCTCGTGCCATTTCTGGGGCAGTTCCTATACACTGCACTCCAGCAGTTAAAGAGATGGCTTGGTATTGTTAGACTAAGATGTCCAATAGAAATATGTGAGATATGTGTAATTTAAAAATTTTCTAGTAGCTACCTTTAAAAAAGTAAAAATAAACTGGTAAAATTAATTTATATATATATTTTATTTAACCCAACATATGCAAAATATTATTTCAAGATATGATCAGTACAAAAAGCTTAATAAGATATTTGCATTCTTTTTCTGTACTGTCTTTGAAGTCCACTGTGTACACATAACATATCTGAATTAGTATATTGCATTTTTAACAGTTAAAGTAAAATATTGTCCTATCAAAACAATAAAATTATGTTTAATATTTTATATTGCTTCAATGTTTGGATTTAAATTTAAGTTAATTTAAAGTTAACAATTTAGTTTCTCACACTAGTCACATTTCAGTTGTTCAGTAGACGTGTGGCTAGTGGCCACTGTGTTGTACAGAGCAGCTCTCGAGGGCCAAAAATGTCTTTCAGATTAATAGGTAACTTTGTTTCTTTGGGAGTAAGCTAACTTTCTCTGAGGTATTACAAGGTAATTGTAAGATAGTTTTCCCTATCGGTTTTAAATAGCAGAAAACCCCTTCTTAAATCTAAGAGCCTTTCAGCCTAAGTTTCTCATTTAGTATCAGAGTCAGTTCCTGTTTGTGGTTCCCCTCTGGCTTCTTCGGATTGGGATTTATAGTTTACTCAGCTATATTCTCTTTTAAGGGCGTAGGAGTGACCCAGGAAGGAGCCCTACTTGTACAGACCTCTCAAATTATTCTGTTTAGGCTATTTTGCCAGGGCCAGGAGAACTGAATGAACAATTCAGTCTGAGGTAAGTCAGCTGATTCCCGTGGCTTCCCAGGCTCAGATTAAAGTGCCAGGTTCTGAGCCAGCAAGCAGACTGTGTAGGAAGGCCATGAAACTCACAGCTTCTGGTGGGTGCAGAGTTCCTTGCCGTGGAGAGTCTACCAGGCATCATCTGCGGAAATGACAAAAAGCTCTTTCTTCAACTTCTTTTATTTTTTGAGAGAGAACAGGCCAGTATTTTTGTTTCAGATTCTTTGCTTGATGAACTGAGTAACATAAGAGTCTGTGTAAGTCCGAGATTGCAAACTCTGAATGAATTTGCTCTGTAGAAGAATTCAGTTTGAACTACACAGATTTTGGGGGGTTTTTGTTGTTTTTTAAGTAGTTGGCAACATCTAAAATTTAGGAGATTTCACCTTTAGAAAAGAAACATTTCCAGTTTCTTCTTGAGAATTTAGACGTCTCTGATAGTGCTTGGCCAGCACGGATTGGCTGGAACTGACTAGCCGTTGCTCCCTATGATGGGAAAAGAGCAGTTTATGGGAAGAGGATCAAACAGATCCTCTTTTGAGAATCCTCTGACTTTTTCTTTCCTCTTTTGCCTGCCCTCTCCTTTTCCTTTAGTCCCTTATCCTTTGAATTTTTTCTTCTACCAGTACATAAGAATGAAAACAATTCTTCTTTATTTTGGGGGTGGGGGGAATGAAAAACAGATTTATCAGCATCACTGTGTATATATCTGTACATGTATGTTTCTAATAATGAATAAAAAGGGATGGATTTGAGGAAAATTAGACAGCAACAACAGAACAAAAAGCACCATGGGATACTAGAGGAAGAGTGAAGGAAATTGCTAGCACACCTTGAACTTACGCTGGTAAAGGAATTTTACCATAAAAGATTATTCATGCATGTCTATGTTTTCAATATAGCATTGTAATAATTTCTCAGTTTGGTTGGATATAAATAGAAAAATAATAATACTTAATATTTATGCAATATTTGATGTTAATTTATTAAGCATTCCTTAAATATTAAATTGAGTGCCTAACATCTGTCAGGCAATGGAGAATATATCTATGAACACAGTAGTCAGAATTTCCTGCCTTCATAAAGCTTACATTTCAGTGGGTAGAAATAATAAAGACTAATAAGTAAAACCTTTAGTTTGTTATATGAAGTTTAACACTGAGGGAAAAAATAAAAGAGGAAAGAGGGTGTGGAAGAGAGGAGAGTTATTATTTTAGATAGTGTTGCCAGGAAAGGCCTATTTGAGAAGTTAACATTTGAGTCAAGATTAGAAGGAGGTGAAAGAATACATCATTTGGATATTTGGGAGGGAAGAGTGATCCAGGGGACAAGTACAAAGACCCTGAGGCAGGAATATATTTGGTACGTTTGAGGAATAACAAGGAAACAATTGTGATTGGAGGGGGAACACTAGTAGAGATGAAGTCAGAGAAGTTATGGAAGATCCAGGTTATATAAAGTCATCATATAGGCCATCATTGTAAGGCAGTTTTACTGAACATGGTGGGAAGCCATTGAGGTTTTGGAACAGAAGTGAGATATTTTACTTATTTTCAAGTAATACGTATTGTTATATAACATTTTAATATTAATGATGTTGTATACTATGTGTGTGTGTGTGTGTGTGTGTGTATATATATATATATATATATATATATATATATACTTCTTAATACATATAATATAAAGGATCATCTGGCTGATTTTTTGGAAATAGCCCGAAGGGATTACATAGTTGTCAGGATATAGGTTAGGTGTAATTGCTGTAGCAAAGAGTTATAAGAATTAAAATTCTGAACAGTCTAGAAAGGTAGAACATTTGTGCTCCATGAAACCATTCAGGAGTCCAAAATCTTTCCATCTTTTTGTTTGACCATCCTTCAGGATTTTGTTCTAATCTGTGTAGCCAAACTAGGTCACTATCAAGAAGGTATTTCAGCCTGTAGAAAAAGAGAAGCAGATGAAATCCAGGACAAAGAATTTCCTTTTAAACAAGTGAGGCAGGCATTGCATATATCATTTCAGTTTACATTCCATGGGAAGGATCACTTGGCATCAAGGGTGGTTGGGAAATGTAGTCTCAGACTGGGTGACTGATTGGCAAGGAAAGAGGAAAATAAAAATGACAAGTAGTCTACTACAGTCCTCCACTTTGGTCACCTAAATCTCCATGTGTATCTTCCATCCTACCTATTGAAAACACTCCTACCTCCCTTCCCCAAAGGCGACAATCTAAGCTGCATTAATCCAAGCTAGCTAAGAAATGCAGTACTTTCTAACAGATCCACAAGTCCAGTGACCTGTAAACAAAACACAATTATTTGCATCTCCCTCACACCTCCCCCACACACCCAACGTATCGTTGTGGATCAGAAACAGGAAAAGAGTCATAAAATCTTCCATTTGGATAAGTAAACAATGAGAAACACGTAGTAGTCTCTGGTTGAGAGTAATTCTGGGCAGGAATGAAGATTCCTTGCCGGGGACATACAGTAATATCTCATATCCTTAGTTCTGCTTTTCGGTAAGAATGCCTTTGTTCATTGCACTGTGACCCCTGTCTTTACTGTCTGGATGTTTCTTCTTTATATTAACTTCCATGGCCACATCTGAGGTTGATATTGAAAGTTTGCCCACTTTGGAGGGTATATAGTTTTGATAGCCTGCTTCCTGCTACTGTAGGTTTGCCATCCTGTAAGTTACATAGTCTCAAGGGTTTGCAGGTGTGTGTATAATTTCTTTCACAAATACAGTTCTCTCAAAAATATAGTAAGATTCTTACAAGTTTGTCTCCATTCAGTACTATGTACCAGTAACTGCACCAAAGTTCCTTCCTGGTATAGTTCTTAAGCCTGCATTTACTGCTCTCTGTGTACCCACTTTGCCTCAGTTAGTGGTCACAGTCTTGAAGCCATTTGAAAGAGCAGGCATTGGTGGGTTGACAGCACCCTTAATCTGATCTTAGTCACAGAGGTCGATCCCTTTGTTTTGTCAAGAAGTCTTAAAAGTTCTTTGAAAAAATATAGTCCTTTGAAAAGAAGTCCTGCATTATATCATAAAAATGGCGGCATGAGGTGAGCCTCTTGAAATCTCCCCTGCAATTTATAACAAATTGAACAACTATAATTCCACAAAGGACTCCCTGCACAGCAGACAGGCAAGCCTAAGAGGCATGCAACTGAAATCATCTAAAGGTGGGCAGATTGGAACAGCGGGGAAGGAGAGAGGGGCAAGTGCAGAGACATGGGCCGCGCAGGCACAGGAGCAGACCGGAGCTCCAACCTCGGAGCTCCCTGCATGCCAGAGCTACTGCAGCCGCTGAAGAGGAAAGAATTCAGACTGCTAGTGCTCCGATTATGGCCCATAGTCCTGCCTGAGGGATCAACATATAACATGGCTGAAACCAACACTCACGGCAGAGACCCAGCACTCCCTCAGAGCAAAGACTGAGGGAAGAAGGGTGAAAGCGGTGGTTTAAGCCCTCATTGTCAAGCAGGGAACAGAAGGCATAGGCATTGAGCCTAGCCGCACCCTCCCTACCTTCCTGGAGCTCGCCTCGTCCCCACCTGCCCAGTGCTAGAAGCAGACACGTAGCAGTGTCAGATCAAAAGAACAGAATATTTGCAGTTCTGAGAATTTTGGCCTGTAGCCACTGACTTGTAGGCCTGTAGAGGGAGTCTTGGGTGCAGGACTGGCTGTGCTGGTGGTCACTGCCATTGCTCTGGGCCACTTCTCACAACCTCTGTGCCCCTGTCCCCTCCTACCTGGGTGGATCGCTGCAGGAGTAAACAGAACGGCTGAAACACACAGGCTCTGAAACTGGTGCAGGAAGAGCTTGGAACTTGAGAAGCTCGCTACATCCCCCCATGGAGGCGGGGCCCTATGACCCAGGTGAACTGTTCACAAAGGAGAAGTTTGCCTTCCAGGGAATCCCCCCATTGTGTGAGAAGCTGGAATAGTGCAGAGAAAATACAACACTACAGTGTGAGAGAGAATAAAAGACTGCAGTCAGAGAGAAAATAAAACATTCTACCAACAACTACTGGAAAACAAAAGAAAGACCTCTTCCTATCAACCTGTTGCAGAACCCACTCCTGTAGATGCCTAGGAAGAGAAATAATAATTCATTAATTGCCATGAATAACCAAGATAACAACACAGCTCAGAAAGAAAACAAAAAGTTTCCAGAAAATGAACTTAAAGACGTGGAAATATGTGACTTAAATGACAGAGAATTCAAGACTGCAGTTCTTAAAAAACTCAACAAGATGCAAGAAAACAGAGACAGGCAGTTTAATGAACTCAGAAAGAATAAAAGCACAAAATGAACATTTTACCAAAGAGAGTGACATTTTGAAAAAGAACCAAATAGAATTTCTGGAGATTAATAACTCAATAAAAGAAATGAAGAATGAATTAGCCAGCTTAGGTGGAGGAGTTGACCAGATGGAGGAAAGAATTAGTGACATTGGAGATAGAAATCTGGAAATGACATGGATGGAAGAAGAGAGAGACTTGAGAGTTAAAAGAAATGAAAGAAGTCTACAACAACTTTCTGACTCCATCAGAAAGAGCAATATAAGAATAATGGTCATACCAGAAGGAGAAGAAAGGGAGAAGGGAACAGAGAGTATATTCAAACAAATACTCGACGAGAACTTCCCAAACTTGTGGAAAGAATTGGATCCTCGAATCCAAGAAGCAAATAAAACAACTAATTACCTTAATCCCAAGAGGCCTTCTACAGGGCATATTTTATTGAAGCTGTCAAAAATTAACAACAAAGAAAGAATCCTCAGGGCAGCCTGGGAAAAGAAGATGGCAACCTACAATGGAAAGTCTATTAGAATATCATCAGTTTTTCAGCAGAAACTCTACAAGCCAGGAGGGTGTGGACTCAAATATTCAACTATTGAAAGGGAGAAATTATGAGCCAAGAACAAAATATCCAGCAAAGAGATCCTTTAGATATGAAAGAGGAATAAAGACTTTTTTAGACAAACAGAAGGTGAGGGAATTTTCTAACACATGACAAGATATACCAAAGGACACTATTTGACCTGAAACAAAAAAAGCAAAAGAATACAAAACCATGAGTAGTATTACGAACAGACAGAATCGGGAAATGGCAACCTCTACACCAAATAGGACACTATAAACTTAAACATAACATACAACATAAAGAAGGGGGAAAAAAAAACACTTAAAAAAAGAGGAAAAAGACAACTTGCTACTGCAGAGCAGAAATCAACTCACAGCATAAATAGGGATAATTTGTGACAACAGAAACATAAAAGGGCAGAGAGTAAAGGTCTGAACTGGCTCAAGGGAATGGAGAAAGTAAGCACGCTGAAGAAAATGGAATACTGTAAATATGAAACTTTTCTTTTACATAAACTTAATGATAACCACTCAAAAAAATCCAGAATTGAAATACATAATAGAAAAAACAGAAAAAATAGAGGGTAAAATCATAGAATACCACCACACTGGAATAACAGGCAGCGACAAAAAGTCAAAGAAACAAGGGAGATGCAATCCTTCCAGAAAACCAGAGATAGAATGATAGGAAATTGTCATATATCAATAATCACTCTAAAGGTAAATGGACTGAACTCACCAATAAAATGGCACAGAGTAGCAGATTGGTTAAAAAACTAAAACCAGGGGCAGGCGGATGGCTCAGTTGGTTAGAGCGTGAGCTCTGGGCAACAGGGCTTTCAGTTCGATTCCCACATGGGCCAGGGAGCTGCGCCCTCTGCTACTAGAATGAAGTCAATGAGCTGACTCTTAGATCCCCGTTGGCCAGATGGCTCAGTTGGTTAGAGCGTGGGCTCTAAACCACAACGTTGCCGGTTCGACTCCTGCAAGGGATGGTGGGCTGCGCCCCCTGCAACTAACAACAGCAATGGGACCTGGAGCTGAGCTGTGCCCTCCACAACTAAGTTTGAAAGGAGAACAACTTGACTTGGAAAAGTTCCAGAAGTCCACAATGTTCCCCAATAAAGTCCTGCTCCCCTTCCCCAATAAAATCTTTAAAACAAACAAACAAAACTAAAACCAACCATATGCTGCCTCTTAGAGACACATCTCAGCTACAAGGACAAATATAGACTCAAAGTGGCACTCCAAGCAAATGGTATTCAGAGAAAAGCAGGTCTAACCATACTGATGTAAGAAGAAACAGGATAAGCAGACTTCAGGATAAAAAAAGGTAACAAGAGACAAAGATGGACATTTCATAATGACAAAGGGGACTATACAACAAGAAGATATAACAGTCATCAATATTTATGCCCCCAATCAGGGAGCACCCAAATCTATAAAGCAACTACTAAGAGAACTAAAGGGAGAAATTGACCAAAACACAATTATACTAAAGGGACCTAAATACATCATTGACAGCTATGGATAGATCATCCAAACACAAAATAATGAAATAGCAGCCTTAAATGACACGTTAGATGAAATGGACATAACTGACATTTATAGAGCACTTCATCCTAGGACATCAGACTATACATTCTTTTCTAGTGTACATGGAACATTCTCAAGGATAGACCATGTATTGGGAAATAAAACTAGCCTAAATAAACTAGCAAATTTAAGAAGATTGAAATCATCCCAAGCATATTCTCTGATCACAAGGCTTTGAAATTGGATATCAACTGCAAAAAGAAAGCAGGAAAAACCACAAATATGTGGAGATTAAAAAACATACTTTTAAAAAACTATGGGGTCATAGAAGAAGTAAGGAGAGATCAAAAGATACATAGAAACAAATGAGAATGAAAATGCATCATTCTGGGGGGAAGGGCGTTATCAATGTGTGAGGGATATAAATGATAAATGTCTATCACATTGTTTTGTACACCTGAAACTAATTTTTAAAAAACGGAAAGAAAAAAAAATACATCATACCAAAATTTCTGGGATGCAGCAAAAGCAATTTTAAGAAGGAAATTTATATCATTACAGGCCTATCTCAAGAAACAAGAAAAATCCCAGATAAATAACCCCACGTTACACCTTAAACAACTAGAAAAAGGAGAACAAATGAAACCCAAAGTCAGGAGAAGAAAGGAAATAATAAAAATCAGAGCAAAAGTAAATAAATAGAACAAAAAGACAATAGAAAAAATTAATGCGACAAAGAGTTGTTTCTTTGAAAAGACCAGTAAAATTGACAAACCCTTGGCTAGATTCACTAAGATAAAAAGAGAAAAGACACAAACAAAATCAGAAATGAAAGAGGGGAAATTATCATGGATGCCATAGAAATACAAAGGATTATCCAAAAATACTATGAAGGATTTTATGACATCAAATTCAATAACGTAGAAGAAATAGACAAGTTCTTAGACACATATAACCTTCCAAGGCTGAATCATGAAGAATTGAAAAATCTAAATAGACTGATCACCAGTAAGGAAATTGAATCAGTCATCCAAAACCTTCCCAAAAGCAAAAGTCCGGGACCAGATGGCTTCACTAGTGAATTCTACCAAACATTCAAAGAGAATCTAATACCTGTCCTATTCAAATTCTTCCAAAAAATTGAAGAAGAGACAATACTCCCTAACTCATTTTATGAGGCTAGCATTACCCTGATACCAAAACCTGGTAAGGACAACACAAAAAAAGAAAACTACAGACCAATATCTCTGATGAATACAGATGCAAAAATCCTAAACAAAATTCTAGCAAATTGAATGCAACAATTCATTACAGAGATTATTCATCATGACCAATTGGGGTTCATCCCAGGGGCACAAGGATGGTTCAACATACGCAAATTGATGAATGTGATGAACCACATGAACAAAATAAAGGACAAAAGTGATATGATTATATCAATAGATGCAGAAAAAGCGTTTGACAAAATACAACATCCATTTTTGATGAAAACACCTAATAAAATGGGTATAGAAGGAAAATACCTCAACATAATAAAGGCCTTATATGACAAACCCTCAGAGTATCTTAATTAACAGTAAAATTTGAGGCCCTTCGCTCTATGTTCAGGAACACGAGAGGGCTATCCCCTATCACTTCTGCTTTGCAACATAGTTTTGGAAGTCCTAGCCAGAGCGTTCAGGCAACAGAAAGAAATAAAGGCATCCAAATTGGGAATGAAGAAGTAAAATTGTCACTTTTTGCAGATGACATGATGTTATAAATAGAAAGCCCTAAAGGCTCCACCAAAAAGCTATTAGAAACAATAAACGAATATAGTAAAGTTGCCGGCTACAAAATCAATGTACAAAAGTCGATTGCATTCCTGTATACTAACAATGAAATCTCAGAAAAAGAAATAAAAATAAAAACATTCCTTTTGCAATTGCAACAAAAAGAATAAAATATCTAGGAATAAACTTAACCAAGGATGTGAAAGACTTATATAGTGAAAACTGTAGGAGATTTTTAAAAGAAATTGAAGAAGACACAAAGAAATGGAAAGACATTCTGTGTTCGTGGATTGGAAGAATCAGCATAGTTAAAATGGCCATGATACCCAAAACAGTATACAAATTTAATGCAATCCCCATCAAAATCCCAATGGCATTTTTTAAAGAAATAGGACAAAAACTCATCAGATTTGTTTAGAACCACAAAAGACCCCAAATAGCCAAAGCAACCCTAAGAAAAAATCACAGTGCTGGAGGTATCATACTCCCTGACTTGAGCTTGTACTACAGAGCAAAATAAAACAGTAAATAGACACACAGACCAATGGAATGGAATTGACAGCCCAGAAATAATCCACATAAATATGGACAGATAATTTTCAACAAAGAAGCCAAAAAAAAAAAAAAATAGAGGAAAGACACCCTCTTCTGGGAGAATTGGAAAGCCACATGCAAAGGAATGAAACTAGACTGCTCTCTGTCACCCTGTATCAAAATTAACTCAAAATGGATCAAAGACCTAAACATAAGACCTGAAACAATAAACTGCATAGAAGGCAACATAGGTAACTAAACTTATGGACCTTGGGTTCAAAGAGCATTTTATGAATTTAACCCCAAAGGCAAGGGAAGTAAAAGCTAAAATAGTTGAACGGGACTATGTCAAACGAAAAGCTTCTGCACAGCAAAAGAAACCATTGACAAAATAAAGAGGCAACCAACTGAATGGGAGAAGATTTTTGCAAACAGTGCCTCTGATAAGGGGCTAATATCCAAAATATATAAGGAACTCATACAACTGAACAACAACAAAAACATACAATCCAATTAAAAAATGGGCAGAGGACCTGAATAGGCATTTCTTCAAAGATATACAAATGGCCAATAGACATGAAAAAATTATTAACATCACTAATCATCAGAGAAATGCAAATAAAAACCGTGAGATACCATGTCACCCCAATTAGAATGGCTATCATCAGCAAAGCAAGTAATAACAAGTGTTGGAGAGGCTGTGGAGAACAAGGAACCCTCATACACTGTTGGTGGGAATGCAGATTGTTGCAGCCGCTATGGAAGGCAGTGTGGAGGCTCCTCAAAAAAGAATAGAATTACCATATGACCCTGCAATCCCTCTCTTGGGCATCTACCAAAAAAATCTGACAACATTTATCCGTAAAGGCATACGTGCTCCAATATTCATTGCAGCTTTATTTATGGTGTCGAGGACATGGAAAGAACCAGTGTCCTTCGATAGATGAATGGATAAAGAAGTTGTGGTATATATACACAATGGAATACTATTCGGCGGTAAGAAAAGATGAAATCGGGCCATTTGTGACAACATGGATGGATCTTGAGATTACAATGCTGATCCAAATAAGTCAGATTGAAAAAGCAGAGAACCATATGATTTCACTGATATGTGGTATATAAACCAAAAACGGCAAAAAAAAAACAAGACAAACAAATGAGAAACACAAACTCTTAGACTCAGATAATCATAGGTTAGTGGTTACCAGAGAGTAAGGGGTGAAGGGAGTGGTAGATGAGGGTAAAAGGGATCCAATATATGGTGATGGAAGGAGAACTGTCTCTGGGTTGTGAACACACAATGTGATATATAGATGATGTATTACAGAATTGTACACCTGAAAGCTATGTAACTTTACTAACAATTGTTACCCCAATAAACGTTAATTGAAAAAAAAAAAGGAAAGAAAAGTAGTCCTTGTAATGGAAGTACTGAAGTAGTTGGTTGCAAGATCCCACTTTTCTACTCTCTATTTCCTTCCATCTTTGCTTGCAAACTACCCAGTTCTTGCCTGAGGAAATGTAGCAAAGGACTACGATGCACATGATGTGGTTCTTTTCATCTACTTTCCTTGGAGTTCTGGGCTTTTTATGGGAACCAAGTTCTGAAAGTTATTGTAGGCAACCGTTTACTGAATATATTGCTCCAACATAATAAGAGTCACTAGTATTTTAGTATTTGTTTCCCTGTTGCCTGCTACCTTATCATTAAACCAGTGCCACATATTTTAGGATTTTATGGTAGTAGTGTAATTCTGGTATTAACTTCCGTAATGAAGAAAAGACTGTTGTAATAGGGATACAAAAATAAAATGGCTTAAATGAGAAAAATGTTAATTTCTTCTCCATAAAACAGGCATACTGATTTAAGTGGTAGGGATGCTATGTTCCATAAAGGAATTGAAGATATGAAAGGCGATAACTACCAAAATGTTGAATTTGGTACTCAAATCCTAAGGCTATGTTTTAAAAATTGTGCTGTACTTGTATATAGTTTTCTTTTCCTGGTGGATAGTGATCTCTTTGAGGTCAGGAACTTAGCTATACCTTGTACCTATTGCATTTCCTAGCTTATAGTAAGTGTTCAATAAATGTTTGAATGAATACATACTGTTTTACATCTGAGTAAGTTAAGGCATAGAGACTTAACCAAACTTGACTAAGAATCAGAACTGGAACATAATCTAAAACCTTGCACGCAAGAACATATATACAGAAGAAGCTGTCTTAGATAAGAGATAATTTCCATGAAACAGAGAATATCTTATAGATATAAGTAGCATTATTTTCATCTCTTTAGAAGTAATAACTGTAACGTCCTTTGATGTGATTATTAACATTTAAAATAACACTTATGGAAGGTGGTAAAGTCTACATCTTTATGATGGAGAGAAGGAAAAAATCTATGAAGAACACTGAACATGCTATTTATTTTTAACTTTTTTTTTAAATTAAAGTTTTTTGGGGTGACAAATAAAACAGAAAACAATATTTTAACATTTTTAGTACCTAAAATAATTATACCAAGGACAAAAGATTCCTTTTAATTTAAGCAATAAATACTGTGTTTCCCCAAAAATAAGACCTCACCGGACAATCAGCTCTAATGTGTCTTTTGGAGCAAAAATTAATATATAGTAAATATGTAGTATAATCTTATAGTAAAATATGACCGGGTATAATATATTATAATATAATATAATGTAATATAATATAATATAAACTGGGTCTCATATTAATTTTTGCTCCAAAAGATGCATTAGAGCTGGTGGTCCGCTGGGATCTTATTTTCAGGGAATCACGTTATTTGGAGTATGGAAAAAAACTATCCATATCCATAGCATATGCAGGCAACCTTCTTTGTCAAAATGTTTTATGAGCTCATAGCATACGTGTGTGTGTGTGTGTGTGTGTGTGTGAATTTTACTCATATATACAATTTCATAAATCACTGTACCCAGGGAGTTTTTTTTAAATGGTGAGTTCTACATCTTAAAAATTTATAATATTTTGGATATTTATGAGGATTGTTTCTGAAACACTGAACTAAGAAAGAAGTCTTCTATTTATTATTGTACTTTAAAGTATGCACAAGTGAATCCTTAACAAAGGTATGATAATTAATATTGATATCTGTGAAAATGGACACAAATCTCTAAAACTATTCCTAAGCCTTATAGGGGATATAGTTCTTTTAGATAAATTGAGAATATTGAATAACTAAAGAAGCATAAGTTTCTTCAAAATGATCTTTTTTTATATCTTCTATTTTGTTTGATATATTTTTTCTTTCTCATAGGGGGAGCAGTATATTTTTTAACAAGAATCGGTAACTGGAACTACAGATTGGTTATTTGATAATGTTAAAATGAAGTTTTGATCAGCACAGGTAAGAATATGGCATTTCTTTTGCATTTAATTCATAATAGATCAGATTATTTGTAAATTTCTGTGAAGAACTATTTTAAGAACTGAAGGGTCTGAGATTTTATCCCACATGCAAGCTAATAAGTTAGCCTGCCACAATGCCATGATGTGATCAGAAGACATCAGACTGCTAGATCAAAGAAAAGGATAGTTTATACTCACAGCAATAGCCATAGCCAGGCAATAGCTGCCTATGAGTAGGTAGGTTGTTATATAGGAGAGGAACTCTGAGCTAAGGGAACCCGAATCTTTTATATTGGACAATAATCCTGCCTGATGGATGCCTCAAGGGGAGACCTTTTCTCTATTACTTGGTACAGTAAAGATGTCTGTCCTTTGTTCCTATGAGATACTATCTCTGACTTCCTAAGGCTGTTTGCTAAACACATATCCTTGAAAAATAGTTTGGAACAAAGGCAGTCAGTGTCTCTGCTGGCAGTATATACAGAAACATGAGACTCTGGAGAATTGTCTTTCAATACTTTTTTACTCTGAATTGCTTTTTAAAATAATGTATGATTGATAAAGATGATTGTTACAGTGATTTTTTGAAATGGTGAAAATAAGGAAACCATTGAAATACCCAACAATAGGAGATTGTTTAAGTTACAACGTTCACAGTGTAATAGTTAACTATTGAAAATAATGTTATAAAACTACATTTATTGACACAGATATTCATAAAAAAATTAAATGAAATAAATAAAATTAAATGAAAATTTAATTTTAATAATAAATAATAAATACAAATAAATAAATAATACATAAAACTAAATGAAAATTAAATGAAATAAATAAATTATAAAATGTACATGTGGTTTGATTCCACTTTTATAGAAATTGTACAAAAGCCCACACATATGAAGAATATATACCAAAGTGTGTGTGTGTGTGTGTGTGTGTGTGTGTGTGTGTGTGTGTATTAGGGGATAGAATTGTGTATGTTTTCTTTTTTCTTGTCTATTTTGACCCCTTTGAAAATGAATATTTTGGAGCTTTTGTAATGAGGGGAAGCATTTTTATTTTTTAATTTAAAAATGAATAGTCATGTAAGAACCTCACCTAACAGAGAAAAACCTTCATTAATGTAAATGGGGGGATTAAAGAATGTTAATTTAGTTTTTCACTCTGGAATTGCCTTTAAGTGCAGTGTAAAACTAGAAGAGAATAATAATTGTTTAATTTTTTTCTTAAAGAGTTACTATTTTATCTATGATAAAGTCAAGAGTTTCTTTTAGCAATTTACTGTATTATTTATTATCACATACATGTCATGAAGAGAAACAAATCTTAGAAAAAGCATTCTAACAGGACATATCTTTAAGTACAGAATAGTGCTATTTAATAAGTATGTTATTAGTAAGTATACTTAGTAAGTATAGATTCTGGTGCTATTTTGTTGGATTAGGCTAGATTAGGTACACTGAACTAAATTACTTCATTTTTCTTTTATGTCTATATATCATACTCTAATATGTTTAAATATTAGTGTTTTTGTAAGTTGGCATTTTTTTGTTGTGCTTCTCATGATTTTTTCCTCCTTTTTTAACCAAGGTGCTATTACCAGATTGGTCTTCTGAGTATAAACTAAAAATGACTGAAGTTCAAGCAATGGTAGAATTCTCCGTGGAGCTAAACAAGTTCTACAATGTGGATTTATTTCAGAGAGGGTGTGTATTTTAATGTGAAAACTGTATATTTTGCATAAGATAATATGTAGCTTTCATTTAAATTTAATTACATATATTTGTTCCAGCATATATATAAAGAAAACAATGCGGTATATTCAAGTAAGTATTTTCTCAGGAGAATTTTATTTTAAAATACATATTTGAGAATTATTCACATGGATATAATGATAGTGTTGGATATATTTGACATGTGTTTATAAATTTGTACTGATCATTGAGAGGACTTTAATGAAAATGTATAAGATCTCATTTCTTTTTTAAAAAAGCTTATAGTGTATGGGGAAAATAACATATATATATATATATATATATACACACACACACACATATATACACAAAACATCCAAGAAGGAACACAAAACGATGAATATTCAATAAGTATATGTAGGAAGTTCTCTAGGAATCAGAACAAAAAGACATCTTTCTGGTTAGTGTGTTAGGCATTATGGAACGATAGGATCAAAGTGTGGTTAAGACTTGGATAAGCAAAGGATAAAGTGAAAAATCTTTTTAGTAAGAGAGAACAGCATGAATCAAGGCTTGGAAATAAGAATGGACATGTTATTTTTAAAGAATATTTAGGAGATTGGATATTCTCTAGGAGAATTGCGTAAGAAAAAGAAAAGAGAGATTGTGTTTGTGAAGGCTTTTAATGTCTAGAAAAGAGGTGATACTAGGGATTTTAATAGCCGTTGATGGTTTCTAAGTAAGGATGAAGTTATCACTGTTACTACAATAAGCACTTACTAACGATGAAAATTTTGATGTAATAAGTTGATGGTTGTGTGTAAGAAATAGAAGCAAGGGAACATTTTAGAGGTGCTCGCAGTAAAGATATATACCTGAAGGTCTGTACTAAGAATGGTAGTAATGCAGCTATGACTAACAGAATGAGAGAGATTTTTTATTGTTTTTGTTTGTTGTTCTGGCTTGGCTTGGCTTTGCCATGTTGTTGAAAATATAAAAGCAACTGTGCTCAGCTCTGCTCTACATGGTGTTTCATTCTTCAGTTGGGCAGCCTAGGCTTGTTCTCATGGTAGAGGCAGGTGTCCAAGAAAAAGATCAGAGGATGCAAGTCTTCTTGAATTGGCATACACGTTACTTGCACTGCATTCTGTTGGCTAAGCAAGTTACAAGAACAGACCGGAGTCTCCGCTAGTGGCTCTTGGGCCAATAAAACTTAAAACTTTATGGGGTTTCTATATATCTGATATTGTCCATTCTATGCTCTGAAACCTACCAAGGATGTGAAAGACCTATAAGCTGAAAACTATAAGACATTTCTAAAAGAAATTCAAGAAGACACAAATAAATGGAAAGACATTCCGTACTCATGGATTGGAAGAATCAACATAGTTAAAATGGCCGTATTACCCAAAGCAATATACAGATTTAATGCAATCCCCATCAAAATCCCAATGGCATTTTTTAAAGAAATAGAACAAAAATCATCAGATTTGTTTGGAACCACAAAAGACCCCGAATAGCCAAAGCAATCTTAAGAATAAAGAACAATACTGGAGATATCACACTCCCTGACTTTAGCTTGTACTACAGGGCTACAATAATCAAAACAGCATGGTATTGGCGGAAAAACAGACACATAGACCAATGGAATAGACTTGAGAACCCAGAAATAAAACCACATAAATATGGACAGATGATTTTTGACAAAGAAGCAAAAAACATACAATGGAGAAAAGACAGCCTCTTTAATAAATGGTGCTGGGAGAATTGGATAGCCATGTCCAAAAGAATGAAACTGGACTGCTGTCTGTCACCATGTACCAAAATTAATTCAAAATGGATCAAAGACTTAAGCATAAGACCTGACACAATAAAATGCATAGAAGAAAATATAGGTACTAAACTTATGGACCTTGGGTTCAAAGAACATTTTGTGAATTTGACTCCAAAGGCAAGGGAAGTAAATGATAAAATAAACAAATGGGACTATATGAAACTTAAAAGCTTCTGCACAGCAAAAGAAACCATGGACAACATAAAGAGGCAACCAACTGAATGGGAGAAAATTTTTGCAAACAGTGCCTCCGATAAGGGGCTAATATCCAAAATATATGAGGAACTCATGAAACTCAACAACAAAAAAACAAACAACCCAAGTGAAAAATGGGCAGAAGACCTGAAGAGACATTTCTCCAAAGAGGACATACAAATGGCAAATAGACATGTGAAAAAATGCTCAACATCACCAATCATCAGAGAAATGCAAATAAAAACCACAATGAGATATCACCTCACCCCAGTCAGAATGGCTATCATCAACAAGACAAATAGTAACAAGTGTTGGAGAGGCTGTGGAGAAAAAGGAACCCTCATAAACTGTTGGTGGGAATGCAGACTGGTGCAGCCGTTATGGAAGGCAGTGTGGAAGTTCCTCAAAAATTTATGAATAGAATTACTCAGAAATCCCTCTCCTGGGTATCTACCCAAAAAATCTGAAAACATTTATACATAAAGACACGTGTGCTCCGATGTTCATTGCAGCTTTATTTACGGTGGCCAAGACATGGAAACAACCAAAATGTCCTTTGATAGATGAATGGATAAAGAAGTTGTGGTATATATACACAATGGAATACTATTCGGTGGTAAGAAAAGATGATATAAGAACATTTGTGACAACATGGATGGATCTTGAGAGTATAATGCTAAGCGAAATAAGTCAGAAAAAGCAGAGAACCATATGATTTCACTGATATGTGGTATATAAACCAAAAACAGCAAAAAAAACAAGACAAACAAATGAGAAACACAAACTCATAGACACAGACAATAGTTCAGTGGTTCCCAGAGGGTAAGGGGGGTGTGGGGAGTGGGAGATGAGGGTGAGGGGGATCAAATACATGGTGATGGAAGGAGAACTAACTCTGGGTGGTGAACACACAATGGGATTCATTGATGATGTAATACAGAATTGTACACCTGAAATCTATGTAATTTTACTAACAATTGTCACCCCAATAAATTAATTTTAAAAAAAAGAAAAAAATTTTTCATTCTCCAACCCAGCAAGTCCTAGTCTGTGTTCCCTCTAGATTCTGCGTGTAAAATGACCAGTTCTTTCTTTAGCTTATCTCTTTCTTGCAAAATCTTAGTATACTTAGCTAGGAGCAGCCAGTTGACATTTTCAGCATTCTGCCTGGAAATTAGCTTGCTTGAGTATAGAAGTGTCTTAAGTACATTGTCTAATTTCTTCTAAGTTATTGCTGACAGTATGTTTACCAAAAGTTTTATCACTATTTAACATGGGTTGCCATTTTTTAAGTCTCCTACAGTTTCCTCATTATTTTTCTTGCCTCTGTAGCTATAACTTTTACTTTGTTCTCAAAGTCAGTATCACATATTTTAAGTTTTGTTAGACATCAATTTCTATGTTAGTTGTATATTGCCACAATAATGCAGCTAACAACAAACACAGAGCGATTTGTGTTGTGGAATTACAACAATAAAAATTTATTTCTGCTCCCAAGTCTATAGATGAGCTGAATGGTTCTCTGGGCTGGTTTGACTAATCTTTACTGGGCTCACTTGTGAATTCACAGTCAAATGGTAGGTGGGCTGGGTGCGAGCTGATGCAGAATGGCCTAACCTGGGTGGACTCGTTTCTGTCTTATGACATCTTACCTTCCTGCTTATTCTAAGCGAGGAGGCAGGTTTCCAAAGAGAGAGAAGAAAACTACATAAAGCCTTTTAAGATCTAGGAGTGGATGTAATCATCTTTGCCACATTGTACTACCCAAAACATGCCATAAAGCGGGCCCAGATTTATGGGGTGGTGAACCACACTCAACTTTTTAATGGGAGTAACATTGCAAGAGGTGTGAGTTCAGGGATGGGCCAAAAGGAACTGGAAGTATTTTAAGAATCCACTGCACACTTTAATGTTCTTTGTTTTTATTAGTTTCTATGAGGCATTGGGGAATAAATAGTAGGATTTAATGATTAGTTCTATATGGAGGATAATGCTGAGACTGAAAAGGCATTAAAAATAGTTTGTAGAGGTGAGGATTTGCATGATGTCTAGGATTACTTTGAAATAGTTCAGCAAAGAAAAAAGTACTGATGAATCAAATTTGGCAAAATCATTTTAATTGTTGATAATAGGCAGTGGAAAATATCGGTTCATTGTCCTACTTTTTGCAAATTTGGAATTCATAATAATATGTAATTTATAAGAATGCTGAAGTTTTATATCACACTGAGTTGGACAACATTAGTAATACTGAAATAAGTATTGAAGTCGAATAGGATGAACTGGTGTGAGTCCAAGATTAGTTCATTTTGATATGTTGAGTTAGAAGTGAAACATCTGTAAAAGAATAAAAATTTAATCAAGTAAATTTAAAGATATAGGTGGCTTTATTGAGTGATTTATGAATCGGGCAGCATCCCATCTAACAAGTAGGGAGGAGCCCCAGAAGTTTTATGGTATGGTAGGCGTTTTTAGGCAGAAACTGGGTGGGACAAGGAAGTTATAAAAAACGAAAAGCAAGGATTGTTTCAGGAGAGGCTACCTTCCCTTAAAGGAAGGCAGGGGTCTTATCAGGCAGATTGCCTTAGCTACCTTTGGTGGATGGAGAAGGGCCTATTTGACAGATTACCTCATTGGTGCTGACCAGAAAATTCAGACTGACCAAGTAAGATAACATTCCTGGAGAAGGTTGAAACTGCATGTAGTCAGGTACTAATCTAGGTTCTGTGTCATGAGTTTTAATATAAGTGACTCCATTTTGGGCCTGTGGTTTTTCTCTTTAACATATTCTGGTGGAAATACCGTGTTTACCCGAAAATAAAACCTAGCCCGACACTCAGCTCTAATGCGTCTTTTGGAGCAAAAATTAATATAAGAGTGGGTCGTATATTATATAAGACCCGGTCTTATGTTACAGTAAAATAAGGCCGGGTCTTATATTAATTTTTGCTCCAAAAGACGCATTAGAGCTGATTGTCCAGCTAGGTCTTATTTTTGGGGATACACAGTAGTTGATAAATAATTGGAGGTTTGGAACTGGATGTATGGATTGAATTATTGCTCCCTTTTATTATCAGAATCATAAATATAGCGTGTATAATATCTGTTTTTATTTATTTTCTGTAATTCTGCAATCTGGTTTTCCCATCCATTGAGGATTTTTGAAGAATATTGTGTTACTGATCTTTCAAAAATGTAATGATTAGAAGCTTACTCTTTTTAGATATAGGTCTTGATTTATTTGTAAGAATATTTTCAAGGATATAATTTACTCATTTTTCTATTCTGATCTATCTTTTCTTTTAAATCTTTTCTTTATGCTACTTACTGAGTCCTTACTACTTCTGCCATTTAAGCCAGTTAACTTACAGCCTGGATTTGGCTGTTATGTTAAATGATTGCCAGCTTTGATAGATAAACATAGATTAAGCACCTAAATTTATATTTGAATATTTGGAAATAAAAAATATCTTTACTAGTTTATTTTCTGATATATCAAAATGACTGCATAGGATACTGAGATGAGAAACTTAAAATTTCAAGTAAATAAGTATTCCTGAGCAGTATTTTACTGTGATATTTTTAAAATAACATCAATAAATACCTTACTGAATAACATTGAAATTATAGCCCAATAAGGATTAAATGGAAATGGAAGATGAGGAAACATTTCTTGTGCATGTTTAGTGATGGTTCTTATCCTGTTCTAAATATTTTTAGTGTTAGTTTTGCCACCATTGTTGTTACATAATAAAGAACTGATTAACAGTACCTAAACTTAAGGCAGGTACAGAAGAGAGAGAACATGTTATACCTGAGTAGGTTTGGTTTTTGAGTGGGTAGTATGAAACTAATTATTTAAAACCATTTCTAATTCTCTATTTTCTCAAAATTATGCTTAAGAATAATTTGTCTTTATTTTTTAAAAGAAAAAAATGAATAAACCAAAGTGAGCAGTGAAACTCTTAGATGCTTTAATAACTCCTCTGGTTGTTATGACATTCTCTCATTTAAATTAAGAAATACCATATATATTTCTTCTGTTTTTCCCATTCATTTTTATATACACTGGTTTCACCACCCTTAGGTTCTAGTCCATGCTAGTATTTGCTCTGTGGTTCTGGTATGTTGTTTTCCACCAATAGTAAATATTATGGAGACTGATATAAGCAGACCAACTTTATTTTTTTAATACATATAGATATATAGAAATTGGGGCATTGCATATTTTAAAAATATGTTTTAAATGACTTCTTTTTCTCTTTTGCTTTAGTTTTTACCAGATTCGTGCATCTATGAAAATTCCACCAAGAGTTCCCCACAGAGTAGAAGCTAGTTTGTTACATGCAGCAGGTAAGCCAAGGAATATTTTCAACTTTAAAAAATCTGAAGCAGTATTATACTAGTCAATAATAACTTTTCATAATTATTTTTTTTAATTACAGATATAAGATACCAAATTATAATACATCTTATAAGAAATATGTTTGAGGTGTCAGTAAAACAGACTTGCTTATAGGTTCCTTGCCTCCCTCAGGTTTCCTATTATGGCAGATGAAAAAAATGTATGTGAAATTTTCAGGAAAAAAACAAAGTAGGGGTGGTATCAATTTTATCATGCAGAATGTAATTTAAAAAAATACAACGAATGTGGATATATAATTTGACATGATTACAAAGGTATTTTATGATAAAGTTTCATAGTATGCCTTTTGAGAATATTTTTTTAAATACATTTTTTCCTCTGGTTAACTACTCTAATTAGAAAACAAGGAGCCAGAAGGCAATGTAAGAAGTTATAAAATAGGTATTTATAGCAGCTATGGTATTTACTCATATTCTAAGGAGAGACACCGCATTAAAGTGTTTTAGCCAAAACTGGTGGCCCTGACATAATCAGTGAGCTTTTTTTTTTAGCTTTCCTGATATAATATACTCGTTTATTCTATGCAGTTAGAAAATGAAATAGTTAATGAATCATTGTAGAGAGTTATCACATATGTCTAATATGAATTATCAATTGTCAAAGCATCATAAAATAATAAAATATACCTAAACACTAAAGCTGTGCTGAGTATAATTAAGTCCCGTTTTGAAATTGAAAACATATTATAGGAATTTGAAGTGTTCAGTATTGTCTTTTTAACATACTATGGATACTAAAATGCCAGTTAATGTTAAATTTTAATGAATTGCATATAATGGAGAGTTTATCTTCCTGAAGACTATCAAAATGCTCAGGGAGGCTTATTTATTGCTTATGGCCAAAAATGTGTACATTCTTTCTTTTGAAAAGGAAAGAAAAAAATCTCCTTGACCTGGTGTACATTTTAAAATAGATATTTACATAATAGGTCTTTTGTATGTCTACTTTGTAGGAAACAGAGTTAAAGCAACTAATCTTACAAGACAGATACGGTACTCCCTTTTTGAACTCTGGTAAACTAAATGTCTTGTTCTATTGTGTCTCCTAAAGTTGCCAACTGAAAAAACTAGAAAGACTTTTTTTCTGTAATTCTTTTTTACTTATTTATTTTTTCAGCTCTATTAAGGAGTAATTGACAAATATAATTGTATACATTTAAAGTGTACCATGTGATTTGATATACATATACATTGTGAAATAATTACCATGATAAAGATAATTATCACATCTATCATCTTGCATAGTTAACTCTTTTGTGCATGTGGTGAGAACGTATAAGATTTGCTTTTAGCAAATTTTAAGTTTACAATACTTTATTATTAACTATAGTCACCATATTAACTATAGTCACCATACTGTGCATTATTTATCTTACAACTGAAAGTACCCTTTGATCTACATCTCCCACCCCCTACCTCTTGCAACCACCATTCTACTGTTTGTTTCAACAACATCTACATTTTTGGTTTGTTTTGTTTCCACGTTTAAATGATACCTTAAATGTCTTTCTCTGTATGACTTATTTCACTTAGCGGAATACCCTTCAGGTTCATCCATATTGTCACAAGTGTCTCCTGATACTTCCATCTTTTTTTTTTTTTAAGGCTGAATAATACTCCATTGTGTGTATATATACCACATTTTCTTTATCCATTCATCTGCTGACAGACACTTAGGTTATTTTCATATTGTGACTATTGTAAATAATGCGGCAATGAACATGGGAGTGCAGGTTTCTCTTTGAGATACTGATTTTGTGTCTTTTGAATATATACCCAGGAGTGGGAATGCTGGATCATATGGTAGTTCTATTTTTGATTTTTTGAGGAAGCTGCATAGTGTTTGCATTGGGTTGCACCAGTTTACATTCCCACCCAACACTTCACAAGAGTTCCCTTTCTCCACATCTTTACCAACGCTTGGTATCTCTTGATTTTTTTTGTTCTTACAGGTGTAAGGTGGTATCTTTTTGTGGTTTTGATATGCATTTCCCCAATGAATAGTGATGCTGAGCACCTTTTCATGCACGTGTTGGCCATTTGTATGTCTCCTTGGTAAAAATGTCTATTTAATTCCTCTGCCCATTTTTTAATCAGATTGTTTGGGGTTTTTTTTGTTATTGAGTTGTGTGAGTTCTTTATATATTTTGGATATTAACCCCTACGCTTCACAAATATTTTCTACCATTAGGTAGGTTGCCTTTTCATTTTATTGACAGTTTCCTTTGCTGTGCAGAAGCTTTTTAGTTTAATGTGATCCTACTTGTTTAGTTTTGCCTTAGCTTTTGGTGTCCAATCCAAATAATCATTACCAAGATAAATGTCAAGGAGCTTTTCCCTTTGTATTTTCTTCTAAGAGTTTCATATTTGCAGGTCTTAAATTTGAGCCTTTAATCCATTTTGAGTTAATTTTTGTGACTGGTGTAAGATAGAGGCCCAGTTTCATTTTTTTGCATGAGATATCCGGTTTTCCCAGCACCATTTACACGTATTGAAGAGACTATCCTTTCCTCATTATGTGTTTTTGGCGCCTTGTCAAAGATTAGTTGACCATATGTGTGTGGGTTTATTTCTAGGCTCTCTAATTTTGTTTCATTCGTCTATATGCCTGTTTTCTTTTTTTCTATTTCTTTGAAAAATGCCATTGGAATTTTGATAAGCGATTGTATTGAATCCATAGATCCCTTGGAGTAATACGGACTTTTTAACAATATTTATTCTTCCAATCCAAAAACATGGGATATCTTTTCATTTAATTTGTGTCTCCTTATTTCATCAGTGTCATAGTTTTCAGGTCTTTCATCTCCTTGGTTAAATTTATTCTTAATATTTTATTGTTTTTGAATTTTTGGTGAATGGGATTGCTGTCCTAATTTCTCTTTCAAGTAGTCCGTTGTTAGTGTATAGAAATGCACTAATATTTGTATGTTGATTTGGTATCCTGAAACTTTACTGAATTTGTTAATTAGGTCTAACAGCTTTTTGGTGGAGTCTTTGGGGTTTTCTATATATAGGATCATGTCATCTGCAAATAGTGACAGTCTTACCTCTTCCTATCCTATTGGAAAACTTTAATTTCTTTTTATTGCCAATTTGCTGTGGCTAGGACTTCCAGTATTACGTTGCATAAAAATGGTGAAAGTAGGCCTCCTTGTCTTTTCCTGACTTTAGAGGGACACTTTCAGCTTTTCACTGTAGAATATGATGTTAGCTTTGGGCCTGTCATATATGGACTTTCTTATATTGAAGTACATTTTTTTCTATACCTAACAATTTATTGAGAGTTTTTATTGTGAAAGTATGTTGAATTTTGTGAGATGCTTTGTCTGCATCTATTGAGATGATCATATGATTTTTATCCTTCACTTTGTTTATGTGGTATATAGCACGTATGTTGATTTGCGTATGTTAAACCATCCTTGCATCCCAGGGATAAATCCCACTTGATCACAGTGTATGCTCCTTTGGATGTGCTCTTGAATTTATTTTGTTGAGGGTTTTTTGCATCTGTGTTCTTTAGGGGTTATTGGCCTATAATTTTTTTTTTTTTTTTTTTTTTTTTTTTTTGTACTCTTTGTCTTTGGCTGCCATATCAGGATAATGCTGGCCCTGTAAAATGAGTTTGGAACTATATCTTTTAATCAGTTTTTTGGAAGAGTTTGAGAAGGATTGATGTTAATTCTGTACTTTTTTGATGGCATTCACCAGTGAAGCTATCTGCTCCTGAACTTCTATTTGTTGGGAGATTTTTGATTATGGGTTTAATCTCCTTACTCATTATTGAATCAGTAATCTGAATTCAGATTACTCAAAATCTGAATGTTATTCAGATTTTCTGTTTCTTCATGATTCAGTAACATGCTGGATTGTTTGAGATCTTTCTAGGTCATTTGTATGGCAGGAATATTACATATAATTAATACCATTTACAAAGCAATGTTATTTTGATATTATGACAAATGGTGTTTCAGAAATAACCCAAATAGTGTACTTTCTTTTGAAGTGCTTTTCCTAAGCACTGTGATTTTTATTTTTATTAGTTATAAGTCCAGGTAGAATCATGGTTGCTACCAATTCAGTTTCTAGTTTCTGATATCAGCTGTGTATTATTAAGTAAAATGTCAATGATCTGATAGTTTACTAGTGTGTAAAAAGGAAGTATCTTTTAAAAATAAATTGCTTTTGACTGACACCAATCTATAAAAGAGAAGCTTAGGTTTGGAAAATAGTAGACTTCCTAATACATAATTTTAGCTTATATGTGCAAACATTTTTTATGTGTCTATTTTTATACCATCCTTCCAGAAAAATTTATAAGAGGTTGCATACTTTTTAATTAAATTAAAGCAGCTTGAATTTTCTCTGTACTTTTTAATACATACCTTATTTTTCTTTTTTTGAAATATAATTGACATACAATATTATATTAGTTTCTGATATATAACATATTGATTCAATATTTATATACATTATGAAATGGTCATTAAGATAAGTCTAGTTATCTTCTGTCACCATACAAAGTTATTACAATATATTTGACTCTAATCCACATGCTGTATTTAAATACCCCTGACTTACTTATTTTATAAGTGGAAGTTTGTACCTCTTAATCTACTTCAACTCTTTTGCCCATTTTCCCACATTTTTCAGCTGTCAACCACCAGTTTGTTCTGTGTATCTGAGTTCGTTCCTGTTTTGTTTTGTTTGTTTCTGAGATTCCACATAGAAACAGACCGTGTTTCTTCTAACTTTGATTTGTACTTTTCATCTCAAGACCTTCTCTTTCCAGCACTATATTTATGATAATACACCTTGTGTATATCTCTGGACAATTTTTAGGCAGACGAGAAAAACAATGGGGATTTTGTCTGTGAGTTGCAGTATGGCGGTTAGACGGGGTGGGCATTAGATGGTATTATACAGCGTATCTCAACCCGTTTAACTTATTTCCAGCATGAGATTGTGCTGACAGTAAGAGTTTGAGTCAGGAAATAGCTGTCATCTGCAATAAAAGACAATGAGTACTTATCAGGCTGTTGAAAATTGATGAATGAGAATGCATTCAGAGACTTCTACATCAGAGAAGTCAATGTTAGTTCTAGGCCCCAGTTTGAAATGTTAGAGGACTATGTACAATTTCTGTTGTGTTTTTTTTTAATTAAAATTTGTTCGAGTGACAATGGTTAGTAAAATTACATAGGTTTCAAGTGTACGATTCTATAATACGTCATTTATATTGTGTGTTCACCATCCAGAGTCAGTTCTCCTTCCATCACCATGTATTTGATCCCACTTACCCTCATCTACCACCTCCTTTCCAACCCTTACCCTCTGGCAACTAAACTATTGTCTATGTCTATGAGTTTTTGTTTCTTTATTTATTTGTCTTGTTTTTCTGTTGCTTTCAGTTTTGTATCCCACACACCAGTGAAGTCATATGGTTCTCAACTTTTTCTTTCTGACTTATTTCACTTAGCAAAATAATCTCAAGATCCATCCATGTTGTTGCAAATGGCACTATTTCATCTTTTCTTATGGCAGAGTAGTATTCCATTGCGTATATATACCACATCTTCTTTATCAAGTCATCTATTAAAGGACTTTTTGGTTGTTTCAATGTCTTGGACACCATAAATGCAGCTGCAGTGAACATCAGAGCACATATATCTTTACAGATAAATGTTTTCAGATTTTTTGGGTAGATATTCAGGAGAGAGATTGCTGGGTCATATGGTAATTCTATTCGTAATTTTTGGAGGAACCGCCACACTGCCTTCCATAGCCGCTGCAACAGTGTGCATTCTCACCAACAGTGTATGAGGATTCCTTTTTCTCCACAGCCTCTCCAACACTTGTTATTATTTGTCTTGTTGATGATAGCCATTCTGACTGGGGTGAGGTGATATCTCATTGTAGTTTTCATTTGCATTTTTCTGATGATTAGTGATGTTGAGTATCTTTTCATATGTCTGTTGGCCGTCTGTATGTCTCTTTGGAGAAATGTCTATTCAGATCCTCTGCCCATTTTTTAATTGGATTGTTTCGTTTTTTGGTTGTTGTTGAGTTGTATGAGTTCCTCATGTATTTTGGATATTAGCCCCTTATCGGAGGCGTTGTTTGCAAATATCTTCTTCCACTCGGTGGGTTGCCTCTTTATTTTGTCAATGGTTTCTTTTGCTGTGCAGAAGCTTTTTAGTTTGATATAGTCCCATTCATTTATTTTAGATTTTACTTCCCTTGCCTTTGAGGTCAAATTCATAAAATCCTCTTTGAACCCAAGGTCCATAAGTTTAGTACCTATGTTTTTTTCTATGAAGTTTATTGTTTCAGGTCTTATGTTTAGGTCTTTAATCCATTTTGAGTTAATTTTGGTACATGGGACAGATACCAGTCTAGTTTCATTTTTTTGCACATGGCTTTTCAATTCTCCCAGTACCATTTATTGAAGAGGATTTCTTTTCTCTGCTAACAGAACTAAAGGGAGAAATTGACCAAAACACAATTATAGTGGGGGGGGGACCTAAATATATCACTGACAGCTATGGATAGATCATCCAAGCAGAAAATAAAGAAATATTAGCCCTCAATGACACATTAGATGAAATGGACATAATTGACATTTATAAAGCACTTCATCCTACAGCATCAGACTATACATTCTTTTCTAGTGTACATGGAACATTCTCAAGGAAAGACCATATATTGGGACATAAAACTAGCCTCAGCAAATTTAAGAAGATTGAAATCATACCAAGCATATTCTCTGATCGTAAGGCTTTGAAATTCGATATCAACTGCAAAAAGAAAGCAGGAAAAACTAAAAATATGTGGAGGTTAAACAACATGCTTTCAAAGAACGACTGGGTCAAAGAAGGAGTAAGAGGAGAGATCAAAAGATACATAGAAACAAATGACAATGAAATTACATCTATCAAAATTATTGGGATGCAGTGAAAACAGTAATAAGAGGGAAATTTGTATCATTACAGGCCTATATCAAGAAACAAGATAAATCACAGATAAACAACTTCACTTTACACCTTAAAGAGCTAGAAAAAGAAGAAAAATAAAACCCAAAGTCAGCAGAAGGAAGGAAATAATAAAAATCAGAGCAGAACTAAATGAAATAGAGAACAAGATGACGGTGGAAAAAATTAATGCAACAAAGAGCTGGTTCTTTGAAAATATTAATAGAATTGATAAACCCTTGGCTAGACTCACTAAGATAAAAAGAGAAAAGACACAAAGAAACAAAATCAGCAATGAAAGAGGAGAAGTTACCATGGATGCCACAGAAATACAAAGGATCGTCCAAGAATACTATGAAGGACTGTATGCCATCAAATTCAATAATCTAGAAGAAATGGACAAGTTCTTAGAAAAATATAGCCTTCCTAGGCTGAATCACAAAGAGCTGAAAATCTAAATAGACTGATCAACAGTAAGGAAATTGAATCAGTCATCTAGAACCTTCCCAAAAGCAAAAGAACGGGACCAGATGGCTTCACTAGTGAATTCTACCAAACATTCAAAGAGGATCTAATACCTGTCCTATTCAAACTCTTCCAAAAAATTGAAGAAGAGGCAATACTCCCTAACTCATTTTATGGGCCAACATTACCCTGGTACCAAAACCAGGTAAGGATAACACAAAAAAAGAAAATTACAGACCAATATCTCTGATGAATGCAGATGCAAAAATCCTACACAAAGTTCTAGCAAATCGAATACAACAATGCAGTAAAAAGGTTATTCATCGTGATCAAGTGGGGTTCATCCCAGGGGCACAAGTATGGGTCAACCTACGCAAATCGATCAATGTGAAACACTACAAACAAAATAAAGGACAAAAGTCATATGATTATATCAAATAGATACAGAAAAAGCATTTGACAAGATACAACATCCATTTGTGATTAAAACACTTAATAAAATGGGTATAAAAGGAAAATACCTTAACATAATAAAGGCCAAATATGACAGACCCTCAGATAATATCATAGTTAATGGTCAAAAATTGGAGTACTTCACTCTACGTTCAGGAACAAGGCAGGGTTGTCCCCTATAACCACTGCTATTCAACATTGTATTGGAAGTCCTAGCCAGAGTAATCAGGCAAGAGAAAGAAATAAAAGGTATCGGAATTGGCAATGAAGAAGTTAAATTGTCACTTTTTGCAGATGACATGATGCTATATATAGAAAGCCCTAAAGACTTCACCAAAAAGCAACTAGAAACAATAAATGAATACAGTAAAGTTTCCAGGTACAAAATCAATGTACGAAAATCCATTGCATTCCTATATACTGACAATGAAATCTTAGAAAAAGAAATAAAACAACCAATTCCTTTTGCAATTGCAACAAAAAGAATAAATACCTAGGAGTAAACTTAACCAAGGATGTGAAGGACCTATACATTGAAAACTGTAAGACATTTTTTAAAAAATTGAAGAAGACACAAAGAAATCGAAAGGCATTCCGTGTTCATTGCTTGGAGGAATCATCATATTACCCAAAATGGCCATATTACCCAAAGCAATATGCAGATTTAATGCAATCCCCATCAAAATCCCAATGGCGTTTTTAAAGAAATAGAATCTGTGTGGAACCACAAAAGACCCCAAATAGCGAAAGTAATCCTAATAAAAAAGAACAATTCTGGAAGTATCACACTCCGTGACTTCAGCTTGTACTACAGGACAACAATAATCAAAACAGTATGGTATTGACAGAAAACAGACACACAGACCAATGGAATAGAGTTGAAAACCCAGAAATAAACCCACATAAATCTAGACAGATATTTTTTGACAAAGGAACTATGTACAATTTCAACCAAAAGTTCAAATAACAACTCATCATTTGTAATAGTGATAGTATTTTTAAAAATGAAGATATATTCTTTTATTTGCTTTTTAATATATCCATCTTTCCCTTTTCTCTGGAAAAAGAAATTTATGCAAATAATACACGCAAATAGTTAAAAGATCTATTAGCCCGGAAAGATTTGTAGGGAAAACCATAGGTCATTCTCTATTTTTTACTATTTCTCTAGTCCTAATGGTTTCCTCTCTATAGGTATTTTCACTTCCTATTATGATAAATGACAATTTATCACTACTTCCTCCCTCCCTCTCTCCTACTTTTAAAAAGAGATACCATTATTCCCATATCTTTCTTTGATCATTACTGTAGCTTCAAATAATATATTTAAGCTTCATACCCTGTTTTAACAAATATGACAGACCTTTCATTTTGTAAAATAAGGATATATGGAGTCTTTTCTCTTTATTCAGATTATCTCTTTTCCTCCACCTCCCAGCCTGTTAAATATATCCTTTGTTTTATATTTTCGAGGTTGCTAACATTCATACTCTGTTTTTCAACTGTCGTTAAATCTTACGTGTTTTGTCTATGGGTTGTTTCCAAATGTTGGAAACTAGTAAACGGCATTTGTGTTTTTCTTGTAGCACAAGGGTTTATAAAATTGAAATGACTAACCAACATAAAAAAAAAAAAAGGATCTTATTTTTCCTGCAAGACAAGGCAAATCTAGTTATCATTTTGGTACTGATCTGGGGAACCTGTGATGTAGAGATATAGATATATTCAGTATTTTAGAGGTTGTAGATTCAAAGATGTGGTCCTGTTGTAGTTAATAAAGTAGTGACTTGGAATTAGAATACCAGCTTCCTCTTATGTTACCTTGGAAAACTCACTTAACCTCTGTGAGCTTCTGTGAACTTTTCATCTGAAATGTGTTGCCTGCTTTCCAAGATTAAGTGAATGTTGTTAGCAAACAGTACAGGGCTGTATGCATGTATTATTGTTTGGTTTCTGGTGATACAAGAAAGAATGGGAAGCAGTCAAGTTTTGACTCATTTACTATGATTTGTGAACCATTTAATGTAAAGAGCTGCAACTTATAATAAAGCTAATTTTACGTTTTCCTATTATTTATATAATTTCTATTTTGCATAGCAAATAGTAAATAGCATAGTAAATAAGTGTTTTGGGTATCTCATGTTAATAAGTAAATTTTTTTAATTTTTAAATCAGTGAAACCATTTCTGGGATAATAAGTGTGAATTAGGATAGCCAAGTGCAAGAAGGGGAAAAATGAAGGGAGGAAGAGACCTGCAAAAGCCCCTGAATTTATAACTTGTCAAAGAAATCTAGGTACCTGGGATTGCACTTCTATGCTTATAAAAGTAGTTTAATCTGTGAAAAGTGTTTTAATTTGGACATAATTAATTTCAAGTGTTATTCTGCCCCTCACTAGTTATATGGTCTTAAGGAAATTATTCCATTTCTTTGAGCCTTTCATAATCAGTGAAATGGAAATAATCCCTGTCTGACAGTGTGTGAAAATTAAATGAGAAATTGAGTAAAGAGACCTGGTATTTTGAGTAAAGAGTGCTCAGTAAATATTGGTTCCCTTTGTCCTGCCATCAGTTTCTATTCTAAATTGCCCCAGATGTTAAAAAGCTGAAATAAGGTGGACTCTAGAAGCGTAGAACCAGCTTGATTTAAGAAAAAAACGGTCCACAAAGGAGTAGACTGACAGCCATTTATTTATGCCTTTCCCTTCTTAGTTTTCAAGAATTAGCTTTACTTGTATGCAAGGTAGCTGACTGATATGGTTTAACCTTTTTATGCCTCCTTTTGGGTCTTTTCTTCCCCAATAAGACAGCTATTCTCTACTAGTGTGGGAGTTCTGTGATATTTCGTAGCGCTACTGGAAGAACCATCTTTCTCCCCTGGGAGTTGTCTTCTTAAGCTTTGCCCAGCCATCAGCTTTTCAGGGCCTTCTTTTGAGAACCACTGAAATGTGATAGTTTTGCTGACTTATTAAGATTTTTCATGATTTGACTCTGTACTACATATCTAAATTTAATTCTCACCATTCTCCTGGTGCATTTTATGGAACCACTTCCAGTTTCTCCAATTTGATGGGTTCTAATTTACCTTACTATTTATGCATGTTCTCGCTTCATCATTATCTCCTATGTTACACCATAGATAACTCCCAAAGATAGTTGAAGTTTCCTCTGCTTTGTTGTAATAGCACTTTCTGTATACCTCTTTCAGCTCTTACCATCTTATAATTTTCTTCCTCAGAAATGGAATTCTAATACAATCAAATATCAAGAATCCGTAAAGTAGAATGCTTTTTAAAAATGAAGAAAGTTTAAAGAAATATATAGGTAGAGACAATTCATATTGTATCACTAATCCATTACTGTTATCAGTAATTGAATAATCTCAACAACTGTGAATGAAAAAATTCACCATAAAGTTAGATCCTTCAGTAAACTTTGCATAGATAATGAAACTAGAGTCCATTTGGCATTACAAGCCTCCATATTGTTTTCCCTATATTCAACAGCTTCCTTTTGTCATTGCCATTAATTGTGTGCTTACCTGGATTAGGAGATAAAGATAATTACATTGCCATTTGCTCTGGCCTCCCGAAATAGGGAGTTAAGAGATTATCACATTGTATTGCAATTATTTGCTTATATGTTTCTATTCAAACTAGATTGTGAACTCTGAAAACAAGGGCAGTCAGTGTTCTTATTTATGTTCATATCTCATAGTTCCTGGTATTTTTAGAGGTTTAACAAATTGTGGTCGAATGAATGCTTACTTGTTCACAAAATAAATAAGAGATACCAATGCTAGGTGTTTAACCAAACCAAATGCAGAAAGGTAATGATAGGAATAAAATATAAATTATCATGACTTAATGTGAGTATTTGTAGGCCTCTATCACAAGTCACTGAAGACGTAGATCTGATGTTTGGGTTAGCAGATAACTGAGAGGCAAAGTGAAAATAGAGTCATTTCATCAAAAAAAAAATAGAGCGCTAAATTAAGAAGTTAGATGAAAACTCATTTGTTCAATAAATATTTGCTAAGTGCCTATTATGTGTAAGACGTAGTGCTCACTCCTAAATTAAAGCAATGAAAAAGATGTACTTGGTTCCTAACCTCGTGAATAGAGGTTTTCTAGTAAATATTTAGAAAGCAGAGAGGGTTTCAGATTCAAGACTAAAAATGAGTATACACATATGTTCAGGTCTTCTTGATTCCAGTACTCTTTGGTAATAGCAATATAGAAGCACAAAAAGGAATAACAGGAAAACATTTCAATAAGTTTTGAAGGACAGAAAACAAGTGGGAGCTGAACTACCTTGTGGAAGACCTCCCAGGAATTCCAGGCAGGTACATACAGCACATGAAGGAAGTGACACATGGGCCTGAAAACGGATAAATTAAAGGGTCGTGACTGGGTCAGTTGTGATAGTTGTGCATCCAGGCCCGAGTGCAGAATGGCAGGAAGATTGCTATTCACCTTACGACAAAAACCTCAGGGCTTTTCTCTAACTAAATTGCCATGGACTGGTAATACTCCAGAGTAAAGCACTCTTTTTTTCCTTTTCCTTTTCTTGGTGGTAAAAAACACATAACATGAAATCTATCCTTTTAACAAATTTAAGTATACAGTACAGTGTTGCGAACCATATGCACATTGTTATACAGTAGTTCACTAGAACTTTTTCACCGTTCATGACTGAAACCCTATACCATTGAATAGCAACTCTTCATTCCCCCGCTCTCAGCCCCCAGCAACTATTTTACTTTCTGCATCCATGAGTTTAATTTCATTAATATGATAACTCTCATATAAGTAGAATCATGCAGTATTTGGCTTCTTTCACTTAGCATAAGTCCTCACGGTTCTTCCATGTTGTAGTGTATGACTGAATTTCATTCTTTTTTTCAAACTGAAAATATTCCCTTGTATACCTCATTTTCTTTATCCGTTCATCTATAAGAGACATTTAGGTTTTTTTCCACCTCTTGGCAACTGTGAGTAATGCTGCAATGAACATGGGAGTTCTTATATGTCTTTGAGACCCAGTTTTCAATTCTTTTGGATAAATACCCAGAAGTGAGATTGCTGGATCATATGGTAGTTCTATTTTTAGTTTTTTGAGGAACCTCCATACTGTTTTGCATAGCAGCTATACACCATTTTACATTCCCATCAACAATGTACATGGGTTCCATTTTCATGAAGAAAGAATCGTATGAGAGACAGGCCTTGCCTTCAAGAAGTTTCTGTTCCTTCCTCCTGAAATGCTATTTCTTTTCATTTTCATTTGACTAACTCTTCTTCATGGTATTTCATGTCAACTGCTATACTAGCAACAAAGCTTTTCCCAACTCCACAGACAAGATTCACCCTCAAACCAAAAAATGCCATAGCATTATTCTGTCCTTCTCTGTAGCTACTTAGTCCAGATGTAATTTACAGAATTAGATCAGGGCAGGGAAAGGGGGTTTTTTTTGTTTGGTTTGGTTTGGTCTGGTCTCATACTAAACTTAGAACAATGTGTGGCTCAGAGTAACTGTACAATAAATATTTAAAATTTTATTGTGAAATGTATCATACATTTTTTGAAGATCACATAAAACATTATTAAGTAAAGACCCAAATACCCAACCCTTCATTTAAGGACTAGAACATTACTAGTACTGTAAAAGGTCTCCTGTGTACCCCTCCTGACTTTTGTGTTCACTCTTGTGGTTTCTTTATAGTTTTGTCACCTATGACTGTATCCCAAGGAAATATCTCGTTGAGTTTGGAAAAATTGTAGCAAACAAAAATCCAGTTGTGTAAGAAAGCTGCAGTATCACTACTATTAAAAGACAGCTCCCAGAAGAAAAGCTGAACAGAGTGTCTGGGTTATTGTATGCTTCTGTATACTTGGGAGATTTTAAGACCCCCCCCCTTTGGGGAAGTTAGTGGACAGGGTCGAGAATGAATTGTTTGAAACTTAGAGGGCAGCACATTTAGGGCTTCTGGCAAGGTTGTAATGTGATGAAATATTGAATATCCAACATAGGCTGTTTTGCAGCTAAACTTACCTAAATTCAACTTTTTTTTTTCACCTCTTAGGAATAGGTCAAAGCAGAAAACTTCTGTAGGGTGAAGAGACTGCCCTCATCTGATCTAGGCAATAGAACAGAAACTTCATCAGTGTACTGTCAAAACAAATCTAGTACTGAAAAGAGTCTGGCCAAGCTTACGTATCTATCTGTTGAGGCAACCCAAGTCAACCTTTATCAGTCACCTTCCGTATCTAAGGCAGAGGATCCCTTAGGAATTTTGCTTCACCATCTTCCTAGTGCTTCCCTTTGCCTCTCTTCTGCATTGGATCTCTTATTTCCTCCTGTTTTTCCTCTTTCTTAATTTACTGTCTCATTTTGGTGGAGCCTATTCTCCAATATCTTTTGAGAAAAGTGGCATAGGAAATGTTTTGAGAAAAGTGGCATAGGAAATATTTTGAAATCTCTACTGTTTAAAAATGTCTTTATTCTACTTTTACTTGTTTGAAAGTTTACCTAAGTATAGAATTCTAGGTTGGAACTCTTTTTTTCCTTCAGAATTTTGAAAATATTGCTCCATTGTCTTTTGGTTTGCAGCATTGCTGTTGAGCCTTCCAAAGCCATTCTGATTGCTAATCCTTTATATGTGGCCCTTTTTCCCCCCTTTCAAAAATCTTGTACAATCTTCTCTTTGGTTCTGGAGTTCCGATGGCACATAGTGATATAATTCAGGTCTCTGAGTATTCATTGGGCCTCTTTAATCTGGAAACTTATGTCCTTTAGTCCTGGGAAGTTTTCTTATTTTGTTTGTGATTTTCTCCCATCTTTTTTCTCAATTCTTTTTGAAACTTCTGTTATTTAGGTGGTGGATCATCTTCACTAGTTTTCTTAATTTTTAGTTTTTTTCTTTCCATTTTTCCTTTTGTCTGTTTGCTCTATTTACTGAGATTTTTCTTCAACTTGAATCCCTTTTTATCTATTTCTCTCCCTATTTTCACCTCTCCCTCTTTCTCTGTTCTCTCTTCTCTCCTTCTCTCCCCCCTTTTATCTCTTTCTTCTTTTTCTTCTTTATTTTGGTCTCTAAATTGCATGTTAGAAACTTTCATCAGACTTCTGGTTGTCCTCAATTATCTATACTTGACTGAAAGGAGAGCTGATTGGAAATTTCTAAGAGCATACATGGGACTTGTATCTTTGATCTTCACATTAGGATGATGTCAGCGAGCCATTCGCTAAGGAATCTTTGAAGTCAGTACCTATAGAGCTTATCTATTACAACAGATCTACATAATAGATCTATTACAGATTTTTTGGGTTGGTCAGATTCCTCATGTCAAGAACTGTGAAGAACCTGAGATTTAACCCTACCTATTGTTGAAAAAATTCTCCATGTTTTCTCACATTTCTGTACATCTTGTGAGCAGAGACACTGAAAGATCTGTTCCAGGCTTTTAAAGGATGTTTCTACAGCAAACAGCTTTAGAAGATATAGATAGTGTATCTAGAGCAGAAGGTTGATTTGTTTACTGTTCAGTGTAACAAAGGTAAGGTCTCTCTCCAGTTTAAAGTTTAGACAGGTTTTCTTGTAACCCCTTATAAAAGACTGATGTTTTCTAAACTTAGAGTTACCCGACTGTGATAAAAACCCCCACTGTATGCATAGCATCCACCTGGGCCTGCCTCCATTGTCACTCCCATGGGACTTTGAGGAGTAAGGACGAGGGGCACTGATATAAACATGAAGCTCCTGCTGCTTGTTATGCTGTAAGTAATAAGGTCCTTTGTCTCTGACCTGGGAGTCTTACATCTTCTCCCAACATTCATGAAACTGATAGGCTAGCTTTTTAGATTGCATGTAGGGTAAAATCTTAGGCTCTTTATAGTTCTTGAGAAGCCTGCGAAGATTCATATCTATTTCCTTCCTGGAGAGTAAGAATCTAACTGCCAGCCTTCTAGTAACCCAGTAGAGGAAGAGCTCTGCGAGTCTCTGCGTTCAGTATTCAGTATGCCTATACTCATATACTCATGCTCTCAGTTTTGCCAGGTGACTTTCAGTTCAGAGGGCCTCTGTTTAATTCTCTCCGGGGAATAAACCTCTTGAACTCTAGTAGGGTGAAGGAGAGCAGCTACTAATGGCATGTAGTAGAGGAAGGTACATAGAAACCTGTTCTGATCTTTGCTAATAGGTTACCTTCTCAAGCATTGCCTGACTTTTCTGCTTAAAATTGTTACCTTTCTCACCCTCTATTCTCTCTTTATTTTTTTCCATAGCACTATCATCAGACATTCTGTATCATTTACGTATTATTTTTATTCTCTGTTGCCCCATGAGGTCAGAGATGTTTGGGTTTTTTTTCCTGCGTATCCCCAACACCTAAAAGTGCCTAGCATATAGTAGGTATTCAATAAGTATTTGTTGATTGGGTGAGTGAATGAATGACTAGGAAGAACATGAGTGAATGAATAACTAGGAGGAACTTGCACATCTTTTAACTGTTGCTCCTGGTTTGAGAATAAAAGAAAAGTTTATTATTTGTAAGTCATTGGTACATCTTTTTTAAAGCTTTAAGTATTGATGTTAATTAAGAGTATAGGTAACTTTCAGAGATAGTTAATGATTATCATTCCAAAGCAATTTAGAATGACTTATTTTGTACACAGTTTCTTATCCCATAGTAGCATCCCTCTTAGGTCATTCCTAACAGCAGTGTTCTTTCTTTATGTTTGAGCATTTCTAGCACTCTCACTCAATAAATATTGGATATACTTTGTTGGTAGAGCCAATGGGGTTTGCTGAAGAATTGCATGTGGAGCATAGAGGACAGAAAAATTAATAAAGATCACAGGGCTAGTAAGTGACAGAATTTAAACCCAGCTGGTCTGGCTCCAGAATCTATTCTTAACTACTATGCTATGCTTCTTCGATAAATGAAAAATAATAAAAATGACTAAAAAGAGGTTGCCTGTGAGTTAGGAGTAAAACCAGAAAAAATGTGATGTCCGGGAAGCCAAATTAAAGTGTTTCAAGAATAAGAGAATGTGTAACTGTGTGAGATGCTGATTATAATAAGCCAAGTAAGATGAGATCTGGGAACCCATTGCATTTATCGAAGAAGAAGTTATTAATGGTCTTGATAAGAGCAATTTCATGCGCCAAAGACCAGTTAAAGTGTGAATTAATTACTTGTTGTGCAGGAATTTACCCCCAAACTTAGTTTAAAACAACAAACATTATCTCACAGTATCTTTGGGTCTGGAATCCAGAAGTTGTTTAGCTGCTTACCTCTGGCGTAAGGTTTCGTAAGAGGCTACAGTCTATTACTTCTGCTGTATTCACATAAATCATACAATTACTTCTGCTGTATTTACACAGATCAACCCTGGGACTTTGTGGGAGGAATTATACAAGGATGTGAATACCAGGAGGTGAGAATCATTGGGGACCATCCTGGAGACTGGCTGTCACGAAACTGGCCAGAGAGAGAATGAGAGGAGATGAATTAGAGACATTAAATACCAAAGAATCTTTAGAGGAGTTTGCCAGAAAGGGGAGCAGACCAAATAGTGATTTTTGTTCAGGTGTATCTACAAATAGATAAGCATCAGTAAGAAACGAAGACGCTCCAGGCCCAGGAGTAGTAGGAATGGAGAAGAGGCGACAGCCCTGACTGCAGAGAGCTGCTCCAGCACCATCCTCAGGGAAGAGCAACAGAGAAACTCACTTTTTGAAGCAGCAGATTCAAAGTTCACATTATCTGGGTGCTTTAAAAAAAATCTGCTGTCCATTGAGGAAAATTTCTTTCCCTTCTCAGCAGTTCTCTGAAATGCACAATTGAGTTTCTGATCTACTTGGTTTCACACCATAGATAGACATAGATATGAAATATAGATATGTAATAGATATAGATATGTAAGATATATCTTAAGATATATATACATATATCTTAAACTTACAGTAAAGTTGTTTAAGTGTAAGACAGAGAACTTTTTTCCTGAATCATGTAAGAAGAACCATTTAAGGGTAATTTGCTGACATAATTCTCCATCATCCCCATATATTTCAGAATGTATTTTCTCCAAATAAGAATATTCTCCTACATAACCCCAATAAAATCATCAAAATCAATAAATTAACTGGTACATTACCACCGTCTTATCCTCAGACACGTTCAGGTTTTGCTAGTCATCCCAATAAAGTCCATCGTGGCAAAATGATCCAGTATGGAATCATGCATTGTGATTAGTTATGTCTCTTTCATCTCCTTTATTCTGAAACAGTTCCTCAGTCTGTCATTGACTTTCATGACCCTGACACTTTTGAAGACTATAATCCTGTTAATTTGTTGACTGTCCTTCAATTTGCATTGGTCGGAAATATCCTCATGCTTAGATTCAGGTTATGTACCTTTGTCAGGAATGTCTCAGAAGGTGATGCTATGTTCTTATTATATTCTATTAGGTGGCACATGGTTTCTACATGTCCCATGACTGATGATGTTAATTTGGATCATTTGATTCAGCCAGACTTCACTGTAAAGTTACTCTTTTTCCCTTTTAATTAATAAGTATCCTATTCGTTGTCAAACTACTGATTTGTTCATTTATTTATATCACTGTGGATTTATGGATTTCTACATTATTTAATGGATGTTAATCCATTACTAGCATAATTTATTTTGATGCTGAGTTCATCCCAGATATGAGCAAGGGTCGCCTCTTCAAGCTAGCTTTTATGTGCTTTTGATGTGTCCCCTCATTCTTTTAGCACTTCCTTCCTTTCTGGTATGAAAGATGGCCCAGACTTTTCTTGTCCTATCTGTGCCCCAGCTCCAGAGTCACCCATTTCTCTCCAAAGACTTGGTTCCTTTTAGGGGAGAATAGTATTCAAAACCAGTATTTGGGACTATGCTGCTCCTAAGCCCTTTGAATGGACAGAGCTAGTGAATAAATGTACGTACACACATATATCTTTACACATGCGTATACAAAGTTAGCATCTGTCTTTACCTAAATATATAGTGAAAACCATGAGTTCACATCAGTATCTAATTTTAACCTAGTACAATTGGCTTCATTCTATGTTAGTACCTCCTTTCTGTATGTGTACATTCTTTCTCAGATAATAAGAAACCTGACTCTCATTATCTTTAATGTATTTTCTTATTTGATCAATTCCTTATATGTGCCAGTCTCCTGTCACTGCACCCTCTCCCTCATGGGCTCCTTGGGCTTCAGCACGTCATGCCAGGTCACTCCCTCCTCACCGCACTTAGACTTGCTGAGTCTTGTGCCAGGAGTTCTTCTGAAAGGAGGTTCTCTTCACCTTGCTTTGGCTCCATTAAAATGTATCAGGCTGCCCCTGCCCACACTTGCCCTCTTTCCCATATGGAAGTTTTAGTCATTTCTTTTGGATTCCAACATGGTGCATAAGGCTGCCCCTCTGTGAGGACACTCTCCTCTTGTAGTTTGGGCTCCAAACCCCCAGCCTCAGGTACTTTCCCATGCAGTCCCCCTACTCACCCTGCTCAGGTTCTGATACTTCACTCCAGGCTGCCTTCCTCACCAGGCACAGACTCAGCCATCAGACCATCACCCCACGTGGACAGACCACCCTCTTACTGCAGTTGGACTCTGATGTCCCACTCTAGGTGTCTGCCCTACAGAGATGGCCCCCTTGCTTTGTCTCTAGCTTAAACATCTCCAGTTTCTTTTAGTTTTTTATATCATGTTGTTTCTGGACGATAGAGTAATAAAGCAGCAGGTGGGCTGTTGGAAAGACCTAACACCAACAACCTGGCAGAGCACATTTTACAAGTTAAGGACATGGTCTTCCATTAGACTGCTTTCACTTCAGACACCAGCTGCCAGTTCAGTGGTCCACAAACTACCCTTCCTGCTGACCAGCTGGCTGCATATTTGGGGTTCCTGTTACCCCCTCTTGTTTGATAATTCACTACAACAGCTCACAGAACTCAGGAAAGCACTCTACTTATCTTACAGTTTTATTATAGCAAAAGCCAGCCTAAAATCAGAGCCAGCCTAAAGAAGAAATGCATAGAGCAAGGTCTAGAGGGTCACAGATTTGTGAAACTTTTGTTGTTCTTTCCCTATGGAGTCAGGATGCATTGCTCTCCCAGAAAATTGATATTGACAACATAGAGAATATTGAAAATCAGGGCAGCTCACACAAGCTTCATTGTCCAGAGTTTTTATTGGTGTGTTGTTACACAGCCATGCTTGACTGAATCATCACCCATGTGGCTCAATCTCTAGCCGCCTTCTGTTCCCTGGAGGTTGGGCTTATATCATGTGGCTCAAAGCCTCAACTCTGCTCACATGGTTGGTGTTACTGGAGTGGTCGCTCCCATCCTGAGTCATCTCCTCAGCATAAACTATCTAGGGGCCTACCTTGATTCACCTCACTAACTTAAGCTGTCAGGGCCCACTATGAATAACAGAGACAGGCCTGTCACTGGGAAATTCCAAGGATTCAGAGGCCAGGTCCCAGTAATCTGGCACAAAACCCAGCTAGATTCTATATTCATAGGATTTAGAGGTTATTTCCTAGCAACAAGGACAAAGGTCAACCAAATTCTTTACTATGCAAACTGGAAAACTAAATTGCTTTCTTCTGTGGTATACATATCAATTTTTTTACTCTTTAAAATATCCACCTGGAGATTTCCTTATTTACTTTCTCAGATTATAAACTGTATAACAATTTAATAATGGTTACAATGTTCTTACCTATTAATTTATCATAGAAATGAATAAATTTTCAGAAATGTTCTAATACTGCTGTATAAAATGATAATACATTGAAGTAATATAATAAAACTTATAGTGTTTTAAAGTAAAAGTTTTAATTTACTTGTATTATATTTTGCCCTTTACTCGTCAGTTATATATCTTATTTGTTTTAGGTATGACTTTAGCCTTTCCAGCTTCAGTTCATGATTCTCTGATTTGCAGTAAAACATTTCAAATTCTATATAAAAATGAGGAGGTTGTTTTAAACGATGTTATGATCTTCAAAGTTAAAATGTTGTTGGATGAAAAAAAGGTAAACATCTCTTCATATACATTTAGATAAATATTTTAATAAAGCCTCAATATTCTATAGATATTCAAAAAGTATTGTACTTTCTCTTTAGATTGAAGAAACCCTTGAGGAAATGAGTTTTCTCTTATCCTTGGATCTACACTTCACAGACGGAGATTATTCGTAAGTAGGCTAATCAATTAAAAACCCTTATTTACTCATGACTATTATCTGTTAATATTAGATTCCTCATTTTCTTCTTAGAATCCAGCCTGTCCCCTTCTTTATTTTTTAGCTACTTCTATTTGCGGAGGGAGTGTCATGAGAATGGTTAAGCCTGCTCTTTTGTGCCCATGCTGATTCCATGAGCTCCAGGTAGCAAAATGAGACAAGTTGAAGAAATATGAATCAATCTCCTAGACTCTAGAAATTACACTGTTGATATAATAGCACAGCCATGACACATTTAAATATAACTGAACTCTCTTCTACTTTACCACGGGCTACATTTTAGTGGCATAAGTGATGCCTTCTTTAGGTGGGATTTTTTTTTTTTTTATATTGAGCGAGTTATCAAGACTGATGTCTCCTACACTTATCAGTTGTTTCTAGTTCATTAATTTCTAGAACACTTGAGAAACTTACTCATATATCTGGACATGCAGTCATTTTTTTTTAGGGACAAACTGTGCTTGTATTCATTTAAGACAAGAATCAGATCCATTTAACAATTTTATTTTTAAAGGGTTTTTTGTTGTTGTTTTTATTCACATGTATACTTCTAGAAAATTATATATAAATTAAGATTACATGTCTTAATTAAATTAAGGCTACATGTCTTAATAAATGATTAAGCAGTCACATTACTGCAAGTTCTACTTGTGATGTCCTCTTTGCTATTATAAAGGAATAAGAATTTTTTTACCTGGAAGCTACTGCTCCTCTGTAATACTGTTCATTATACAGGCTTCCTTAAGGGATTCTGTTTTAAACCATGTCAGAATTCTGTAGGTGAAGTAAGCTGAAATGAGTAGTTTATTAGCAGTAGATAGTTATAATGTGTGTATGTATGGGTTAAAGTATATATTCCAGGGGTGTGAAAAAAATGTATACAAGTGGACACTTTGGTCAACGTTGCTCAAGCAGTAGTTCGCCGTAATCAGAAGTGTCTGGACGCTGATGGCAACTACATTGAGCACCTCTTGTAATTGCAGAAGTCAAACGTGACTTATATTCATCTTTTGTTATCAGTATACATTATTACAATTTTAATACACTTTTCCTTTCTTAAAAGGTGTATACATTTTTTTGGCACTGTGTTTGTGTGTGTGTAATGGATATAATTTTATGGATATAATGTTCATGGAATTGTGTCAAATATTTTGTATGTGTAAATCTGATGATAGACTAAATATAATAAAATATCTACCAATGGTTTGCTTAGTTTTAAGAAGCATTTAATAACAAAATTTTGTACAGTAAAACTGTTTTTAAATATCTTTTAGAATTTATTTTAATCAGATTTCACACATATACTGCAACAGTACAATAAACAGTATTTCCTATGGGGGGAAAATTTAGTATAAGATGAGATTAGGTATCAAAAAGGACTCATTTTATAGGGACATTAGTGAAAAAACTAATCTATCAGTCCATACCTTGGACTGATAGAAATCTATAGGTAGGATCTTATTAGATTTCATATAGCTGTCTAATGCAAATGTGGTACTTTAATAATTATTCTTATCAGTTTTTTTAAAAGTAATTAAATAACTAAATGTTTGAATAGTTTAAACTACTATCTGAAAATATTGGCCTTTACTTAATAGTCGATACTTAATGCAAATATGTTGCTTTTTATAGGGCAGATGATTTGAACGCCTTACAACTGATAAGTAGCCGGACACTGAAGCTGCACTTTAGCCTCCATAGAGGCCTTCATCATCACGTTAATGTTATGTTTGATTATTTCCACCTTTCTGTTGTGTCTGTTACAGTCCATGCATCTTTGGTTGCATTACACCAGCCACTAATAAGGTAAATTTAACCAGTACTCTGGTCCTTAGTAATGTAGTCTTATTTGTATAGTGAAAACACATACTTTGATAAAGATAACTAAGGAATTTCTAAATTCATAATTATTTAATGAATACTTTCATTTTATACTAAAATATTAAATTAATAAATTTTAAGAGCATGAGAACATTAGACTGATAACTTTTTTATTACAGAAGAATGGAGCAATTGTTGTTAAATAAACTGACCCAGAAAAAGACTGCAATCTGGAAATAACCGCAGCTTTGTTTAGTCTGTACCTGGGTTTTAGTGAAATGGTATACTGTAATTATTCATCCAATGGAAAAGTATGTTCATTTTTTATTAGTTTTTGGTTGTTCTCTTCTCTGGAGGGACTAATTTTATCTTCTTAAATCTATACTATACAGTAATTCTTGTTTTCTAAGTCACTAACCAAATTATTGGGTCTTTACTAAACCTTTTAAAATTATATCGTGCATTTTAGCTTAAAAGTGCATAAAATTGTGCATCATAATAAATGCATTAGGATAATGAGTTTTGCCCACTTTCACGTGGAGACTGATTGTTTTTCATTAACGTTACAATACAATTTAGGCTTTTCAGTTTTTACAATAAAACATCATCCTTGTGTAGAATGGGCAACACATGGACACTTTAAAATCAATAACTTGTATGAAAAGACTCTAAATTGATTTGATTTCTGAACTGTCTACTGTATAATTTCTGACAGAAATCTGATTCCAACAACTGATATTAGGGGTGATGCTTAAGAGTTATAGTGTTTAACTAATTTGTCAGAAAACTAAATAGGTAATTTTGTAGAATTACCCTCAATTTATAGAAGACCAACACAATTTACCATATTGTCCACAAGTAAGAGCTTTCTGTGGCATATCTTTACATTGTTTTAAAAACTATAAGTGAGGACCTTTTTCATTGTGTTGTCCGGTGATCTCTTTTAGAGCACAGGGCTAAGAAGAAATCTGTTTGATGACTTGCTTTGCCTTCCTTATTCTCTAGTAAGATCTAGTTATCTAGTAAGTAGTTGTTTTGCCATCTTTGTCTTACCTCTTAGACCTTTGAGAGCTTGTGCTCAGCTGTATAACTTCTGTAAATAGGCAAGTGTTTCTGTTATTATATATAATTTTATCATAAACTTCAAAAATATTTTAGATGTTGATTCAATTAATATGTAATAACATGATCACTGAATGAAACTTCTCTGAAAAGAAAGTGTTGTTTTTTTTTTAATATAACTTTCAAATAAGCAGTGTACAGTATTTTATATGAATTACATGTTAGGTTTTATTGCTAAAAATTTGTTTATAAAATACATTCTCTTGCAGTGTTGTGAATCTCTTATTTTTGTAATTTCAATAAGAATCCCTAACTAAACTATTTCAACCATTTTGCTTTATAACACTGGCTTAGTTTCTCTTGTGAAAAATGTACAATTTATAGAGGTTAGCTCAGGTTATTAATGTTGCTTTTTTCAGGCCCTAAATAAATAGAGTAGTGATATTCACATCACTAATCCTAGTGAGTTAAATGTGTGCTTCCTCTTACAATGCAGCACTTTTTGCCACAGACTAGTAGGAGAAAGGGACAGCTCATCTTCTAGAGACTGTTTGCTGGAAGGAGAAGACATTTTTGGCTCAGAATCAGAAGCCAAGAGGATAAACTGTTGGCTCTGGTTAGTGACTGGAAAAGAAAATGAGGTGCTTGCAACAGCTGAGGTTCTGTTCTTTACCTACCTGCCACGGGCCCTGATACCCCCCTCTTGCTGCTAGGACTTTGCCCTGAAAGAAGCAACAGCTTTCCCTGCCTTTCTTTGCTTAGAAATGAGAGGTTGGAGAAGGGAAGCAAGGAAAGGGTAAAGGAAAGCTTTTTGCTGGTGGCATGCTGGTAGAGGGGTCATGTTACAGGTAACATTCCTCACTGTTTATGCTTCGATAAGTTTTTCCTGAAGTTTTATTATAGGTAGATTTTTTTATCCTCTGAACAAAATGAAAAAAAAAAATTAAATTTATAATATTATCTTTTTAAATGTTATTTTTATTTAAAATAATTTCTATGATCAACCATAGACATTAAATCAGTTCTATAAAGTGAGTGGGGTTAGGATTTCTTTCTTTGCTTGTTTTTTACATAATCTGTTTTCTCATATTTGAATTCTTTTAAGAGCAACTTTTATGATTTAATTCTGAAAAACACATCGTAGCAAATGGAATTTACCATTGACTTGCAGCTCCCTTTCCTGGGGTATAGATATTTTATTTTTGCAAAGCAAATTGATTTTGCAAATGAAGGCTACTCTCTGCTTATGGCAAAATTGATTTACTTTCTTGTCTTTTTCCTTTTGCCAAACTGCCAAACAGTCCAAATGTTTTGGCCTACTTATAATTAACTAGTACTTTATAAAATAAAATTGTGTATGATTTTTAAACTTTCAGACAGAATAGCCTTCTTATTCTATAGAATTTACGGTTTATTAAATGCAATGCTAATGCTAACAACACGAGTTCAAATAATACGTGAGAGAGATGGTAGTACCTTGAAGCACTCACAAAGGTTATCTTAGTAGGGTTCATAGCCAGCCTTTTAGTGAAAAGAAAGGAATGTCTTGTTTTTGAGAAATAGAGGTAGCAAGTAAATTTAGTAATTTTTCTTTTCTACATTTATTTGGGAGCTGCTTATTTCTGTAAGTAGCATCCATGTATGAATATTAACTTGATAAAGTTGATAACCAGTTCTGACAGATTAGTATTTCCAAATTAAACTTGACTCTCATTGGAGCATTTGATATCTTGCTCCCCTGCATATGTCATCAGTTTGATGCAAATAAATTCTTACAAAAATTCTCAAAAAAAAGAAAAAAGCTCGGACACTTATTTGTCAATTAGCTACTCTGGATTCCTGTTTTATCTTTATAATCCTTTGAAACTCCCTGAAACCCAATTATAGAGAAGTAATCTCAAGCATATAGTCTTAGTTTTTTAATATTCATTGTGTTGTTGCATAATAATTCAAATTATTAAAGGAAAAATTACTTTAAGAATGCTTTAGAAATCATAACCTTGCAAAAACCCTTGCTCTTTATTCTATTCCACTAAGATTTTCTTTTGGAAACATGTATCATGCAAAAAGACCATGTGACAATAATAACGTAATACTATTCCTCCAGCTTTCCTCGCCCTGTGAAGACTACTTGGTTAAACAGAAATGCACCAGCACAAAACAGAGATTCTGTGATTCCTACTCTTGAAAGTGTGGTCTTTGGTATTAACTACACAAAACAGTTATCACCAGACGTAAGAACTAATATTTTTATAAATCCTTTCTTCCCTCTTTCTTCAAATGAAATGTTATTTTTTTTAATTGTTTTATCTGTGAGTGTGATGTTCTTTTTATTAATGTTTTGAGCTCAACATCTTACAGATCTAATTAAATATGATCTGAACAAATTGGATGTTTCCAGTTGTTTATTATGAAAACTTAACTTGATATTTCAAGATTTTACCAAATTTAATGGCTAGAGATCTTTGACTATGAGTGCCTTTTTCAACTTGTTATTCGCATCCCTTGCTCCCTTAACTTAACTGGTAGAATCATTCCAAAGGAGCCTGCCTGTAAAGAACAATGCCAGAGTTGAGACTCAACTTGTAATAGTACAAGTATAGCCATTATGCCCATAAAAGGAGAGGGAACTTATACTGTAAAAGCAGAGTGTCTGTCTCTCAGTCCAAATGTAATATGAATCTCAAATTTTGAAAACTCAAAATTTAATCTCCTTGTTTTAAAATTCCACTGTAACTGAAATTACTAGAGTTGCATTTAATCTGTTTCAATTATTTGTATGAACAAGAGCAACTCTTAAAATATTGCAATATTTCATACATGGTTTCTGATAATGGTAATTAGTAAATTCTGAGGGTTTTTTTCCTGTATTTCTCTAAGTTTCAAGTGTAATATTTAAAAATTTTTGGTTACTAACATTGTGTATCCCAAATCCATTCTTTGTTTAGGGTTGCAGCTTCATTATTGCAGACTCCTTCCTACATCACGCCTACCATTTTCATTATACACTTTGTGCCACTTTGCTGCTAGCCTTCAAGGGATTGCACAGCTACTTCATTACGGTAACAGAAGAGATTCCCTCTTGTCAAAAACTAGAACTGGGTATGTTCAAAGTAGCCAGACTTATCCTATAGTTCAAGTCATTCTCTTCATTTTCACATTGCTAGTTATCAGCTTTGCCATAGTTTTTCTATGCTAAATCTATAATTGTTTATGTGCTTCACTTTTACTTCTCTGTCAATTCCATCTTTTTCAACCCTTGATAATTACTTTCTGCAATTAAAATTTTTTATGATATTGAGAAACAACTTCTTGATGCTAAGTTTGAAATGAGTCTTTTAATAAGTTTTTTTAAAAGTGTATGTGTATATACAACTCTTCAAATGTAATCAGAAAGCATACTGGAAAGAAAATGTAATTATCTACAGAATCATGGCAAGATAAATTAAATCCATACTTTCAAATATTTAACAATCTAAGCAGAGTGTAGATGCTTGGGGCATTTTTATATATAGTTGGTTTTAAGTGAGCTCAGATCTTACTTCTTTTATTTGCTTTCATAGAATAACAACATTACTCAGCTTTAACATTCTGAAAATAATTTAAATCATTAAAAAATTATTCTTCAGTTTTTGTCCAACAGGAATCTCTGCATATATATTTAATAGATAATAAAATATCATATTGCCTTGATTGTGTACACCATTTATAGTTTGTAAGATGCTTTTACATATATAATTTCACAAAATATAAATTATTAGGATTAGTAAAAATACATTTTTATTTAGACTTTTAATGATAGTTTTTCATAAACTTTTATTTTTAAAATATCAGCTAATAGCTCACTATAAAAGCACATTTTAATGATCTCTTCAGAATAAATTTTTTATTATTATACTTGAGTAAATCGAGAATTACTTTGTAAATTTCACTTAAATTATTCAGTGGTTTTTGTTTATCTCTTTGCTCCTCAGAGATCACAGTCTTTTAACAATATTGATGCACTCAAAATAGTCACTGTTATTGAAAGTAATTCTTGGGTTTGAGGTTAATTAGCGTATGTTTATAAATGCCTGTTTTGGGATCAAAAGAATTATAAAACTGTGCCTCACTTACATTATGCTGTGAGTAAGTGCGGGATATTGTGCAACCGCCTATCAGCAGCTATGCTAGGGGACTTGATTAATGCCATCATTCAGCCAGTTCAGTGCACACGTGTTGACTTGACTGGAAACAGGTATCACATGACTGTTTAGAATGCTTGATGCAAAAATCCCAATATATATACAGATACATAGACATAGGAAAATATGTTCTTTTTTGCTCAAGTATTCTTCTTCAAGACAAAAATGATAGTGTGGAAATCTTTTGATTACTATTCTCTGAAATATTTTTTTCGTTGCAATTTCATGTACTTCAAATCCTTCTATTTCCCTTAGGAAAATCCTTTCCAAGACTACTGCCTCAAATTTAAACGTTTTAAAAATGTTCTTTTTTGAAAACAAAAGAATTTTTTGTAAAATAAAACTAATTTAGGTTATCACTTATCTTCGCTTAATGGAAAAATTATGCTCCATGTATTTTTTAATTGGGTTCCTTCAAACTCACACACATGTTCTTAGGAGAATTATATTACAAATCCTGTTTAATTTAGATTTAATGACCAAGCCACAAAACTATTTAACCACAATGTTAATGAAGAACAATGCAAGTAGTGTTATTAAAAGTAGTAATGTTAAACTTAGAAACCACGTGTAATGGTATTTCTACAAGAAAATTTGTTAATAGTTTCATTGTTGAATGCTGTAGTAGAATTCATGGAGGTATTATCTTGTAGCACCTAAGAGTGCATGTTTGGAGCCATTTCTGTCATTTACTAGAGACAGACTGTATATACAAAGCAGATTCTGTTCAAAAAATCCGGGGAGACTGAAGGGAACCAGATATGGTGCATGAGTCAGGCAGGAAAGATGAGGACATCTGAAAGGCAGAAAGTGTAAAGGAGCTCTAGGAGTAAGACTTCTTTTTTCTTTCTTTTTCAGTTACAATTGACATTAAATATTGTTTTCTGTTAGTTTCAGGTGTACAGCATAGTGGTTAGACATTTATATAACTTACAAAGTGATTTGCCCCCCCAGTCCCGATTAGTACCCACCTGGCACTATGCAGAGTTATTACCATATTATTGACTATTTTTCCTATGCTGTACTTTACATCCCCATGACAATTTTTTAACTACCCATTTGTACTTTTTAATCCCTTCACCTTTTCACCCAGTCTCCCAACCCCCTCCCATCTGGCAACCATCAGTTTGTTCTTTGTATCTAGGAGTAAGACTTCTTAAATGGTATAATTCTCTTGGGCTTTTTATGAGCACCTGATTTGTCAGGTACTGAGCTAGGTGCTGAGGAAAGAATAGGGTCTCTGTCTTTAAAGAGCTTTGACTTCTCTCCTTCCCTTAATAAGTAATCTGTTCAGTGTTGGGGTGGATGAGAGAAACTCACCCAGCAAGATGGGGCTTCTTGTGGATTTGCTGCAGAGTCATTTATGAGATGGGCCTACAAATGCCTGTATAAGGACGATGTCTATCAACATATAATTTTCAAATAGATTTATATTTGCAAATGAAAAAATGAACGAACCACATTTTGACTTAAAAAATGTTTCTTTCTAAAGGGGAGTAATGTTTAACGAAAACAAGCATCTCTTTTCAGAGGCAAAGATTTATTTCATACAGCTTAAACAGTATTAGCACTTTTTTGCTACTTTATTAATCTAACTTAACCATGATGATTCATATATTTATAATATTTTTAATTTTCTCTCAGGTAAGGATTGCTTTTTTTCATATATATTACTTTGGGCTTATAGATGTAATATATAAAATATCATAATTACAACAGCCCTTATTTTTAATTTCAGGAGTCAGTTACTAAATGAATGTCAACTTTATTCCAAATTATTTGCTTAACATATTTAATCAGAAAATAAAATTCTAAAGCAAACCTAGACTTCAATTTTAATAAGTAAAGAGCAATAGAATAAAATTAATGGTACCTTGCACATAGATAGTACCCCGAAGATAATATAATATAATATCATATAAGACTTGGTCTTTTATTATAGTAAAATAAGACCGGGTCTTATATTAATTTTTGCTCCAAAAGACGCATTAGAGCTAATTGTGCCGCTAGGTCTTATCTTCGGGGAAACAGTATTTACTCAAATATATCTGTCAAGTGTATGAATACAACAGCACAGTACAGTTTTTGTTGTTACTTGAAAAGTATGTAGGTATCAACACAGAGCTTATAGCAGTTTCTGCTTATAGAAGTTTTAAAGTCAAGATTCATCTTCAGTAAATATTTATTGGTAATACTTTTGCGCTATTCTTAAACTTTTCATTACTATTTGTATTTTCTATTTGTTCTTGAATGCATTTTCTAGGAGAACCTTTAAAAATGCTACTAGCTATTCAAAATAAAACTACTGCATATTCTGAACTATTAACATTGTTTATTTTTATCCTAGCAAAATTAAATTGTATAGACACTAGACAATATTTCCATAAAACACTTGAGTAAACATCATTATATTCTTCAGTTTTAATAAGTAAACTTAAAGTAGTTTTTGATTAGAGGGTGTATTATATTTCCTTCTATTTAGCATGTTTCTTGACTTTTCAAATAAGTATATATTTAAAAGTTTTGAACTCCACTGTGCTTTGAAAAATACCTCTAAACTCTAGTCCCTTTTTAAAAATAATGCCTTGAATTCCTTTATGCTTTTGCCTTTTTCTTTTCTCCTAGATGAATGATGTACATTTTTTTTTTTTTCCGATATATTGTTAAATACTGGTTTGTTGCAAGGAGCTCTTACTGAAAATGGGAGTCACAAGTTTTGGAATCTAGGATTTGGCAAGTGTTTTAACCTTTATGGGCCCTAGTATCTACACTTGTAAAAGCAGGGGTTTGACTTCACTGATCTCTGAGATCCCTGCCAACTCTAAAATTTTGAGCCTAAGAAATTAAAACATAAAATATGGATTATGAGATGTTGAGTGGTGCATACATTTAAATAGAAAAGAGAACAAAGTAATATAAACTTGAATGTACATCATTTGTAATTCTAATAAGCTAATTAACTAACTGAAAAATTCCGCTTTAGTGTTCTAATCTAATTCCACTATCAAATCAATGCTAATTCTATTAATAACAACTTGGAAAATTCTACTAAATTTTGTTGTAAAAGGAGTTTAGTAACTAGTGCTGTGTGCAATCCTTATAACTAGCCAAGGCCAACATGCAGGTCCTTTATGAGCGTCTTCTCAGAAGAAAACAGCCACGAACCCAGAAAGACACCAGTCTAGGTACGTTTACAAATAGGTTAAGTAAATAATCCCTTTTAATTAGTATGAAATTTTGCTGTAAATTAGTGTCAAATTTCATCAATATGTATTTGTGAATATAGTATGTTTCTACCACCTCTATTTAAAAACTTACTTTTAGAATCAATTTGGTTTGTAGATAAACTTTGGTTAATATTTTAATTAATTTGTAATACTGCAGTTTTTTTTAAAAAACTAGAAATAGTAAATGCAAAGATTTATTTGGCTTTTTTCATATTCTTTTAAGAGTTCCTGCAAAAAGCAATTTTTGGAAACTGTGATTATTGCCAAAATTTGTTGGTTTAATGATACTGCCTTAAATTTATTCAAAGTCAGTTTATCTTTGGGTAGGGCTAATGATAATGAAATGTGGTTTAAAAACTGAAGCTGGTTTCATGCATTACAGAAATAAAGAATAGAAATATCTTTAGTATCTGGTTTTGTTTTTTGTGTCAATATTTTTATTGATCTAAATTTAAAAATCAAAATAGTATCACATTACCACTATCCAGATACGTTAGATATTTTAAAGGAAACATTTTAATCTCATTATTTTATTGATATATTTCACTGTATGTTTTAATTTTTGTTCTTGAATAGCAATGGAACTTAATGTACTGTCTTTCTATAAGTATATTGAGTTTTTACTTTATATTGAATTAGACCATCACAGTTACATTTTCAAAGAGTTATGAAAAGCTATGGAAATAAAAAAATAAAATAAAATCCCAATGTTTCTTAGTTTTCAGGAGTATGAACAAAAGGAAATTAAGGAGACAAAATCTTTCTCAAGATTTCTCAGATTAAAACTAGCTCAGAAATACTTAAGTTGTGTCAGTTTTCACTAAAACTTAAGAAAGAAACTGATTTTCTTATCAGGAAGAAAAAGGAAATGTTGAAGATTTACTATGGTCGTTATTTTGGAATATAATTTTATATATAGTCTCATGTAAAGTAACAGTAAAATTGAAGAATTCATAGTATGATATTTCGGTCATTTTTGACATGCGTTAGTGTTCTTTTTAGCAATAAAACATACTCACTTAAGCTATGGTATTGTCAGCCTATCAATTTACATCTGAGCATTCTAAACAATTTTACAGAATGCTGCTTATATAATAAGGCCTAGATAAAAAGGGCCCAGTTTTTGATTGGTAAGAAAAGACTTGATTCAAAACTGAAGCATAATGAAGTTAATTAAATAATACTTTTATTGAGATATCTTTTATTCTTAGTAGCTACCATTGTATTGGAATTTTCTGAGCTATGTTATAAATATCTGCTGAATGAGTGAACAGATGAATGGATGAATGGATTTAGAAAATAAATTTAAGATACATTTACCCTTTGACCTAGCAACCCCACTTTTGTTAACCTATATCATAGAAATAAGAGTGCTAGTATGTAAAGATACTTGTACAAATATATTTATTGCAGTATTGTTTTTAGTGGCAAAACACTGATAAAAAAGATAAATGCCTGTCATTTGGCAAAGAGTAGAATATGGAAGATATTATGAGGCATTCACGCCAAGGAATATTATGCAGCCATTTAACAAAATGTTTTAAGGCTATATACCAAATTTCCATGGAATACTGCTGAGAGAAAAAAGTAAATTGCAGAAAGTGTGTAAAATACAATCCTTTTTTTGTAAAACAATGACTATAAAACTCATATATGTATAACGTATGTATATTTGAAAAATAAGGAAGGATATGTTCTAGGCTGTAACCTTGGATTACCAGTAGGAGCTAAAGAAAGAATTTATGTAAGATAATGTTCACATTTATACATTTCTATAAAATTGTATAGATATACTTATATGTTAGTTTAAAAGGAAAAATTAATTAAAATAGAATTTTAAATTCAGGTAAAACTTCTAAATAATTTTACATCATTGCAACTCAAAGATTTTGAAGTTAAGTTTTGCTTTTAAACATTCTTTAAGATGTTGTTTACATTGAAGTAACTCTCACTAGCCCTAATGAAATGTACCAGTTTATGCTCTTAGGATCTTGTATGTAAAGATTAGAAAAATGTATCAAAGCTCAGAACTTTAAAGTATATTTTCATTTTTTAAAAATTCATAGGTAGGATATTTAGCTAGTAACTTTACTGATTTTCTTTTATTATAGGAAAAGAGCGTGGGTAATGTGAAAACACGTATTGGCATATGAAAGTTATGATTTTAATACAGGGTCTACTGCTGATATTTTTAATTTTGGTAAACTGAATATTTGAAGCCACTGACTTATTGGACATGAAATTATTTGTGAAACCTTAGCAGATTTCTTTAGTTATCAATGTGTTGACTGATTTGTGGTCTATTTCTTGGTACATAGTAATATCTAAATACAATTTTATTTGTATGTTTTGTGAATTACAAAATATATGTGTCCTAGTGGTTTTAGTTACCAATAGAGTATCTGTTATTCTCATATTTGGTTGTATTTACCACATAATTGTAACTGCTTATTTTATCAAATTTAAATATTTATTATTCTTTTTATCAAGTAGTAAACATTCAGTCTACCTTATGAGATAGTGAGCTGAATGAGTTAATATAGGGCTGTCACAGAATGTATTCTTGCCCTTGTGTGAGAATGTTCAATGAAATGCCCTTTCAGCAACAAGAGAGTGATCACAACTATGCTGTTACAGTTCTTTTAGAAGAACTCATTTTGGTTTAATTTCTAATTAAAAATTAAGTATATCTAAACATGATTATTTCAGACCTTAGGGAAATTCCTTCCCTGAAAAAATAGCCAATCTTTCAATTCTGTGGGTTTCTATATCCCCTTATAAATATTACCATTTTAATTGTAAATTAATCTGTACATCCCTTGATAGGTGGTGGTAGCATACATTAGATAAATCAGAATTGTATAGAAAAATCTTTCCTTAGTATTAGACTATCTTATATATAACTGAACATTAAACTAAATTAGAAACTTTTTATTCAAAAGGATTTTGTCATTCATTTTCATTATATATCCTGTATTCCAGGTATGTTTTAAATATGTTTTGTTTATAAAAATTCATTTGATTTAAATTTTTTAGGAATAACTTTTGTTAAAAGGCGTGTACACGTGTAACACAAAATACTAAGCTTTACTAGAATTTACAATATATGAAATGCAATAAAACCTAATTATATGTTTTGTCCTTTCTGTGATGCAGTTGTGCAAGTTACTTTAGGTATATAGTCAATATTTTCTTCACTGACTGTGTTAGCCTTTTATGGGAACTGAAACACTCTATTTAATAATCAGTTATAGAATTTAATAATTATCACGTTGCATACATGATTAATGTTTTTATGAAAATATATTATATTGAAATTTAATTCAATGAATATAGTCCAGATGTTTCTCAACCTTTTGGTCTTTAAAAGGTAATTTAATTTATTTATGTAATTTCAAAAATAGTTTTCAGATCTAACATTGAAATACTTCCTCTAATTACTCTTTAATTCTTTCAGAGGAGATGGATGTAGAAGCTCGGCTTACTGAACTATGTGAAGAAGTTAAGGTACTTGGATTTTTAAAATTCACATTATCAAGTTATTTGAGTGGATTCTGTTTCCTAGTCTAAAAATTTTCTCTAAGAAAACTTAATAATTGATTTTCCTGCCTAAAATGCAAAGATAAAGTTGTTAATCATGGTAGAATCACAGCTTAGTTGATCAAAAGACATTTTATTTGAGCCTGAAGTTACAGTATCTTTAACATATAATTTGGCATATAAGTGAAATAGCAATGACAATTAACTGATGAAAAGTGTGCTTTTTATTCTATTAGTTTACCCAATTTCTGGACAAATTTTTAAAGAATCACTTAAACTTACGTATTTTTGTAAAATTATATTGTTTAGAAATGAAAATTTATTTTATTTTAACAAATAAAACTGTTGTACAACCTTAAAAATGATGCTTTCAACAAGTGTTTGATGATGTAGAAATATGCTCATATAGTGATATTCAGTGAAAATGGCATAAAACTGTATATAATTCTAACCTTTATATAACTGAAAAAAGTTGTAGACTATACACTAAAGTGAACTTTATTTTCTTCTTTTTTTGCTTTCCCCTTTTTCCAAGTCCATTAAAGTAAGATCTGTTTTATAATCAAGAGCAGTGAATGCTATGAAAAAGTATATAGTTCATACAAAACAAGATAATGAATGGTATTTCAAAAATTATGATATAAGATCTTACTATTCCTACATTTATACATAGAAAATATCTTCTCAAACTTCTGATTCCTTTTTAACAAAAAGAATTTTATTATTTACATTTTAAGACTTACTGTAAAGAGTTATGTAACCCAGAGGAGTAATTTATTTATACTTGAAGGCATGCTTTCCCAATAATGAAAATACGAAAGTCCTCTATCAGAACTGTGGTGCCATGACCCCTGAGAAATAAAATTGGTAATTACAAGGTATCTAGATAGACTTGCTTGCAGGAAAAGAAAAGAGTTGTGTACTTTACTCATCCTATGGCAAGACCAAGAGAATTATTTCTATTTGTGTGTAGATGATACTAGGTACAGTGTTGCTTGCCTTAGAGTGCTATTTATTGTCAAATGTTTATCTAAGTCTTTTTCCTAAACTTTGTTTAAACCATTCTTGGAACAATACTTCAGGTTTCAGCTTATTTTATATTGTATTTTAATCTTCTGTGTATTTTTAAAAGACAAATGAAAAACTTGTTAGCTTCATTTCTAATACATTTATAAACCATTCCTTGGGGCAAAACACATCTGTAGATTTATTATATGTTGATGAATCAATATTCACATGTTCACTCTCTTAGCTCCATTTTAGAATTCTGGAATTTGTCAGTGTTTGTTGAGTTTGTCCATAAATTCTGGGAGCTTTTTTCTTTTCTGAAGCCTGTAATTCTTTAGTCATTCATTCATTCGATAAATATTTATTGAGTGACTGCTATCTACCGATTACTAGAGTCACAAAAGTGAATAAAACAGTATGCCTTCCCTTTCTACTTATTTTGCTGAATTTTTGTTTAATTTGTTCTCCAAGTTAAGGTAGATAAATAAAAGTTTGATTTGGGTGAGTGAAGAAAAGCAACATTTTGGGGGTTTGTGGGGTTTGTTTGTTTTTAGGAAGGGAAAGTGGAAATATAATTAGTATAATTTGGGACAGGTTGAACTTTAGCAACTTGCTTCTCATGTCCAAGTAGAGTCATTCAGTAGGTAATGAGTCTAGAGGTCAGGAGAGATGTGATCCAGAGATAGAAATGTAACCATCCTTGGTATCTACATGATAACTGAAACTATGGGAGTGACTTTCAACTTCAACCTGAATAGACTATGTCTACCTTCTTTATGATAGGGAAATGAAATCAGCATCTATTGAAGGTAGATTTCCCAGTGTTACTAGGAATTGAAGACAAATTTTTGCAGCAAGATATCTGCCTGAAGACTTACTGCTGCCTCAGTGAATTAAAGAAAAACCTGCCCTCATAATAAAAATGCTTTTCCAAAATAGAAGCATTCTGATTTATAATCTTTTATTATTTTTTGTTCAGAAATTCTTTTTTATTCAAAAAAACAAAGTCCTTTTAAAAGATTCTGTGTTTCATTATTAACTTTTATAATCAGTTTAGGTGAATATTTAAATAAATGGGATAATATAATACCACAATTAGAACACTCATAAGAACATATAATTGTTTACCCACTTTTCTTTCCTCACTAGATTGTGAGCTTCTCGTATTACTCTTTGTATCTGTAGAATGAAGACCCAAGCATTGAAAATGTGCTCAATAAACAGTGAAGGAATGAATTGTTAGAAAAGAGAAAGAAGTGTTTGACAACTCTGTAAAAGAATTACCAAAAGCAAAATAGAACCTAGGAACATAAGCATGAGGGAAAAGCAGTACTTTAGAGAGTACCCCAGTCCTTTCTTAGGAATTACAGATCTTTTAAGTACTTTACTTAGCTGATTGGAGAAAAACTCTTATTTTAAGATTTCATTATTTTTCAAAAATGTTATAATTTTCACTAATGATTTGTACATTGTGTTTAAAATTCCCAGTATTTTAGTGTTTGGAGTTGATCATACTCTGTAGAATCCTGATTTGTAATTTTGGACTACGTTTGACATTATTGCAATTATAAGATATCTCGGATAATGAAATAATTGTTTAGGTTGTTGGAAATTGCTACAGTAACTGTCAAATAGAGAAAAGCCATTGGTCAGTTGGTCTCTGTGCATGCACGTTTCCTTTTAAAATGTGTAATTTGCCTTTGTGTTAATATTCTCAATAGTGTATTAGATATGTTGTGGTAAGTCTCAGAACAGTGAAGATTTTATTCTTGTCATTTCAGAAAATAGAAAATCCTGATGAACTGGCAGAACTTATAAATATGAATCTTGCACAACTGTGCTCACTTCTAATGGCTTTATGGGGACAATTTCTGGAAGTTATAACACTACATGAGCAACTAAGACTACTGTTAGCACAACAGCACCATACGTTGAGGGTAAGTTAAAGAAAAGTAACATTGGAGCATTTTAATGAGTATTATCATTTACCGTTAGAAATTTCTTATGAATAAAAAGCCTGATTTTTACCTACTCCGTGTTTCCCTGAAAATAAGACCTAGCTGGACAATTACCTCCAATGCATCCTTTGGAGCAAAAATTAATATAAGACCCCATCTTATTTTACTATAATGTAAGACCGGGTCATAATATAATATATAATATAATATAATATAATATATAATATAACTGGGTATCATATTAATTTTTGCTCCAAATGACACATTAGAGCTGATTGTCCAGGTAGGTCTTATTTTCGGGAAAACAGGGCATGTAGATAATTTTTATATGATGATATTATTATTATTACTGTTCGATTTCTAAAGTTAATACAACAGTGTAGTTGAGCACATGACCTATCTTCATTACAACCCCTGCCAGTAAGAAAAACCATGTAGATGTAAATAAAATAGGAAAATATATGTATAGGAGAGCCCCTGGAACCCAAAAACAGGAATTACAGCCAGGTCTCACTAGGAACAGAAATCAGGAACTAGAAAGCGATCTCAAACTAATATAGAATATCTCTCTCCAACTTTTCCTCCTTTCCCTTATTCCTCTCTCCTTCCCTCACCTCGTTTAGAGCATGTATTATGAACTTGGCAGGGTAGGAGGAGTAGTCTAGACATACATGTACTCTGTAAGACTAGTATGCATTTTATGCAGAAATTTTCGTACAATTTTATTGTACAGCATGTCAAGGGGCTTTGAGATGTTAAACCTTTTACAACTTTTCCAGTCTCTCCACTTTATGTGCCCTGTATGCACACTAATTTTCCTGAACTACTAGTAGTTCCTCAAAAATATTGTTTATTTTCTTTTCCCTTTTTTCTTAATTATAAAACATATAATCAAAATCAGAAAAGTGCATAAAACATGCACATTTTAACAAATAATTAAAAATACATACCCTTTTAACTATCACCCAGATCAAGAAATAGAAAATTGTCAACACCACAGAAGTACTCTATATGATTTTCCAGTTTCTATTCAATCCCTGCATTTAGAAGTAATCATTGACCTATCTTTTGTGACGATGAGTTCCTTATTTTTTCAGTTTTACCACCTATGTATGTACGCTAAATAATAGAAGTTGTTTCAGCCTGTTACGTTATTCAGCCTGTTTTTGAATTCTCTATAAATGAAATCGTATACTATGTCTTCTTTTGTATCTTTCTGTTTTCACTCGATTCTGTTTGTGAGATTAATTTATGTTTTTGTCAGTAGCTTCAGTTTGTTCATTTCATTGCTGTGTTTTATCCGTTTGAATATACCCAGAATTTATTTATGCATTCTACAGTTGATGGACATTTTGATTACTTCTAACTTGTAGCTTCTACAAACCAAGCTGCTATGAACATTGTTGTACACATTTCCTGGCACGTCAATTTCTCTGAAGTATTTACCTGCAAGAGGAATTGCTGTGTCATAGAATATTCATAACTTCAATTTTACTAATGATACCACTAGAGTGGTTTTAATTTTCACTCCCACCAGCACTGTGTGAAAGTTCTTGTTACTCTACATATCCCACAACTCTTAATATTGGCAGACTTTTTAAATTTTGACAGTCTGATGTATGTAAAATGGTGTATCATTGTGGTTTTAATTTGCATTTCTCTGTTGGCGTGGTGCAGTTGAGCACTGTTTTGTATAATTGGGATGCACTTGTAGATTTCCTCTTTATGATGTGCCTGTTCAAGTTATTTGCCCATTTTACTATAGGATTACCTTTCTTTTTCTTCTTGATTTGTAATAGTTTTCTATGTATTGTAAATATTGGTCCTTTGTTACATTTTATAAATAAATCTCTCGTTTCATGGTTTTTTCCAATGTCTTTATGATGTCTTCTGATTAACTAAAGGTTTTAATTTAGTGTAGATGGAACAGAAGAGAAAGGCCAGATACAGACATGTTCATATTTGGATGTAATACAGAAGATGCCAAAAATATGTATACACATTTTAAGAAAGGAATAAACTGTATTAATTATAATACTCAAAACATACCGATAACAAAAGATGAATACAAGTCACGTTTGACTTCTGCAATTACAAGTGGTGCTTAAAGTGGTTACCATCAGTATCCTGACACTTCTGATTATGGCGACCTACTGCTTGAGTATAGATAACATCTCTTAAAATGTGTATACATTTTTTTGGCACCCCTCCACCCCCGGTATATGTAGATCGCAAGGAAAAGATGAGATTTTCAATAAATGATGCTGGGACAATTGGGTATCCAGGTGGAAAAAATATGTGATGTAAAATTCAATTCCAGGTACATTAAAGACAAATGTGAAAGACAAAATCATAAAGCTTCTACAAAACAGAATTGACAATTCTATTGACAATTGACAATTGACAATTCAGTTCTATTGAATCACAAAATATTGTAGACAATTTACAGAAGAGTACACAATATTCCCATGTACTCTTCATCAGAATCACAAGTTACCATTATGGCACATTTGCCTTATCATTCCTTCTTTTCGTGGATAGGTACATATTATATACATACATACATTTTTTTTTTCCTGGACCGTTTCATAGTATAGTTATAGACATCATGTTCATTTATCCCTAAATACTTCAGGGTATGTTGACTAAGAACAAAGATAGTCTCTTACTTAACCACAGTACAGCCATCAACTTTAGGAAATTTTATATTGATACAGTACTGCTATCTCATGTACAATCCATTTTTAAATTTTATCAATTGTCTTAATAATGTCCTGTTTGATAACCTTTTCCAGGATAAAATTCAGGATCACACATTGCATTCAGTTGTCATATTCCTTTAAACTCTTTCTAGACACATTTAATATGGAATAGTTCTTACATTTTCTTTGTCTTTCATTACTTTAACTTTTTTGAAGAGTTTTGGCCAGTAGTAGCATAGACAGTTCAACTTGTGTTTGTATCATGTTTCCTTGTGGTTCAGGTGTGTATTCAGGTGATACACTATTAGTGAGAAATCTATATTTTATTTGTTTTTCAATCAGTTTTGGTAAGTTATATTTTTTTAGGAGTTCTGTCTAAATTTATAAATTTATTGGCAAAAAATAATTCACAATATCTTTGAATTATCTTTTTAACATCTGTAGTATCAGTAGGATTTTCCTGTGTTTCATTCCTGATATTAGTTATTTGTGCCTTCACTCTTTTTTTCTTGATCAATCCCACCAGAACTTTGTCATTTTTCAATTTTTGTTTTCAAAGAACCAACTTTTGATGTTAATTCTCTCTTGTATGTTTTGTTTTCTGTTTCATTAGGATTGTTTTTGACTTTAGTATTTCCTATTACTTTCTATAGTTTATTTTGCTGTCTTTATTAACTTCTATAAGTAGATATTGATCTTATTAACGTTAGCATTTCTTATTGTATATGCATTTAAATTGATGTTTACCAGTACTACTTCAGCTGCATTTCACAAATTTTGATATAATGTATTTTTATATTTTTCAGTCCTTAATATTTTCTAATTCTTGTGAGCAATTTATTCTTTGATTCAAGGTTATTTAGAAAAGTTTCTTTTTTCCCTTTAGCATATATAATGGTTTCCTAAAGTCACAAATCTATCTGTTCCTTTATTTTATGTATATAAACAGAAACGATATACTAGTCAATAAGAGGATACCATAGAAACTACTTTATACACACATGACTGCCAAATGGGGAAAATTGCAACTTACAATAACAATTTGTTTGGGAACCTAACATCTATTGCATAAAAATTTTTGACTCATGTAACACATATAAACAAAACTATTAAGTATACATTGGATATGTTGTCTCAAATTTAGCTATTTTCCCTTGCTCATATGTCCAACAAATTGAGTGCTTACCCATATTCAATCTTCTTCTGAAGGACCAGAGACAGTTCTTTTCCAAAAGTTACTATGTTTTACATCAAGTGACGCTGCACTCCTGAATTAGTGATTGGCGCTTAGCCCAAAGCCAGTCATCCATGGACATGAGGAAGACTAGTAATTTTTGAGGTGGCCTGCTGCATAAACAACCAATCTGGGGCATTTTCTATTAGAAGAAAGACTGTCTAACATGTTCAGATCATTTCTCTTGAGTAATTTAAACATGGAACACAGAAGAAGAGTTACTGTTAGGTAAGCAGTGGCAGAAATCAAGAGAGAAAATACCATAGGCAAAAGCCATGAGACAGTAGAAGACATGAGTTAACCAATTATCATTTGTAGGGATGAAAGTAAAAAGGGTTAAAAGCAAAGCAGAGAGAGTCAGACATAGAGAGGAACATGAGAATGGAAGAATGACCAGAAAAGGAGATAGCAAATGCTTCTTTCTCAAACAATAGCTACTAGAGTGATATTAGGACATTAGTCTATTTGTTACATCCTAATGGCAATAACAGCATACCAATTTATAAGAACTGGTGTTTGGATTCAGAGTCAGTTCCCTGGATGTCCTTACTTTGCTAAGTATCCTTGTAAAAATCCCACGCAGCCTGAGGTAACCTGAGCATACCTCTATCTCTTGCTAACTAAAAACCTTTCATATCCAGGAGTATGTTTGTTTATTTCCAAATACATGAATTTTCTAGTTGTCTTTTGGTATTGATATCTAGCTTATCTTCACTGTGATTAGGACACACTCTGTGTGATTTCAGTACTTTAATATTCTTTGAGACTTGCTTTACTTATAGTAGGAATGCATATTCTTCTGCATATAGTAGGAATGCATATTCTGGGTTAAGTGTCCTGAATGTCTGCTAGGTTAAGTTTATAAATCATTTTGTTCAAATTTTTCAAATTTTTAATGATTTTATGGCTGCTAGTGCTATCAACTACCAAAAAAAATGTGTTAAAATCTTCCACTATGATTATGAATTTGTCCTTATTTGTTATTACCAGCAAGTAAGTGGCAGAGACAGGGTTCAAACCCAGGCAGTATGGCTCAATAGTTGGTGTTCTTCACCACTTGGTATTTTACTTCTCAAAATAGAGATAGCAAGGATCAGAGGCAACTTTATAGCATAATATTTTATGGGGCTGGTGTCCTGGGTGAAATAGGAACAAGAGGTAAATTTCAATAGTCAAAAAAGCAGCTGGTGAACAGAATTTTGAAAAAAAGGAGCAAAGAAAGGAGGGCAAGACAAAAATTAGGTTTATGGAAAACTAAAATGCCAAAAATAAAAGATTTTAGCTAGAGCTTCCCTTTTCTCACCCATTCCAGATAAGACAGGGCCTATTTAACTCTTAAAGGAATCAAGGAGGGGTCATTAGGAAACAATGAGAAAGTGCCCTAATGTTTCTTAACCAGGGATAATAAACCTGCCCTGCCCTGCTATGTATCATAAAACTGTAGAAATGGTGGCATATTATGTGCTTTGGTTCCCATTTATGTAATTCAACAGCAACTTTGCTCATAAAGTATATCAGTATTCTTAGAATACATTGCAAAGCCTACAAAAACCAAAGCAGTCTAAGGGACATTCATTGTACAGAGACAGACTTGACTATAGTAATGTCTACAGGCTGTCTGCTAATGTATTTAGAGGCAGCAAAACTAAACTAAGTCACAGAAGTGGATTTATGGTATGGACTCTCTCTTTGTTGAGGTAAAAGCAAATGTTAAAGCAAAGAGTTAGACTAAAAAGAGGAAATGTATATCTATACTTGAAAAGAATAATTTAATGAATTAGTTCAGTTATTGGTTCAACCATATTATTTGGTATCAGGATTCAGAAAGGGCAGATTATCAGATTCTTGGAAAATTAAGTCATCCAAAATTGTTGAGTTCTATAGTCACATGCTGTGCACAATCACATTAGAGCATAGAGACTATTGTATGTGAATGATTCACAGTGCTCATGCTAATTATAAGATAAAAGAAAGAATAATTTTAGCATCATGGTAGCATTAGCTGTTCCTGGTTTTTGTCCCACCCACAACAAAAGTTCAGCATACATCCACAAACAAAAGTGACTTCGTGGGAGCTGTGGGATCCAGCACCATACATCAGGGGACCCGGGAGGAGTCTCGCCACCTGTGCATCAGGTAGTAGGCACACAGACCTCAGTCCTGGCTGTGGATCCTACAGTGGCCTATTAATCAGCTCCAGCTCCTCTTCGTGACCATCTGGGAACCCTGGAGAGCACTGACTAAGACCATCATCTATGCTCGAGAGAGCCTTTGTGGAAGTTCAGGTTTCTAGAGGAGAAGTTCCAGCACTCCCCTGGAACACAAAAAATACAAATTTGGATACATTGGAGGTCCAGCAAGAGAAACAGCTTGTCTTGACTCACACCACCCCTCACCCAAGGTGGCACCTGTTAGGTCCAGGAGAGCCCTTCTTTGCCTGTGATTTCTCCTACAAGGGAAAAGAAGAGATGAGTGAGTATCCAGCTTCCACAACTGTGCAGGACACTGCCAGAGAGAGTCATCTCTCTCTCTCACCCCATCCAGAGTACTAAATTGGACGCTCCGTGACTAGGGATGGGAAGAGACTGGGAGAGCAGCAGATGGGACTCTCAAAGGCATTAAGGAATGTGGATCCTACTAACTACATCACAGAGGTCATCAACACATATGACTGTGAGCTGTTGGGAAAGCCTCCCCTACAGATACCCCCAACTGGCCATGAGCACCTCCATCATCCCACATGCCTCACCCATACATCCCCCACTCAGCAGGTGGCTCCCTATCTGCACTACCAAAGGCAGCGGTGCAGTGGTGAAAGCAAGTTTTGGCAAACCTGTATCTGCAAGTCAGGGAGAGACCACAAACTTGAGCTGTATCACCACCTTTGGGAAACTAAAGATAGGATGTCAGCACTTGACCTAGTGCATTACAGGTTGGAGAGAAGCTTAAGAATTCTGCCATAAGAGGAAGCAAAAAGTGTACATCAGGTGTATCTATAGAAGTTCTTAGAAAGCTGCAGAATCTCTGGTAGGGCTGAAGGAAGGTATTTCTGCCCCAGAGAGAGTTAGTAAATACTGGAGGAGGTGACTCCATCTTCAAATGTGAAGATAGCAACACACAACTCAAAGTATCATAAAAAGTCAAGGAAACAACATCGCCAAAGGATCACAATAATCTGACCCAAAGATGTAGAGATCTATGATTTGCCCCATAAAGAGCTGAGAATAGCTGTTGTAGGGAAACTCAGTGTTTTCTTGTAAGAAAACACAGGAAAGATAATGCAACAAAATCAGGAAAGCAATACACAAACAAAATGAGAAGTTTAATAGATGTAGAGATAGAAATTATAAAAAGAACCAAACAGAAATTCTGGAGCTGAAGAATTCAGTGAATGAAATGATAAATAGTCAGAGAGCATTCACAGTAGAATGGACCAAACAGGAAAAGAATCTGTGTGATAAAAGATAGGAACTTGGAAATTTATCCAGTCAGAGGAAAACAAAGTAAACAGAATGAAAAAGAGTGAAGAAAACCTTCCTGATCTATAGGATACCGTCAAAAGAAACAATTTGCAAACTACTGGAGTTCCAGAAGGAGAAGAGAGGAAGAAGGGTGCAAAAAGCTTATTTAAAGTAATAATTACTGAGCACTTACCAACTATGGGAAGTGACCTGGGTATCCAAGTACATAAAGCTCATAGGTCCCCAAACCAACAAAACTTAAAGAAGTCCTCTCCAAGTCACATTATAATAAAACTATCAAAAATCAAACACAAGGAGAGAATCTTAAAATCAGCAAGAATAAAGAAGATTGTAACCTACAAGGGAACCCCCAGAAGGCTATATCAGTGGATTTATTAGCAGAAACCTTACAGACTAGAAGAGAGAGTGGGATAATATATTCAAAGTGCTGAAAGTAAAAAACCGCCAACCAAGAATATTCTATCTAGCAGTTATCCTTCAGGATTGAAGGAGAAATAAACTTTCTCAGATGAACAAAATTCTTGAGGTAATTCATCACCCTAGACCTTCATTACAAGAAATGCAGAAAACAATTCTCAAGCTGAAATAAAACAATACTAATTATAACGTGAAAATAACAACACACCAGTAAAGGTAAGTATATAAATTCAGAATACTTGAATACAGTAATATGGTGGTGTGTTAACTATTTAAACCTAGAATAAATGTTAAAGGACAAGAGTATTAAAAATAACTATAGCTACAATAATTTGCTAGTGGATACACAATATGTAAAGAGGTAAATTGTGACATCTAAAAAGAAGAAAATCAAAGCTTATTATAATAGAAAATCATCAGTTCACAAAGGAAGGCAGCAAGATAGGAAGAAAGGAATGAGGGAACTATAAAACATCCACAAAACAATAACATGATATTAGTAATTCCTTACATATCAGTAATCACTCTAAATGTAAATGGATTGACTGCTCCAATCAAAAGTCATAGAGTGGCTGGATGGTTAAAGGGAAAAGAACCAACTATATGCTCCCCACAAGAGATTCACTTTAGCTTTAAGGACACACACAGGGTCAAAGTGAAGTGGTGGAAAAAGATACTCCATGCAAGTGGAATCCAACAGAGAACAAGGATAGCTATACTTATATCACAAAAAACTAGACAAGTCAAAATAGTAACAAGAGACAAAGAAGGTCATTATATAATATAAAGACAAAGGTATCAATTCATCAAGAAGATCTAACAATGTAAGTATACATGCACTGATCATCAGAGCACCTAAATGTATTAAGCAAATACAGATCTGAAGGGAAATAGAAAGCAATACAATAATGAAAGGGTCTTAATACTACACTTTCAACAATGGATAGATCATCTGGCCACAAAAATCAACAAGGAAACATTGGATTGAACCATATTTTACATCAAATAGACCTAACAAACATATGAACATTCTATCCAACAGCAGCAGATTACCGTGTTTCCCCCAAAATAAGACCTAACCGAAAAATAAGCCCTAGCATGATTTTTCAGGATGATATCCCTTGAACATAAGCCCTAATGTGTCTTTTGGAGCATAAATTAATATAAGATCCAGTCTTATTTTGGGGGAAACACGGTACATATTTTTCTCAGGCACACACAGAACTTTCTCCAGGATAGATCAATTGATAAAGTTCAAATCTATGCAAATTTAAGAAAATTGAAATCATACTGAGTGTCTTTCCCATCACTATGGTATGAAAGTAGAAATCAATTAACAGGAGGAAATCTGGAAAATTCACAAATGTGAGTGAGGTCTGACAATTAAGTTCGTGAACTTGTTGCAATGATGTTGCTAACCTTTTTTGATATCAGAGGGAATATTCATTATGAAGACATTTTGATGACATTCAGGACATCAAGGGTAATATGATGACCGCTCTGATGGCTATTTCAGAAAAAGAGTTCCAAAATTGCTTTGAAGGGTGGACTAGGCTCTGGCGTTCATGCATAGCTTCCCCTGGGGAGTACTTTGAAGGTGACCATAGTGATATTCAGCAATGATGTAATGTAGCACTTTTTCTAGGATGAGTTCGCCTAACTTAATTGTCAGACCTCATAGACAAGAAAAAGAAAAGGCATCCAAAACAGAAAAGAAGAAGTAAAATTATCTTTTGGTCAAAGATGATACATGTATGAGCTTTCCTAAAGACTCAACCAAAAACTGTTGGAATTAACCAGTAAATTCAGTAAAGTTGTAGGACATTCAGTAAAGTTGTAGACTACAAAATCAACATCAAAAAATAGTTTTATTTTATATACTAACAATGAAATAACGGAAAAACAAATAAAACAATATTCACAATAGCATCAAGAACAATAAAACACTTAGGAATAAATTTATCCAAGGAGCTGGAGAATCTGTACACTACAAGACTTTGATAAAAGCTACAAGCTACAAAGCTACAAGACTTTGATGAAAGAAATTTGAGGATGACACAGATGGAAAATATCCCATGTTCATGGATCAGAAGAATTAATATTAATATGTCCATACTACCTGAGCTATTATAGATTCAATGCAATCCCTATAAAAATTCCAATCGTGTTTTTCACAGAAATAGAAAAAATAATCCTAAAATTTGTACAGAATCATAAAGGAGCCCAAATAGCCAAAGCCATCCTGAGAAACGTGCAAAGCTGAAAGCATCAACATGTCCTGATTTCAAACTATACTACAAACCTACAGTAATCAAAACAGTATAGTACTGGCATAAAAATCAACAAATAAATCAATGTAATCAAATTGAGAGCCCAGAAATAAACCCTCAATGTCTGACAATTAAGTTAGCAAACTCATCCTAGAAAAAGTGCTCCATACCTCACTGCTGAATATCACTACGGTCACCTTCTAAGTACTCCCCTGGGGAGCTGTGCACTGACGCCAGCGCCTAGTCCACCCTTCAAAGCAATTTTGACTTGGTTAACTGTCCAGTTGGTACAAATCCCTCTGATATCAAAAAAGATTTGCAACATTGTTGCAACAAGTTTGAGAACTTAATTGTCAGAACTCATACTTAGGAGTGGAATCGCTGAGTTGTATGGTAACTCTATGTTTAATTTTTTAGAAACCTCCAAATTATTTTCCACAGCAATTGCACCATTTTACATTCCCACCAGTAATATACGAGTGTTCCAGTATCTCCACATATTCACAAACACTTGTTATTTAATGGTTTTTTTGTTTTTGTTATTTTTATTATGTCCACCTAGTGGTTGCAAAATGGTGTTTCATTGCATTGTGGTTTTGATATGCATTTCATTAATTACTAATGATACTGAGCAGCTTTTTGTGTTTGTTGGCCATTTGTGTATCTTCTTTGAGAAATGCATATTCAAGGAAATATTGTATTCAGAGTCCTTTGCCCATTTTTTATTTGGGCAAAGGATATAATCCAAGCCCAAAGGATTTAATTGGGCATGGATTAAAGGATGTAATCCATGTAGAGCATGGATGTAATTACACCAGCTTACTGGGTGTTAGACTATATTGTATTTATCTTCAAGTAATTGGGTTGTTTGTCATTTTGTTGTTGAGATGCAGAAATTTTTTATATATTCCAAAACAACTCTTGTCTGATAGATGATTTTCAAATATTATCTTCTATGTTTTGCCTTTTTACTCTCTTAATACTGGTCTTTGAGGCACAGAATATGAGGACAGGAAGAAAAGTCTTAAACTCAAGTTTCCCCAATACAGGTGTCTTATAAATTAAGACACTTCAGCAGTTATTTTCATGGTAAAATTTTTAAATGATAAAGCTTAACCGTTTTTTAAATTTAGAGAGAGTTTTATGTTTATGGCTGCTACTAATACAGTTTTCTTAGAATCATTAATTTATTACACGCAGTGGGAAAAATCCACATGGCAAGTGAGAGAAAAGTTTTTTTGTAATCTAAATTTATTTAATATATATATCCATGTTATAGTAGACTCTTATGTCTGATATTGGTATATATTTGATTTTTTAAAAAAAATCCCTAGTCCTCAGATGCTTAGCATAAAAAGTTTCCATTCAAGAGATCTAAATTTTATAAACTCAAATACAAGCTTCTTAAATTATCATTGGTTACTTATTTTGAAAACCAGGCATGAAATCTAATATCTGCCTCTTCTGTTTAAGAACTTAACAGATGACAAAAGTGAAGGGGAATAAATTTTGATGTCTTTAATTAATATTGGCATATATACTCATATAAGGTGAGATATTTTCCCCTCTTAAAAAAATTATCCTGCAAAAAAGAGAAAATTACTTCTTATTTAAGTTTTCACAAACATTTTCATGTTACTGAGTGCTCTCTGAACTTTATTTTGAACACAAAATAAGGGCAAAAATCTATTGTCTTTCAGATAACAGGAAATAAAGTCAAAGATTAGGGTAATATGAAACATGGTGACAAATGAAAGAAACAGTCTCCTTAAGTGACTTTAAAAAGAGCATGCCAAAACAAAATGCTCAGGAAATGCAATCACTAAAGTGTTTATCTCTGAAAAATACTTATTGAAGGCATATTAGCTTGAAATACTTCAGTCAGTGATAGTGTTTTAGATGCTTTTATAAGTTACTAACAAAATCAATAAAAAAGGGAGTCAAAGATACGTACTCACATTTAGTCATTATTCCTGGGAATTCAACTTTACACTGGCAAGTGTCAAATGTCAATGTAAACCAACTTTGTAAAGATTCTCTAAAAACCAAAACAAGTTGTTATGCTATGGTGATCACAAATATACCCTTACCAAACTAATGAAAAACAAAGCTTCGTGTTATACAAATGACTTGGGATAATATCTCCTGTGAAAGCATTATACATGGATTCAAAAATAGCTGTATCTCAAATCACTTGGCCTAACTGAGGATGATGTTTGTAGTTGAATTCAATCTTCCTAAGAAATAAGATCCTGCAATAAGATCCAAATAACCCCAGAGTTATATGATCTAGGAAACTTAGCAATTCATTTTTGTCCTTGATCAAAGTGAGACCGGCAAATAGACCACTGCCCAGTGTTAGTGAAACACAATAAATGTTATAAACCTCACAGCCAAGAGACCGGCAAAAACATGAGAGGAGTAGAGCATGGATGTAATTACGCCAGCCTACTGGGTGTTAGACTATATTGTATTTATCTTCAAGTAATGAAGATTTGTTTTTATTTTATTGAGGTAAGTTTAAATCCTGTAAATGCACAAATTTTAAGTGTTCAATCAAATGAGTTTTGACAAATCTGTTCACCCCTCGCACCCCAGTCAATTCATAGGACATTTTCATTACTTCAGACATTCCCACACCCCATAAGCAGTCTCTGTTCTGCTTTCTGTCATCATCATTTAATTTTGTCTATATTTAAAGTCCATATAAATAGACTCAGTAATACAATATGTACTCTTTCTGTGTCTGACTTGTTTCACTGAGCATAATTTTTTTTTAGATTCAACCATGTTGTTGTGTGTGTCAGTAATTGTTTTTTGTTGCTGAGTAGTATTCCATTATATGGTATTCTAGAGTTTACTTATCTTTTGTCCTATTGATGATTTCATTTGTTTTTTTTTTTTTGGCTGCTATGAATAAAGATAATATAAACATGCTTATACAAATTTTTTTGTGAACATGCTTTTTTATTTCTTTTCTTACTTTGTTTATCTATTCAGTATCGTTATGTTAATGCCACACTTACTTGTCATAATATATATTACTCATATCCTAAGTTTGATCTAGGTTTATTTATTACACATTGCCACAGCACGAAAATTATGGAAGGAGTAACTTTAGAAAGAGAACTATTATGGCTGCATAGAGGAGAGGAAAGATTTCTTTGTCACAGGGAGTCTGGATTCAGAAGGGCAGAGATAAATGGATTGGAGCACAAGATTTGGAATTTCTCAAATTTTTGTTTGAACTCCGTCTTGATCACTTACAAGCTATGTTATCTAGGACAAGTAATTAATTTCTTTGTGTCCATTTCCTCACTTATTAAAACTCCACTTCATAGAGTTTTTATATGGTTTAAATCAAATAATGGAAATCAAATGCTTAGCATAGAGCCTGATAGGTAAGATGTTGTTAAGAAATGAGAGCTATTGTAGGAATTAGGGATGGTAGGGAGAAAAGGAAAAGCAACTAGCCAGTTTTGCAGGCCCAGCTGCAATTTCAGGAATCCATATGACTTAGGGCTGCATTTCTTCATACTTTATAGCCCTCAGGTAAAACATCTCTAGTAGATAGATAGACAGGCACGTATTTTTCCTCCCCTTTTCCTCAGTGTTAGAGAGGAAGAAGAGGCAATTGGGCAACGTCTGAAAGTAATGACACAAGATGCGTCCTTCTCAGGGGTGCCTTGGACCTTCCTCTCCCCATTAATTTGTTCCTCTGAAGACCCTAGCTCATCTGCTTAGGGAAACAAGTTTAATAAGTCAGAAATTCAACGGGCCAGATCTTGATAATGTGTCAGATATATCGCCAATTTATTGTATGTTTAAAACCAAAGAAACTTAAATCATATTTCTCTTTAGAAAAGAATCTTAGATGTAATATAATTTCAAAATGTAAAATAATTTCTCTCTTTTCTCTGTGCCCTCCAAACAAAATGTCTTCTCCGTCTCCTTACTGTTGCTTCATTTTGCCCCAATAGCTGATAAAGCCTTTCTTAGCATAATTAGAAATGAAAGGGTAAAAATATAAATATGATGGAAGAAATATTTAATTAGATTCAACCAGTATTTATCAAGTACTTGCTTCTGGGACATACTGGTAGAAAGATAAATGTTTCAGGGGATAAAAAAAATCATCAAAATGTAGTTCCTACTCTAAAGAACATTACACATTAGGGGAGAAGACAATTCACATATACAATTATTTTAGGGGAAAATGTGAATGCTATAATGGCAATTATAATAGCTTATATTTATATACACTTTTCGGATTTAAAACTGCTCAAAATAATCTCATAGTAGAACAGGTATTAAGTAGATTTTGAAAATGAGTCATCCAAGGCTCAAAGGTGAAATGCCCAAAGTCACAGTGCCAATAAGTCAGTCAATTCAGCTGGCATATACTTGATGCCTGGCACACAGCATGGGGGAAGTACTAGCTGATTCTGGCATTTATTCCATGTGTTGGGCACTATTCATGGGACTGGGGCTGTCGTGGTGAATAAGACAAACACATCCCTGTCTTCAAGAAAGATAAGTGGTGGATCTATGATATAAGCCTAAATTTGTCACTCTTTATAGTCTATTGTTTCTTTTATTTCATGCAGTACCAAAATATAGTGCCCTGGCAATCTCCCTGAGGAGGGATATTAATTCTCATAGGGGTGGTCGTGCCTAATGGAGGGAGTTATTTTCCCTACCATCCCATGCTTGATTGGTTTTTTCAAATGTGCCACAGTATTCATACTCCCTTTCGGAATTTTGCAGGTACGCAGATTTTCTGAAGCATTCTTTTGTTTTGAACATCCAAGAGATGCTGCCATTGCATACCAGGAACTTCAGTGAGTAGCATGAATCCGAAATTAAAATGATTTTATTTCCTTTTACATAAGATACCTATCTCAGAATTTATCAGTGACAGAATATACAATATTTACAATGCAGAAAATAGGAGAATTTGATGTTCAGAAATCCCATTTAATCCAATTGGGTTTAATCTTACGAATTACTTCATGAAAGACCCATACCTTATGTAAAGAAGCATATTGCACTGTTACCCACTCCCTCCATGTCTCATCTGCTGTAAGCTTGGTAGTCCCATACAGCTCTGGCTCCCCTTCTATTTGGCCATCTTGTTGTATCTTTATTTTCACAGGTCAGAATCTCTTACATTCATTATTACACATTACAGATTTTCATAAGTAGTCTGACTAGCATTGCCTTCTGTTATACAAATGACTTAACAGTTAAAATAGCCAGAATAGATGCCTTCCATTTTTCCCTACTGAGTACATTTAGATCAATTTTCTTTGACTTTAAAGAATAATTTGAGGGCATTGTACTGAGCAAAAGAAGTCAGACATAAAAGAGTCTATACTATATGATTCTGTTTACGTGAAGTTCTGGAACAGGCAAAACTAAGGTGTACAAAGTCGGAACAGTGGTTGTCTTGTGACTTGGGCTGGGAGTTTGACCGGAAAGACATGAGAGTACTCTCCTTGTAAATGGAAATATTCGGTGTTATGTATCTATTTGTCAGAATTGTACAGCTAAGATTTGTGTATTTCAGTAACTGTGAATTTACCTAAAAATAAACTATAAATAATAATAGAGTGTGGGGGTAGGTAGTGAGTGAGGGTATAGATAAAACAAGAAGGGCAAAATGTTAATTGTTGAAGCTGAGTGATGGGGTTGATTGTACTATTCTGTTTACTTTTATTTGCTTGAAATTTTCCATGAGAAAATGTTCTTTAAAACAAACTCTTTTGTACTAGAAAGTTATACACTTTGTTTTAAATACCCGTTAATTGTATTCATCAAAATGTGTTAGGTAGAGCAATAGCCATGGAACACATTTTTTTTTCCCAACACTATCATCAAATCATTAGTAGGCATTTGAGCTTTTGGTATTTCTCTGATATGCTATTCTCAGCAAATTAGGAAGTTCAGACATTAAACATAGAAACTCACTTTGAAGTAACATTTAAAAGTATAGAAGAATATAATAGAAATTAAATAATTTATCAACAAACCATAATTTTTTAAGCCAATAATTTATTGTCAACAACCCACAATTTTCACTTTACCAGTTTTTATTTCTGACCAAAGAGCTCTTTCATCAGGAGGTTACATTTTGAGGAAGGGGTACAGGAATGAGGAGGGGAACGGGAATGGGTAGAGTCTATAAGGTGGAATTGGGTGTAATTTTTAAAAATTACAGTCTGACTTAAGAAATATTTTTCAGTGCTCAGAGTCATCTACAGATGTGCACCGCTATCAAAAATACTTCCTTCTGCAGTTCTCTTCCACCCCTACCTATTGAATGTAGTGAATTAGATGGAGATCTCAATTCATTACCTATAATCTTTGAAGATAGGTATTTAGATTCAGTTATTGAAGGTAAGTATAATCTAACTAAAATATGTAAGCTGTGTGTGTAATTTTCAGTATATTCTTCCTAATATATATAAAACCATTCCCTAATGTGGGGACATTTTTCCCCTCCAGTTTTATTTATTTTTGAGGATATTAGAAAGTTATAGTCAGAAAAAGTAGACTTAATCATGTGAGTTCTCCCACCTTGTTTTAAACCTGAATTTTTTTTTCTTTGGATAAAAGACTTAGATGCACCCTGGATGGGAATTCAGAATCTTCAAAGATCAGAGTCCAGTAGAATGGATAAATATGAGACTGAAGAAAGCTCTGTAGCTGGACTTTCTAGCCCAGAGGTGAAAGTCAGACCTGCTGGTGCCTCCAATTTTTGGTATACAGAAGGTGAAAAGCAGCTCACAAAATCTCTAAAAGGAAAGAATGAAGAATCAAATAAATCCAAGGTTAAGGTCACTAAGCTCATGAAAACAATGAAACCTGAAAATACAAAAAAAATTAATAAAACAGAACTCTAAAGATTCTGTGGTTTTGGTAGGCTACAAATGTTTGAAAAGTACAGCATCAAATGATCTCTTTAAAAGCTTTGAAGGCAATCCTTCATATAGTCAGAAGGATCCCACAGTGTGTGGATATAATTGTGACCTAAAGACCTACGTCAGACAGACAAGTCAAAAGGAAGCTAGCTATTTGCCAACTAATACAGAGAGAACCGAACAAAAGTCTCCAGATATTGAAAATATGCAACCAGACCTGTTTGATCCTTTGAACTCTGGCAGCCTAAATCTTTGTGCAAATTTGTCCATTTCAGGTAAACTTGATATCTCCCAGGACGATAGTGAAATTACACAAGTGGAACACAATGTGGCAACCCGAAGTTCATCAGACGATTGCCATGATCATCAAACAAACCCATCTTCAGGCGTTAGAACAATTGAAGTAAAGCCCTGTAATAAAGATCCTTTCAGTGGAGAGAAAATAACTGTTAAAATAGGACCTTGGACAGAGCTTCGACAAGATGAAATATTTGTGGATAGTTTACAACTACCCAACTTTGAGTCCTTAGAATCTAATGGTAAATCTAAATCTATAGAACTAACACTTGAAAAGGAAGCTTTGCAGGACACAAAGTATCGTTCTGTTGGAGAATCATTAGCTAAGTTAAGAAGTAATCAACCTACTTCTACAAAAGAATACCATGTTGTAGTAAGTGGAGATACAATTAAGTTGCCAGATATTAATGCCACATATGCCTCATCTAGATTTTCAGATTCAGGTGTTGAAAGTGAACCAAGTTCTTTTGCAACACATCCAAACCCTGATGCAGTATATGAAACTGTTCAAGGGCAAGGTCCTTACAATAATGAAAGATTATTTCCTCAGCTTTTGATGAAACCTGATTGTAATATAAAATTTTCATTAGGGAGTCATTGTACTGAGAGTACAAGTGCTTTAAGTGAAATACAGTCATCTTTGACATCCATAAACTCTCTACCTTCTGATGATGAACTGTCACCTGATGAAAATTCTAAGAAATCTGTTATACCTGAATGCCACCCAAGCGATAGCAAAACTATATTAACAACTCTCGAAACAGTTGATTTGTCAAAAGGTGATGATGCTAAAAAGTCAAGTATTGTTTTGCAACAGCAGAGTGTCATATTTTCGGGGCATTTGGACAATGCAACTATAGCAATACATTCCTTAAATTCAAGCACTAAAGACCCTTTACAATTTGTTTTTTCAGATGAAGATACTTCCGGTGATGTGAAAAGTAGTTGCAGCTCCAAATCTAACTTGGACACTATGGGTAAAGACTCCCAGAGTCCTGATAAATCTAATAACTCTATAGGGACAGCAATTACATTAAATTCAAAACTTGTTTGTTTAGGCATCCCTTGTGTTGTTTCGGGTTCCATTTCTACTAATACAGAAGTTAGTGAAGATAGAACTGTGAAAAGAAAAAATAGTGATTCATTAGATCTCAAGCAAATAAATTCAGAAACCCCTACAGTTAAAAATGAAACTCATCCGGGTATAAGCGATCCTTTTTCAGCCAGTCCTGATATGGTAAAACAAGGGCTTGTGGAAAATTATTTTGGCTCTCAAAGTAGTGCGGATATTTCTGACACATGTGCTATTAGCTACAGCAATTCAGTGAGCCCTCAGAAGGAAGCTTCTGAAAAAGGAAGTAGTAATCTTCAGGAGGAACAGGGGAAAGAGGACGAGGAGGAAGAGCAGGATCAACAAATGGTTCAAAATGGGTATTATGAAGAAACAGATTATGCAGCTTTGGATGGAACAGTAAATGCTCACTGTACAAACAGAGATGCACTAGAAGAAGAAAGAATTATAAAATCAGAACAAATAAACAGTGAATTTCTGAGGGATGGTATAAATATGCCTACTGTCTGTACTTCGGGTTGTTTGTCTTTCCCATCTGCACCACGAGAGTCTCCTTGTAGTGTTAATAAGTATTCTTCTAAAAGTAAATTTGACGCCATTACAAAGCAGCCAAGCAGCACTTCTTACAACTTCACTTCATCAGTTTCCTGGTATGAAAATTCACCAAAACCTCAAATACAAGCGTAAGTAATGGAGCACGATAGCATGTGCTTCTAAATATATGTAAAGATATTTGTTTATTTATTTCTCTGATAACACATATATTTCATATTCTCTGGTTTGTGTAATACAAAAAAGTGATTCTTTGAGTAACTATCTAAAATGGAGAAATGAACTCATTTTTACAATTTGACAGACCTGTAGTTTCCTGTGTGATTGTTTTTTTCTATAAGCTAGACATTCCTGATATAAATTTTCCATTGGTAGTTTTGTTAGAAATTTGGAATAATTGAGGTTAAAACCCTTTTTTCATCAGTGCCTTATTTCTCCCCCGTTAACTAACTCCCAGACAAAAGTTAGGTTTTATAAGTACATCTGGCTAATAGGGACAATATTAGACGATGAATAAGAGGCTAGCAGTAACTTCCTAAACCTACCAGACTCAGATAGCCTCAGCTAAATCAGTGATTTCCAGAATTGAGATTTCATGGACCAGCAAAATATCCAGAAAAATTTGAAGATGACATAGTTTTACTAGCCTGCTACTGGTTCTCAAAATATTCTACTACCTTACCCCAGATGGAGTTATAATCCCTAGAGTGAAAGGTCTGGTCATGTCAACAGTAGATTTTAAAGTTCCCAAATTATTCTGATTTGTACACATAATTAAGATCCGTAGTGCCTAAAGCTAGTGAAACCAGTGAGGTGATAACAGCCCATTAAAGAATTACCTCCTTCTGGGTACCTCAGCTCTTCCTGAGTCATTAATGAAAACAATGGTCTATGTGTTTCACCCAGTGTGTCCTACTCGGTTTAGTAGTGTAGCTTCTTTTAGTTTTACTTTTATGCATCCAAATGATACAATATTACCAAAGTTAAAATTTTTGATGTTTGCACTCCCCGAGTTGATTAATCCCTCATTCCAAATGAGTGTCTGCCACCAATTATATTTAGTCACATCCCCTACTTAGTTCTGCTTCTTCTTGTTGCTATTTTTATACCAATACAAATACAAAATACAATACAAATACAATTTTTTTGAATACCAATACAAAAAAAATACAAGTAACGTAATCTACTAAATACTATAACTACCATTCTCACTGTTACACTTTGTAGAATAGCTCCTTCCCCTCTGTTTGGGTAAGATTAAAAAGGAGCAGAGAGGACATGATTTGATTACAGGCTAAGCATCAGTCATCTTTCCAGTGCTCCCGGCTTTTCAATGCATACAATATAAAACTTTGTATAAAGCGTAACTCCACCCCAATATTTTCTTAATTGATTTCAGATTTAAAAGAATATGTTTAAAGTGATTTCAGGTTTAAAATATTCATTGTATTTGATCAGAATATGTATTAAAATAGTAAAGAAAATTACTCTGTTATTTCTAATTCGTTTAGGTGATCCCACATATTTTGATTAGTTTAAAATCACATATTGCTGGGTTTTCTTTTCTATGAAAGTCCATAAATTCAGCAAATTGTCTTTTTGGTTCTACAAACTGAATATAATACTTTGTAAAGAGTATCTTTTATAATATTTTGCTTCAGCTTCCTTCAGGCAAGAGAAGAATTGAAGCAACTGAAACTCCCCGGGTTCATGTACAGTGATGTGCCCCTGCTGGCATCCTCAGTGCCATACTTCAGCGTGGAAGAAGAGGACGGCTCTGAAGAGGGCGTTCATCTCATCGTCTGTGTGCATGGTTTAGATGGTATGAAACAGCTGGTGTCCCAAAGCAACTCAAGGGTGTTCTTTTCCTCATAGATCTCATTTAGTTTTATTTCACCTTTAAACGGAAAAGATTTTTTAAATTGCTTAAACAAATTGAATCTTAAATACATTTTAAAACAGGAATATGCTTAATTTTGCTAAGCATCGTATAAGATTTTCTTTTAAGTAAATTTTCCATGGAATTGACATCCATGTGCCAGCATCTAATTTATTTTAACTTTGGATTTTTCTGTCTTCTCTCTGTGTTTTTTTCCAGCTCTCACCTCATAGCAATCATTTTGTCTCCCTTTGATAGTCTTCCTACTTTCCTTTTAGCTTGAGGCTTTAAACCTTATGGACTAGAAAAATCAACACCTAAAAATTAAAGATTCACTAATTAATTAGAGTATAATTTAAATTCTAAATACCTGGTTTTAGTGCTATGGTTTTTGTTATAAATGACAGCTATTTGGGTTACTCAGCAGAGTTTTTTTCTTGATTAGGAATTATATTAGAAGATACCAAATATGTCTAGACTAGTGGGGTATTACTGTATTATGATGTTATTCTGTAAGAAAAAATTGACAAAAGATTTTATGGATTGTAAAAATACTAAATACAGTTCTGAGCTAATAAATGCTCATGAAATTGAAGATTTTTCTTTAAAAAGAAAACTTGACTCTCAAGAAATGAAATACCCCAATATTATTATTGGGGTGGTACTAACCTCTGCCACCCCAATAATAATATTTTCAAATAATTATCCCCCAGAGAATCTCTGGCACATTCATCTTTGAAATTTTCTAGAAACACATTATCCCTATGTTATATAAATTGTTGAAGAATAATAGAAAAAAAAAGACTGAGTACAGCGCATTTTATTCCTTGAAGTTAACCTAACCTTGTTACCAAGTAGGAAAAACATATCACACTCATACCCCCAAAAACAGTAGATCAGTTTAACATAAATACACTTAATAAAACTAACAGTATTGCAGAAATTTAATTAATTAATTAATTTTTAAAATGTCCGAAGAACCCTCTAGCAAACAAGATTTAATTCCCAGAATGCAAACATAAGTAAATATAAAGAAATTGATTAATAAAATATGCTACATCAGCAAATCAAGAAAGAAACCATTGAAAAAATGCAGTATTCATTCCCAGTGATGACAACTAAGCACCAAACTTGAAGCCTTCATTAGCACTAGCCATAGTTCATTAATATGATTAAGCATATGGATTCCCAGCCAGTGGAAAACATGTGCTTAGTGGTGAAACACTACAGGTGTCCCTTTTAAAATCAGGAATAAAAAACAGTTGTATCTGTCAGTGCATGAATATGTAAAAGATATAAATATTGGATGGGTAAAGTAAAAATTCAGCAATTATGATGACATGTTTATATTCGTAAGTAAACCAAAGGGATTATAAATATTTTATATTTCTAGATATCTTCTAAATTAGTAAACTATCCTAGTTTATTTAAATGGATTTTTATTTCCATACGTACATACCAGTACCACCAAAGGAAGTCATCAGATTAAATCTAAATCTAAAATGCATCTAGAGTAGTGATGGTAGGCAGTAAGTACGTTAGTCAGTCATTCACAACTACGTAGGAAGCACGTACCTGAGTGAGTGCTACCAGTGAAACAAGTGCACCGTTAGAGGGGAATGTGAAAGCATTGGTGTGACCAAAACCTCCTAAGAAACAAAATTGTTGAACGACATTGTCGGCTCATAGAAATAGCTTTGCAATAAAAATTGAGGACTCTTATTTCAGACTGGATTTTCTATTCAAATTTGGCATATGCCATAAACTTGTCTTTTAGAACTGTAAAAATATATGATGATGCACTTTATACCTTTTACTGTATCTCATCCTTTAGACATAATTTTTCATTTTCTTCATTTTCTAGGTAACAGTGCAGATTTGCGATTAGTAAAAACTTATATTGAACTTGGACTACCCGGGGGAAGAATTGATTTTCTTATGTCTGAAAGAAATCAGGTACAACATCACAGTGTTTCCAGTGGAAGCAAACATTTTTGTACTAGTTTCTACCTATTATTTGTTTGCTACAAAATGCCTGTAGTAGTAGAAATAATTTTTCTGATTTCTATAAAATGTAACATTAATACATTTCCCAAAGAAATAGAAATGATTTACAGGTCAATTTATGAGCTCTTCACATGAGCAAAATTTCTAGAATTTCACATTTCTGTGAAAACATTAACTAAACCATTGTAAATAACCTTATGTTAAATGTTGGCAGTGAGCTAAACAAACAAGTAAGTGAAGTAAGTGTTATTAAGAACTTTGAACCTTTTTTCCCCTAGAAGCTCACTCTTTTTGCTCATTTTAATACAATGACTATTACTTTCACACTAACTTCCCTTAAAAAAAACAAAAACCACTGGTCTTAACCATGTTTTCAATGCCTAAACTAAAAATAATATTTATATTCAGTTTTTCATGTGATTATACAAATTCAGAATATAATGTGTCTGTTTTGCTTTTGTTTAGAATGATACTTTTGCTGATTTTGATAGCATGACTGATCGCCTTCTAGATGAGATAATACAGTATATTCAGATATATAGTCTAACAGTCTCAAAAATAAGGTAACTTCTATAATATTACACAACTATTTTTATATCTCTATGAATTACAGAAAAACTAAACAGAATTTATGATAGTTTTGTTGTCCTGTTCTGAAATATAGGAGACCACAACTGAATTTAACTTAAAGAGAAAAAAATTAAAAGATTTTGGGAAAGGCCACATATTACGTGATTCCGTTTATATGAATTGTACAGAATTAGCAAACGTATAGACAGAAGTAGGTTAGTGATTGCTTAGAGCTGGGGGAAATGGAAGATGCGGGGAGTGATAGCTAAAGGGTACAGG